>NC_136922.1:108510530-109110530 GCF_949752795.1 Hyperoodon ampullatus | reverse complement strand
ATCAGGGCCTCCGTAGGATCAGCATTACGGTCTTAGTTAAAGACATGATCAGGGCCTAAGTTAGGTGGAGTGTCAAGGCCTCCGTTACGGATAGCTTCAGGGCCTGTGTTAGGGACAGCCTCACGGCTTTATTTAGGGCCAGCATCAGGGCTCACTTAGGGATAGTGTCAGGACCTTGGTTCCAGATGGGTCAGTATATTAGCTCAGCATAGTGTTAGGCCTTTAGTTATTGCCGGCAGCAGGGCCTGCATTAGGGACAGCTTCCAGGCTTTACTTACAAACAGTGTCAGGGCCTTAGTGATGACTAGTGAGGGCCTTAGTTAGGCACAGTATTAGGGCTTCAGGTAGGGTAAGAGGCAGGACATTAACTACGCACTAGGGATAAAGTCAGGAACGGAGCAAGGGACACTTTGAAGGCCTTAGTTATCGAGAGCACCTGGGCCTTCTTTAGGACCAGTATCACGGCCTTTGGTAGGGACAGTGTCAGGGCAAGACCTAGGAGGAGCATAAGGGCCTCTGTAGGATCAGCATCAGGGACTGGGGATGGGAATGGGGATGGGGATGGACATGGACATGGGGATGGGGATGGGGATGGGGATGGGGATGGGGATCGGATAGGGGAGGGCTAGGGCTAGGGCCTTAGTTAGGAATAGTGTCAAGGCCTTAGTTAGGGTCACTGTCAGGGCCTTAGTTAGGGTTAGCATCACAGCCTTTGTTAGGTATAATGTCAGAGCTTCAGTTAGAAGTAGTGTCAGGGCCTTAGTGAGGGACAGTGCCAGGTCCTTTGTAAGGACGAGCGTTAGAGCTTTGTTATGTATAATCGCAGGGCCAGAGTTAGGAGGAGAGTCAGGCAATTAGTCAGGGACACTGTCAGGGACTTAGTTAGGGACAGTATCACGGCCTGAGTTAGTAGTAGTGTCAAGGCCTTAGTTGAGGACACTGTCAGGGCAAGGATTAGGAGGAGCATAAAGGCCTCTGTAGGAGCTGGGGCAGGAGCTGGGACTCGGGCTGAGGCTGGGGCTAGGCCTAGGGCTAGGACTAGGGGCTTACTTAGGAATAGTGTCAAGGCCTTAGTCAGGGTCAACGTCAGGGCCTTAGTCAGGCTTAGCATCAGAGCCTTTCCTTAGGTATAATGTCAGGGCCTGAGTTAGAAGTAGTGTCAGGGCCTTAGTGAGGGATAGTGTCAGGGCCTTGGTTAGGATGAGCGTCAGAGCCTTTGTTATATATAATTGCAGGGCCAGAGTTAGGAAGAGAGTACCGCCCTTACTTAGGGACAATATCAGTGCCTTAGTTAGGGACAGTATCACGGCCTTGGGGCTAAATTCAGGGCCTGAGTTAAGCATAGCATCAGGGCTTTAGTTGCCATAAGAGGCTCGACTTTAGCTAAAGACAAGGATAAGTTAAGATCTAGGTATACTGTCAGGACATGACCCAGGTATAGTGTCAACACATTAGTTACTGAGAATATCGGGGCCTTCTTTAGAACCAGTGTCAGGGCTTCACGTAGGGACAGCGTCAGAGCCTCACGTAGGGAGAGCAACAGGGCCCGAGTGAGGCCTAGCATCAGGTCCTTAGCTGGGGACACTGTCAGGGCATGACTCGGGAGCAGCATCAGGGCCTCCGTAGGATCAGCATTACGGTCTTAGTTAAAGAAATGATCAGGGCCTAAGTTAGGTGGAGTGTCAAGGCCTCCGTTACGGATAGCTTCAGGTCCTGTGTTAGGGACAGCCTCACGGCTTTATTTAGGGCCAGCATCAGGGCTCACTTAGGGTTAGTGTCAGGACCTTGGTTCGAGATGGGTCAGTGTATTAGCTCAGGATAGTGTTAGGCCTTTAGTTATTGCCGGCAGCAGTGCCTGCATGAGGGACACCTTCCAGGCCTTACTTACAAACAGTGTCAGGGCCTTAGTGATGACTACTGAGGGCCTTTACTTAGGGACAGTATTAGGGCTTCAGGTAGGGTAAGAGGCAGGACATTAACTACGCACTAGGCATAAAGTCAGGAATGGGATGAGGGACACTTTGAACACCTTAGTTATCGAGAACACCTGGGCCTTCTTTAGGACCAGTATCACGGCCTTTGGTAGGGACAGTGTCAGGGCAAGACCTAGGAGGAGCATAAGGGCCTCTGTAGGATCAGCATCAGGGACTGGGGATGGGAATGGGGATGGGGATGGGGATGGGGATGGGGACGGGGACGGGGACGGGGATGGGGATGGGGATGGGGACGGGGATGGGGATGGGGATCGGATAGGGGAGGGCTAGGGCTAGGGCCTTAGTTAGGAATAGTGTCAAGGCCTTAGTTAGGGTCACTGTCAGGGCCTTAGTTAGGGTTAGCATCACAGCCTTTGTGTGGTATAATGTCAGAGCTTGAGTTAGAAGTAGTGTCAGGGCCTTAGTGAGGGACAGTGCCAGGTCCTTTGTAAGGACGAGCATTAGAGCTTTGTTATGTATAATGGCAGGGCCAGAGTTAGGAGGAGAGTCAGGCAATTAGTCAGGGACACTGTCAGGGACTTAGTTAGGGACAGTATCACGGCCCGAGTTAGTAGTAGTGTCAAGGCCTTAGTTGAGGACAGTGTCAGGGCAAGGATTAGGAGGAGCATAAAGGCCTCTGTACGAGCTGGAGCAGGAGCTGGGACTGGGGCTGAGGCTGGGGCTAGGGCTAGGGCTAGGGGCTTACTTAGGAATAGTGTCAAAACCTTAGTCAGGGTCAACGTCAGGGCCTTAGTCAGGCTTAGCATCAGAGCCTTTCCTTAGGTATAATGTCAGGGCCTGAGTTAGAAGTAGTGTCAGGGCCTTAGTGAGGGACAGTGTCACGGCCTTGGTTAGGATGAGCGTCAGAGCCTTTGTTATATATAATTGCAGGGCCAGAGTTAGGAAGAGAGTACCGCCCTTACTTAGGGACAATAACAGTCCCTTAGTTAGGGACAGTATCACGGCCTTGGGGCTAAATTCAGGGCCTGAGTTAAGCATAGCATCAGGGCTTTAGTTGCCATAAGAGGCTCGACTTTAGCTAAAGACAGGGATAAGTTATGATCTAGGTATACTGTCAGGACGTGACCCAGGTATAGTGTCAACACATTAGTTACTGAGAATATCGGGGCCTTGTTTAGAACCAGTGTCAGGGCTTCAGGTAGGGACAGCGTCACAGCCTGACGTAGGGAGAGCAACAGGGCCCGAGTGAGGCCTAGCATCAGGTCCTTAGCTGGGGACACTGTCAGGGCATGACTCGGGAGCAGCATCAGGGCCTCCGTAGGATCAGCATTACGGTCTTAGTTAAAGACATGATCAGGGCCTCAGTTACGTGGAGTGTCAAGGCCTCCGTTACGGATAGCTTCAGGGCCTGTGTTAGGGACAGCCTCACGGCTTTATTTAGGGCCAGCATCAGGGCTCACTTAGGGTTAGTGTCAGGACCTTGGTTCGACATGGGTCAGTGTATTAGCTCAGGATAGTGTTAGGCCTTTAGTTATTGCCGGCAGCAGGGCCTGCATGAGGGACACCTTCCAGGCCTTACTTACAAACAGTGTCAGGGCCTTAGTGAGGGCCTTAGTTAGGGACAGTATTAGGGCTTCAGGTAGGGTAAGAGGCAGGACATTAACTACGCACTAGGGATAAAGTCAGGAACGGAGCAAGGGACACTTTGAAGGCCTTAGTTATCGAGAGCACCTGGGCCTTCTTTAGGACCAGTATCACGGCCTTTGGTAGGGACAGTGTCAGGGCAAGACCTAGGAGGAGCATAAGGGCCTCTGTAGGATCAGCATCAGGGACTGAGGATGTGAATGGGGATGGGGATGGGGATGGGGACGGGGACGGGGATGGGGATGGGGATCGGATAGGAGAGGGCTAGGGCTAGGGCCTTAGTTAGGAATAGTGTCAAGGCCTTAGTTAGGGTCACTGTCAGGGCCTTAGTTAGGGTTAGCATCACAGGCTTTGTGTGGTATAATGTCAGAGCTTGAGTTAGAAGTAGTGTCAGGGCCTTAGTGAGGGACAGTGCCAGGTCCTTTGTAAGGACGAGCGTTAGAGCTTTGTTATGTATAATCGCAGGGCCAGAGTTAGGAGGAGAGTCAGGCAATTAGTCAGGGACACTGTCAGGGACTTAGTTAGGGACAGTATCACGGCCTGAGTTAGTAGTAGTGTCAAGGCCTTAGTTGAGGACACTGTCAGGGCAAGGATTAGGAGGAGCATAAAGGCCTCTGTAGGAGCTGGGGCAGGAGCTGGGACTGGGGCTGAGGCTGGGGCTAGGCCTAGGGCTAGGACTAGGGGCTTACTTAGGAATAGTGTCAAGGCCTTAGTCAGGGTCAACGTCAGGGCCTTAGTCAGGCTTAGCATCAGAGCCTTTCCTTAGGTATAATGTCAGGGCCTGAGTTAGAAGTAGTGTCAGGGCCTTAGTGAGGGACAGTGTCAGGGCCTTGGTTAGGATGAGCGTCAGAGCCTTTGTTATATATAATTGCAGGGCCAGAGTTAGGAAGAGAGTACCGCCCTTACTTAGGGACAATATCAGTGCCTTAGTTAGGGACAGTATCACGGCCTTGGGGCTAAATTCAGGGCCTCATTTAAGCATAGCATCAGGGCTTTACTTGCCATAAGAGGCTCGACTTTAGCTAAAGACAAGGATAAGTTAAGATCTAGGTATACTGTCAGGACATGACCCAGGTATAGTGTCAACACATTAGTTACTGAGAATATCGGGGCCTTCTTTAGAACCAGTGTCAGGGCTTCACGTAGGGACAGCGTCAGAGCCTCACGTAGGGAGAGCAACAGGGCCCGAGTGAGGCCTAGCATCAGGTCCTTAGCTGGGGACACTGTCAGGGCATGACTCGGGAGCAGCATCAGGGCCTCCGTAGGATCAGCATTACGTTCTTAGTTAAAGAAATGATCAGGGCCTAAGTTAGGTGGAGTGTCAAGGCCTCCGTTACGGATAGCTTCAGGTCCTGTGTTAGGGACAGCCTCACGGCTTTATTTAGGGCCAGCATCAGGGCTCACTTAGGGTTAGTGTCAGGACCTTGGTTCGAGATGGGTCAGTGTATTAGCTCAGGATAGTGTTAGGCCTTTAGTTATTGCCGGCAGCAGTGCCTGCATGAGGGACACCTTCCAGGCCTTACTTACAAACAGTGTCAGGGCCTTAGTGATGACTAGTGAGGGCCTTTACTTAGGGACAGTATTAGGGCTTCAGGTAGGGTAAGAGGCAGGACATTAACTACGCACTAGGCATAAAGTCAGGAATGGGATGAGGGACACTTTGAACACCTTAGTTATCGAGAACACCTGGGCCTTCTTTAGGACCAGTATCACGGCCTTTGGTAGGGACAGTGTCAGGGCAAGACCTAGGAGGAGCATAAGGGCCTCTGTAGGATCAGCATCAGGGACTGGGGATGGGGATGGGGATGGGGATGGGGATGGGGATGGGGATGGAGATGGGGACGGGGACGGGGATGGGGATGGGGATGGGGACGGGGATGGGGATGGGGATCGGATAGGGGAGGGCTAGGGCTAGGGCCTTAGTTAGGAATAGTGTCAAGGCCTTAGTTAGGGTCACTGTCAGGGCCTTAGTTAGGGTTAGCATCACAGCCTTTGTGTGGTATAATGTCAGAGCTTGAGTTAGAAGTAGTGTCAGGGCCTTAGTGAGGGACAGTGCCAGGTCCTTTGTAAGGACGAGCATTAGAGCTTTGTTATGTATAATGGCAGGGCCAGAGTTAGGAGGAGAGTCAGGCAATTAGTCAGGGACACTGTCAGGGACTTAGTTAGGGACAGTATCACGGCCCGAGTTAGTAGTAGTGTCAAGGCCTTAGTTGAGGACAGTGTCAGGGCAAGGATTAGGAGGAGCATAAATGCCTCTGTACGAGCTGGGGAAGGAGCTGGGACTGGGGCTGAGGCTGGGGCTAGGGCTAGGGCTAGGGGCTTACTTAGGAATAGTGTCAAATCCTTAGTCAGGGTCAACGTCAGGGCCTTAGTCAGGCTTAGCATCAGAGCCTTTCCTTAGGTATAATGTCAGGGCCTGAGTTAGAAGTAGTGTCAGGGCCTTAGTGAGGGACAGTGTCACGGCCTTGGTTAGGATGAGCGTCAGAGCCTTTGTTATATATAATTGCAGGGCCAGAGTTAGGAAGAGAGTACCGCCCTTACTTAGGGACAATATCAGTGCCTTAGTTAGGGACAGTATCACGGCCTTGGGGCTAAATTCAGGGCCTGAGTTAAGCATAGCATCAGGGCTTTAGTTGCCATAAGAGGCTCGACTTTAGCTAAAGACAGGGATAAGTTATGATCTAGGTATACTGTCAGGACGTGACCCAGGTATAGTGTCAACACATTAGTTACTGAGAATATCGGGGCCTTCTTTAGAACCAGTGTCAGGGCTTCAGGTAGGGACAGCGTCACAGCCTGACGTAGGGAGAGCGACAGGGCCCGAGTGAGGCCTAGCATCAGGTCCTTAGCTGGGGACACTGTCAGGGCATGACTCGGGAGCAGCATCAGGGCCTCCGTAGGATCAGCATTACGGTCTTAGTTAAAGACATGATCAGGGCCTCAGTTAGGTGGAGTGTCAAGGCCTCCGTTACGGATAGCTTCAGGGCCTGTGTTAGGGACAGCCTCACGGCTTTATTTAGGGCCAGCATCAGGGCTCACTTAGGGTTAGTGTCAGGACCTTGGTTCGACATGGGTCAGTGTATTAGCTCAGGATAGTGTTAGGCCTTTAGTTATTGCCGGCAGCAGTGCCTGCATGAGGGACACCTTCCAGGCCTTACTTACAAACAGTGTCAGGGCCTTAGTGATGACTAGTGAGGGCCTTTACTTAGGGACAGTATTAGGGCTTCAGGTAGGGTAAGAGGCAGGACATTAACTACGCACTAGGCATAAAGTCAGAAATGGAATGAGGGACACTTTGAACACCTTAGTTATCGAGAACACCTGGGCCTTCTTTAGGACCAGTATCACGGCCTTTGGTAGGGACAGTGTCAGGGCAAGGCCTAGGAGGAGCATAAGGGCCTCTGTAGGATCAGCATCAGGGACTGGGGATGGGAATGGGGATGGGGATGGGGATGGGGATGGGGATGGGGATGGGGACGGGGACGGGGATGGGGATGGGGATGGGGATGGGGACGGGGATGGGGATGGGGATCGGATAGGGGAGGGCTAGGGCTAGGGCCTTAGTTAGGAATAGTGTCAAGGCCTTAGTTAGGGTCACTGTCAGGGCCTTAGTTAGGGTTAGCATCACAGCCTTTGTGTGGTATAATGTCAGAGCTTGAGTTAGAAGTAGTGTCAGGGCCTTAGTGAGGGACAGTGCCAGGTCCTTTGTAAGGACGAGCATTAGAGCTTTGTTATGTATAATGGCAGGGCCAGAGTTAGGAGGAGAGTCAGGCAATTAGTCAGGGACACTGTCAGGGACTTAGTTAGGGACAGTATCACGGCCCGAGTTAGTAGTAGTGTCAAGGCCTTAGTTGAGGACAGTGTCAGGGCAAGGATTAGGAGGAGCATAAAGGCCTCTGTAGGAGCTGGGGCAGGAGCTGGGACTGGGGCTGAGGCTGGGGCTAGGGCTAGGGCTAGGGGCTTACTTAGGAATAGTGTCAAAGCCTTAGTCAGGGTCAACGTCAGGGCCTTAGTCAGGCTTAGCATCAGAGCCTTTCCTTAGGTATAATGTCAGGGCCTGAGTTAGAAGTAGTGTCAGGGCCTTAGTGAGGGACAGTGTCACGGCCTTGGTTAGGATAAGCGTCAGAGCCTTTGTTATATATAATTGCAGGGCCAGAGTTAGGAAGAGAGTACCGCCCTTACTTTGGGACAATAACAGTCCCTTAGTTAGGGACAGTATCACGGCCTTGGGGCTAAATTCAGGGCCTGAGTTAAGCATAGCATCAGGGCTTTAGTTGCCATAAGAGGCTCGACTTTAGCTAAAGACAGGGATAAGTTATGATCTAGGTATACTGTCAGGACGTGACCCAGGTATAGTGTCAACACATTAGTTACTGAGAATATCGGGGCCTTGTTTAGAACCAGTGTCAGGGCTTCAGGTAGGGACAGCGTCACAGCCTGACGTAGGGAGAGCGACAGGGCCCGAGTGAGGCCTAGCATCAGGTCCTTAGCTGGGGACACTGTCAGGGCATGACTCGGGAGCAGCATCAGGGCCTCCGTAGGATCAGCATTACGGTCTTAGTTAAAGAAATGATCAGGGCCTCAGTTACGTGGAGTGTCAAGGCCTCCGTTACGGATAGCTTCAGGGCCTGTGTTAGGGACAGCCTCACGGCTTTATTTAGGGCCAGCATCAGGGCTGACTTAGGGTTAGTGTCAGGACCTTGGTTCGACATGGGTCAGTGTATTAGCTCAGGATAGTGTTAGGCCTTTAGTTATTGCCGGCAGCAGGGCCTGCATGAGGGACACCTTCCAGGCCTTACTTACAAACAGTGTCAGGGCCTTAGTGAGGGCCTTAGTTAGGGACAGTATTAGGGCTTCAGGTAGGGTAAGAGGCAGGACATTAACTACGCACTAGGGATAAAGTCAGGAACGGAGCAAGGGACACTTTGAAGGCCTTAGTTATCGAGAGCACCTGGGCCTTCTTTAGGACCAGTATCACGGCCTTTGGTAGGGACAGTGTCAGGGCAAGACCTAGGAGGAGCATAAGGGCCTCTGTAGGATCAGCATCAGGGACTGAGGATGTGAATGGGGATGGGGATGGGGATGGGGACGGGGACGGGGATGGGGATGGGGATCGGATAGGGGAGGGCTAGGGCTAGGGCCTTAGTTAGGAATAGTGTCAAGGCCTTAGTTAGGGTCACTGTCAGGGCCTTAGTTAGGGTTAGCATCACAGCCTTTGTGTGGTATAATGTCAGAGCTTGAGTTAGAAGTAGTGTCAGGGCCTTAGTGAGGGACAGTGCCAGGACCTTTGTAAGGACGAGCGTTAGAGCTTTGTTATGTATAATGGCAGGGCCAGAGTTAGGAGGAGAGTCAGGCAATTAGTCAGGGACACTGTCAGGGACTTAGTTAGGGACGGTATCACGGACTGAGTTAGTAGTAGTCTCAAGGCCTTAGTTGAGGACAGTGTCACGGCAAGCATTAGGAGGAGCATAAAGGCCTCTGTAGGAGCTGGGGCAGGAGCTGGGACTGGGGCTGAGGATGGGGCTGGGGCTAGGGCTAGGGCTAGGACTAGGGGCTTACTTAGGAATAGTGTCAAGGTCTTAGTCAGGGTCAACGTCAGGGCCTTAGTCAGGCTTAGCATCAGAGCCTTTCCTTAGGTATAATGTCAGGGCCTGAGTTAGAAGTAATGTCAGGGCCTTAGTGAGGGACAGTGTCAAGGCCTTGGTTACGACGAGCGTCAGAGCCTTTGTTATATATAATTGCAGGGCCAGAGTTAGGAAGAGAGTACCGCCCTTACTTAGGGACAATATCAGTGCCTTAGTTAGGGACAGTATCACGGCCTTGGGGCTAAATTCAGGGCCTGAGTTAAGCATAGCATCAGGGCTTTAGTTGCCATAAGAGGCTCGACTTTAGCTAAAGACAGGGATAAGTTAAGATCTAGGTATACTGTCAGGACATGACCCAGGTATAGTGTCAACACATTAGTTACTCAGAATATCGGGCCCTTCTTTAGAACCAGTGTCAGGGCTTCACGTAGGGACAGCGTCACAGCCTGACGTAGGGAGAGCGACAGGGCCCGAGTGAGGCCTAGCATCAGGTCCTTAGCTGGGGACACTGTCAGGGCATGACTCGGGAGCAGCATCAGGGCCTCCGTAGGATCAGCATTACGGTCTTAGTTAAAGACATGATCAGGGCCTCAGTTAGGTGGAGTGTCAAGGCCTCCGTTATGGATACCTTCAGGGCCTGTGTTAGGGACAGCCTCACGGCTTTATTTAGGGCCAGCATCAGGGCTCACTTAGGGATAGTGTCAGGACCTTGGTTCGAGATGGGTCAGTATATTAGCTCAGGATAGTGTTAGGCCTTTAGTTATTGCCGGCAGCAGGGCCTGCATGACGGACAGCTTCCAGGCTTTACTTACAAACAGTGTCAGGGCCTTAGTGATGACTAGTGAGGGCCTTAGTTAGGGACAGTATTAGGGCTTCAGGTAGGGTAAGAGGCAGGACATTAACTACGCACTAGGGATAAAGTCAGGAACGGAGCAAGGGACACTTTGAAGGCCTTAGTTATCGAGAGCACCTGGGCCTTCTTTAGGACCAGTATCACGGCCTTTGGTAGGGACAGTGTCAGGGCAAGACCTAGGAGGAGCATAAGGGCCTCTGTAGGATCAGCATCAGGGACTGAGGATGTGAATGGGGATGGGGATGGGGACGGGGACGGGGACGGGGATGGGGATGGGGATCGGATAGGGGAGGGCTAGGGCTAGGGCCTTAGTTAGGAATAGTGTCAAGGCCTTAGTTAGGGTCACTGTCAGGGCCTTAGTTAGGGTTAGCATCAGAGCCTTTGTTAGGTATAATGTCAGAGCTTGAGTTAGAAGTAGTGTCAGGGCCTTAGTGAGGGACAGTGCCAGGTCCTTTGTAAGGACGAGCGTTAGAGCTTTGTTATGTATAATGGCAGGGCCAGAGTTAGGAGGAGAGTCAGGCAATTAGTCAGGGACACTGTCAGGGACTTAGTTAGGGGCAGTATCACGGCCCGAGTTAGTAGTAGTGTCAAGGCCTTAGTTGAGGACAGTGTCAGGGCAAGGATTAGGAGGAGCATAAAGGCCTCTGTAGGAGCTGGGGCAGGAGCTGGGACTGGGGCTGAGGCTGGGGCTAGGCCTAGGGATAGGACTAGGGGCTTACTTAGGAATAGTGTCAAGGCCTTAGTCAGGGTCAACGTCAGGGCCTTAGTCAGGCTTAGCATCAGAGCCTTTCCTTAGGTATAATGTCAGGGCCTGAGTTAGAAGTAGTGTCAGGGCCTTAGTGAGGGACAGTGTCAGGGCCTTGGTTAGGACGAGCGACAGAGCCTTTGTTATATATAATTGCAGGGCCAGAGTTAGGAAGAGAGTACCGCCCTTACTTAGGGACAATATCAGTGTCTTAGTTAGGGACAGTATCACAGCCTTGGGGCTGAATTCAGGGCCTGAGTTAAGCATAGCATCAGGGCTTTAGTTGCCATAAGAGGCTCGACTTTAGCTAAAGACAGGGATAAGTTAAGATCTAGGTATACTGTCAGGACATGACCCAGGTATAGTGTCAACACATTAGTTACTGAGAATATCGGGGCCTTGTTTAGAACCAGTGTCAGGGCTTCAGGTAGGGACAGCGTCACAGCCTGACGTAGGGAGAGCGACAGGGCCCGAGTGAGGCCTAGCATCAGGTCCTTAGCTGGGGACACTGTCAGGGCATGACTCGGGAGCAGCATCAGGGCCTCCGTAGGATCAGCATTACGGTCTTAGTTAAAGACATGATCAGGGCCTCAGTTAGGTGGAGTGTCAATGCCTCCGTTACGGATAGCTTCAGGGCCTGTGTTAGGGACAGCCTCACAGCTTTATTTAGGGCCAGCATCAAGACTCACTTAGGGATAGTGTCAGGACCTTGGTTCGAGATGGGTCAGTATATTGGCTCAGCATAGTGTTAGGCCTTTAGTTATTGCCGGCAGCAGGGCCTGCATGACGGACACCTTCCAGGCCTTACTTACAAACACTGTCAGGGCCTTAGTGATGACTAATGAGGGCCTTAGTTAGGGACAGTATTAGGGCTTCAGGTAGGGTAAGAGGCAGGACATTAACTACGCACTAGGGATAAAGTCAGGAACGGAGCAAGGGACACTTTGAAGGCCTTAGTTATAGAGAGCACCTGGGCCTTCTTTAGGACCAGGATCACGGCCTTTGGAAGGAACACTGTCAGGGCAAGACCTACGAGGAGCATAAGGGCCTCTGTAGGATCAGCATCAGGGACTGGGGATGGGAATGGGGATGGGGATGGGGATGGGGATGGGGACGGGGATGGGGATGGGGATGGGGACGGGGATGGGGATGGGGATTGGATAGGGGAGGGCTAGGGCTAGGGCCTTAGTTAGGAATAGTGTCAAGGCCTTAGTTAGGGTCACTGTCAGGGCCTTAGTTAGGGTTAGCATCACAGCCTTTGTTAGGTATAATGTCAGAGCTTGAGTTAGAAGTAGTGTCAGGGCCTTAGTGAGGGACAGTGCCAGGTCCTTTGTAAGGACGAGCGTTAGAGCTTTGTTATGTATAATGGCAGGGCCAGAGTTAGGAGGAGAGTCAGGCAATTAGTCAGGGACACTGTCAGGGACTTAGTTAGGGACAGTATCACGGACTGAGTTAGTAGTAGTGTCAAGGCCTTAGTTGAGGACAGTGTCACGGCAAGCATTAGGAGGAGCATAAAGGCCCCTGTACGAGCTGGGGCAGGAGCTGGGACTGGGGCTGAGGATGGGACTGGGGCTAGGGCTAGGGCTAGGACTAGGGGCTTACTTAGGAATAGTGTCAAGGCCTTAGTCAGGGTCAACGTCAGGGCCTTAGTCAGGCTTAGCATCAGAGCCTTTCCTTAGGTATAATGTCAGGGCCTGAGTTAGAAGTAGTGTCAGGGCCTTAGTGAGGGACAGTGTCAGGGCCTTGGTTACGACGAGCGTCAGAGCCTTTGTTATATATAATTGCAGGGCCAGAGTTAGGAAGAGAGTACCGTCCTTACTTAGGGACAATATCAGTGCCTTAGTTAGGGACAGTATCACGGCCTTGGGGCTAAATTCAGGGCCTCATTTAAGCATAGCATCAGGGCTTTAGTTGCCATAAGAGGCTCGACTTTAGCTAAAGACAAGGATAAGTTATGATCTAGGTATACTGTCAGGACATGACCCCGGTATAGTGTCAACACATTAGTTACTGAAAATATCGGGGCCTTGTTTAGAACCAGTGTCAGGGCTTCAGGTAGGGACAGCGTCACAGCCTGACGTAGGGAGAGCGACAGGGCCCGAGTGAGGCCTAGCATCAGGTCCTTAGCTGGGGACACTGTCAGGGCATGACTCAGGAGCAGCATCAGGGCCTCCGTAGGATCAGCATTACGGTCTTAGTTAAAGACATGATCAGGGCCTCAGTTAGGTGGAGTGTCAAGGCCTCCGTTACGGATAGCTTCAGGGCCTGTGTTAGGGACAGCCTCACGGCTTTATTTAGGGCCAGCATCAGGGCTCACTTAGGGATAGTGTCAGGACCTTGGTTCGAGATGGGTCAGTATATTAGCTCAGGATAGTGTTAGGCCTTTAGTTATTGCCGGCAGCAGGGCCTGCATTAGGGACAGCTTCCAGGCTTTACTTACAAACAGTGTCAGGGCCTTAGTGATGACTAGTGAGGGCCTTAGTTAGGGACAGTATTAGGGCTTCAGGTAGGGTAAGAGGCAGGACATTAACTACGCACTAGGGATAAAGTCAGCAACGGAGCAAGGGACACTTTGAAGGCCTTAGTTATCGAGAGCACCTGGGCCTTCTTTAGGACCAGTATCACGGCCTTTGGTAGGGACAGTGTCAGGGCAAGACCTAGGAGGAGCATAAGGGCCTCTGTAGGATCAGCATCAGGGACTGGGGAGGGAATGGGGATAGGGATGGAGATGGAGATGGGGACGGGGACGGGGATGGGGATGGGGATCGGATAGGGGAGGGCTAGGGCTAGGGCCTTAGTTAGGAATAGTGTCAAGGCCTTAGTCATGGTCACTGTCAGGACCTTAGTCAGGGTTAGCATCAGAGCCTTCGTTAGGTATAATGTCAGGGCCTGAGTTAGAAGTAGTGTCAGGGCCTTAGTGAGCGACAGTGTCAGGGCCTTGGTTAGGATGAGCGTCAGAGCCTCTGTTATATATAATTGCAGGGCCAGAGTTAGGAAGAGAGTACCGCCCTTACTTAGGGACAATATCAGTGTCTTAGTTAGGGACAGTATCATGGCCTTGGGGCTAAATTCAGGGCCTGAGTTAAGCATAGCATCAGGGCTTTAGTTGCCATAAGAGGCTCGACTTTAGCTAAAGACAGGGATAAGTTAAGATCTAGGTATACTGTCAGGACATGACCCAGGTATAGTGTCAACACATTAGTTACTCAGAATATCGGGGCCTTGTTTAGAACCAGTGTCAGGGCTTCACGTAGGAACAGCGTCACAGCCTGACGTAGGGAGAGCGACAGGGCCCGAGTGAGGCCTAGCATCAGGTCCTTAGCTGGGGACACTGTCAGGGCATGACTCGGGAGCAGCATCAGGGCCTCCGTAGGATCAGCATTACGGTCTTAGTTAAAGACATGATCAGGGCCTCAGTTAGGTGGAGTGTCAAGGCCTCCGTTACGGATAGCTTCAGGGCCTGTGTTAGGGACAGCCTCACGGCTTTATTTAGGGCCAGCATCAGGGCTCACTTAGGGATAGTGTCAGGACCTTGGTTCGAGATGGGTCAGTATATTAGCTCAGGATAGTGTTAGGCCTTTAGTTATTGCCGGCAGCAGGGCCTGCATGACGGACAGCTTCCAGGCTTTACTTACAAACAGTGTCAGGGCCTTAGTGATGACTAGTGAGGGCCTTAGTTAGGGACAGTATTAGGGCTTCAGGTAGGGTAAGAGGCAGGACATTAACTACGCACTAGGGATAAAGTCAGGAACGGAGCAAGGGACACTTTGAAGGCCTTAGTTATCGAGAGCACCTGGGCCTTCTTTAGGACCAGTATCACGGCCTTTGGTAGGGACAGTGTCAGGGCAAGACCTAGGAGGAGCATAAGGGCCTCTGTAGGATCAGCATCAGGGACTGGGGATGGGGATGGACATGGGGATGGGGATGGGGATGGGGATGGGGATCGGATAGGGGAGGGCTTGGGCTAGGGCCTTAGTTAGGAATAGTGTCAAGGCCTTAGTTAGGGTCACTGTCAGGGCCTTAGTTAGGGTTAGCATCACAGCCTTTGTTAGGTATAATGTCAGAGCTTCAATTAGAAGTAGTGTCAGGGCCTTAGTGAGGGACAGTGCCAGGTCCTTTGTAAGGACGAGCCTTAGAGCTTTGTTATGTATAATGGCAGGGCCATAGTTAGGAGGAGAGTCAGGCAATTAGTCAGGGACACTGTCAGGGACTTAGTTAGGGACAGTATCACGGCCTGAGTTAGTAGTAGTGTCAAGGCCTTAGTTGAGGACACTGTCAGGGCAAGGATTAGGAGGAGCATAAAGGCCTCTGTAGGAGCTGGGGCAGGAGCTGGGACTGGGGCTGAGGCTGGGGCTAGGCCTAGGGCTAGGACTAGGGGCTTACTTAGGAATAGTGTCAAGGCCTTAGTCAGGGTCAACATCAGGGCCTTAGTCAGGCTTAGCATCAGAGCCTTTCCTTAGGTATAATGTCAGGGCCTGAGTTAGAAGTAGTGTCAGGGCCTTAGTGAGGGACAGTGTCAGGGCCTTGGTTAGGATGAGCGTCAGAGCCTTTGTTATATATAATTGCAGGGCCAGAGTTAGGAAGAGAGTACCGCCCTTACTTAGGGACAATATCAGTGCCTTAGTTAGGGACAGTATCACGGCCTTGGGGCTAAATTCAGGGCCTGAGTTAAGCATAGCATCAGGGCTTTAGTTGCCATAAGAGGCTCGACTTTAGCTAAAGACAGGGATAAGTTAAGATCTAGGTATACTGTCAGGACATGACCCAGGTATAGTGTCAACACATTGGTTACAGAGAATATCCGGGCCTTCTTTAGAACCAGTGTCAGGGCTTCAGGTAGGGACAGCGTCAGAGCCTCACGTAGGGAGAGCAACAGGGCCCGAGTGAGGCCTAGCATCAGGTCCTTAGCTGGGGACACTGTCAGGGCATAACTCGGGAGCAGAATCAGGGCCTCCGTAGGATCAGCATGACGGTCTTAGTTAAAGACATGATCAGGGCCTCAGTTAGGTGGAGTGTCAAAGCCTCCGTTACGGATACCTTCAGGGCCTGTGTTAGGGACAGCCTCACGGCTTTATTTAGGGCCAGCATCAGGGCTCACTTAGGGATAGTGTCAGGACCTTGGTTCGAGATCGGTCCGTATATTAGCTCAGGATAGTGTTAGGCCTTTAGTTATTGCCGGCAGCAGGGCCTGCATTAGGGACAGCTTCCAGGCTTTACTTACAAACAGTGTCAGGGCCTTAGTGATGACTAGTGAGGGCCTTAGTTAGGGACAGTATTAGGGCTTCAGGTAGGGTAAGAGGCAGGACATTAACTACGCACTAGGGATAAAGTCAGCAACAGAGCAAGGGACACTTTGAAGGCCTTAGTTATCGAGAGCACCTGGGCCTTCTTTAGGACCAGTATCACGGCCTTTGGTAGGGACAGTGTCAGGGCAAGACCTAGGAGGAGCATAAGGGCCTCTGTAGGATCAGCATCAGGGACTGGGGATGGGAATGGGGATGGGGATGGGGATGGGGACGGGGACGGGGATGGGGATGGGGATCGGATAGGGGAGGGCTAGGGCCTTAGTTAGGAATAGTGTCAAGGCCTTAGTTAGGGTCACTGTCAGGGCCTTAGTTAGGGTTAGCATCAGAGCCTTTGTTAGGTATAATGTCAGAGCTTGAGTTAGAAGTAGTGTCAGGGCCTTAGTGAGGGACAGTGCCAGGTCCTTTGTAAGGACGAGCCTTAGAGCTTTGTTATGTATAATCGCAGGGCCAGAGTTAGGAGGAGAGTCAGGCAATTAGTCAGGGACACTGTCAGGGACTTAGTTAGGGACAGTATCACGGCCCGAGTTAGTAGTAGTGTCAAGGCCTTAGTTGAGGACAGTGTCAGGGCAAGGATTAGGAGGAGCATAAAGGCCTCTGTAGGAGCTGGGGCAGGAGCTGGGACTGGGGCTGAGGCTGGGGCTAGGGCTAGGGCTAGGACTAGGGGCTTACTTAGGAATAGTGTCAAGGCCTTAGTCAGGGTCAACGTCAGGGCCTTAGTCAGGCTTAGCATCAGAGCCTTTCCTTAGGTATAATGTCAGGGCCTGAGTTAGAAGTAGTGTCAGGGCTTTAGTGAGGGACAGTGTCAGGGCCTTGGTTAGTATGAGCGTCAGAGCCTTTGTTATATGTAATTGCAGGGTCAGAGTTAGGAAGAGAGTACCGCCCTTACTTAGAGACAATATCAGTGCCTTAGTTAGGGACAGTATCACGGCCTTGGGGCTAAATTCAGGGCCTGAGTTAACCATAGCATCAGGGCTTTAGTTGCCATAAGAGGCTCGACTTTAGCTAAAGACAGGGATAAGTTAAGATCTAGGTATACTGTCAGGACATGACCCAGGTATAGTGTCAACACATTAGTTACTGAGAATATCGGGGCCTTGTTTAGAACCAGTGTCAGGGCTTCAGGTAGGGACAGCGTCAGAGCCTCATGTAGGGAGAGCGACAGGGCCTGAGTGAGGCCTAGCATCAGGTCCTTAGCTGGGGACACTGTCAGGGCATGACTCGGGAGCAGCATCAGGGCCTCCGTAGGATCAGCATTACGGTCTTAGTTAAAGACATGATCAGGGCCTCAGTTAGGTGGAGTGTCAAGGCCTCCGTTATGGATACCTTCAGGGCCTGTGTTAGGGACAGCCTCACGGCTTTATTTAGGGCCAGCATCAGGGCTCACTTAGGGATAGTGTCAGGACCTTGGTTCGAGATCGGTCAGTATATTAGCTCAGGATAGTGTTAGGCCTTTAGTTATTGCCGGCAGCAGGGCCTGCATTAGGGACAGCTTCCAGGCTTTACTTACAAACAGTGTCAGGGCCTTAGTGATGACTAGTGAGGGCCTTAGTTAGGGACAGTATTAGGGCTTCAGGTAGGGTAAGAGGCAGGACATTAACTACGCACTAGGGATAAAGTCAGCAACAGAGCAAGGGACACTTTGAAGGCCTTAGTTATCGAGAGCACCTGGGCCTTCTTTAGGACCAGTATCACGGCCTTTGGTAGGGACAATGTCAGGGCAAGACCTAGGAGGAGCATAAGGGCCTCTGTAGGATAGGCATCAGGGACTGGGATGGGAAAGGGGATGGGAAAGGGGATGGGGATGGGGATGGGGATGGGGAAGGGGACGGGGACGGGGATGGGGATGGGGATCGGATAGGGAAGGGCTAGGGCTAGGGCCTTAGTTAGGAATAGTGTCAAGGCCTTAGTTAGGGTCACTGTCAGGGCCTTAGTTAGGGTTAGCATCACAGCCTTTGTTAGGTATAATGTCAGAGCTTGAGTTAGAAGTAGTGTCAGGGCCTTAGTGAGGGACAGTGCCAGGTCCTTTGTAAGGACGAGCCTTAGAGCTTTTTATCTATAATGGCAGGGCCAGAGTTAGGAGGAGAGTCAGGCAATTAGTCAGGGACACTGTCAGGGACTTAGTTAGGGACAGTATCACGGCCTTAGTTAGTAGTAGTGTCAAGGCCTTAGTTGAGGACAGTGTCAGGGCAAGGATTAGGAGGAGCATAAAGGCCTCTGTACGAGCTGGGGCAGGAGCTGGGACTGGGGCTGAGGCTGGGGCTAGGGCTAGGGCTAGGGCTAGGACTTGAGGCTTACTTAGGAATAGTGTCAAGGCCTTAGTCAGGGTCAACGTCAGGGCCTTAGTCAGGGTTAGCATCAGAGCCTTTCCTTAGGTATAATGTCAGGGCCTGAGTTAGAAGTAGTGTCAGGGCCTTAGTGAGGGACAGTGTCAGGGCCTTGGTTAGGATGAGCGTCAGAGCCTTTGTTATATATAATTGCAGGGCCAGAGTTAGGAAGAGAGTACCGCCCTTACTTAGGGACAATATCAGTGCCTTAGTTAGGGACAGTATCACGGCCTTGGGGCTAAATTCAGGGCCTGAGTTAAGCATAGCATCAGGGCTTTAGTTGCCATAAGAGGCTCGACTTTAGCTAAAGACAGGGATAAGTTAAGATCTAGGTATACTGTCAGGACATGACCCAGGTATAGTGTCAACACATTGGTTACTGAGAATATCGGGGCCTTCTTTAGAACCAGTGTCAGGGCTTCAGGTAGGGACAGCGTCAGAGCCTCACGTAGGGAGAGCGACAGGGCCCGAGTGAGGCCTAGCATCAGGTCCTTAGCTGGGGACACTGTCAGGGCATGACTCGGGAGCAGCATCAGGGCCTCCGTAGGATCAGCATTACGGTCTTAGTTAAAGACATGATCAAGGCCTAAGTTAGGTGGAGTGTCAAGGACTCCGTTACGGATAGCTTCAGGGCCTGTGTTAGGGACAGCCTCACGGCTTTATTTAGGGCCAGCATCAGGGCTCACTTAGGGATAGTGTCAGGACCTTGGTTCCAGATGGGTCAGTATATTAGCTCAGCATAGTGTTAGGCCTTTAGTTATTGCCGGCAGCAGGGCCTGCATGACGGACAGCTTCCAGGCTTTACTTACAAACAGTGTCAGGGCCTTAGTGATGACTAGTGAGGGCCTTAGTTAGGGACAGTATTAGGGCTTCAGGTAGGGTAAGAGGCAGGACATTAACTACGCACTAGGGATAAAGTCAGGAACGGAGCAAGGGACACTTTGAAGGCCTTAGTTATCGAGAGCACCTGGGCCTTCTTTAGGACCAGTATCACGGCCTTTGGTAGGGACAGTGTCAGGGCAAGACCTAGGAGGAGCATAAGGGCCTCTGTAGGATCAGCATCAGGGACTGGGGATGGGGATGGACATGGGGATGGGGATGGGGATGGGGATGGGGATCGGATAGGGGAGGGCTTGGGCTAGGGCCTTAGTTAGGAATAGTGTCAAGGCCTTAGTTAGGGTCACTGTCAGGGCCTTAGTTAGGGTTAGCATCACAGCCTTTGTTAGGTATAATGTCAGAGCTTCAATTAGAAGTAGTGTCAGGGCCTTAGTGAGGGACAGTGCCAGGTCCTTTGTAAGGACGAGCCTTAGAGCTTTGTTATGTATAATGGCAGGGCCATAGTTAGGAGGAGAGTCAGGCAATTAGTCAGGGACACTGTCAGGGACTTAGTTAGGGACAGTATCACGGCCTGAGTTAGTAGTAGTGTCAAGGCCTTAGTTGAGGACACTGTCAGGGCAAGGATTAGGAGGAGCATAAAGGCCTCTGTAGGAGCTGGGGCAGGAGCTGGGACTGGGGCTGAGGCTGGGGCTAGGCCTAGGGCTAGGACTAGGGGCTTACTTAGGAATAGTGTCAAGGCCTTAGTCAGGGTCAACATCAGGGCCTTAGTCAGGCTTAGCATCAGAGCCTTTCCTTAGGTATAATGTCAGGGCCTGAGTTAGAAGTAGTGTCAGGGCCTTAGTGAGGGACAGTGTCAGGGCCTTGGTTAGGATGAGCGTCAGAGCCTTTGTTATATATAATTGCAGGGCCAGAGTTAGGAAGAGAGTACCGCCCTTACTTAGGGACAATATCAGTGCCTTAGTTAGGGACAGTATCACGGCCTTGGGGCTAAATTCAGGGCCTGAGTTAAGCATAGCATCAGGGCTTTAGTTGCCATAAGAGGCTCGACTTTAGCTAAAGACAGGGATAAGTTAAGATCTAGGTATACTGTCAGGACATGACCCAGGTATAGTGTCAACACATTGGTTACAGAGAATATCCGGGCCTTCTTTAGAACCAGTGTCAGGGCTTCAGGTAGGGACAGCGTCAGAGCCTCACGTAGGGAGAGCAACAGGGCCCGAGTGAGGCCTAGCATCAGGTCCTTAGCTGGGGACACTGTCAGGGCATAACTCGGGAGCAGAATCAGGGCCTCCGTAGGATCAGCATGACGGTCTTAGTTAAAGACATGATCAGGGCCTCAGTTAGGTGGAGTGTCAAAGCCTCCGTTACGGATACCTTCAGGGCCTGTGTTAGGGACAGCCTCACGGCTTTATTTAGGGCCAGCATCAGGGCTCACTTAGGGATAGTGTCAGGACCTTGGTTCGAGATGGGTCAGTATATTAGCTCAGGATAGTGTTAGGCCTTTAGTTATTGCCGGCAGCAGGGCCTGCATTAGGGACAGCTTCCAGGCTTTACTTACAAACAGTGTCAGGGCCTTAGTGATGACTAGTGAGGGCCTTAGTTAGGGACAGTATTAGGGCTTTAGGTAGGGTAAGAGGCAGGACATTAACTACGCACTAGGGATAAAGTCAGCAACAGAGCAAGGGACACTTTGAAGGCCTTAGTTATCGAGAGCACCTGGGCCTTCTTTAGGACCAGTATCACGGCCTTTGGTAGGGACAGTGTCAGGGCAAGACCTAGCAGGAGCATAAGGGCCTCTGTAGGATCAGCATCAGGGACTGGGGATGGGAATGGGGATGGGGATGGGGATGGGGACGGGGACGGGGATGGGGATGGGGATCGGATAGGGGAGGGCTAGGGCCTTAGTTAGGAATAGTGTCAAGGCCTTAGTTAGGGTCACTGTCAGGGCCTTAGTTAGGGTTAGCATCACAGCCTTTGTTAGGTATAATGTCAGAGCTTGAGTTAGAAGTAGTGTCAGGGCCTTAGTGAGGGACAGTGCCAGGTCCTTTGTAAGGACGAGCCTTAGAGCTTTGTTATGTATAATCGCAGGGCCAGAGTTAGGAGGAGAGTCAGGCAATTAGTCAGGGACACTGTCAGGGACTTAGTTAGGGACAGTATCACGGCCCGAGTTAGTAGTAGTGTCAAGGCCTTAGTTGAGGACAGTGTCAGGGCAAGGATTAGGAGGAGCATAAAGGCCT
This sequence comes from Hyperoodon ampullatus, assembly GCF_949752795.1. Taxonomy (NCBI): domain Eukaryota; kingdom Metazoa; phylum Chordata; class Mammalia; order Artiodactyla; family Ziphiidae; genus Hyperoodon; species Hyperoodon ampullatus. Next base: position 109,089,065 of record NC_136922.1, on the reverse strand, counting down.
CTGTAGGAGCTGGGGCAGGAGCTGGGACTGGGGCTGAGGCTGGGGCTAGGGCTAGGGCTAGGACTAGGGGCTTACTTAGGAATAGTGTCAAGGCCTTAGTCAGGGTCAACGTCAGGGCCTTAGTCAGGCTTAGCATCAGAGCCTTTCCTTAGGTATAATGTCAGGGCCTGAGTTAGAAGTAGTGTCAGGGCTTTAGTGAGGGACAGTGTCAGGGCCTTGGTTAGTATGAGCGTCAGAGCCTTTGTTATATGTAATTGCAGGGCCAGAGTTAGGAAGAGAGTACCGCCCTTACTTAGAGACAATATCAGTGCCTTAGTTAGGGACAGTATCACGGCCTTGGGGCTAAATTCAGGGCCTGAGTTAACCATAGCATCAGGGCTTTAGTTGCCATAAGAGGCTCGACTTTAGCTAAAGACAGGGATAAGTTAAGATCTAGGTATACTGTCAGGACATGACCCAGGTATAGTGTCAACACATTAGTTACTGAGAATATCGGGGCCTTGTTTAGAACCAGTGTCAGGGCTTCAGGTAGGGACAGCGTCAGAGCCTCATGTAGGGAGAGCGACAGGGCCTGAGTGAGGCCTAGCATCAGGTCCTTAGCTGGGGACACTGTCAGGGCATGACTCGGGAGCAGCATCAGGGCCTCCGTAGGATCAGCATTACGGTCTTAGTTAAAGACATGATCAGGGCCTCAGTTAGGTGGACTGTCAAGGCCTCCGTTATGGATACCTTCAGGGCCTGTGTTAGGGACAGCCTCACGGCTTTATTTAGGGCCAGCATCAGGGCTCACTTAGGGATAGTGTCAGGACCTTGGTTCGAGATCGGTCAGTATATTAGCTCAGGATAGTGTTAGGCCTTTAGTTATTGCCGGCAGCAGGGCCTGCATGACGGACAGCTTCCAGGCTTTACTTACAAACAGTGTCAGGGCCTTAGTGATGACTAGTGAGGGCCTTAGTTAGGGACAGTATTAGGGCTTCAGGTAGGGTAAGAGGCAGGACATTAACTACGCACTAGGGATAAAGTCAGGAACGGAGCAAGGGACACTTTGAAGGCCTTAGTTATCGAGAGCACCTGGGCCTTCTTTAGGACCAGTATCACGGCCTTTGGTAGGGACAATGTCAGGGCAAGACCTAGGAGGAGCATAAGGGCCTCTGTAGGATCAGCATCAGGGACTGGGATGGGAAAGGGGATGGGAAAGGGGATGGGGATGGGGATGGGGATGGGGAAGGGGACGGGGACGGGGATGGGGATGGGGATCGGATAGGGAAGGGCTAGGGCTAGGGCCTTAGTTAGGAATAGTGTCAAGGCCTTAGTTAGGGTCACTGTCAGGGCCTTAGTTAGGGTTAGCATCACAGCCTTTGTTAGGTATAATGTCAGAGCTTGAGTTAGAAGTAGTGTCAGGGCCTTAGTGAGGGACAGTGCCAGGTCCTTTGTAAGGACGAGCCTTAGAGCTTTTTATCTATAATGGCAGGGCCAGAGTTAGGAGGAGAGTCAGGCAATTAGTCAGGGACACTGTCAGGGACTTAGTTAGGGACAGTATCACGGCCTTAGTTAGTAGTAGTGTCAAGGCCTTAGTTGAGGACAGTGTCAGGGCAAGGATTAGGAGGAGCATAAAGGCCTCTGTACGAGCTGGGGCAGGAGCTGGGACTGGGGCTGAGGCTGGGGCTAGGGCTAGGGCTAGGGCTAGGACTTGAGGCTTACTTAGGAATAGTGTCAAGGCCTTAGTCAGGGTCAACGTCAGGGCCTTAGTCAGGGTTAGCATCAGAGCCTTTCCTTAGGTATAATGTCAGGGCCTGAGTTAGAAGTAGTGTCAGGGCCTTAGTGAGGGACAGTGTCAGGGCCTTGGTTAGGATGAGCGTCAGAGCCTTTGTTATATATAATTGCAGGGCCAGAGTTAGGAAGAGAGTACCGCCCTTACTTAGGGACAATATCAGTGCCTTAGTTAGGGACAGTATCACGGCCTTGGGGCTAAATTCAGGGCCTGAGTTAAGCATAGCATCAGGGCTTTAGTTGCCATAAGAGGCTCGACTTTAGCTAAAGACAGGGATAAGTTAAGATCTAGGTATACTGTCAGGACATGACCCAGGTATAGTGTCAACACATTGGTTACTGAGAATATCGGGGCCTTCTTTAGAACCAGTGTCAGGGCTTCAGGTAGGGACAGCGTCAGAGCCTCACGTAGGGAGAGCGACAGGGCCCGAGTGAGGCCTAGCATCAGGTCCTTAGCTGGGGACACTGTCAGGGCATGACTCGGGAGCAGCATCAGGGCCTCCGTAGGATCAGCATTACGGTCTTAGTTAAAGACATGATCAAGGCCTAAGTTAGGTGGAGTGTCAAGGACTCCGTTACGGATAGCTTCAGGGCCTGTGTTAGGGACAGCCTCACGGCTTTATTTAGGGCCAGCATCAGGGCTCACTTAGGGATAGTGTCAGGACCTTGGTTCCAGATGGGTCAGTATATTAGCTCAGCATAGTGTTAGGCCTTTAGTTATTGCCGGCAGCAGGGCCTGCATTAGGGACAGCTTCCAGGCTTTACTTACAAACAGTGTCAGGGCCTTAGTGATGACTAGTGAGGGCTTAGTTAGGCACAGTATTAGGGCTTCAGGTAGGGTAAGAGGCAGGACATTAACTACGCACTAGGGATAAATTCAGGAACGGAGCAAGGGACACTTTGAAGGCCTTAGTTATCGAGAGCACCTGGGCCTTCTTTAGGACCAGTATCACGGCCTTTGGTAGGGACAGTGTCAGGGCAAGACCTACGAGGAGCATAAGGGCCTCTGTAGGATCAGCATCAGGGACTGGGGATGGGAATGGGGATGGGGATGGAGATGGAGATGGGGACGGGGACGGGGATGGGGATGGGGATCGGATAGGGGAGGGCTAGGGCTAGGGCCTTAGTTAGGAATAGTGTCAAGGCCTTAGTTAGGGTCACTGTCAGGGCCTTAGTTAGGGTTAGCATCACAGCCTTTGTGTGGTATAATGTCAGAGCTTGAGTTAGAAGTAGTGTCAGGGCCTTAGTGAGGGACAGTGCCAGGTCCTTTGTAAGGACGAGCGTTAGAGCTTTGTTATGTATAATGGCAGGGCCAGAGTTAGGAGGAGAGTCAGGCAATTAGTCAGGGACACTGTCAGGGACTTAGTTAGGGACAGTATCACGGCCTGAGTTAGTAGTAGTGTCAAGGCCTTAGTTGAGGACAGTGTCAGGGCAAGGATTAGGAGGAGCATAAAGGCCTCTGTAGGAGCTGGGGCAGGAGCTGGGACTGGGGCTGAGGCTGGGGCTAGGGCTAGGGCTAGGGCTAGGACTAGGGGCTTACTTAGGAATAGTGTCAAGGCCTTAGTCAGGGTCACTGTCAGGGCCTTAGTTAGGGTTAGCATCAGAGCCTTCGTTAGGTATAATGTCAGGGCCTGAGTTAGAAGTAGTGTCAGGGCCTTGGTTAGGACGAGCGTCAGAGCCTTTGTTATATATAATTGCAGGGCCAGACTTAGGAAGAGAGTACTGCCCTTACTTAGGGACAATATCAGTGCCTTAGTTAGGGACAGTATCACGGCCTTGGGGCTAAATTCAGGGCCTGAGTTAAGCATAGCATCAGGGCTTTAGTTGCCATAAGAGGCTCGACTTTAGCTAAAGACAGGGATAAGTTATGATCTAGGTATACTGTCAGGACATGACCCAGGTATAGTGTCAACACATTAGTTACTGAGAATATCGGGGCCTTGTTTAGAACCAGTGTCAGGGCTTCAGGTAGGGACAGCGTCACAGCCTGATGTAGGGAGAGCGACAGGACCCGAGTGAGGCCTAGCATCAGGTCCTTAGCTGGGGACACTGTCAGGGCATGACTCAGGAGTAGCATCAGGGCCTCTGTAGAATCAGCATTACCGTCTTAGTTAAAGACATGATCAGGGCCTCAGTTAGGTGGAGTGTCAAGGCCTCAGCTACCGATAACTTCAGGGCCTGTGTTAGGGACAGCCTCACGGCTTTATTTAGGGCCAGCATCAGGGCACACTAAGGGATATTGTCAGGACCTTGGTTCGAGATGGGTCAGTATATTAGCTCAGGATAGTGTTAGGCCTTTAGTTATTGCCGGCAGCAGGGCCTGCATTAGGGACACCTTCCAGGCCTTACTTACAAAGTGTCAGGGCCTTAGTGATGACTACTGAGGGCCTTAGCTAGGGACAGTATTAGGGCTTCAGGTAGGGTAAGAGGCAGGACATTAACTACGCACTAGGGATAAAGTCAGGAACGGAGCAAGGGACACTTTGAAGGCCTTAGTTATCGAGAGCACCTGGGCCTTCTTTAGGACCAGTATCACGGCCTTTGGTAGGGACAGTGTCACGGCATGACCTAGGAGGAGCATAAGGGCCTCTGTAGGATCAGCATCAGGGACTTGGGATGGGGATGGGGATGGGGATGGGGATCGGGTAGGGGAGGGCTAGGGCTAGGGTTAGGGCTAGGGCCTTAGTTAGGAATAGTGTCAAGGCCTTAGTTAGGGTCACTGTCAGGGCCTTAGTTAGGGTTAGCATCAGAGCCTTCGTTAGGTATAATGTCACAGTTTGAATTAGAAGTAGTGTCAGGGCCTTAGTGAGGGACAGTGTCAGGTCCTTGGTAAGGACGATTGTTAGAGCCTTTGTTATGTATAACAGCAGGGACAGTTAGGCGGAGAGTCAGGCAATTAGTGAGGGACACTGTCAGGGACTTAGGGACAGTGTCACGGCCTGAGTTAGTAGTAGTGTCAAGGCCTTAGTTAAGGACAGTGTCAGGGCAAGGCCTAGGAGGAGCATAAGGGCCTCTGTAGGATCTCAGCATCAGGGTCTGGGGCTGAGGCAAGGGCTAGGGCTAGGGCTACGGCTAGGGCTATGGCCTTAGTTATGAATAATGTCAACGCCTTAGTTAGGGTCACTGTCAGGGCCTTAGTTATGACTAGCATCAGAGCCTTGTGACGTATCGTGTCACAGTCTGAGTTAGCCTTAGTGTCAGGCCCTACTTACGGACAGTGTCAGGGCGTTGGTTAGGACTACCATCATAGCCTTTGTTAGGGCCAGTGTCAGGGTCTTGGTTAGGACTGGCGTCAGAACCTTCTTTTAGGTACACTGTCAGGGCTTGAGACACGCATAGTGTTAGGGACTTTGATAGGGACAGTATCAGACCCTGACGTTGGACCAGCATCTAGGCCTTACTTAGGGACAGTGTCACGGCCTTGGGGCTAAATTGAGGGCCTAAGTTATGCATAGCATCTGGGCTTTAGTTGCCATAAGAGGCTCGACTTTAGATAAACACAGGGATAACTTATGATCCAGGTGTACTGTCAGGAAGTGACCCAGGTATAGTGTCAACACCTTAGTTACTGAGAATATCGCGGCCTTGTTTAGAACCAGTGTCAGGACTTCAGCTAGGGACAGCGTCAGAGCCTGACGTAAGGAGAGCGACAGGGCCCGAGTGAGGCCTAGCATCAGGTCCTTAGCTGGGGACACTGTCAGGGCCTTAGTCAGGGAAAGTATCATGGCCTGAGTTACTAGTAGTCACAAGGCCGCAGTTAAGCACAGTGTCAAGGCAACGCCTAGGAGGAGCATAAAGGCCTCTGTAGGAGCTGGGGAAGGAGTTGGGGCTGGGGCTGGGGCTGGGGCTGGGGCTGGGGTTGGGGCTGGGGCTGGGGCTAGGTCTACGGCCTTACTTAGGAATAGTGTCAAGGCCTTAGTTAAGGACAGTGTCAGGGCAAGCACTAGCAGGAGCATAAAGGCCTCTGTAGGAGCTGGGGCAGGAGCTGGGACTGGGGCTGGTGCTGGGCCTTGGGCTAGGGATAGGGCTAGGGCCTTACTTAGGAATAGCCTAAAGGCCTTACTTAGGGTCACTGTCAGGGCCTTAGTTAGGGTTAGCATCAGAGCCTTCGTTAGGTATAATATCAGGGCCTGAGTTACAAGTAGTGTCAAGCCTTAGTGATGGACAGTGCCAGTGCCTTGGTTAGGACGAGCGTCATAGCCTTTGATCTGTATAAGGGCAGGGCCAGAGTTAGGACGACAGTCAGGCCCTTAGTTAGGGACACTGTCAGGGCCTTAGTTAGGGACAGTATCACAGCCTGAGTTAGTAGTAATGTCAAGGCGTTAGTTAAGAACAGTGTCAGGGCCTTACTTACAACTAGCATCAGAGCCTTTCTTCGGTATCGTGTCAGGGCCTGACTTAGGAGTAGTGTCAAGGCTTTAGTTAGGGTCAGTGTCAGGGGCTTAGTTACGAGTACTGTCAAGGCCTTTCTTAGGATTAGTGTCACAGACTTAGTTAGGACTAGCATCAGAGCCCTCATTAGGTATACTGTCAGGGCCTTAGTTAGGGACAGTGTCAGGGCCTGAGTTAGGAGTGGGATTAGTGCCTCTCTTAGGAACAGTGTCAGGGTCTGTGTTAGGTGTAGTGTCACGGCATGTGTTACGTGTAGTTTCAGGGCATAAGTTAGGACAGTGTCAGGGCCTTAGTTAGGACTAGCATCAGAGCCTTGGTGACGTATCATGCCACGGCCTGAGTTAGCCATAGTCTCAGGCCCTACTTAGGGACAGTGTCAGGGCCTTGGTTAGGACTACCATCAGAGCCTTTGTTAGGGCCAGTGTCAGGGTCTTGGTTAGGACTGGCGTCACAGCCTTCTGTTAGGTACACTATCAGGGCTTGAGACACGCATAGTGTTAGGGACTTTGATAGGGACAGTATCAGGCCCTGACATTGGACCAGCATCTAGGCCTTACTTAGGGACAGTGTCATGGCCTTGGGGCTAAATTGAGGGCCTGAGTTATGCATAGCATCAGGCCTTTAGTTGCCATAAGAGGCTCGACTTTAGATAAACACAGGGATAAGTTATGATCTAGGTATACTATCAGTAAATGACCCAGGTATAGTGTCAATACCTTAGTTACTGAGAATATCGGGGCCTTGTTTAGAACCAGTGTCAGGACTTCAGCTAGGTACAGCGTCAGAGCCTGACGTAGGGAGAGCGACAGGGCCCGAGTGAGGCCTAGCATCAGGTCCTTAGCTGGGGACACTGTTAGGGACTTAGTTAGGGACAGTATCACGGCCTGAGTTAGTAGTAGTCACAAGGCCTTAGTTAAGCACACTGTCAGGGCAAGGCCTAGGAGGAGCATAAAGGCCTGTGTAGGAGCTGGGGCAGGAGCTGGGACTGGGACTGGGACTGGGACTGGGACTGGGACTGGGGCTGGAGCTGGGGCTGGAGCTGGGGCTGGGGCTGGGGCTGGGGCCTTACTTAGGAATAGTGTCAAGTCCTTATTTAGGGTCACTGTCAGGGCCTTAGTTAGGGTTAGCATCAGAGCCTTCGTTAGGTATAATGTCAGGGCCTGAGTTAGAAGTAGTGTCAGGGCCTTAGTGAGGGACAGTGTCAGGGCCTTGGTTAGGTCGAGCGTCACAGCCTTTGTTATATATAATTGCTGGGCCAGAGTTAGGAAGAGAGTACCGCCCTTCCTTAGGGACAATGTCAGTGCCTTAGTTAGGGACAGTATCACGGCCTGAGTTAGTAGTAGTGTCAGGGCCTTACTTACAATAGCATCAGAGCCTTTGTTCGGTATTGTGTCAGGGCCTGATTTAGGAGTAGTGTCAGGGCCTTATTTACGGACAGTGTCAGGGACTGAGTTAGGAGTGGAATCAGTGCCTCTCTTAGGAACAGTGTCAGAGGCTGTGTTAGGTGTAGTGTCAGGGCATAAGTTAGGACAGTGTCAGGGCCTTGGTTAGGACTACCATCAGAGCCTTTCTTAGGGAGAGTGTCAGGGCCTTGGTTAGGACGAGCGTCAGAGAGTTTGTTATATATAATTGCTCTGCCAGAGTTAGGAGGAGAGTAACGCCCTTAGTTAGGGACACTGTCAGGGCCTTAGTCAGGGACAGTATCACGGACTGACTTACTAGTAGTGTCAAGGCCTTAGCTAAGGACAGTGACAGTGCAAGGCCAAGGAGGAGCATAAGGGCCTCTGTAGGATCAGCATCAGCGGCAGGGGCAGTGGCTGGGGCCGGGTCCAGGGCAACGGCCAGGGCCAGGGCCAGGGCCAGGGCAGGGCTAGAGCTACGATTAGGGCTAGGGCCTTAGTTAGAAATAGTGTCAAAGCCTTAGTTAGGGTCACAGGCAGTGCATTAGTTACGGTTAGCATCAGAGCCTTCGTTAGCTATAATGTCAGGGCCTGAGTTAGAAGTAGTGTCAAGCTTTAGTGAGGGACAGTGTCAGGGCCTGAGTTAGGACGAGTGACAGAGCCTTTGTTATGTATAAAGGCAGGGCCAGTGGTAGGAGGAGAGTCAGGCCCTTAGTTAGAGACACTGTCAGGGCCTTAGTTAGGGATAGTATCACTGCCTGAGTTAGTAGTAGTGTCAAGGCATTAGTTAAGGACAGTGTCAGGGCAAGGCCTAGGAGGATCACGAGGGCCTCTGTAATCAGAGGCTGGGGCTGGTGCAAGGGCTAGGGCTAGAGCTACGGATAGGGCTTGGGCTAGGGCTATGGCTAGGGCTAGGGCCTTAGTTAGGAATAGCGTCAAGGCCTTAATTAGGGTCACTGTCAGTGCCTTAGTTAGGGTTAGCCTCAGAGCCTTCGTTAGGTATAAGGTCAGGGCCTGAGGTAGAAGTCGTGTCAGGGCCTTAGTGAGGGACAGCGTCAGGGCCTGAGTTAGGAGTGAAATCAGTGCCTCTCTTAGGAACAGTGTCAGTGTCTGTGTTAGGTGCAGTGTCAGGGCGTAAGATAGGGCAGTGTCAGGGCCTTACTGAGGAGGAGCATCAGAGCCTTAGTTTGGTATCGTATCACGGACTGAGTTAGCCGTAGTCTCAGGCGCTACTTAGGGACAATGTCAGGGCCTTGGTTAGGACGACCATCAGAGCCTTTTTTAGGGACAGTGTCAGAGTCTTGGCTAGGACTGGCGTCAGGGCTTTCTGTTAGGTACACTTGCAGGGCCTGACTCAGGCACAGTGTTAGGGATTTTGTTACGGACAGTATCAGGCCCTGACGTTGGACCAGCATGTAGGCCTTACTTAGGGACAGTGTCACAGCCGTGGGGCTAAATTCTGGGCCTGAGTAAAGCACAGCATCAGGGATTTAGTTGCCATAAGAGGCTCGACTTTAGATAAAGACAGGGATAAGTTATGATCCAGGTGTACTGTCAGGAAGTGACCCAGGTATAGTGTCAACATCTTAGTTACTGGGAGTATCGGGGCCTTGTTTAGAACCAGTGTCACGGCTTCAGGTAGGGACAGCGTCAGAGCCTGACGTAGGGAGAGTGACAGGCCCTGAGTGAGGCCTAGCATCAGGCTCTTAGCTGGGGACACTATCAGGGCATGACTTAGGAGCAGCATCAGGGCCTCTGTAGGATCAGCATTACGGTCTTAGTTAAAGGCCAAAACAGACATTTCTTCAAAGAAGATACATGGATTCCCAACAAACACATAAAACTATGCTCAACATCATTAATGATTAGAGAAATGCAAATCAAAACTACAATGAGATATCACCTCACACCAGTCAGAATGGCCATCATCAAAAAATCTAGAAACAGTAAATGCTGCAGAGGATGTGGAGAAAAGGGAACACTCTTGCACTGCTGGTGGGAATGTGAATTGGCACAGCCACTATGGCGAGCAGTATGGAGGTTCCTTAAAAAACTACAAATAGAACTACCATATGACCCAGCAATCCGACTACTGGGCATATACCCTGAGAAAACCATAATTCAAAAAGAGTCATGTACCACAATGTTCACTGCAGTTCTATTTACAATAGCCCGGAGATGGAAACAACCTAAGTGTCCATCATCGGATGAATGGATAAAGAAGACGTGGCACATATATACAATGGAATATTACTCAGCCACAAAAAGAAACGAAATTGAGCTACTTGTAATGAGGTGGATGGAGCTAGAGTCTGTCATACAGAGTGAAGTAAGTCCGAAAGAGAAAGACAAATACCGTATGCTGACACATATATATGGAATTTAAGAAAAAAAAAAGTCATGAAGAACCTAGGGTTAAGACAGGAATAAAGACACAGACCTACTAGAGAATGGACTTGAGGATATGGGGAGGGGGAAGGGTAAGCTGTGACAAAGTGAGAGAGTGGCTTGGACATATATACACTACCAAACGTAAAAGAGATAGCTAGTGGGAAGCAGCCGCGTAGCACAGGGAGATCAGCTTGGTGCTTTGTGACCACCTAGAGGGGTGGGATAGGGAGGGTGGGAGGGAGGGAGACGCAAGAGGGAAGAGATATGGGGACATATGTGTATGTATAACTGATTCACTTTGTTATAAAGCAGAAACTAACACACCATTGTAAAGCAATTAGACTCCAATAAAGATGTTAAAAAAAGAATGATTCTTTGGCAAAATCCTGCACCTTGTTGCTACTTGTTCATTCCTCATTGCTTTCAATTCCTAGAAAGCATCTTTGCAAGGCAACATGGACATTCACACCTGGATGACGCTGTTTCTACAGAAGGCCCTGACACTGGTCCCAAGTATGGACCTGATCCTGTCCATAACTAAGGCCCTGAAGATGTCCCTCAGGAAGTCTCTGACACTGCCCTCAATAAGCCCCCGACACTGTCCCTAGCTAATGGCCTAAGCTATAACTTACAAAGTCCCTAACACTATCCCCAGGACGCTGACACCCTCCCTGAGGCTTTGATGCTGTCCCTTAGTGCCTAAGCGGTGACAAAATAACACCCTGATTCTATTACTAAGGCCCTGAATATATCCCCAAGAAAGTCTCTGAAGTGTCCCTAACTAACGGCCTGGACTGTCTCTTACGAAGGCCCTCAAGTGATCTCTGAGGGCCTGACAACACTGTCCCTAACTAAGGCCCCCGTTGCTGGCCCTAACTAACGTCCTGATGCTGAACCTAACTGAGGCCCTGATGCTCTTCCTAACTAAGGCCTTGATGCCCATTCTACCTGAGGCCCTAAAACTGTCTGTAACTAATGACCTGACTCTTTTCCTAACTAACACCCTCATTTTGTCCCTCATTAATGCCCTGACACTGGTCGACACCACAGCCCTGATGCTGGCCCAATCTAAGGCCTTGACGATGTCCCTAATACTCTTAGATGTCCCTCGCCGTTGTCCTGACCCTGTCCCTCACCAAGGCCCTGACCCTCTTCCTAACTAAGGCCCGGATGCTGTCTCTACCTCAGAATCTGAAATTCTAATGTCCCGACTCTCCCTAACATCCTGACGCTGCCCCTAAGTGAGGCCCTGACACTCTTCTTAACCAAGGACTTGCCGCTGTCCCTACCTAAAACCCTGACACTGTCTGTAACTAATGACCTCTTTCCCTAACTAACACCACAGTTTTGGCCCTACCTGACGCCCTCACACTGGTTCTAATTATGGCCACGATGCTGGCTCTAAGGCCCTGAAGAGATCCCTAAGTAACAGCCCGAACTGTGTCTAGCTAAGGCTCTCACGTTCTCTCTAACTGAAGCACTGACACTGTCCCTAACTTAGGCCCTGATGCTGTCCCCTATAGTCTAAGCTGTCACTAAATAATGCCCTGATCCTGTCCATAACTAAGGCCCTGAATATGTCCCTAAGTGCATCTCTGACGATGTCCTTAACAGCCTGAACTCTCTTCAAGTTACCTCTGAGGCTCTGACACTGGCCCTTCCTAAGGCCTCACCCCGGGGTTGTCCCAGGCTGCTGGGCAGTTTTCTCTTGTCCGCATCTCTGGCCAGCTGCCTGCCATTGGCCACTCTAAGATTCTGCGCTGCAGTGGCCCCACGTGGGATGTGCCTGTGTACGCTCACCTGTGGGAGGAGAGTCATGGCCACTCCGCCCTCCAGGGGACTGCGGCTCAGGGTAGGAATCTCTCAGCCAGTGTCTGGAGAACGGGTTCTGTGTCCTTGTTTGTTGTAAATCCCTTGGAGTTACCTCTAACATTTTTTAAATGGATATCCCCCTCAGGATAATTTGATAATAATTTGATTATACCAATAATCAAATTACTGATAAATAATATAAATTATTTACCACATAAAAATTCAGGAATGACATTATTAGAATGAGCAGGAAAACACTGGAGGCCCCCCACCCCCAATGATCTATTACTTGCAGGATTTAAAATTCTAATGAGAAAACACTCACTCTCCTCACCCTCTTGGGCGTCAGCACAAGGCGGGAATCAGCTGCATCCTTTATTTGCCCCTCTGATTTTCCAGAACCTTTCCTTCAAGGAGAAATCTCTGGGCTCTGCGGGAGCTGTGAGTGGTGACCATCAGGTAAATCTGAGACTGAAAAGCAAGAGGAAGAGAGATAGAGGAGGAGATGAGAATCGGTGATGGGGAGAAGCAGGGGCATCCCCGTTCAATCGCAGGCCGAGAGTCTGGGTTAATCTCCAACGAAGCTAAGGACCACCGGGATCTGGCCCCACTGGCCTTGTCACCTGGTGTGGGGACTGGGGACAGCCAAACCACCATGGCCACTCTCAGAGAAATAAAGAAGGTGGGAGGGCACCCCGAGAGCCAGATTGAAAATGGTCATGCTGTGAGATAGTAAGATGCCCTTTTCAGAAAAGTGAAGACTGTTCTCTTGGCTCTCAAAGACTTGCAAATACTCTGTGTCCTTCTGGAGGCATGCTGAAGGCTTCAGCCTTTGAGGGCAGTAATGGGAGCGCATCGGGGCTCAAAACCATCCAGCACTCACTCACTCCTTGAGGGTGCCGAGGATGACCAGTGACCACCCCTCGGGTGCCGTGGGGCCTGAAATTCCCTGATCACCGAGGACGGGAGGGGCCGCACAGACACTCCACTGGACCACTGGGGGCTTGGCCGGGGGGGGCTACATACAGTCCTTTATCAGGTACATGGTTTGCAAACATCCTGTGCCATTTTGGATGGTGGGTTATCTTATTCCTTGCTCCTTTTATACACAACTCTTTTTCATTTTGAGGAAGTCTAATTCATCTATTTTGTCTTTTGCTGCTTGTGCTTTTGGTAGATCTAAGATATCATGACCAAATCCAAGGTCATGAAGATTTACTCGCATGTTTTCTTCTACGAGTTTTATACTTTTGGCTCTTGCACCTAGGCCTTTGGTCCATTCTGTGTTGATTTTGTATGTGGGGTGGGGGGAGGTAAGGGTCCAACTTTACTCTTCTGCATGTGCGTACCCAGTTGTTCCACTACCTGTGCTAACTGTTTGGGAGAAAATACCTGCAAATGATGCGACCAACAAGGTCTTGATTCTAAAATATACAAACGGCTCATACAGCTCAAAAAAGAAAAAAAAATCAAAAAATGAGCAGAAGGTCTAAACAGACATTTCTCCAAAGACATACAGATAGCCAACAGGCACATGAAAAGATGCTCCACATCGCTAATTATTAGAGAACGCAAATCAAAACTACAGTGACTTATCACCTCATAGCGGTCAGAATGGCCATCATTAAAATGTCTAGAAAGAAATGCTGGAAGGGGTGTGGAGAAAAGGGAACCCTACTACGCTACTGGTGGGAATGTAAACTGATGCAGCCACTATGGAAAACAGTACGGAGGTTCCTCAAAAACTAAAACTAGAATTACCACATGACCCAGCAATCCCACTCCTGGGCACATATCCAGACAGAACTATAATTCAAAAAGATACATGCACCCCAGCATTCACAGCAGCACTATTCACAATAGCCAAGACATGGAAGCAACCTGAATGTCCCTCAGCAGATGAATGGATATAGAAGATGTGGTACATATATACAACGGAATATTACCCAGCCATAAAACAGAATGAAATAATGCCATTTGCAGCTACATGGATGGACCTAGAGATTATCATACAAAGTGAAGTAAGTCAGACAGAGGACAACAAATACCATATGATATCACTTATATGTGGATTATAAAATGAGACCCAAATGAACCTATCTACAGAACAAAAACAGACTCACAAATAGAGAAAACAGACTTGTGGTTGTCAAGGGGAAGACAGGGGAGAGGGATGGATTGGGAGGTTGGTATTAGTAGATGCAAATTACCATATATAGGATGGATACATAAGGTCTTCCCGTACAGCACAGGGAACTGCATTCAATACCCTGTAATTAACCATAATGGAAAAGAATATGAAAAATATGTATATATGTATGTACGTATATATGAATCACTTTGCTGTGCAGCAGAAATTAACACAACATTGTAGGTTAACTATACTTCGGTATCAATTAGTTTGAAGGCACTTTTATAAATTAGGTCTTAGTTCTCTTGTCCTTTCATCCTGGGACAAATGTATAACAGAAACTAACCTGGATTACTCCCGGATGAACTCATATCACACAGAACTTTAACTGTTGAACAAACCATGAATACCAGTTACACCAGGGGATGTCCTGATCCAATAGGAAGTTTGTAAACCTTGTAACAAGCCTGCAGAATCCACTAAATTTGGAGATTCAAACTGAAATGAAGCCACCTATCCCATGACTTCTCCACAACTAGTTATACAACATCAATTGGAAACCATATACAATCAAATGAATGTAGACAGAGACAACTATAGCCTTCCTTTTTTTCCCTTTTAGATGAATACGGTGTTTAAGGTGATGTCTTGGGCCGTTTCAGGGTGTTACTCAATTTCCTGGGTATCTGCCACGCACACAGGAGGTACACATGTTAGTTAGCTTGTTTGTGCAACTAAATGAAGGTAGTTAATACCACAAAACTGTATACATAAAGTGAATTAAATGCTAAAGTCGTGTCTTGTATTTTTAATGACAATGAAAAAAAAAGTGTAGCGCTGATATTTGTTACAAAAATGAACGTTAAGAACATTCTTAGTGAAAAAAAGCCATACAGAAAAGGCCCCCTAGATCCCATACTCATCTTGTCTGCTTCAAATCCATCAAGGTTGTCCAAATGAGGGAGAAACTCAGTCATGGGTCCAGAAAAAGAAAACTGGATCAGGATGGAAAAAGACATTTTCATACCGTTCGGACAGTAGGTGAAGGTTGAAGTGGGGCTGAGTATTAAATTATAATGTGGACATCAGGATTTCTTCATTTAGGGGTTATGTGCTGGTGCCTTGGGCAAAACACACTGAGCATTTTGTGTCAAATGGCCAATGTGAGTACTTTTTGACATTATTGCAACTTTTCTGTACATTTTAAATTACTGGAAAGTAAATTACTTTTCTAGACAACCATGTCAGTATCATGCCAGAAAATCAGGTAAGACAGACATCAAATTTTTCTTATAGAGGCCAAGACTTACCCAGACCACGTTCAACCAAAGTTGTGATACTTATTTCCCTTGTAGGAGTCCGCATGGTATTAAGAGGCACCGTGGGAAGAGTATAGTAGTAGCTACCATGTCGTGGGTCCTGTGGATCACCTGGGGGGCAGTAGAAACGGTGAGATTTTAGTATTGCAATTTTTCACATTACTTCAAAAAATATGTTAAAAAATAAATTCAGTAAAGTTGCAAAATATGCAGTCAATATACACAAATCAGTTTCGTTTCTATACACTAATAATGAACCACCAGCAAGAAACATTAAGAAAACAATCCCATTTACAATTCCATCCAAAACAACGAACTATTTAGCAATAAATTTAACCAGGGACACGAAAGACCTATACTCAGAAAACTATAAAGCACTGGTAAAGAAACTGAAGACACAATAGAAAACAATATTCCACGCTCATGCGTCAGAAAAATTACTAGTATTAAAATGTTTGGGAGAGCGGGAAGATGGCGGAAGAGCACGACACGCAGATCACCTTCCTCTCCACAGATACATCCGAAATACAGCTACACGGGGAACCACCCCTACACAACACCTACTGAACGCTGGCACAAGACCTCAGACCTCCCAAAAGGCAAGAAACTCCCCCACGGGGCTTCCCTGGTGGCGCAGTGGTTGAGAGTCCGCCTGCCGAGGCAGGGGACACGGGTTCGTGCCCCGGTCCGGGAAGATCCCACATGCCGCGGAGCGGCTAGGCCCGTGAGCCATGGCCGCTGAGCCTGCGCGTCCGGAGCCTGTGCTCCGCAACGGGAGAGGCCACAACAGTGAGAGGCCCGTGTACCGGAAAAAAAAAAAAAAAAGAAAGAAAAGAAAGAAACTCCCCACGTACCTGGGTAGGGCAAAAGAAAACAGAATAAACAGAGACAAAAGGATAGGGCCGGGACCTGCACCAGTGGGAGGGAGCCGTGAAGGAGAAACGCTTTCCACACACTAGGAGCCCCTTCGCGGGCGGAGACTGCGGGTGGCGGAGGGGGAAAGCTTCGGAGCCGCGGAGGAGACCGCAGCCACAGGGGTACGGAGGGCAAAGCAGAGAGATTCCCACACAGAGGAGCAGTGCCGACCGCCACTCACCAGCCCGAGACGCTTGTCTCCTCACCCGCCGGGGCGGGCGGGGCTGGGAGCTGAGGCTCGGGCTTCAGTCAGAGCGCGCTGGCGGCGTGAACACAGCCTGAAGGGAGTTAGTGCGCCACGGCTGGCCGGGAGGGAGTCCGGGGAAAAGTCTGGAGCTGCCGAAGAGGCAAGAGACTTTTCCTTCCCTCTTTGTTTCCCGGTGCGTGAGGAGAGGGGATTCAGAGCGCTGCTGAAAGGAGCGCCAGAGACGGGCGCGAGGCACGGCTGAAAGCGCGGACCCCAGAGACGGGCGTGGGACGCTGGGGCTGCTGCTGCCGCCACCAAGAAGCCTGTGTGCGAGCGCAGGTCACTCTCCACACCTCCCCTCCCGGGAGCCTGTGCTGCCCGCCGCTGCCACGGTCCCGGGCTCCACAGACAACATCCCCGGGAGAACGCACGGGCGCGCCTCGTGCTGGCGCAACGTCACGCCGGCCTCCGCTGACGCACGCTCGCCCCGCCTCCCCGCCCCTCCCTCCCCCGCGGCCTGAGGGAGCCAGAGCCCCCGAATCAGCGGCTCCTTTAACCCCGTCCTGTCTGAGCGAAGAACAGACGTCCTCCGGCGACCTACACGCAGAGGCGGGGCCGAATCCAAAGCTGAGCCCCGGGAGCTGTGCGAACAAAGAAGAGAAAGGGGAATCTCTCCCAGCAGCCTCAGAAGCAGCGGATTAAAGCTCCGCAATCAACTTGATGTACCCTGCGTCTGTGGAATACCTGAATAGACAACGAATCATCCCAAATTGAGGAGGTGGACTTTGAGAGCAAGACTTATGATTTTTTCCCCCTTTTCCTCTTTTTGTGAGTGTGTACGTGTATGCTTCTGTGTGAGATTTTGTCTGTATACCTTTGCTTTCACCATTTGTCCTAGGGTTCTATCCGTCCGTTTTTTTTTTTTTTTTTTTTTTTTGGTTTCTGTTTTTTTTACTTAAAATTTTTTTCTTAATAATTCTTTATTTTAATAACTTTATTTTATTTGACCTTACTTTATTTTCTTTTATCCTCTTTCTTTCTTTCTTTTTCTACTTTTTCTCCCTTTTATTCTGAGCCGTGTGGATGAAAGGCTCTTGGTGCTGCAGCCAGGAGTCAGTGCTGTGCCTCTGAGGTGGGAGAGCCAACTTCAGGACACTGGTCCAAAAGAGACCTCCGAGCTCCACGTAATATCCAACGGCGAAAATCTCCCAGAGATCTCCATCTCAACACCAACACTCAGCTTATCTCAATGACCAGCAAGCTACAGTGCTGGACTCCCTATGCCAAACAACTAGCAAGACAGGAACACAACCCCACCCATTAGCAGAGAGGCTGCCTAAAATCATAATAAGTCCACAGACACCCCAAAACACACCACCAGACGTGGACCTGCGCACCAGAAAGACAAGATCCAGCCTCATCCACCAGAACACAGGCACCCTCCACCAGGAAGCCTACACAACCCACTGAACCAACTTTAGCCACTGGGGACAGACACCAAAAACGACGGGAACTACGAACCTGCAGCCTGCAAAAAGGAGACCCCCAAACACAGTAAGATAAGCAAAATGAGAAGACAGAAAAACAGACAGCAGATGAAGGAGCAAGATGAAACCCCACCAGACCTAACAAATGAAGAGGAAATAGGCAGTCTCCCTGAAAAAGAATTCAGAATAATGATAGTAAAGATGATCCAAAATCTTGGAAATAGAATAGAGAAAATGCAAGAAACATTTAACAAGGACCTAGAAGAACTAAAGATGAAACAAGCAACGATGAACAACACAATAAATGAAATTAAAAATACTCTAGAAGGGATCAATAGCAGAATAACTGAGGCAGAAGAACGGATAAGTGACCTGGAAGATAAAATAGTGGAAATAACTACTGCAGAGCAGAATAGAGAGAAAAGAATGAAAAGAACTGAGGACAGTCTCAGAGACCTCTGGGACAACATTAAGCGCACCAACATTCGAATTAGAGGGGTTCCAGAAGAAGAAGAGAAAAAGAAAGGGACTGAGAAAATATTTGAAGAGATTATAGTTGAAAACTTCCCTAATCTGGGAAAGGAAATAGTTACTCAAGTCCAGGAAGCACAGAGAGTACCATACAGGATAAATCCAAGGAGAAACATGCCAAGACACATATTAATCAAACTGTCAAAAATTAAATGCAAAGAAAACATATTAAAAGCAGCAAGGGAAAAACAACAGATAACACACAAGGGAATCCCCATAAGGTTAACAGCTGATCTTTCAGCAGAAACTCTGCAAGCCAGAAGGGACTGGCAGGACATATTTAAAGTGATGAAGGAGAACAACCTACAACCAAGATTACTCTACCCAGCAAGGATCTCATTCAGATTGGATGGGGAAATTAAAACCTTCACAGACAAGCAAAAGCTGAGAGAGTTCAGCACCACCAAACCAGCTTTACAACAAATGCTAAAGGATCTTCTCTAGGCAAGAAACACAAGAGAAGGAAAAGACCTATAAGAACAAACCCACGCACATATGGTCACCTTATCTTTGATAAAGTGGCAGGAATGTACAGTGGAGAAAGGACAGCCTCTTCAGTAAGTGGTGCTGGGAAAACTGGACAGGTACATGTAAAAGTAGGAGATTAGATCACTCCCTAACACCATACACAAAAATAAGCTCAAAATGGACTAAAGACCTAAATGTAAGGCCAGAAACTATCAAACTCTTAGGGGAAAAACATAGGCAGAACACGCTATGACATAAATCACATCAAGATCCTTTCTGACCCACCGCCTAGAGAAATGGAAATAAAAACAAAAACAAACAAATGGGACCTAATGAAACTTCAAAGCTTTTGCACAGCAAAGGAAACCATAAACAAGATGAAAGGACAACCCTCAGAATGGGAGAAAATATTTGCAGATGAAGCAACTGACAAAGGATTAATCTCCAAAATTTTGTACAAGCAGCTCATGCAGCTCAATAACAAAAAAAACAAACAACCCAATCCAAAAATGGGCAGAAGACCTAAATAGACGTTTCTCCAAAGAAGATATACAGATTGCCAACAAACACATGAAACAATGCTCAACATCATTAATGATTAGAGAAATGCAAATCAAAACTACAATGAGATATCACCTCACACCAGTCAGAATGGCCATCATCAAAAAATCTAGAAACAGTAAATGCTGCAGAGGATGTGGAGAAAAGGGAACACTCTTGCACTGCTGGTGGGAATGTGAATTGGCACAGCCACTATGGCGAGCAGTATGGAGGTTCCTTAAAAAACTACAAATAGAACTACCATATGACCCAGCAATCCGACTACTGGGCATATACCCTGAGAAAACCATAATTCAAAAAGAGTCATGTACCACAATGTTCACTGCAGTTCTATTTACAATAGCCCGGAGATGGAAACAACCTAAGTGTCCATCATCGGATGAATGGATAAAGAAGACGTGGCACATATATACAATGGAATATTACTCAGCCACAAAAAGAAACGAAATTGAGCTACTTGTAATGAGGTGGATGGAGCTAGAGTCTGTCATACAGAGTGAAGTAAGTCCGAAAGAGAAAGACAAATACCGTATGCTGACACATATATATGGAATTTAAGAAAAAAAAAAGTCATGAAGAACCTAGGGTTAAGACAGGAATAAAGACACAGACCTACTAGAGAATGGACTTGAGGATATGGGGAGGGGGAAGGGTAAGCTGTGACAAAGTGAGAGAGTGGCTTGGACATATATACACTACCAAACGTAAAAGAGATAGCTAGTGGGAAGCAGCCGCGTAGC
The DNA here is from genome assembly GCF_949752795.1 of Hyperoodon ampullatus. Taxonomy (NCBI): domain Eukaryota; kingdom Metazoa; phylum Chordata; class Mammalia; order Artiodactyla; family Ziphiidae; genus Hyperoodon; species Hyperoodon ampullatus. The sequence continues at coordinate 109,068,961 of NC_136922.1, read as the reverse complement.
ACAGGGAGATCAGCTTGGTGCTTTGTGACCACCTAGAGGGGTGGGATAGGGAGGGTGGGAGGGAGGGAGACGCAAGAGGGAAGAGATATGGGGACATATGTGTATGTATAACTGATTCACTTTGTTATAAAGCAGAAACTAACACACCATTGTAAAGCAATTAGACTCCAATAAAGATGTTAAAAAAAGAATGATTCTTTGGCAAAATCCTGCACCTTGTTGCTACTTGTTCATTCCTCATTGCTTTCAATTCCTAGAAAGCATCTTTGCAAGGCAACATGGACATTCACACCTGGATGACGCTGTTTCTACAGAAGGCCCTGACACTGGTCCCAAGTATGGACCTGATCCTGTCCATAACTAAGGCCCTGAAGATGTCCCTCAGGAAGTCTCTGACACTGCCCTCAATAAGCCCCCGACACTGTCCCTAGCTAATGGCCTAAGCTATAACTTACAAAGTCCCTAACACTATCCCCAGGACGCTGACACCCTCCCTGAGGCTTTGATGCTGTCCCTTAGTGCCTAAGCGGTGACAAAATAACACCCTGATTCTATTACTAAGGCCCTGAATATATCCCCAAGAAAGTCTCTGAAGTGTCCCTAACTAACGGCCTGGACTGTCTCTTACGAAGGCCCTCAAGTGATCTCTGAGGGCCTGACAACACTGTCCCTAACTAAGGCCCCCGTTGCTGGCCCTAACTAACGTCCTGATGCTGAACCTAACTGAGGCCCTGATGCTCTTCCTAACTAAGGCCTTGATGCCCATTCTACCTGAGGCCCTAAAACTGTCTGTAACTAATGACCTGACTCTTTTCCTAACTAACACCCTCATTTTGTCCCTCATTAATGCCCTGACACTGGTCGACACCACAGCCCTGATGCTGGCCCAATCTAAGGCCTTGACGATGTCCCTAATACTCTTAGATGTCCCTCGCCGTTGTCCTGACCCTGTCCCTCACCAAGGCCCTGACCCTCTTCCTAACTAAGGCCCGGATGCTGTCTCTACCTCAGAATCTGAAATTCTAATGTCCCGACTCTCCCTAACATCCTGACGCTGCCCCTAAGTGAGGCCCTGACACTCTTCTTAACCAAGGACTTGCCGCTGTCCCTACCTAAAACCCTGACACTGTCTGTAACTAATGACCTCTTTCCCTAACTAACACCACAGTTTTGGCCCTACCTAACGCCCTCACACTGGTTCTAATTATGGCCACGATGCTGGCTCTAAGGCCCTGAAGAGATCCCTAAGTAACAGCCCGAACTGTGTCTAGCTAAGGCTCTCACGTTCTCTCTAACTGAAGCACTGACACTGTCCCTAACTTAGGCCCTGATGCTGTCCCCTATAGTCTAAGCTGTCACTAAATAATGCCCTGATCCTGTCCATAACTAAGGCCCTGAATATGTCCCTAAGTGCATCTCTGACGATGTCCTTAACAGCCTGAACTCTCTTCAAGTTACCTCTGAGGCTCTGACACTGGCCCTTCCTAAGGCCTCACCCCGGGGTTGTCCCAGGCTGCTGGGCACTTTTCTCTTGTCCGCATCTCTGGCCAGCTGCCTGCCATTGGCCACTCTAAGATTCTGCGCTGCAGTGGCCCCACGTGGGATGTGCCTGTGTACGCTCACCTGTGGGAGGAGAGTCATGGCCACTCCGCCCTCCAGGGGACTGCGGCTCAGGGTAGGAATCTCTCAGCCAGTGTCTGGAGAACGGGTTCTGTGTCCTTGTTTGTTGTAAATCCCTTGGAGTTACCTCTAACATTTTTTAAATGGATATCCCCCTCAGGATAATTTGATAATAATTTGATTATACCAATAATCAAATTACTGATAAATAATATAAATTATTTACCACATAAAAATTCAGGAATGACATTATTAGAATGAGCAGGAAAACACTGGAGGCCCCCCACCCCCAATGATCTATTACTTGCAGGATTTAAAATTCTAATGAGAAAACACTCACTCTCCTCACCCTCTTGGGCGTCAGCACAAGGCGGGAATCAGCTGCATCCTTTATTTGCCCCTCTGATTTTCCAGAACCTTTCCTTCAAGGAGAAATCTCTGGGCTCTGCGGGAGCTGTGAGTGGTGACCATCAGGTAAATCTGAGACTGAAAAGCAAGAGGAAAAGAGATAGAGGAGGAGATGAGAATCGGTGATGGGGAGAAGCAGGGGCATCCCCGTTCAATCGCAGGCCGAGAGTCTGGGTTAATCTCCAACGAAGCTAAGGACCACCGGGATCTGGCCCCACTGGCCTTGTCACCTGGTGTGGGGACTGGGGACAGCCAAACCACCATGGCCACTCTCAGAGAAATAAAGAAGGTGGGAGGGCACCCCGAGAGCCAGATTGAAAATGGTCATGCTGTGAGATAGTAAGATGCCCTTTTCAGAAAAGTGAAGACTGTTCTCTTGGCTCTCAAAGACTTGCAAATACTCTGTGTCCTTCTGGAGGCATGCTGAAGGCTTCAGCCTTTGAGGGCAGTAATGGGAGCGCATCGGGGCTCAAAACCATCCAGCACTCACTCACTCCTTGAGGGTGCCGAGGATGACCAGTGACCACCCCTCGGGTGCCGTGGGGCCTGAAATTCCCTGATCACCGAGGACGGGAGGGGCCGCACAGACACTCCACTGGACCACCGGGGGCTTGGCCGGGGGGGGCTACATACAGTCCTTTATCAGGTACATGGTTTGCAAACATCCTGTGCCATTTTGGATGGTGGGTTATCTTATTCCTTGCTCCTTTTATACACAACTCTTTTTCATTTTGAGGAAGTCTAATTCATCTATTTTGTCTTTTGCTGCTTGTGCTTTTGGTAGATCTAAGATATCATGACCAAATCCAAGGTCATGAAGATTTACTCACATGTTTTCTTCTACGAGTTTTATACTTTTGGCTCTTGCACCTAGGCCTTTGGTCCATTCTGTGTTGATTTTGTATGTGGGGTGGGGGGAGGTAAGGGTCCAACTTTACTCTTCTGCATGTGCGTACCCAGTTGTTCCACTACCTGTGCTAACTGTTTGGGAGAAAATACCTGCAAATGATGCGACCAACAAGGTCTTGATTCTAAAATATACAAACGGCTCATACAGCTCAAAAAAGAAAAAAAAATCAAAAAATGAGCAGAAGGTCTAAACAGACATTTCTCCAAAGACATACAGATAGCCAACAGGCACATGAAAAGATGCTCCACATCGCTAATTATTAGAGAACGCAAATCAAAACTACAGTGACTTATCACCTCATAGCGGTCAGAATGGCCATCATTAAAATGTCTAGAAAGAAATGCTGGAAGGGGTGTGGAGAAAAGGGAACCCTACTACGCTACTGGTGGGAATGTAAACTGATGCAGCCACTATGGAAAACAGTACGGAGGTTCCTCAAAAACTAAAACTAGAATTACCACATGACCCAGCAATCCCACTCCTGGGCACATATCCAGACAGAACTATAATTCAAAAAGATACATGCACCCCAGCATTCACAGCAGCACTATTCACAATAGCCAAGACATGGAAGCAACCTGAATGTCCCTCAGCAGATGAATGGATATAGAAGATGTGGTACATATATACAACGGAATATTACCCAGCCATAAAACAGAATGAAATAATGCCATTTGCAGCTACATGGATGGACCTAGAGATTATCATACAAAGTGAAGTAAGTCAGACAGAGGACAACAAATACCATATGATATCACTTATATGTGGATTATAAAATGAGACCCAAATGAACCTATCTACAGAACAAAAACAGACTCACAAATAGAGAAAACAGACTTGTGGTTGTCAAGGGGAAGACAGGGGAGAGGGATGGATTGGGAGGTTGGTATTAGTAGATGCAAATTACCATATATAGGATGGATACATAAGGTCTTCCCGTACAGCACAGGGAACTGCATTCAATACCCTGTAATTAACCATAATGGAAAAGAATATGAAAAATATGTATATATGTATGTACGTATATATGAATCACTTTGCTGTGCAGCAGAAATTAACACAACATTGTAGGTTAACTATACTTCGGTATCAATTAGTTTGAAGGCACTTTTATAAATTAGGTCTTAGTTCTCTTGTCCTTTCATCCTGGGACAAATGTATAACAGAAACTAACCTGGATTACTCCCGGATGAACTCATATCACACAGAACTTTAACTGTTGAACAAACCATGAATACCAGTTACACCAGGGGATGTCCTGATCCAATAGGAAGTTTGTAAACCTTGTAACAAGCCTGCAGAATCCACTAAATTTGGAGATTCAAACTGAAATGAAGCCACCTATCCCATGACTTCTCCACAACTAGTTATACAACATCAATTGGAAACCATATACAATCAAATGAATGTAGACAGAGACAACTATAGCCTTCCTTTTTTTCCCTTTTAGATGAATACGGTGTTTAAGGTGATGTCTTGGGCCGTTTCAGGGTGTTACTCAATTTCCTGGGTATCTGCCACGCACACAGGAGGTACACATGTTAGTTAGCTTGTTTGTGCAACTAAATGAAGGTAGTTAATACCACAAAACTGTATACATAAAGTGAATTAAATGCTAAAGTCGTGTCTTGTATTTTTAATGACAATGAAAAAAAAAGTGTAGCGCTGATATTTGTTACAAAAATGAACGTTAAGAACATTCTTAGTGAAAAAAAGCCATACAGAAAAGGCCCCCTAGATCCCATACTCATCTTGTCTGCTTCAAATCCATCAAGGTTGTCCAAATGAGGGAGAAACTCAGTCATGGGTCCAGAAAAAGAAAACTGGATCAGGATGGAAAAAGACATTTTCATACCGTTCGGACAGTAGGTGAAGGTTGAAGTGGGGCTGAGTATTAAATTATAATGTGGACATCAGGATTTCTTCATTTAGGGGTTATGTGCTGGTGCCTTGGGCAAAACACACTGAGCATTTTGTGTCAAATGGCCAATGTGAGTACTTTTTGACATTATTGCAACTTTTCTGTACATTTTAAATTACTGGAAAGTAAATTACTTTTCTAGACAACCATGTCAGTATCATGCCAGAAAATCAGGTAAGACAGACATCAAATTTTTCTTATAGAGGCCAAGACTTACCCAGACCACGTTCAACCAAAGTTGTGATACTTATTTCCCTTGTAGGAGTCCGCATGGTATTAAGAGGCACCGTGGGAAGAGTATAGTAGTAGCTACCATGTCGTGGGTCCTGTGGATCACCTGGGGGGCAGTAGAAACGGTGAGATTTTAGTATTGCAATTTTTCACATTACTTCAAAAAATATGTTAAAAAATAAATTCAGTAAAGTTGCAAAATATGCAGTCAATATACACAAATCAGTTTCGTTTCTATACACTAATAATGAACCACCAGCAAGAAACATTAAGAAAACAATCCCATTTACAATTCCATCCAAAACAACGAACTATTTAGCAATAAATTTAACCAGGGACACGAAAGACCTATACTCAGAAAACTATAAAGCACTGGTAAAGAAACTGAAGACACAATAGAAAACAATATTCCACGCTCATGCGTCAGAAAAATTACTAGTATTAAAATGTTTGGGAGAGCGGGAAGATGGCGGAAGAGCACGACACGCAGATCACCTTCCTCTCCACAGATACATCCGAAATACAGCTACACGGGGAACCACCCCTACACAACACCTACTGAACGCTGGCACAAGACCTCAGACCTCCCAAAAGGCAAGAAACTCCCCCACGGGGCTTCCCTGGTGGCGCAGTGGTTGAGAGTCCGCCTGCCGAGGCAGGGGACACGGGTTCGTGCCCCGGTCCGGGAAGATCCCACATGCCGCGGAGCGGCTAGGCCCGTGAGCCATGGCCGCTGAGCCTGCGCGTCCGGAGCCTGTGCTCCGCAACGGGAGAGGCCACAACAGTGAGAGGCCCGTGTACCGGAAAAAAAAAAAAAAAAGAAAGAAAAGAAAGAAACTCCCCACGTACCTGGGTAGGGCAAAAGAAAACAGAATAAACAGAGACAAAAGGATAGGGCCGGGACCTGCACCAGTGGGAGGGAGCCGTGAAGGAGAAACGCTTTCCACACACTAGGAGCCCCTTCGCGGGCGGAGACTGCGGGTGGCGGAGGGGGAAAGCTTCGGAGCCGCGGAGGAGACCGCAGCCACAGGGGTACGGAGGGCAAAGCAGAGAGATTCCCACACAGAGGAGCAGTGCCGACCGCCACTCACCAGCCCGAGACGCTTGTCTCCTCACCCGCCGGGGCGGGCGGGGCTGGGAGCTGAGGCTCGGGCTTCAGTCAGAGCGCGCTGGCGGCGTGAACACAGCCTGAAGGGAGTTAGTGCGCCACGGCTGGCCGGGAGGGAGTCCGGGGAAAAGTCTGGAGCTGCCGAAGAGGCAAGAGACTTTTCCTTCCCTCTTTGTTTCCCGGTGCGTGAGGAGAGGGGATTCAGAGCGCTGCTGAAAGGAGCGCCAGAGACGGGCGCGAGGCACGGCTGAAAGCGCGGACCCCAGAGACGGGCGTGGGACGCTGGGGCTGCTGCTGCCGCCACCAAGAAGCCTGTGTGCGAGCGCAGGTCACTCTCCACACCTCCCCTCCCGGGAGCCTGTGCTGCCCGCCGCTGCCACGGTCCCGGGCTCCACAGACAACATCCCCGGGAGAACGCACGGGCGCGCCTCGTGCTGGCGCAACGTCACGCCGGCCTCCGCTGACGCACGCTCGCCCCGCCTCCCCGCCCCTCCCTCCCCCGCGGCCTGAGGGAGCCAGAGCCCCCGAATCAGCGGCTCCTTTAACCCCGTCCTGTCTGAGCGAAGAACAGACGTCCTCCGGCGACCTACACGCAGAGGCGGGGCCGAATCCAAAGCTGAGCCCCGGGAGCTGTGCGAACAAAGAAGAGAAAGGGGAATCTCTCCCAGCAGCCTCAGAAGCAGCGGATTAAAGCTCCGCAATCAACTTGATGTACCCTGCGTCTGTGGAATACCTGAATAGACAACGAATCATCCCAAATTGAGGAGGTGGACTTTGAGAGCAAGACTTATGATTTTTTCCCCCTTTTCCTCTTTTTGTGAGTGTGTACGTGTATGCTTCTGTGTGAGATTTTGTCTGTATACCTTTGCTTTCACCATTTGTCCTAGGGTTCTATCCGTCCGTTTTTTTTTTTTTTTTTTTTTTTTGGTTTCTGTTTTTTTTACTTAAAATTTTTTTCTTAATAATTCTTTATTTTAATAACTTTATTTTATTTGACCTTACTTTATTTTCTTTTATCCTCTTTCTTTCTTTCTTTTTCTACTTTTTCTCCCTTTTATTCTGAGCCGTGTGGATGAAAGGCTCTTGGTGCTGCAGCCAGGAGTCAGTGCTGTGCCTCTGAGGTGGGAGAGCCAACTTCAGGACACTGGTCCAAAAGAGACCTCCGAGCTCCACGTAATATCCAACGGCGAAAATCTCCCAGAGATCTCCATCTCAACACCAACACTCAGCTTATCTCAATGACCAGCAAGCTACAGTGCTGGACTCCCTATGCCAAACAACTAGCAAGACAGGAACACAACCCCACCCATTAGCAGAGAGGCTGCCTAAAATCATAATAAGTCCACAGACACCCCAAAACACACCACCAGACGTGGACCTGCGCACCAGAAAGACAAGATCCAGCCTCATCCACCAGAACACAGGCACCCTCCACCAGGAAGCCTACACAACCCACTGAACCAACTTTAGCCACTGGGGACAGACACCAAAAACGACGGGAACTACGAACCTGCAGCCTGCAAAAAGGAGACCCCCAAACACAGTAAGATAAGCAAAATGAGAAGACAGAAAAACAGACAGCAGATGAAGGAGCAAGATGAAACCCCACCAGACCTAACAAATGAAGAGGAAATAGGCAGTCTCCCTGAAAAAGAATTCAGAATAATGATAGTAAAGATGATCCAAAATCTTGGAAATAGAATAGAGAAAATGCAAGAAACATTTAACAAGGACCTAGAAGAACTAAAGATGAAACAAGCAACGATGAACAACACAATAAATGAAATTAAAAATACTCTAGAAGGGATCAATAGCAGAATAACTGAGGCAGAAGAACGGATAAGTGACCTGGAAGATAAAATAGTGGAAATAACTACTGCAGAGCAGAATAGAGAGAAAAGAATGAAAAGAACTGAGGACAGTCTCAGAGACCTCTGGGACAACATTAAGCGCACCAACATTCGAATTAGAGGGGTTCCAGAAGAAGAAGAGAAAAAGAAAGGGACTGAGAAAATATTTGAAGAGATTATAGTTGAAAACTTCCCTAATCTGGGAAAGGAAATAGTTACTCAAGTCCAGGAAGCACAGAGAGTACCATACAGGATAAATCCAAGGAGAAACATGCCAAGACACATATTAATCAAACTGTCAAAAATTAAATGCAAAGAAAACATATTAAAAGCAGCAAGGGAAAAACAACAGATAACACACAAGGGAATCCCCATAAGGTTAACAGCTGATCTTTCAGCAGAAACTCTGCAAGCCAGAAGGGACTGGCAGGACATATTTAAAGTGATGAAGGAGAACAACCTACAACCAAGATTACTCTACCCAGCAAGGATCTCATTCAGATTGGATGGGGAAATTAAAACCTTCACAGACAAGCAAAAGCTGAGAGAGTTCAGCACCACCAAACCAGCTTTACAACAAATGCTAAAGGATCTTCTCTAGGCAAGAAACACAAGAGAAGGAAAAGACCTATAAGAACAAACCCACGCACATATGGTCACCTTATCTTTGATAAAGTGGCAGGAATGTACAGTGGAGAAAGGACAGCCTCTTCAGTAAGTGGTGCTGGGAAAACTGGACAGGTACATGTAAAAGTAGGAGATTAGATCACTCCCTAACACCATACACAAAAATAAGCTCAAAATGGACTAAAGACCTAAATGTAAGGCCAGAAACTATCAAACTCTTAGGGGAAAAACATAGGCAGAACACGCTATGACATAAATCACATCAAGATCCTTTCTGACCCACCGCCTAGAGAAATGGAAATAAAAACAAAAACAAACAAATGGGACCTAATGAAACTTCAAAGCTTTTGCACAGCAAAGGAAACCATAAACAAGATGAAAGGACAACCCTCAGAATGGGAGAAAATATTTGCAGATGAAGCAACTGACAAAGGATTAATCTCCAAAATTTTGTACAAGCAGCTCATGCAGCTCAATAACAAAAAAAACAAACAACCCAATCCAAAAATGGGCAGAAGACCTAAATAGACGTTTCTCCAAAGAAGATATACAGATTGCCAACAAACACATGAAACAATGCTCAACATCATTAATGATTAGAGAAATGCAAATCAAAACTACAATGAGATATCACCTCACACCAGTCAGAATGGCCATCATCAAAAAATCTAGAAACAGTAAATGCTGCAGAGGATGTGGAGAAAAGGGAACACTCTTGCACTGCTGGTGGGAATGTGAATTGGCACAGCCACTATGGCGAGCAGTATGGAGGTTCCTTAAAAAACTACAAATAGAACTACCATATGACCCAGCAATCCGACTACTGGGCATATACCCTGAGAAAACCATAATTCAAAAAGAGTCATGTACCACAATGTTCACTGCAGTTCTATTTACAATAGCCCGGAGATGGAAACAACCTAAGTGTCCATCATCGGATGAATGGATAAAGAAGACGTGGCACATATATACAATGGAATATTACTCAGCCACAAAAAGAAACGAAATTGAGCTACTTGTAATGAGGTGGATGGAGCTAGAGTCTGTCATACAGAGTGAAGTAAGTCCGAAAGAGAAAGACAAATACCGTATGCTGACACATATATATGGAATTTAAGAAAAAAAAAAGTCATGAAGAACCTAGGGTTAAGACAGGAATAAAGACACAGACCTACTAGAGAATGGACTTGAGGATATGGGGAGGGGGAAGGGTAAGCTGTGACAAAGTGAGAGAGTGGCTTGGACATATATACACTACCAAACGTAAAAGAGATAGCTAGTGGGAAGCAGCCGCGTAGCACAGGGAGATCAGCTTGGTGCTTTGTGACCACCTAGAGGGGTGGGATAGGGAGGGTGGGAGGGAGGGAGACGCAAGAGGGAAGAGATATGGGGACATATGTGTATGTATAACTGATTCACTTTGTTATAAAGCAGAAACTAACACACCATTGTAAAGCAATTAGACTCCAATAAAGATGTTAAAAAAAGAATGATTCTTTGGCAAAATCCTGCACCTTGTTGCTACTTGTTCATTCCTCATTGCTTTCAATTCCTAGAAAGCATCTTTGCAAGGCAACATGGACATTCACACCTGGATGACGCTGTTTCTACAGAAGGCCCTGACACTGGTCCCAAGTATGGACCTGATCCTGTCCATAACTAAGGCCCTGAAGATGTCCCTCAGGAAGTCTCTGACACTGCCCTCAATAAGCCCCCGACACTGTCCCTAGCTAATGGCCTAAGCTATAACTTACAAAGTCCCTAACACTATCCCCAGGACGCTGACACCCTCCCTGAGGCTTTGATGCTGTCCCTTAGTGCCTAAGCGGTGACAAAATAACACCCTGATTCTATTACTAAGGCCCTGAATATATCCCCAAGAAAGTCTCTGAAGTGTCCCTAACTAACGGCCTGGACTGTCTCTTACGAAGGCCCTCAAGTGATCTCTGAGGGCCTGACAACACTGTCCCTAACTAAGGCCCCCGTTGCTGGCCCTAACTAACGTCCTGATGCTGAACCTAACTGAGGCCCTGATGCTCTTCCTAACTAAGGCCTTGATGCCCATTCTACCTGAGGCCCTAAAACTGTCTGTAACTAATGACCTGACTCTTTTCCTAACTAACACCCTCATTTTGTCCCTCATTAATGCCCTGACACTGGTCGACACCACAGCCCTGATGCTGGCCCAATCTAAGGCCTTGACGATGTCCCTAATACTCTTAGATGTCCCTCGCCGTTGTCCTGACCCTGTCCCTCACCAAGGCCCTGACCCTCTTCCTAACTAAGGCCCGGATGCTGTCTCTACCTCAGAATCTGAAATTCTAATGTCCCGACTCTCCCTAACATCCTGACGCTGCCCCTAAGTGAGGCCCTGACACTCTTCTTAACCAAGGACTTGCCGCTGTCCCTACCTAAAACCCTGACACTGTCTGTAACTAATGACCTCTTTCCCTAACTAACACCACAGTTTTGGCCCTACCTGACGCCCTCACACTGGTTCTAATTATGGCCACGATGCTGGCTCTAAGGCCCTGAAGAGATCCCTAAGTAACAGCCCGAACTGTGTCTAGCTAAGGCTCTCACGTTCTCTCTAACTGAAGCACTGACACTGTCCCTAACTTAGGCCCTGATGCTGTCCCCTATAGTCTAAGCTGTCACTAAATAATGCCCTGATCCTGTCCATAACTAAGGCCCTGAATATGTCCCTAAGTGCATCTCTGACGATGTCCTTAACAGCCTGAACTCTCTTCAAGTTACCTCTGAGGCTCTGACACTGGCCCTTCCTAAGGCCTCACCCCGGGGTTGTCCCAGGCTGCTGGGCAGTTTTCTCTTGTCCGCATCTCTGGCCAGCTGCCTGCCATTGGCCACTCTAAGATTCTGCGCTGCAGTGGCCCCACGTGGGATGTGCCTGTGTACGCTCACCTGTGGGAGGAGAGTCATGGCCACTCCGCCCTCCAGGGGACTGCGGCTCAGGGTAGGAATCTCTCAGCCAGTGTCTGGAGAACGGGTTCTGTGTCCTTGTTTGTTGTAAATCCCTTGGAGTTACCTCTAACATTTTTTAAATGGATATCCCCCTCAGGATAATTTGATAATAATTTGATTATACCAATAATCAAATTACTGATAAATAATATAAATTATTTACCACATAAAAATTCAGGAATGACATTATTAGAATGAGCAGGAAAACACTGGAGGCCCCCCACCCCCAATGATCTATTACTTGCAGGATTTAAAATTCTAATGAGAAAACACTCACTCTCCTCACCCTCTTGGGCGTCAGCACAAGGCGGGAATCAGCTGCATCCTTTATTTGCCCCTCTGATTTTCCAGAACCTTTCCTTCAAGGAGAAATCTCTGGGCTCTGCGGGAGCTGTGAGTGGTGACCATCAGGTAAATCTGAGACTGAAAAGCAAGAGGAAAAGAGATAGAGGAGGAGATGAGAATCGGTGATGGGGAGAAGCAGGGGCATCCCCGTTCAATCGCAGGCCGAGAGTCTGGGTTAATCTCCAACGAAGCTAAGGACCACCGGGATCTGGCCCCACTGGCCTTGTCACCTGGTGTGGGGACTGGGGACAGCCAAACCACCATGGCCACTCTCAGAGAAATAAAGAAGGTGGGAGGGCACCCCGAGAGCCAGATTGAAAATGGTCATGCTGTGAGATAGTAAGATGCCCTTTTCAGAAAAGTGAAGACTGTTCTCTTGGCTCTCAAAGACTTGCAAATACTCTGTGTCCTTCTGGAGGCATGCTGAAGGCTTCAGCCTTTGAGGGCAGTAATGGGAGCGCATCGGGGCTCAAAACCATCCAGCACTCACTCACTCCTTGAGGGTGCCGAGGATGACCAGTGACCACCCCTCGGGTGCCGTGGGGCCTGAAATTCCCTGATCACCGAGGACGGGAGGGGCCGCACAGACACTCCACTGGACCACCGGGGGCTTGGCCGGGGGGGGCTACATACAGTCCTTTATCAGGTACATGGTTTGCAAACATCCTGTGCCATTTTGGATGGTGGGTTATCTTATTCCTTGCTCCTTTTATACACAACTCTTTTTCATTTTGAGGAAGTCTAATTCATCTATTTTGTCTTTTGCTGCTTGTGCTTTTGGTAGATCTAAGATATCATGACCAAATCCAAGGTCATGAAGATTTACTCGCATGTTTTCTTCTACGAGTTTTATACTTTTGGCTCTTGCACCTAGGCCTTTGGTCCATTCTGTGTTGATTTTGTATGTGGGGTGGGGGGAGGTAAGGGTCCAACTTTACTCTTCTGCATGTGCGTACCCAGTTGTTCCACTACCTGTGCTAACTGTTTGGGAGAAAATACCTGCAAATGATGCGACCAACAAGGTCTTGATTCTAAAATATACAAACGGCTCATACAGCTCAAAAAAGAAAAAAAAATCAAAAAATGAGCAGAAGGTCTAAACAGACATTTCTCCAAAGACATACAGATAGCCAACAGGCACATGAAAAGATGCTCCACATCGCTAATTATTAGAGAACGCAAATCAAAACTACAGTGACTTATCACCTCATAGCGGTCAGAATGGCCATCATTAAAATGTCTAGAAAGAAATGCTGGAAGGGGTGTGGAGAAAAGGGAACCCTACTACGCTACTGGTGGGAATGTAAACTGATGCAGCCACTATGGAAAACAGTACGGAGGTTCCTCAAAAACTAAAACTAGAATTACCACATGACCCAGCAATCCCACTCCTGGGCACATATCCAGACAGAACTATAATTCAAAAAGATACATGCACCCCAGCATTCACAGCAGCACTATTCACAATAGCCAAGACATGGAAGCAACCTGAATGTCCCTCAGCAGATGAATGGATATAGAAGATGTGGTACATATATACAACGGAATATTACCCAGCCATAAAACAGAATGAAATAATGCCATTTGCAGCTACATGGATGGACCTAGAGATTATCATACAAAGTGAAGTAAGTCAGACAGAGGACAACAAATACCATATGATATCACTTATATGTGGATTATAAAATGAGACCCAAATGAACCTATCTACAGAACAAAAACAGACTCACAAATAGAGAAAACAGACTTGTGGTTGTCAAGGGGAAGACAGGGGAGAGGGATGGATTGGGAGGTTGGTATTAGTAGATGCAAATTACCATATATAGGATGGATACATAAGGTCTTCCCGTACAGCACAGGGAACTGCATTCAATACCCTGTAATTAACCATAATGGAAAAGAATATGAAAAATATGTATATATGTATGTACGTATATATGAATCACTTTGCTGTGCAGCAGAAATTAACACAACATTGTAGGTTAACTATACTTCGGTATCAATTAGTTTGAAGGCACTTTTATAAATTAGGTCTTAGTTCTCTTGTCCTTTCATCCTGGGACAAATGTATAACAGAAACTAACCTGGATTACTCCCGGATGAACTCATATCACACAGAACTTTAACTGTTGAACAAACCATGAATACCAGTTACACCAGGGGATGTCCTGATCCAATAGGAAGTTTGTAAACCTTGTAACAAGCCTGCAGAATCCACTAAATTTGGAGATTCAAACTGAAATGAAGCCACCTATCCCATGACTTCTCCACAACTAGTTATACAACATCAATTGGAAACCATATACAATCAAATGAATGTAGACAGAGACAACTATAGCCTTCCTTTTTTTCCCTTTTAGATGAATACGGTGTTTAAGGTGATGTCTTGGGCCGTTTCAGGGTGTTACTCAATTTCCTGGGTATCTGCCACGCACACAGGAGGTACACATGTTAGTTAGCTTGTTTGTGCAACTAAATGAAGGTAGTTAATACCACAAAACTGTATACATAAAGTGAATTAAATGCTAAAGTCGTGTCTTGTATTTTTAATGACAATGAAAAAAAAAGTGTAGCGCTGATATTTGTTACAAAAATGAACGTTAAGAACATTCTTAGTGAAAAAAAGCCATACAGAAAAGGCCCCCTAGATCCCATACTCATCTTGTCTGCTTCAAATCCATCAAGGTTGTCCAAATGAGGGAGAAACTCAGTCATGGGTCCAGAAAAAGAAAACTGGATCAGGATGGAAAAAGACATTTTCATACCGTTCGGACAGTAGGTGAAGGTTGAAGTGGGGCTGAGTATTAAATTATAATGTGGACATCAGGATTTCTTCATTTAGGGGTTATGTGCTGGTGCCTTGGGCAAAACACACTGAGCATTTTGTGTCAAATGGCCAATGTGAGTACTTTTTGACATTATTGCAACTTTTCTGTACATTTTAAATTACTGGAAAGTAAATTACTTTTCTAGACAACCATGTCAGTATCATGCCAGAAAATCAGGTAAGACAGACATCAAATTTTTCTTATAGAGGCCAAGACTTACCCAGACCACGTTCAACCAAAGTTGTGATACTTATTTCCCTTGTAGGAGTCCGCATGGTATTAAGAGGCACCGTGGGAAGAGTATAGTAGTAGCTACCATGTCGTGGGTCCTGTGGATCACCTGGGGGGCAGTAGAAACGGTGAGATTTTAGTATTGCAATTTTTCACATTACTTCAAAAAATATGTTAAAAAATAAATTCAGTAAAGTTGCAAAATATGCAGTCAATATACACAAATCAGTTTCGTTTCTATACACTAATAATGAACCACCAGCAAGAAACATTAAGAAAACAATCCCATTTACAATTCCATCCAAAACAACGAACTATTTAGCAATAAATTTAACCAGGGACACGAAAGACCTATACTCAGAAAACTATAAAGCACTGGTAAAGAAACTGAAGACACAATAGAAAACAATATTCCACGCTCATGCGTCAGAAAAATTACTAGTATTAAAATGTTTGGGAGAGCGGGAAGATGGCGGAAGAGCACGACACGCAGATCACCTTCCTCTCCACAGATACATCCGAAATACAGCTACACGGGGAACCACCCCTACACAACACCTACTGAACGCTGGCACAAGACCTCAGACCTCCCAAAAGGCAAGAAACTCCCCCACGGGGCTTCCCTGGTGGCGCAGTGGTTGAGAGTCCGCCTGCCGAGGCAGGGGACACGGGTTCGTGCCCCGGTCCGGGAAGATCCCACATGCCGCGGAGCGGCTAGGCCCGTGAGCCATGGCCGCTGAGCCTGCGCGTCCGGAGCCTGTGCTCCGCAACGGGAGAGGCCACAACAGTGAGAGGCCCGTGTACCGGAAAAAAAAAAAAAAAAGAAAGAAAAGAAAGAAACTCCCCACGTACCTGGGTAGGGCAAAAGAAAACAGAATAAACAGAGACAAAAGGATAGGGCCGGGACCTGCACCAGTGGGAGGGAGCCGTGAAGGAGAAACGCTTTCCACACACTAGGAGCCCCTTCGCGGGCGGAGACTGCGGGTGGCGGAGGGGGAAAGCTTCGGAGCCGCGGAGGAGACCGCAGCCACAGGGGTACGGAGGGCAAAGCAGAGAGATTCCCACACAGAGGAGCAGTGCCGACCGCCACTCACCAGCCCGAGACGCTTGTCTCCTCACCCGCCAGGGCGGGCGGGGCTGGGAGCTGAGGCTCGGGCTTCAGTCAGAGCGCGCTGGCGGCGTGAACACAGCCTGAAGGGAGTTAGTGCGCCACGGCTGGCCGGGAGGGAGTCCGGGGAAAAGTCTGGAGCTGCCGAAGAGGCAAGAGACTTTTCCTTCCCTCTTTGTTTCCCGGTGCGTGAGGAGAGGGGATTCAGAGCGCTGCTGAAAGGAGCGCCAGAGACGGGCGCGAGGCACGGCTGAAAGCGCGGACCCCAGAGACGGGCGTGGGACGCTGGGGCTGCTGCTGCCGCCACCAAGAAGCCTGTGTGCGAGCGCAGGTCACTCTCCACACCTCCCCTCCCGGGAGCCTGTGCTGCCCGCCGCTGCCACGGTCCCGGGCTCCACAGACAACATCCCCGGGAGAACGCACGGGCGCGCCTCGTGCTGGCGCAACGTCACGCCGGCCTCCGCTGACGCACGCTCGCCCCGCCTCCCCGCCCCTCCCTCCCCCGCGGCCTGAGGGAGCCAGAGCCCCCGAATCAGCGGCTCCTTTAACCCCGTCCTGTCTGAGCGAAGAACAGACGTCCTCCGGCGACCTACACGCAGAGGCGGGGCCGAATCCAAAGCTGAGCCCCGGGAGCTGTGCGAACAAAGAAGAGAAAGGGGAATCTCTCCCAGCAGCCTCAGAAGCAGCGGATTAAAGCTCCGCAATCAACTTGATGTACCCTGCGTCTGTGGAATACCTGAATAGACAACGAATCATCCCAAATTGAGGAGGTGGACTTTGAGAGCAAGACTTATGATTTTTTCCCCCTTTTCCTCTTTTTGTGAGTGTGTACGTGTATGCTTCTGTGTGAGATTTTGTCTGTATACCTTTGCTTTCACCATTTGTCCTAGGGTTCTATCCGTCCGTTTTTTTTTTTTTTTTTTTTGGTTTCTGTTTTTTTTACTTAAAATTTTTTTCTTAATAATTCTTTATTTTAATAACTTTATTTTATTTGACCTTACTTTATTTTCTTTTATCCTCTTTCTTTCTTTCTTTTTCTACTTTTTCTCCCTTTTATTCTGAGCCGTGTGGATGAAAGGCTCTTGGTGCTGCAGCCAGGAGTCAGTGCTGTGCCTCTGAGGTGGGAGAGCCAACTTCAGGACACTGGTCCAAAAGAGACCTCCGAGCTCCACGTAATATCCAACGGCGAAAATCTCCCAGAGATCTCCATCTCAACACCAACACTCAGCTTATCTCAATGACCAGCAAGCTACAGTGCTGGACTCCCTATGCCAAACAACTAGCAAGACAGGAACACAACCCCACCCATTAGCAGAGAGGCTGCCTAAAATCATAATAAGTCCACAGACACCCCAAAACACACCACCAGACGTGGACCTGCGCACCAGAAAGACAAGATCCAGCCTCATCCACCAGAACACAGGCACCCTCCACCAGGAAGCCTACACAACCCACTGAACCAACTTTAGCCACTGGGGACAGACACCAAAAACGACGGGAACTACGAACCTGCAGCCTGCAAAAAGGAGACCCCCAAACACAGTAAGATAAGCAAAATGAGAAGACAGAAAAACAGACAGCAGATGAAGGAGCAAGATGAAACCCCACCAGACCTAACAAATGAAGAGGAAATAGGCAGTCTCCCTGAAAAAGAATTCAGAATAATGATAGTAAAGATGATCCAAAATCTTGGAAATAGAATAGAGAAAATGCAAGAAACATTTAACAAGGACCTAGAAGAACTAAAGATGAAACAAGCAACGATGAACAACACAATAAATGAAATTAAAAATACTCTAGAAGGGATCAATAGCAGAATAACTGAGGCAGAAGAACGGATAAGTGACCTGGAAGATAAAATAGTGGAAATAACTACTGCAGAGCAGAATAGAGAGAAAAGAATGAAAAGAACTGAGGACAGTCTCAGAGACCTCTGGGACAACATTAAGCGCACCAACATTCGAATTAGAGGGGTTCCAGAAGAAGAAGAGAAAAAGAAAGGGACTGAGAAAATATTTGAAGAGATTATAGTTGAAAACTTCCCTAATCTGGGAAAGGAAATAGTTACTCAAGTCCAGGAAGCACAGAGAGTACCATACAGGATAAATCCAAGGAGAAACATGCCAAGACACATATTAATCAAACTGTCAAAAATTAAATGCAAAGAAAACATATTAAAAGCAGCAAGGGAAAAACAACAGATAACACACAAGGGAATCCCCATAAGGTTAACAGCTGATCTTTCAGCAGAAACTCTGCAAGCCAGAAGGGACTGGCAGGACATATTTAAAGTGATGAAGGAGAACAACCTACAACCAAGATTACTCTACCCAGCAAGGATCTCATTCAGATTGGATGGGGAAATTAAAACCTTCACAGACAAGCAAAAGCTGAGAGAGTTCAGCACCACCAAACCAGCTTTACAACAAATGCTAAAGGATCTTCTCTAGGCAAGAAACACAAGAGAAGGAAAAGACCTATAAGAACAAACCCACGCACATATGGTCACCTTATCTTTGATAAAGTGGCAGGAATGTACAGTGGAGAAAGGACAGCCTCTTCAGTAAGTGGTGCTGGGAAAACTGGACAGGTACATGTAAAAGTAGGAGATTAGATCACTCCCTAACACCATACACAAAAATAAGCTCAAAATGGACTAAAGACCTAAATGTAAGGCCAGAAACTATCAAACTCTTAGGGGAAAAACATAGGCAGAACACGCTATGACATAAATCACATCAAGATCCTTTCTGACCCACCGCCTAGAGAAATGGAAATAAAAACAAAAACAAACAAATGGGACCTAATGAAACTTCAAAGCTTTTGCACAGCAAAGGAAACCATAAACAAGATGAAAGGACAACCCTCAGAATGGGAGAAAATATTTGCAGATGAAGCAACTGACAAAGGATTAATCTCCAAAATTTTGTACAAGCAGCTCATGCAGCTCAATAACAAAAAAAACAAACAACCCAATCCAAAAATGGGCAGAAGACCTAAATAGACGTTTCTCCAAAGAAGATATACAGATTGCCAACAAACACATGAAACAATGCTCAACATCATTAATGATTAGAGAAATGCAAATCAAAACTACAATGAGATATCACCTCACACCAGTCAGAATGGCCATCATCAAAAAATCTAGAAACAGTAAATGCTGCAGAGGATGTGGAGAAAAGGGAACACTCTTGCACTGCTGGTGGGAATGTGAATTGGCACAGCCACTATGGCGAGCAGTATGGAGGTTCCTTAAAAAACTACAAATAGAACTACCATATGACCCAGCAATCCGACTACTGGGCATATACCCTGAGAAAACCATAATTCAAAAAGAGTCATGTACCACAATGTTCACTGCAGTTCTATTTACAATAGCCCGGAGATGGAAACAACCTAAGTGTCCATCATCGGATGAATGGATAAAGAAGACGTGGCACATATATACAATGGAATATTACTCAGCCACAAAAAGAAACGAAATTGAGCTACTTGTAATGAGGTGGATGGAGCTAGAGTCTGTCATACAGAGTGAAGTAAGTCCGAAAGAGAAAGACAAATACCGTATGCTGACACATATATATGGAATTTAAGAAAAAAAAAAGTCATGAAGAACCTAGGGTTAAGACAGGAATAAAGACACAGACCTACTAGAGAATGGACTTGAGGATATGGGGAGGGGGAAGGGTAAGCTGTGACAAAGTGAGAGAGTGGCTTGGACATATATACACTACCAAACGTAAAAGAGATAGCTAGTGGGAAGCAGCCGCGTAGCACAGGGAGATCAGCTTGGTGCTTTGTGACCACCTAGAGGGGTGGGATAGGGAGGGTGGGAGGGAGGGAGACGCAAGAGGGAAGAGATATGGGAACATATGTATATGTTTTACCTATTCACTTTGTTATAAAGCAGAAACTAACACACCATTGTAAATCAATTATACTCCAATAAAGTTGTAAAAAAATGTTTATTCTACCTAAAGCCATCAACAACCAGTGCCTGGAAAACTAGACACCGGACTCCAAAGAACGACAGTGGTCACCATCTACACTGCATATAAAGCTAACTAAAAGCACACAGTATTCCACATTAAACTCTTTCTCTCCTGAGTCCCCTGAAGATGCACCCCCCCCCCCCCCCCAGCCAGCAGTCAGTTGCACAGGAAGATTCTCCACACTTGCTCATTTTTTCCTCTTGCGGAGTCTCCTCACCAGTGGCTCCTGAGAAAACCCAGCTCTTGTCAGTGTGTACAATGCCTCATGTTCCAGAAACCTAAGCCCTGACAGGAGACAAAGCTCCCGTCTGCTTGTCACAGAGCAAAGTCTGTGGGCAGGGTGCACCTGTGTCCCCATGGTCAGACAGGTGGGTTTGGCGCCCCCTGTGGGACGTGAGAAAAGTGCCGGGAGTGCCGCACTCACAAACTCAGAGGCCTCATCTGGAAGGCAGTTCTGCTATATATACTAAGTTTGGAAATCCAAAGTGAAATGGAGCCAAGTGTCTCACTGTATCTTCTCCAAAATTGGTTAAGCAGCAATTAATTACAAACCATTTGTAATGAAATGAATGTAGACACAAACATTACAACTTAAACCAAAATTCACTCAAAATTGCCCATAGACAAATTTAAATTACCAAACTATAAAAATCCTAGACAAAGAAAGATAATCTACATGACTTTGGGTCTGGTGACCTTATTCAGAAAACAGGAAGAGAAACCACAAACTGGAAGAAACTATTTCCAAAACACATATCTGATAAAGGATTTGTACTCAAATTATGCCAACAACGCCATTAAAATTTAGTAAAAATTGAAACACACACCTAGCCCAGGAAGATAAACAGGCAGTAAATAAGCATACAAGAATATACTCAAGATGCTGGTGGAATGCATGTACAACCAACTTTGGAAGACAGTTTGGCAGTTTTTTCCAAATCTAAAAAGTCTCACCTTAGGATCCTAGAAGTGTACCTCTTGTATTTAGACAACTGCTTTGAAAAACTGTGTTCAAACCAAAACTAGCATCGAGTAATGCACAGCAGCTCTATTCATAATGGCTGAAAACTTAAGATATCAGGATGTCCTTCTGTAGATGAATTCATAAGCAAATTAGGGCACATACATGTCAAGGGGAGCAGAATACACCACCCCAAAATATGCCCATTTGACAAAAGGATTATTTTGGACTGATTAATTTAAGAAACAGCAGACCCAGGAGAATCTTTCAAAACCAAGTAGATGGATTCCCTGGTGGCACAGTGGTTGAGAGTCTGCCTGCCAATGCAGGGGACACGTGTTCATGCCCTAGGTGGGAAGATCCCACATGCCGCGGAGTGGTTGGGCCCATGAACCATGGCCGCTGAGCCTGCACGTCCAGAGCCTGTGCTCCGCAACGGGAGAGGCCACAACAGTGAGAGGCCCGCGTACCGCAAAAAAATAAATCAATAAATAAAGTAGAAAATGCCCTTTTAGGAGGTAAATTTCCATTTATTAAAGATATCTCCATTTGTAAGGGTATGTCCCTCTTTGGACCAGGAATTGAAAGATGACTAAATATCAAGAAAAGTTTGTTGGGACTTCCCTGCTGGTCCAGTGGTTAAGACTCCACACTCCCAATGCAGGGGACCAGGGTTCAATCCCTGGTCAGGGAACTAGATCCCACATGCTGCAATTAAGGGCCTGCATGCTGCCACTAAAGATTACACAAGCTGCAACTAAGACCCAGTGCAGCCAAATAAATAAATGTTTAAAAAAAAAAAAAAAAGCTTGTCAATGAAATAGGCCTGCATGTAAATCTGTGTAACAACCATACCCTTGTTTACTGGGCTTTGACTAATAACATCCCTTAAATGGCTTCCTCCATTCCCTAACATCTTTCTTTTGTTCTCAGCAGAAGATAGCATTTAAGGTAATGGCTTGGGCCATTTCAGGGAGTGACTCAGTTTTCCTGGGTATCTTTCAAGTATACAGGAGGTACGCATGGTATATATTAAACTTCTGATTGTTTTCTCCAGTTCGTCTCTTTTTCATTACAAGGGAGATCTCAATAAAGAACATAGAAGTGTAGAGGGAAAATTATTTTTCCTCTCATATACATGCAGTGCAATAATATTCAGAGATATAAAGGAATGGATCATCAACCCATTCAAATACATAGAGATAGATATAGATGCAACTAACACTTACATTGCTAAGTGAAAGAATCCAGTCTGAAGTGCTACACACTGTATGACCTCATTTATATGACATTCTAGAAAAGGTAAAAGTGACACTGGTAAACAGTTTAAGGAATATGTGGTTGAAATAGTCCATATGATACTTTAGTGGTGAATACCTGTCACTATGCATTTGTCTACACACACAGATTTTTACAACACAACAAGTAATTTACAATCTATTCAAACTTAGCTACTTAGGATATGGGAGTGTCAAAGACTGGAATACAGAATGTAACAAAGAATCTAACTGCTTCAGAAATGTATGGAAAAACTCACTGTTGGTAGTGGGACAAATGGGCTGACCTAAGTTAACTTTGGAAATGTACAGAATCTGTAGGCCAAAGACAAAATGTGCCATACATACACAGGGGACTCTAAGGTCTCTCCCATGAGGGGTAGTAGCTAATAGTACTGAAACTACTATATCAGTAATCGAATGGAACAAGCACTGAATTTAATAAATGACAAATGGTGGAAGCCAGGTTTCTTACCATTGGAGTGGGATGTTACAGTCAAACAAAGGGAGAAGGTTACGATATCCATGTCATAACAGATCCGGTTGGAGACATCAGTATAAACTATCTTTAGCCTACACATAGTTCCACATGGAAATCTTTATAATTATGTGTATATGCATAGGCTGGGATACATGCATGTATTTCTATGTACTGTCAGCTGAGCATGTTTAGCTCCCACATGTAAATTTTTAATACCATTCTCTAATAAAAAGAACAAGGGCTCTTTGAAGAAAGGGCTGATGCTAGGACTGAGACACTAAATATATGAAGCAGCATAATCTTAAAATATCAGAAAGTAAAGAAGTACCAAAAATTTTAAAAACCCACAAAAGAAAAATTATGTAAAATGAAAACAGGAGCAAATGTAAAAAGCTCTCAACAGCCAAAGCAAGAATGAACTAAGCAGTCTAATAATGTAGTGATGGATTATAACCAAAAGTTTACAATAATTATTCACGTGTCCAAACTGGTAAAAATAAATTACATAGTTTTCGATGAATGGTGTTAAATAGAAATCCCCTATGCACAAAGCTTCTAAACAATTCATATAGACACTCAGCTGTCCATCAAGGATGTGAAGCTAAGCCCTCTCTCCTCAAGTGTGGCTTCTGCATTATGACTTCCTCCTAAATAAGACACACAGGATGGACATGGGGAAAAAATTAACCTCACTGTGGGAAAACTTGACAAACACTACTTCAGCTAGGTGACCGAAGTTAAGAATATAAGTGAGAAGTTTCCTTAAGAGCCTGTCCTCTTGATATATAGTGAAGAGGAAGCACTTCACCTCTGTGATCTGCTTTTTCAAAGCCAAGTCTAACCACGACAAAAACACCAAGCAAATCCCAGTGCCCGGCAGTCTATAAAATACCTGACCAGTCCTCCTCCACACTGTCAAGGTCATGGAAACAAGGAGAGTCTGAGCAACTGTCAGAGCCCAGAAGAGACTAAACAGACATGATGACCCCATGTCCTTTGAGACCCTGGAACAAGGAAAGGTATAACAAAGGAATGTGAATAAGGACTTCAGTTAATAGTAAAGTATCAGTATTTGTTCATTATTTGTCATGATTCTGTAGAAAATTAGACAGGAAAAATTAAATATCAAATAAGAGAAACCTACTGTAACAAACTGGAAACCTAGAGGAAAAGGGGGATTTCTTTGTAAAAACACATTACCAAAATGGTCCCTAAATTAAGGAAAACACAAAAAGGCCAATTAATCACTGAGGAACCTCTTCCTCTACTGGTCATCCTATCACTCTTCCAGGGTTTCCCTCTGCTGGGACAGGGAAGGAGCAGGGACAGAGATGTCTGGCAGCTCCCCTAGTACATGACCCCACCCAGTGTCTTTACCTCCCCCAGCCACGCCTACCCAGTGAGGACACCTGAGGAAGGATCAGGGATTATTGACTCAGATGTATCAACCAGGACTTTTTCTTTTCCCAGAGACTGGACACACTTACGGAAGTAAAATAAATTAGTATTTATTGTAAGGGTAGAAATACATTAATACTTGCAAGTGACAAGTTGAAGAATGGGTTTGGACCTTGCAGGTCCAGCGGCTCACACTGTCTCAGTGTGATCTTGCTTCTCTCCAAATCTTTGTCCCGCTCAGTGCCTTTGGGGGACCCCATTCACAGGCACAGGCTCTCTCACTGTCCTTGGGCCAACAGCAGTTCTAGGCTGACAACCACTCACCATCTATTTTCCGAGAAAGAGTTTCTCCTTTTCTTGGATTCCAAAAAGTCATGGTTTTAAATGCCTTTGATCTGGCTTGGGTTGCATTCTCATCCTTGACCCAACACCAGAAGATGGAAAATGGGACTGGCTAGATGTGGGTTGTAAACCCTTCTTCGAGCTGGGTGGAACATGGGGTCATCCTTCTGCAACTGTTTGGACTGGAAGCAGGTGAGATGTAATTCCCAAAGGAAAACTGAGGCACTTGGGCCTGAGAACAGATGTTCGCTGGGAGAAAGCAACAGATTCTGTCAATGACAGCTCACTGCACAGCACAGAATCTGACACAAAAGGAAGAAAGGGGTTCACTTAGGGTCAGGGGCTGCAGCTACTCATCCAGTGCTCTTACTGTCCCTCCCAAGACTGCAAGAAGTTCTTTCACTTGCTGAAAAGTCAGGATCATTGGTGGTGGTAAACTCAAGTCTCTCTCCTTGGGCATCAGGTCCTCACATCTCAGAGGCTGGCCCAGAACAGCCCATGTGCCCTCAGAAGACCCACAGACCTCATTCCTGCCCCTGAGAGGTGGGAGCCCGTGAGTTATGCCATCTCCCTGGCCATATTAACTCCCCATCCCTGAAAAACAATACTGCTCCTTTTCCAGTTTCTTCTCTCTCCTTTTCTAAGGGAAGAAACCAAATGCTAGGGTGGTAAGGAAACTCTTGTGCAATGAAGTAACGGGAGGCTCAAGAATTATTCCATGCCATGGAACCCATAATTGGCAGGCTTCCAGAGGCCACATGGATGCATATGGCTCTCCAAGACAATGACAGTGTCAGTGTAAATCTCCCACTGGGAGGTTCAGGTGCTCCCATATCTTGGATTCTTAATGAATATGCATGTCAAAAGTTTCTAACGACTAAAAGGACAAAGGATTGCAGGGCCATGGTCTGCTGTATGGGTGTTGTGTCAGGCACACACTCCAATGTTTAGAGGATTATTACTTCTCTTGGCAGCCTATGAGGCTGTGAGCGGGAGGCCTTTTTCTCAGCCACATGCATGTTGGTAGTTGAAACTTCTCAAAGGAATGTCTACACTGCCCAGGTAGCTCTTGAATTGCCCAGCATCATGGTCAGCTCCGTAACTGTACATGAGGGCCTGACAATGCCCAGGCTGGACTGAGCTAGAGGACCACAGATGCCTGCCTGGATAGTCAGAGGTCAAAGGCTGTCCTACCTGAGACTTGATCATATATTCATGCCCACTCAGATGGAACAAAGGATGCCTCCAGGGCCAG
This sequence comes from Hyperoodon ampullatus, assembly GCF_949752795.1. Taxonomy (NCBI): domain Eukaryota; kingdom Metazoa; phylum Chordata; class Mammalia; order Artiodactyla; family Ziphiidae; genus Hyperoodon; species Hyperoodon ampullatus. Next base: position 109,043,086 of record NC_136922.1, on the reverse strand, counting down.
GAGGGCCCCACCAGCCCTTAAGAAGGCAGCATCTCGGGGCTGGCAGGTCACTGCCCCCAGTCCTGTATAAATCCACTCGTGTCCGCTGAGTGCCCTCCTGTCTTGGCTGTGCTGGAACCTGGGGCTGCCCAGACAGAGTAGGGCCAGCATCACCCTTCCCAGGTAGGAGGGCAGAAGGAAACCATGCATGATTTCTGACACCCTCCCCAATCCTTGACAGAGGTTGAGTTGGATAAGAAACAGTCCGAGACAAGAACAGACATTTCATTATTCTCTCAGAGCCCAGGACTGGGGGAAGGGAGGCCAGAAAAACAGTTATTGACCTCAGCTCCCTGACTCCTGTTTGACCCTGGGCAAGTCCTATCCATTCTGGAGGCTTCAGAGAGAAAGAGAGGGGAGGGCAATGAGGGCCAATTGTGCTTAAACCTAACTCTAACCTTTACCCTAATAACCCTAACCTCTAACCGTAACCCCCTAACAACCCTAGCCCCAGAACCCTAGACCCTTGCCCCGACCCCTAAACTCTAACCCCCGACCCTTTAGCCACAGCCCTCTACCAGGACGCTCCAACAATGACCCCTAACCCTAAACCGTGACCCCTGAACCCTCACACTGACTCAAACCTAGGCCTAAAGCCTGGCCTAGTGGGTACCGAGGGATGACTGTATGAACTGTCAAATAAACCAAGGAATTAAATCTTCCTGACCATGAATTTAGCAATGGTTTCTTAGATTTGACAGTAAAGCATAAGAAATGAAAGAAAAAAATAGATAAATTGGATTTCCTCAAAATTACTAACCTTTGTGCATCAAAAGAGGCTATCCAGAAAGGAAGAAGACAGCCCACAGAATGGAAGACAATATTGGCACATTCTATATCTGATAAGACTCTTTACCTAGAATATACCCAGGACTTTTCCAACTCATCAACAAAAAGACAATAACATTTTTGAAACAGACAAATGGCTGCATGGACTGCTCTCCAGGCAAGACATACAAATGGTCAAGAAGGACATGGAAAGATGTCAAACGTCAGTAGTCATGATGAAAATGCAAATGAAAGCCACAGTGTGATGCCCCTTCACACACACTAGAATAAAAATAAAATTTAAAATCAATTTTAAAATATATAAATAAAAATAACAAATGTTGGCAGCAATGCAGAGAAATTGGAAGCCTTAAAAGTTACTTGTGGAGATGCACAATGGTGCAGTCTATGCGTACAAACCTTTACCATTTACTTAAAAATATAAAATATAATTACCATGTGGTTCAACAACTCCACTCCTAGATATAAACCAAAAAAATGGAAAACAGGCATTCAAACAAAAACTTGTACATCAATTATTCATAGCAGCACTGTTCACAATAGCCCAGGGTAGAAAAGATTTAAATGTCCATCAGCAGGTAAACGGATAAGCAAAATAAGGTAGATTCATAAGCTACATTATTCTGTCATATAAAGGAATAAAGTAAAATTATACAGCCACTGTGGAAAACTGTATGGTGGCGCCTAAAAAACATGGATGTGATCCCTTGATTCCACTCCAGGGTGTACACCCAGAATATTAGAAAGCAAGGGCTGGAACAGACATTTGTACCTCATATTCATAGCAACATTATTCACAATAGCCAAAAGGTGGAAGCAACACAACACATCCTTCAACAGATGAATGGATAAGTACAGTGTAGTATATACACAATGGAATATGATTCAACCTTTAAAACTAAGGTAATTCTCACACATGCTACAATGTGGATGAACCTTGAAGTCATTATGCTAAGTGAAACCAGCCAGACACAAAAAGGACAAACGTTCTATGATTCCACTAGTATGAGGTATCCAGATAAGTCAAACTCAAAGACAAAGTAGAATAAGGTTGCCAGGGGTTGAGGTTAGTTCGTGTTTAATGGTTACGGTTTCACATGGGGAAAATAAAGCTCTGGAGATGGATGGTGAGGATATTTTTACAACAATGTGAATGTAGTTAATGCCATAGAACTGTGTACTTACAAATGGTTTATATGGGGCTTTCCCCATGGCACAGTGGTTAAGAATCTGCCTGCCAATGCAGGGGACACGAGTTCAAGCGCTGGTCCTGGAAGCTCCCACATGCCGCAGAGCAACTAAGCCTGTGAGCCACAGCTACTGAGCCCTCGTGCCACAACTACTGAAACCTGCGCGCCTAGAGCCCGTGCTCCGTAACAAGAGAAGCCACCGCAATGAGAAGCCTGCACACAGCAACGAAGGGTAGCCCTGCTCGCCGCAACTAGAGAAAGCCTGCATGCAGCAACAAAGACCCGACACAGCCAAAAAATAGAAAATAAAATAAAATAATTTTTTAAAAAGCTTTTAAAAAATGATTTAAATGGTAAATGTTATGTGTTTTTAATCACAATGGAAAAAAATGAATGAAATAATGATCAATGTTACAATGTGGATAAACACTGAAAACATCCTAAGTGAAAGAAGCCATACAGAAAAACCACCCAGATCATGCTCATCTTGTACACTTTAAACCCAGCATGGTTTTTTAAGTGAGGAAAAGCCCCAGTGATGGTTCCAAGAAAAGAAAACTGGATTCGAATAGAAAAATACATTTCCACAAAGCTGGGGCAGCTGGTGAAAGTTGAAGCAGGTCTGTAGATAGGATTATAATGTGGAAACCATAATTATTCCTCATTTTGGGGTTATGTGCTCGTTCCCTGGGAGAGTGGCCCTCCTACTCTCACAGGGTAAAACAAACTGGAGTATTTTGTGAATGTGGAAAACTTTATACTGCTATTTAAAGTTTTTTATACACTTGAAATTTACTAGAAAATAAAGTACTTATCAAAACAGCCATGTCATACCCTGCCAGAAATACAGACAGAGCTATAGGGACTTGCCTGGTGGCGCGGTGGTTAAGAATCCAACTGCCAATGCAGAGGACATGGGTTCGAGCCCTGGTCCAGAAAGATAACACATGCTGCGAAGCAACTAAGTCCGTGCACCACAACTACTGAGCCTGTGCTCTAGAGCCCGTGAGCCACAACTACTGAAGCCCGACGCCTAGAGCCCATGCTCTGCAAGAAGAGAAGCCACTGAAATGAGAAGCCCATGCACTTCAACGAAGAGTAGCCCCAACTTGCTGCAACTACAGAAAGCCCACATGCAATAACAAAGACCCAACACAGGCCAAAAAAATTAATTAATTAAAAAAAATAGAGCTACAGAGCATACAGCACTTCCACTCCTGGGTGTATATCTCGGGATAACCATAAATCCATAAGACACAGGCACTTGAACTATTAGTGCAGCCCTTTTGCAGGAGCCTCGACTTAGAAACAATATAAATGTTCTTGGAAGGAAAAAATGGATAAAGAAGATATGGTACTTATGTACAATGGAATATTACTCAGCCATGAGATCAATGAAATAAGGCCAGTTGCAGCAACTCAGGTGAACTTAGGTATGATCATTCTAAGTGACATAAGTCAGACACAAAAAGACACTTAGCATAAGATATCACTTATAGGTGGAATCTAAAAATGGCTACACATGAACTAAATTACAAAAGAGAGTCACACATTTAGAAAACAAACTTAAGGCTGCTAAAGAGGAAAGGTGGGGTGGGGTGAGGCATAAACCAGAGGGTTGAAATTAGCACAGATAGGGTTCCAAAGACCAAATAGGTAATTGACAAGACCTACTCTGTAGCTCAAAAAACTAGACTGGGCACACTCTAGTCACCATAAAAGAATATATACGACTGGTAAGAATCTGAAAAAGAATTTATGGATGTCTCTCTGTAAGTGAATCAAGTGGATGTGCAGCAGCAAGAAAGACAGCATTGAAAATCAGCTATACCCCATTATAAAAATAAATTACAAAAAAAAAAAACCAAGGAGAAACTGTTACAAAATTCATTCAGGGGCTGTGATGAAACCTGCATTGACCCCATGTAGATCCACAGCGAAACGGGACAAGAGCAGAGGGCTCCACCTCTGTCTTTACTTTTACAGTCTAATGCGAGCTCAAGTCATTTTACCTCTGTTCGTACACTGCTGATTATTTTCAACAAATCACAAAGATATCAGTGTTTTATATTTACTATTTGGTGCTTGAGTTGGAGTAGCAGGCAGCGCCTTGAGGATATTAATCCTGGCTGAGCTATGCTAACCTGGAGCGCTACTTGGAGATGCCCAAATCTTTAACGTAGTCATAACAGTCCCTGCACTTGTAATAATTTTCTTTATAGTTGTACCCATTATACTGCAGGGTTCAGAAACTGACTTGGGCCACTAATAACTGGGACACCTGAGGTAGCATTTCCCCAAATAAATCATGTAAACTTTTGACTACTTCCCCCATCATTCTTACTCCTACTCATATTACCAATAGTAGAAGCTGGTTCTGGTACAAGTGGAACTGTATATTCAGCTCTAGCCTGCAATCTGGCCCATGCAGGAGCCTCTGTCGACCTAACCATTTCCTCCTTACCTTTAGCAGGTGTCTCTTCAATTCTTCATGCTATTTCTTGTATTACTATAGTCTTTAATCCAAAACCAGCAGTCAAATCCCAATACCAAACACCATTATTTGTTTACTCTTCCCTAACTATAGCCATATTACTATAATTACCACTCTCAGTCCAAGCAGCCAGAATTGCCACACTGTTAAGAGATAGAAATCTCAACACTACATTCTTTGACCGTGCAGGAGGAAACCGAATCCTATAGCAACACCTAGTTTGATTCTTTGGTCACCCTGAAGTGTGTATTCATGGCCTACCAGGGTTTGTTATAATTTCACATATCATTACATACGATTTAGGACAAAAACTGCCTTTCAGCTATTTGGGAATATTATGAGTCATGTCCACTGGCCTTTTAGGATTTCTCTTGTGGGCCCATCTTATATTTACCATAAGGATAGCTGTCGACTCAGTAGCATACTTTGCATCAGCTACCATAATTACTTCTATCCCTACAGGAGTAAAAGTATCTAGCCGATTAGAAACTCTTTATTTAATTTTTTTATTTTTGGCTGCGTTGGGTCTTCGTTGCTGCGCACCGGCTTTCTCTCGTAGCAGTGAGCGGGAGCTACTCTTCGTCGCCATGCGCAGGCTTCTCATGGCGGTGGCTTCTCTTGTTGCAGAGCACAGGCTCTAGGCATGTGTCCTTCAGTAGTTGTGGCTCACGGGCTCTAGAGGGCAGGCTCAGTAGTTGTGGCGCACGGGCTTTTTGCTCCGCGGCATGTGGAATCTTCCTGGACCGGGGATCAAACCCGTTTCACCTATATTGGCAGGCCAATTCTTTACCACTGCATCACCAGGGAAGTCCCTGATTAGCAACTCTTCACGGAGGTAATATTATATGAGATCCCACTCTATTATGAGTTTTAGGCTTTATTTTCCTTTTTACAGTAGGTGGTTTGACAGGAATCATCTTAACCAACTCATCCCCAGACATTGTCCTCCAGGATACATACTATGTAGTAGCACACTTCCATGACGTAGTGTCCATGGGAGCAGTCTTCACTATTATAGGAGGCTTCCTGCACTGATTCCCACTATTCTCAGGTTACACAGTTAACTCAGCAGTAGCAAAACTCACTTCACAGGTATATTTGTAGTAGTAAATATGACTTCCTGAAGCACTTTCTTGGCTTCTCAGGGAGGTTACTACATTCCTCTGAGGCACACACAATATGAAATATTTTGTCTTTAGGCTCATTCGTCTCAGTAGCAGCAGTAATGCTAATAATCTTCATACTGTGAAAACCATTTGTGTCCAAACGAGAAGTCTCAGCAGTGGAAACTGCTGCTCCTAACCTAGAATGGTTGCACGGATGCCCTCCACCATATCCTATATTTGAAGTCCTACCTATGTAAATGTAAAATAAGGTAGGACTCAAGTCCTTTTCAAGCAGTTTGAAGCCAACAGCATAACAATTATGTCTTTCTCAATAAATGAGATAAAAGTAAAAAGTGATGTAAAATTTTCAAAGTGAAATTATAGGCTAAAATAGTGTATATCACGAAGGCATATCAATTTCATCTAGGCTCTCAAGATACAACATCACCGATTATGGAAGAACTTTTACATTTTCATCACACACATTAATAGTGATTTTTAAAAGAAGTTCTCTAGTCCTCTATATTATTTCACTAATAGTGACAATTAAACTAACTCATATATGTACAATAGATGCACAGGTAGAGAAAATTTGAACATTTTACCAGCCATTATTGTAATCTTAGCTGCTCTATCATCATTGTGAATCCTTTACATGATACATGAAATCAATAACTCTTCCCAAAGCATAAAAACTATGGGTCAGTAATGATACTGATGCTACAAATACACAGATTATGAAGATTTAAATGTTGACTGCTCTGTAATCCCCACATCAGAGCTAAAACCAGGAGAATAGTGATTAATAGAAGTCAACAACCTAGCACTATAGAGATAGTCATTGAATATTAGTTTCATCTGAAATTGTTGTACACTCCTGAGCTGTTCCTTCTCAGGCCTAAAAAGAGCTGCTATCCCAGGATGCCTAAATTAAAGAATCCTAATACCGACAGGACCAGGCCTATGTTGTGGACAATGATCAATAGAGGTCGTTTTCCTGAGGCCAAAGACAGGACAGAGGGATATGGCTGAGGTATGGGGTGAATCTGGAGCCCATGGGGATGCACCCTCCAAGCTCCAGGATAGGAATGGGGCCTCTGGGGTCCCAGGCCACCCACCACGCCCTCCCGAGCAGGATCTTGGCAACATTCCCTGTCAGTGATGAGGCAGCCCTAGCACTTGTCACGCCCCAATGCTGTGTCCTATGTGGGTCCCATGCTCTTGGGACCACACCCACACTCTGCAGGTCCACGCTGCAGGGTCCTTCCTGCCTCAGGAGTAGAGACCCCACAGCAAGCAGTTTCCTCCCCAACCAGCAGGAGGAGGGGAGGAGAGCAGGGGCACCAGGGGAATCTCACTCAGACAACACCCCAGGGGTGCCAGCGGGAACAGTGATGATGCAGATGAGGCACAGACCAAGAGATGGATCCAGAGGACCCAAAAGGCAGCTGGTCAGGTCCTGGCTCATCTGCACCCCAGACACCTTTGTCCCTCATACAGCCCCTTCCTCATACACCCTCTCCTTAAATGCAGATTCTTCAGATGCAAACAGGCAGAGCTTCAGACTGAAAGTCAGCTCTTCCAAAGTGACCCCTCAGCAAACACTGCAGGATTCCACTCCAGTGGGTGCCCTGGAGTCCACAACTCAGGGACTGAAGTGGATATCGGTGCCAGGGGCAGTGGGAGAGAATGGGGAGTGAGACGTTCGTGGTTGTGGAATTTTGGTTTTGCAAGATGAAAAGTTCTAGGAATGGTGGTGATGGCTCCATGAGAAAGTGAATAGATCTGATGCCTCAGAAACGTGCACTTAAAATGGTGAAGATGGTAAAGGGTATGTGACGTGTGTTTTATTTCACTTAAAATAAATTCTTAAAATAATGTCTTGTTCACTGTGATTCCATTTCCACTCCCCTTCATCACAGATGTCAGAGGCCCAGACACAGTCCCCCACCTTAGGGGCCATCACGGTACCCTCACATGGCACATGGGAGACCATACTTACGGGGGGCTAGTCTGTGCTCATCTGACCTCTGTCCAGGGGGACCCAGGCAGTGGTGACCCCCATAGATTAGACATATGATATGATATGTTATTAATATGATACCACCAAGCATTGTCACTCACCAGAACACAGATCAGCAACCCACTCAAACATGCCTGACCTCACATGAATGTGAGAAGACTAAGAGAAGAAAAGGTACCACAGGTTAATCAGGTCAACACCCTTAATGCAGAGGTTGGAAATCTCAAAGGGGAAAAGACACACTTCAGGCAAAGAGCACATATGGGCTCTCCCCGTACATGTGATCCTGACCCATGCAGATGTGGTGAGAGCCACACAGTCCCCACACCCTTTACCTGGGGTCACACGTCCACACTCACCACGGTGACCCCACCTCCCTAGACCCTGCACCTAAAGTCACACGTTCTCTCTCAACAGGTGACCCCTCCTACCCAGACCTCTCCACCTGAGTCACATGTCCACAGTCCCAGGGTGAACCGCCATCCCCAGACTCCCCCACCTGGGGTCACACGTGCACAGTCTCCAGGGTGACCTCACCTCCCCAGACCCTGCACCTGGGGTGACATGTCCCCTTGGTCAGGACACCATGGCTCTGCTGGTGGATCCCCTCATGTGGAAACAAGCTGTGTTCCTGGGGCCTCCTGGGATGGGAAAAAGTGGCAGGTGGGTCTCCTCTCCCCACACTTGTACCAGAGAAGGCCTCCTCTTTTCAGTTTGATTCTGTTGATTTTACCTGTTTTTAAAGCTTTCATGCTAAAGTTGAACACACTACTTGGTTCTGGCAGGCTCAGTCCTTTCTTCTCTCACCTACTTGTTGAGATAACTCACAGGACAGCAGGGCTGAAAGCAGAGGGGCAGCTCTGGACGCTTCTGAGTAGGGACGGTAGAATGGAAGGAGAGCTCAGCAGCAGCCTCAGCTGTTACCCATCGGGCTTTTGCCCAATCTGCGTGCCCTGCAATCAATTCACCAGCTAAACCTGCCTCCCTACACACCATGCACGTGCTGGTGAATTGGAATTATTGCCAGGTAGCCCTCCTGTGGATTCTCCACGAGCCCCAGGGAAGGTGAACCTTACAGGGATTAAGACTAAGGCCCCGACCACAGCACTGACCCTTGGGAGGACCAAGTAACCACACTCAGAAGAGAGGCTGTTACTTAGAGAAGCCCACCTCAGTTCCAGACCCTAGACATTTAAGCACTCACCTTCAGATGCAGGCACGGAGCTTCCCAGTCCTGAGGCCAGGCCGGGTTTCTACCCAGGTTCCCATAGTCCTAGCGTACACAGAACATGGTCAGGCCTAAATCTTCTTCTTATAGACAACACATGGTCAGCTCTGAACATAATCAGTAGAAAGGACATGCAGAGGTCTAAATCTACCGTGTAGACAGAACTTGACCATGCTTAAACTAGCTTAGGGCTGATCTCATAGGAGGTACAGATCACACACATGGGTCTCTCATCTTTGGACACCCACATCAGGAAACTGAACAAAATCTTTGTCATTAAACATTTCAACAGGCAAAACCAAAATGTTACCAATATCTCTGGCCACCTGATGATCAGGATCCATGGGTGAGCCACGAACTTCTGAGAGTGCAGCCCCGTCTGCTGCCAGGACAGACAAGAAGTGGCCTGATTCCAGCCTCCCAGGCTTCCAGAAGGAGGCGGCCGCACTGGAAGCCCAGGCAGGACAGTCCTGCATGGTCCGGGCCGGGAGATCCGGTCTGTCCATTCCACTGGCCGATTCCAGGTGGGGCGCTCAGGGCCGCTGAGAGCCCTGCACTCAGGTCCTGCTTCCCTGCAGCGTGTGCATGTGCATGTGCGTGTGCGTGTGTGTGTGCGTGTGCGTGTGGGTGTGTGTAGAGGGGGCGGTGGCTGACGGCTCCCATGGCTCCCGTCCCGGGCACCGCGCTGTCTTCGAGGGGAGTCACGGGGAGAGGTAAGGGCACAGAAGCTGTTGGAGAGGAGAACCCACCGCGGAGCTCCTTGCACACTGGCTCGCCCCACCTGGTGACCCTCCTGCCCATCGTGGGCTGCATGTCACCCCCAAGCCCCCACCCCCGAGGGCAGGGCGCCTGCTCTTTCAAAAGGACAAGATGTCACATGAAGGAGACCCAGTGGGGACTGTCACGCCCCCACTCCTGATGCTGACTTTGGGAGAATGAACCCCCTTGACTGGGCGATGGGACACTGTGAGGAAAGAGGTGGCGGCCCCATCCAAGTCGGGGCCTGGCTGAGAGATGGGAACACAGGAGCCAAGTGCAGGGCCTGGAGGCCAGGCCAACAGGAGGGGCATCCCCAGCCTTGTCCGGGCTCTCCAACAGTGACATTGTAGCTTTAGGGGACCTGGGGCAGGTGACTGAAGGTAATGGGGGTCTAAACTGGACCCTGAATGGGGCTTAAAGAAGGTGTGAAGGATGTTACTGAGACCGTGACAGTCATTGGAAGACAGACTCTGTGTCAGGACATCCTGCTCCATCCATTTAAATCCCTGAGATCTGTGACATTTACGTGGCTACGCAGGATTGTTAGAGCAGCTGCGTGTGGATATATCTGCAAGTGGTTCCAGCAAACACACAGTTGTGCACACAGGCGGGCACAGCACACACAAAAACATATGTAGGTGCACAGCACAAATATATTCACACACTAGCATATGAACACACATGCACGCATATGCCCATGCACACACTAACGTGAGCAAGCGCACACTAAGTAACCTGTGCAAGTGCACATACCTATGCACATGCACAGCATAGGTATGCAAACAGGCACATGCACACACATGTACATAACACACACACAGGGAATAAAGTGAATCCATAAAGTGAGTCTGTAAAGCATTAAGTCCTGAACACAAGTGAAGCTGACATGTATTTTTCCCTTTTCTTAGCTTTGATGTTTTTCACAATAAAAAGTTTAAGGAAAAAGTTAATGGCAAATGACTTTTGATTCATAAGACTTTCTGACGTTATTCCACAAATATTATGACAGGAGAAATGAATGTAGATAGTACATGTGTCCACTAATGGATGAATGGAGAAGAAAAACATGGTCCATCAATACAAGGGAATGTTATTCAGCCTAAAAGGGAAGGCAATTCTGACACAGGCTGCAGCAGGGATGAACCTTGAGGGCATTAATGCTCAGTGATGTAAGCTAGACACAAACAAACAAACAGTGCTTGATCCATTCATACAAGGCCCCTAGAGCAGTCGGAAACATAGAGACAGAAATTAGGATCGTGAGTGCCAGGGGCTGAGGGAGGGACAATGGCGACTGAGTGTTTAATGGGGACTGTTTCAATTTTGCAGGATGAAAAAATTCTGGAGGACGATGGCGGTCAGGTTTGCACAACAGTGCGAATTACTTCTGGACCCTGAAATGTGCACTTAAAAACGGTTAAGATAGTAAAGTTTATGTTTTGTGTATTGGACCACAATTTTTAAAACTTTTTTAAAAAAACAACAGGAAGTAGTCCGTGAATAACACAAGATGCACAACTTCACTAACAACCGAGGGATTAAAACCATAAGAAAACTACTGTGCACACACCTACCAGAATGGCAGACATGAAGACACAGTATCAAATATCAGCAGGATGTGGAGCAATGGAAAGCCTGGTGCGCAGCGGGGGGTGCAACCACTTCTGAAACAATCGGGCCTCAGAGAGCGAAGTCCGTGCACACAGACCCACAGTGTTCCTCCCAGCTGAACACAACCCCCCCAGCCCTGCACCAGGACACATGGACATGGACTCTGCAGCCACAGGAGCCAAACCTGAAAGAACCTGAAGACCATCACAAGCAGATGCAGAAATGAACCATGCACGCTCCTATGAAGGAATATTCCACAGCAATGGAGTACATTTTGTTTAAAGGCAGTAAAACTATAAAAAATTATTTTTTTTAAAAAACTATATTCACAAGATGAAAGAATCTATAATTCTGGCACCTAAGGATTGTCGAATGCTCCTAAAAATAGATTGTTGTGGAAACGTTTATTATAAGGAAATTAACATATTCTCTAGGAAGGACGGGGTGAATGAGCCTGCTACATTTTCTACATTGAAGACATATACAGGTTTTGATTCTACTTCTGTTAAATCAAGTGGGGCTTCATTGGATTTCTGCTACTGTGGAGATAATCAAATTCTGGGTAGGGGTCAGGAGAAAACTAGTCATAGGCGTTCTCGTGTAATAATTACTGTTGAAAGTGTAAATGATCCATTTATCAGTAAGACTGATAATAGAATAACTGCTACATTACTTCATATGAGATTGTGTGTGCTACTGTCCCTAGGGCTCCAGTGAGTGAGTATTTTGAATGTGAAGCTCATCCAGATCTGAGAATGGAATAAATGGCTAGGTGTGATATGGCTAATATAAATAATATGCCAACATTTATATTAATTAGTGGGTAAGATATGGGAAGAGGAATTCATGTTTTGAGAGCCAGGGTTAACGTTAGCATTGGGGCAATAATATATAAATTGATGATGTTGATGGACATAGTGGTTCTTTAATAAGTAATTTGTATGCCTCAGCAATGGCTTGTAATCATCCATGGGGGCTGAGGATTGTTGGCCCTTTCTGGATTTTTATATAGCCTAGGATTTTCCATTTAATTAATATGAGGAATGCTATGGTGAATTAAATTGGGTAATTTGTGAAATAATGTTGATTATAAACACATTCTTAGGAAGAGGGCTTGAACCAGTGCAGATAAAGGTTTCAGTTTTACATAATTACCGGGCTCTGCCACCTTAACAAACATGGTTCTACAGTAGGGTATGTATAAATTAATTGAACGTAGATTATATCATCATTTAGTTTCCAGACATTTTGTAAAGTAAGCCGTAAGGCTCTTGTCCTTTCCTACTGGAAGAAATCTACAATAGACAGAAAGCAACCAGGATGACTCCAGTCTGAACTCAGATCACGTGAGACTTTAATCGTTGAACAATTAAAAGCAGTTATACCATTGAAATGCCGTGATCCAGCATCAAGGTCATAAACCATATTGCCGCTATGAACTCCAGAATACAATTACACTGTTATCCCTAGTAAAACTTGTTCTGTTGATCAGTGTTTTAAAACAGGTGATAAAGCATTTTGACTAGTTGGTCTAAATTTTGATCACTCAGAGGTGGTTGCTTCTCCAAAAAATAAATGGCACACGGGCCCAAGGTGCACCAGCTTCAGTAGTTGTGGCACACAGGCTCAGTAGTTGTAGCCCACTGGCTTAGTTGCTCTGTGGCAAGTGGGATCTTCCCAGACCAGGGATCGAACCCGTGTCCCCTGCATTGGCAGGCGAATTCTTAACCACTTCATCACCAGGGAAGTCCCAGAATCGCAGTCTCCCTTTTAGTATACCTTAAGCCCAAAGAATCCATGGAGAATTGTTACAGAAAATAAGACAATAAAATATTGTAAGGACTGTAACAGAAGCATATAGTACACAGTTCATATAGACACAGCCCAAGCAGTTACAAAGTATATTAAAAGGGAGGCTGCAATTTTATTTTATTATTTTTTAACATCTTTATTGGAGTATAATTCCTTTACAATGATGTGTTATTTTCTGCTTTATAACAAAGTGAGTCAGTTATACATAAGCATATGTTCCCATATTTCTTCCCTCTTGCATCTCCCTCCCTCCTACCCTCCCTATCCCACCCCTCTAGGTGGTCACAAAGCACCGAGCTGGTCTCCCTGTGCTATGCGACCGAGGGAGGCTGCAATGTTAAAAGAATAAGATAAATTATACCCACAAACTCCCAATCTTTCCTGAAACGTTGCAATCTGGAACCCTATTGTAGGAAGCAGAAGATTCCAGGAGACATTCTACAAATGAAGGACTCTAAACCCTGTGGTTGGATAAGGAATTCTGGAAGGAAGGTATCCTCACCCGAGGAGAGCAGGTTCCTATACTTGTCTAACATCACATACCTGGACAGTTCCCACTGATCTTGGTCCAGGCATTGCCTGTCCTCTTGAGAGAAAACTATGGCCATATCCTTGAATGTCAGCAGTCCCTGAAATTAAAAGTACACATACTGTGTGGCCACGGGAAGAGTTCATAATGTGACCCAAGAAGAAAAGAGCAAGTTAAGAGAACTGGTTTTAATTTAGAACAGTGTCTTCAATTACCCACTAATATATATATATACATTTTTTTTTTTTTACAAAGTAAGTTTCTCTATCTTATTTCTAACTACGAGAAAAGAGTGTGGCATGTGATCCACAAAACCAGTATAGAGACTATACTTATCTGGAAAAGAAATGATAAAATGATGGTTTCAACACAGGCATATGCATTTTTGAGTGTTTTATTTATATCAAATTGGATAAAATGTGTGTATTTCTCAGAAAAGACGTGTCGAGGTAGAAATGTACCTTTCAACTATTCATGGGTACACAAGTACACTGGGGAGATTGTAAAAGTTCAGATTGTGATTCAGTAGGTCCGGTGGGCCTGAGTTCTATTTTTTTAACAAGCTCACTTTTAACTAGTGATGCCACAGTCTCTGATTCATTAACGACAATTGTGAATAGCAGAGACATAATTAGAAAGGTAAAAATTCATATTTAATTTTGAACTAAAAGTGTTTTATGGATTTTACACCTTTAATAGGATAGTAAGGGGGCTTCCCGGGTGGCGCAGTGGTTGAGCGTCCGCCTGCCGATGCAGGGGACGTGGGTTCGTGCCCTGGTACGGGGGGATCCCACGTGCCGCGGAGCGGCTGGGCCCGTGGGCCATGGTCTCTGGGCCTGCGCGTCCGGAGCCTGTGCTCCGCAGCGGGAGAGGCCGCAGCGGTGAGAGGCCCACGTACCGCAAAAAAATAAATAAATAAATAAATAGGATAGTAAGCACAGCAGCAACAATCATTTGTGAATATTTACTATAGACCGTGTATCTTTCTAACTTTGTAGTGTAGGACTCCAGGAAAAATGCCTGGGCTGCGGTCACAGTGGGCGGGGCCCTCAGGCCGGGCCGCCCCTCCAGGACCCCCGACTGGGCCCTGCGCTCCTGGCAGCTCCCTCCCCCGGCGCCTCCGTCCCTCCCAGAAGGCCTCGGGGCAGAGCGGTCCCACCCGCTGCTCCCAGAACGGAGCCCGCGTTTCCGCAGAGCTGGAGCTCCCGGCTCGGGGTCTCTTCCCTCCGCCTTCACGGAACTGCCCCGCAGCCCGCGGCGAGGGCGGCCTTACTGACGCTGCCGGCTCTGGAGGGGCCCCGGAGGCCGAAGCCGCGACAGTCGTGCGGACGGCGGGCCGGGTAAGTGGGCGCCGACCCTCCGCCTGGTACGGTGCCCTGGCGGCAGGGCAAGACCAGCTTCTGAGGGGCAGGGGTTCGCTGCCACCCGCCGCTGCTGTGCAGAAAGGGCGGCCCCCAGCGTCTGGTCCCGGGAACTTCGGTCCCTCCTCTCGGCCCTGCCCTCGGGGGGCGTGGGGAGGGGTCGGCCTGAGTGTCCTGAGGGGAAACGGGGCAAGCGAGGCGCAGGGCCCGGCTGCAGCGTCAGCGCGCCTCCCCCCGACTGCGGGGAAAGCGGCTAAAAACTCCTCCCGAGGCTCGCAGGCCCCTTATTCAGCGGAGTCCCTCTGCCCTCCTTCCTCCCTGAGCTAAAGTACCGGGGGGAGGGGATAGGGCAGGGCACTGGCGCAGGTAATGTGGACCATCAGCAGGTGATTGTTAACTAAGGAAACCCGGCTCTCCCAACGTGAGGAATGCAGCGCTTTTCTTTGTTTGCGGAGATGCCAGAGTCTGGGCTCCCTGAATTCCTTCCTTTCATATGCACCTCAGCGCTCTGGGGCCTGCATTCTGTATTTGCATATCCTGAGATCCTCAGGGCTCGCGGCTCACACTAGAGGGCTGCAAGGGCTGATGACTGTGATATCCTTTGTTTACTGAGATGGCAAGAAATATTCCATTTCTCACAGGCTTGAGGGGCACAGAGTGAAAAGGGTAGGAGAATCTCACTCGGCATGTAATTTAGCTTGTATACATATATAATATTTATATTTAACTGTGCTAATAGAGGCTCTCAAGTCCAATCAACTTGTACTACTGCCCTCTATGTATTAATTTCATGAATATCATAAGATAAATGCCTATAGAATTGACTTAGTCCATTTAAATAGGATAATGGTTTTTAAAGGAAACATAATAGAAATATAACAACAAATCCCTTACCACTAAAGGCTGGGTCTGGAGCAACCTAAATAAATGTCCCATTGTTAAAATATTGAAAGATGTATTCAATAGAAATATCAACAAAAATGACAAATAATGAGGGCAGCAGAATGTTGAAATGTTCTATCTTTATCCTTAAAGTGGCAGAACATCATGTATTAGTAGGCGCTGGGGGCAGAAGATGCCTGATTTTATACCTTTGTCATATTTGTACAGTTGTTTCAACAAGTAACTTAAAGACAAAATGGAAAAAAAGGAGGTTTGTGCCTGAGATCATGTTGATGTGAAACCAGGGATGGCCACCTTGTCCCAGGTGAGTTAAGTTTACCTGGCAGGTAGACCGCAGAGCTCCTGAGAAGCAAGGGTTGGTATTTTTCTGCTGGGTGCCCCTTAGGTTCTGTGACTTGACTGATTGTGAGTCAAGTTTCGGGAAAGACCTGATCACAGGAAAAGGGTGGGGAAGAGT
Source organism: Hyperoodon ampullatus (assembly GCF_949752795.1). NCBI lineage: Eukaryota > Metazoa > Chordata > Mammalia > Artiodactyla > Ziphiidae > Hyperoodon > Hyperoodon ampullatus. The sequence continues at coordinate 109,026,785 of NC_136922.1, read as the reverse complement.
GATTTGGGGAGCAGCTAACAACATGCATCACGGCTCATGGCTTGAATGAATTTTAAAGAAACAGGAAAACAAATGCTTCTTATGGAATCAGAGAATGTCCAGCCGGACAATCCCAGAAAACGAGGAACACCCATCCCATTTTCCAGATGAGAAAACAGAGGCCCAGCAAGGTGAAATCCCTCACCCAAGTTGCACCCGTCTCTCCTCCCCACTACATGGTTCATGAAAGCAGGACTCTTCCTGTCGTGGATCACTGCTGAACCCCAAAAAGGACCAGGCATCTAGCCGCTGCTCCAAAAATTTTGGTTGACTGTAGGAACAATGCTATTTCTTTCTTTCTCACTCTTATTCAGGATTGTGCCAAGAACTCCCAGGCTGCAATGTAATTCGATAAATGTAAATATTAATTGAGTTTTGTTGTGATGAGGACTTAGGCTTTGGAGGTAACAGACTTGGTTCAGATCTTGGTTCTGCCACTCAATAGCTTTTTGGCTTTGGGAAAATTACTAAACCTCTCTGAGCTTATTTCCTCCTTTGTAAAGTGGGGATAAATGTATCTGAGCCAGCAGAGCACCTGCATGAGAGATGTGCACTAAATATTGGTCTTTCTCACTCTCCCACGCCATCTCTGTTCTTCCCAGAGAAGTTGTACAGAAGGATATAGTACTTTCTAAGATTAATTAATTAATTAATTAATTTTTGGCTGTGTTGGGTCTTCGTTGCTGTGCGCGGGCTTTCTCCAGTTGCGGCGAGCAGGGGCTACTCTTTGTTGTGGTGCGCGGGCTTCTCATTGCAGTGGCTTCTCTTGCTGCGCTTGTTGTGGAACACCGGCTCTAGGCACACGGGCTTCAGTAGTTGTGGCCTGCAGGTTCACTAGTTGTGGCGCATGGGCATAGCTGCTCCGCAGCATGTGAGATCTTCCCTGACCAGGGCTCGAACCCATGTCCCCTGCGTTGGCAGGCATATTCTTAACCACTGCGCCACCAGGGAAGTCCAATATAGTACTTTATAAAGAGGGGTTTTAATTGATTTCAAATAGTGTACATGTTTCTTGTAGAAAAGATTTTTCCACTATAGAAACATTAACATGCAATACCACTACAAATGCAGTATTCTATGGGTTAGATATTATCAGTAAATTTTATAAGTAATTGGGCAAAGGCCAAAGCACTAGGTACTGGGGAGTAAGAAGTCTCAAGTCTGGGGTGCCCCCCCACCCCAATTTCAAGAGCAGGGTGTGTTTTTCAAATCCATATTTCATCTGGTCTTTGTTTCTCATCCATCCTCTGTGTCTGCCTTTCACAAAAGGCTCAGATCCTCCACTTTCACACCCTCCCGGCTGGCTGTGCCCCAGCTCCCGTCCTGGAACCTCTGCACGCATGGGTGTGTCTGCTCTCCCTGGGCCTCACCAGCTTTGCCAGGGAGCTGCTGTATCGTGCACTGCTAGCTGTACCCCAGAGTGCCTAGACCCTTCTGGTACATGAAGTACACCCTCATCACCATGAGTGCACGCCCATCCCCTTACCTTATATCCTGCCTCTAAGCCAGGCTTGGGGGTGACTAGTGTGCATTCAGCTATGTGAGGTGCTGGGATCAAAGTGAAGTTCCCAACTTTTGAAGTTGCAGGCTTGAGGGGCACACAGTGATTTAAAGTCGGGTCACCTGACTTAAAGGGGGGGGGCTGATTGCTTTAAAACCAGGGCAGCTGACTTAAACCCTGCGTCCCTCCGCTGCAGGACGAGACCAACTTTGGCGCTGCTCGGGTTTGCTCCAAGCCAGCACTGCTGTGCAGGAAGAGCTTCCAGTAGTGCCTTAGTGCGGGGGGACTTGGTCCGTTGTCTTGCCGCTGCCCTCAGAGCGGGACCACCTGCTCTTCTGGAGGAGAATCAGGGAGGGGGAAGTGCAGAGTCCCGGCTGGAGTTGCGGCACCCCTTGTCTGATGGCAGGGAAGGGGGGGCGGGGCTGTGTGGTGTCCTGGGGCTGGACTCACCAGGTCGACTCAGCCTCTCAGCCTCCTGACCTCACCCCACACACCCCACAAGAGTCTCCAATGATATGTAATTGTGCCATAGGTTCTCGGTCTTCAAACTCATACCCAGGCTCCCAGGTCCCTTGAGTTAGCCAATTCCTCTGTGCTCTTTCTTCTATTAGATACAGTCCCAGAGGGAGGGGCTGGGGGATGGGACTGGAGGGACCCCGGCAGCACTGGCCTAGGCTGACTAAAGAGATCCAGGGCCTGCACTATCACACATGTGCGAGGACCCTTAAGGCGCAATCGAGGGGGCCAGTCAGAGGCAGTCCTTGTTGCCTCAAGTGAGTATGGATCACCGTCGGGTGGGGAGCATGCTGACCCCTGAGAAGTACTGTTAGAAGGATGTGTTCCTCCCTCGGCTTCAAGGACGTGGGTGGGCTTCAGGGCTCCATTTCCCCTCCAGACCTCCAGGGCTGACTGCACCCCAGCGGCCTTGCAGACCTGGCTTCCTGTCCCAGAACTTGCCAGGCTCCAGGAAGAATCCAGACTGCAGAGATGGTGCTTGAGCGCTCCAGCTTAAGAAGTGCTGTCCCTGGGGACCCAACAGTGGAGGGAGGAAGGGTGAAGGGAGTAGGGGGGTGGGGTTGGGAGGGGTGGCTGCCCTGGGAGACGTTGAGAGAGAAATATCGCCCCCCACACCCCCTGCCCCCTGCAACTGACTGACCCACTGATGCCACAGGATCTCAGGCCCTTTTAGTCAGAGATGCCTCGGTTTCTTTACTCCTGCTTTCAAAACTATGCAAAACCAACCCTTCATCCTCTTGCTGCCTGGCCAGGACTTGTAAAGCACTGTTCTTTTGGAGCACTCGTTCCCTAAACTGCAGTTTGGAGCTGTCCCAGCTATTTAAAGGTGTTCTCCTTAAACTGAGACTAAATCCTACTCTTTTGGAAAAACGCCCTGCAGTTCCGACGAGATCATGTTTTCTGCCCATTCCTTCCTTCTACTTCCCTCTTAAGAAGCCCTGTGCTCAAAGGGCTTGGTGACTTATTTTTTGCTTGATGTCAAAAAGAAACCTTCCCCATGCACCGCAAAAATCTTTCCTGGAGCATAGGTGTTTCAAAACCATGACCATGTTTTGCAGTCACTATACACTGGGTAGACTGCCTAGCAGTCCCTCCAAGAGCCAGAGGTGAGCGTAATCAACTTATCTGATTGGATGCCCTTCAAGTTTAGGAAGGTCCCATTCTTTTTTTTTTTTTTTGGTACGCGGGCCTCTCACTGTTGTGGCCTCTCCCGTTGCGGAGCACAGGCTCCGGACGCGCAGGCTCAGCGGCCATGGCTCACGGGCCCAGCCACTCCGCGGCATGTGGGATCTTCCCAGATGGGGGCACGAACCCGTGTCCCCTGCATTGGCAGGCGGACTCTCAACCACTGCGCCACCAGGGAAGCCCAGGAAGGTCCCATTCTTATGCCCCAGCAGATAAGACAGGGCCCTGGATGGCTGTGGCTGTGATTAGATAACTTCTGATGATTTTATTTCCCTTACTGAGCTGCTGCTTCTAGGTTAAATTCATTTTATTACCTGTCCTTTTTTTTTTTTTTTTTGCGGTACTTGGGCCGTTCACTGTTGTGGTTTCTCCCGTCGTGGAGCACAGGCTCCGGACGCACAGGCTCAGCGGCCATGGCTCATGGGCCTAGCCGCTCCGCGGCATGTGGGATCCTCCCGTACTGGGGCATGAACCTGTGTCCCCCGCATTGCAGGCGGACTCTCAACCACTGCGCCACCAGAGAAGCCCTACCTGTACGTTTTTAAAGAAAGACTGAAAAAGTCACTGTAATAGGTCAGGAGTCTGAGCTCAGGGTTAGTCAAAGGTACTCACAGGGAGGAAGGTGGATAAACGTAGGTGCGTAAAACAGGAGGGTTGGCAAGTACAGCCAGGACAACCGGGCTCACCGTGCACACTAATAAAGGCCAGGATCTCCTCATTTATCTCCGGTGGGAAGTTCTGATGGTTTCACCGGATCACACTCAAATCATATTCAAATTAGGGGGCTTCCCAGAAGGCGCTGAAGCACCGGCAGAGCCCACCTGCGCTCCCACCTTGGCACTCCAGGATCAGAGTTGGGTTTGGAGATGGGGTTGCTGTAACCCCAAGGAGGTGAGCAGAGAGGAGGAGTTGATTACCGGTCTCCTCTGACTCCCTGGCCCAAATTGCCTGGCTTCACAGGGTGGGCAGAGTTTTGCTTTGAGCAACTTATGGGGCACTTCCAGACTGGTGGGGTTGCCCAGTGGCCCGACAGTCTGACAGGCTGGCTGCGGTGTGACCGCCCTTTGTTTCTTCAGAATCTGTTCATCAGGAGGTGCATGGTTGCGGAAGCCCATTCACCGCCCCCCCCGAGGGTGATGGCACCTTCCCTGGCTGTACCCTATGATCACCAGGTACTTGAAATGAATGCAAGGTTTTTGACTTCAAGGAAGAGCTCACATAACCCCTTCTGCCTCATAATGTGTGGGATTTACTATAATGGAAGGACATTATAAAGAACAGGTAGAAAACTCACCTGTTGGTCTCCATGTAGGAGTTTATTTTGCATGAATCTCTCCTACATGAGTAGATAGCAGAGGTTTATTTTTGTTCCCGTGTGTGTAGTTGTGGCAGAGGACATAGGTATGGTGGTTTGAAGCCCTCAAGGAAATATTCTCAGAATTCTCAAGACTTCTCTTGATTGGAACCGAAAGAGACCTGGAAAAGGAGGAAAAGCAAAGGAGGAGGGAGAACGAATGGCTGTTTCTCAGTAAATTTACCTTCCTGGTTGATTTTTCTGTCTTCTCATTTCTTTTAACTTCTATATATGTCTAATGGAATGATGTAGAAAGGCTGATTTTTATGCTTTAAAAGATTTTACATCACAAAGAAACTAGAAGTGGCTAACAGAACTTATTCACATCAATGTTACATAGAGACTTTGATATTAAATTTGTATACTAAAATGGGTTAATCCAAATTTTCTCTTTCTTTTTGAGTGAATATTTGTAACATATTTTTGTAGATAATAATTTATCCTAGATATACAAAATTGTGAGAATAGGTACCATTTTTCACCACTTAAATGATTTCTTTTAAATGAATAGATCGTACACTTTAAAGGCCAATGTTGTCTTACATGTTGTTTTTTAATTCCTTGATTTCCAAAGCTTGTGTTTATTTAATTGATTTCTATCTAATAATCTGTCTCTCCTTTATTGTTTCTTACTTTATATTTTATTGATCTATAGTTAATTTACATTATTATATTAGTTTCAGAGGTACAACATAGTGATTCATAAATGTTTAGGTTCTTCTCCATTTATACTTATTATAAAAGAGTGGCTCTATTCCCCATGCTATACAGAACGTCACTGTAGATTATTGATTTTATACATAGTGGATTCTTCCTCAGAATCTCCTACCACTACTTTGCTCCTCCACCCTGTCTCTCCCTGCTGGTAACCACTAGTCTGTTCTTTAATCTGTGAGTCTGTTTCATTGTTGTTGTTGTTGTATTCAATGTTTTAGATGCCACGTGTAAGTGATAACCTACCAGGCTTGTTTTCTCTGCGGCTTATTTTACTAAGCATAATACCCTCCAAGTCCATCCATGTCCTTGCAAATAGCAAAATTTCATTTTTTGCTGAAGTCATCATAAATATCACTTTTTATCCCCTAACCTATTGATGAACACTTAGTTTGACTCTATATCTTGGCTATGGCAAATAACACTGTTATGAACATTGGTGTGCAGTTATTTTTTTTAAAATAGTGTTTTTGTTTTCTTCTGATATACCCAAGAGGGAAATTGCTGGATATTATGGTAGTTCTATTTTTAGTTTTTTGTGGAACCTCCATTCTTCTTTCCACAGTAGCTGCACTACTTCACATTCACATCAAGAGTTTACAAGAGTTTCCCTTTCTCCACATCCTCACTAACCTTTGTTATTTGTGACCTTTTTGATGACAGCCATTCTGACAAGACTGAGGTGATATATCTCATAGTTTTGATTTGCATTTTATTGCCGATTAGCTATGTTTAGCATCTTTGTGCATTCTGGCTGTCTATCTGTATTTTTTCCTTGGAAAAATGTCTATTTAGGTCTTCTCATTTTTTAAAAAAATATTTTGGGTGCAGTTCTGATATTGAGTTGTATGTGCTGTTTCTGTAGTTTAGATATGAACCCTTGCTTGGTCATCTTTTTGGTGTTAACCTCTTATCATGTGCAAATATTGTCTCTCCTTCAGCAGGTTGTCTTTTCATTTTGTCTTTGGTTTCCTTTGCTGTGCAAAATCTTTTAAGTTTAGTGAAGTCCCATTTGTTTATTTTTGCTTTTGTTTCATTTGCCTTAGTAGACTGAACCCAAAACTGTTGCTATCATTTATGTTGAAGAATGTTCTGTATTTTCCTCTCCGGGTTTTATGGTCCTACATTTAGGTCTTTATTCAGTTTTGTGTTAATTTTATATATGGTGTGCTAAAATACTCTAATTTTATTCTTTTCCATGTAGCTGACCAGTTTTCCTAGTACCACTTATTGAAGAGACAGTTCTTTCTCCTATTGCCTGCTTTGTCATAAATCAATTAAATATACGTGTGTGGGCTTATTTCTGGGATCTCTATTCTATTCCAGTGATCTTTGTGTCTGTTTTTGCTCCGGTCCGATGCTCTTTGATTACTGTCGCTTTGCAGTATAATCTGAAGTAAAGGTGCTTGATGCCTCCAGCTCTGTTCTTTCTCAAGATTGTTTGGCTATTTGGGGTCTTTGTGTTTCTATACAAATTTTAAAATTACTTTTTCAAGTTCTATGAAAATGCTTTGGTATTCTGATAGGGGTTGCATTAAATCTGTAGATTGTCTTTGGCAGTATGGTTATTTTAACAGTATTAATTCTTCCAGTCCATGCACCTGCTATATTTTCTCATCTTTTTCTGTTGCCTTCAACTTCTTTCACCAATGGCTGATAGATTTCTGAGTACATGTCTTTTACCTGCTTAGGTGTGTTTGTTCTTAGGTATCTTATTATTTTTAGTGTGATTGCATATGGTATTGTTTTCTTAATTTTTTTCTTTCTGACAGCTTTGAGTTTTGTTTTTTTCTTCTTTTTCTAATTCCTTCAGGTGTAATGTTAGGTTGTTTATTTGATATTTTTCTTGTTTCCTAAGAATAAGCTTGTATCACTATAACTTCCCCCTGTGAACTGCGTTGGCTGTGTCCCATAGATTTTGGATCACTGTGTGTTCATTTTCATTTCTGTTGGGTATTTTTAGAATCCCTCTTTAATTTCTTCACTGTTCCTTTCTTCCCCTTTTGTTCATCTGTGATGTGAGGACTATCTTTAATATTGTTTGGATTTCTTTCAGTTGTGTGTGTGTGTGTGTGTGATTATTTAAGTGGCTGAGCTCTTAATTTCATGTGGACACTAACAACCCTGCATTGTTACTCTGCTCCCCCCCAGTTACTGAATTTGACCTTATATTTTACATCGACTTGTTTTGTGTGTCTCTTAACTTCTTATTGTGAATATAGATGATTTTATTACTGTTTTCTTTCATCCTTCCTATTAGCTGTGTACATGGTTGATTTACTGCCTTTGTTGAATATTTGCCTTATCCAATGAGGTTTTTCCTTTAGTAAGTTTCCTTTTCTAATTTTTATGTTTCAGTCATGGCCTTTTCTTTTTCACTGAGAAAAGCCCCTTTAAGATTTCTCATAAAGCTGGTTTGGCGATGCTGTGCTCTTTTAGTTTTGCTTCTCTGTAAAACTTTAGATCTCACCATCAAATCTGAAGGAGAGCCTTGCTGGGTAGAGTATTTTTGGTTATAGGCTTTTCCTTTTCATGACTTTAAATATACCATGCCACTCCCTTCTGGCATGCAGAGGTTATCCTGAAAAGTCAGCTGAGAACTTAATGCAAGTTCTCCTGTTTGTAACTTGTTGCTTTTCCTTTGCTCCTTTTAATAGTGTCTTTTTATCTTTATTTTTTTGCCATTTTAATTACAATGAGTCTTGGTGTGGTCCTCTTTGGGTTGATCCTGTTTTGGCCTTACTGTGTTTACTGGACTTGGATGTCTGTTTTCTTTCCCAGGTTATGGAAGTTTTCAGCTCTTATGTCTTCAGGTATGCTCTACACTGCTTTCTCTTTCCTTTTTGCTTCTGGGACCAGTATAATGCAAATATTAGTACACTTGATGTTTCACATGTCTGTTCAACTTTCTTCATTTCATTTTAATCTATTGTTTTACAGTTCATCTTCAGTGATTGCCAGTACTCTGTCCTTCAGTTTTCTGATTCATTCCTCTGTGTCATTTAGTCTACAGTAGTTTCCTTTTAGTGTATTTTTCATTTCAGTTATTGTATTCCTCATCTCTGTTTTGTTGTTCTTTAATGCTCTAACTCTTTTTTAAAAAATTCTACCTCCTTGCTCTGGTCGTCCATTCTTCTCCTGAGTTCTTTGATCATCTTTATAGTCATTACCTTGAACTATTTTTTGAGGAGATTGGCTACCTCCACTTCACTTAGATCTTCTTCTGAGTTCTTATCTTGTTCCTTCATTTGGATCGTGTTTCAGTGTCACCTCATTTTTCTTAACTTGCTGTTTTTATTGCTATGTATGTAGTAGGCTCGTTACATTTCCTGACCTTCTAGAAGTGGCCTTTTGTAGGAGAGGTCCTATGTGTCCCAGAAGCCCACTGTCCCCTGGTCACTAGAACTATTTGTTCTAGGTGTACCCTCTATGTTGGCTACTTGGGCTCTTCTATTGTGGTGGGCTGACTACTGTGGGTGGTCTGGTAGGCTTGGCTGCCCCCAGACTGCTTGTTTGACAGACTCTGCCTTGTATGGAGGCTGTCTGTGCTGCTTGGTGAGGCTAAATCATAAGGCAGTTGGCTGCACGACTCTGTGGGACACCAAATCTAGTGCTGGTTCACTTATGGGTAGAATTGCAGTCCAGGTGATATCAGGGCTAGTGCCCAGTCACTGGGGTGATGCTGGCTACTGGGAGGAAGACACAGGTCCTGAGTTCTGGCTGCAGGGCCCAGGAGTCTCAGAGTTGGTGTTGGATCACTGTTCCTGACACAACTATCTGCAGGGTCTGGGGTATCCCTAATCTTGTGCTGTCATTCTGATGGGCAGGGTCAAGACCCAAGTGAGTCCATGGCTGCTTCTGGCCTGCAAGTGAGTGTTCTGGTCACACAGGCTGCTGCGCTGTGGTATTCCTGGAGCTGGTGTGTGCCTGTTGGTGTATGAGGCTGATCCCACTGCTAGAGCAGATTTGCTGTTGGGTAGGTCCAAGCTCCATCCAGTCCCTGTGCAGTAATCACCTGCCGACGGTGAGACTGATTCCAAGGCCAGAGCAGGCTCACTTGTCAGAGGGCCCAAGGATTCTGGGGCTGGTGCCTCTCCACTTAGGTGTGGAGGCTGGTCCTGGGGCTTTTGGTTGCTGGGCCCATGTCCAGCGGCAGCTGTGCATTGAGAGGGTCTGAAAGCAGCCTGTTTGCTGGTGGATGGGGCTATGCCCCTGCTCAGTTAGTTGCTTGGCCTGCAGCATCCTAGTACTTGTGTCTATAGTCTGGTGGAAATAGGTAGGGCTAGACCCTGAGGCTAAAAAGATAGAGGAAGGACTCTGAAATTATGCTTGCTGGTACCAGTGGCCACGAGGTAGAAGGAGCTCCCCCAAGTGGCTGCTGCCAGTGTCTATGTCCCTGAGGCTGTGCTGTAGTTGCCTCTGGACTCCCTGGGAGACTCTCCAAGATCAGGAGGTAGGTGTGACCCAGGATCCGTTCAAATGACTGCTTCTGTTCTGATTCTCGGGTCATGTGGGATTTTGTGAGCTTTTTTTTTTTTTTTTTCAGTACGCGGGCCTCTCACTGCTGTGGCCTCTCCCGTTTCGGAGCATAGGCTCCGGACGTGCAGGCTCAGCGGCCATGGCTCACGGGCCCAGCCGCCCCGCGGCATGTTGGATCCTCCCGGAACGGGGCACGAACCCGTGTCCCCTGCATCAGCAGGTGGACTCTCAACCACTGAGCCACCAGGGAAGCCCTGTGAGCATCTTTTAAGTGTGGAATCTCTATTTCCCACAATCCTCTGGCTCTCCGGAAAATAAGCACCACTGGTCTTCAAAGCCCAACTTTCTAGGAACGCTTCTTTCCAGCACAGGGTCCCTGGGCTTGGGAGCCTGATGTTGGGTTCATACCCCTTGCCACCTGGGTGCACCTCAGAAATTGTAATTATTCTCCCATCTGTGGGCCACCCAGCCGGGGGGATGGGTCTTGACTCTGTTGAGATTTTGCCCTTCCTTCCTGTCTTGCCGGGGTGCCTTCCTTATATCTTTAGCTCTAAAACATCTTTTATGGTAGGTCCCGGCCTTTTTCATCAATTGCTGTTCTGTAAACAGTTGTGACTTTGGTGTGCCCATGAGAGGCATCAAGCTCTGGGTCTTTGAATGCTACCATCTTAGACAATCTCTCCACTTCATTCTTAAATCATATGATTTAATTTTTCTTAGTATCTTATTTGACTAGCGACAGTTTAAAATTTATTATCACTCATGTTTTCTTCTCCTGTTTTAAAAAAAATTGAATAGTGCATTCATTCATTTTGAAATGAAGGTAGTGACCTGTGAATTTCCATACCTCAAAAATCAAGGATAGAACAAAAGCATTTTCTGCCGGTTTTACCCTCAAACTCTGCACCCCACACCAGACTGGGGATTAACCTCTTGCACCCATGCTCACCTTCTTTTTTTGGACCGTTAACCATCGCTGCGTCTGTATGTGTGTTGACAAAGTGAACTCTAGTCTTTCCAGTTTTTGTGTTTTTTTTTGGATTAGGGAACAGTCCTACTATGAATGTACATTTACTGGTCTGCTGAAGTTCATATTAAACCTGTCAAGCACATTACCAGAATTGGAATTGCTTCTATATACACTTTGATAAATTTTAGAGACAATGGTAGAGCAGAAGTAAATTGTATTTCAAATCCCACAATATTCTCACACCATGAAAACCCTTCCCTTTTTAATATATTTGTGTGTAGTTTATCTTTTTGCCCATACTATATTTCCTAGAGATGGGTAAGTGTTACGTTTCTTGCTAGCGCATTTACGGTATTGTTCAAAGTCAGGCGTTTAGTGATTTAACATGATCATATTTCCATGAACTTGCAAGTACAAGATCTTCTCTCACACTGTCTTTTACTCCCTGCTTTTTTATATTTCCCTCCTAATTCTCAGTCCTGGTCTTTCTTTATGTCCTTCATCAACCTGGATAGGTTATACTGTTTTTTACCTTATTCAAGACCAATAGAATAGAATAGAACACCCAGAAATAAACCCTGATATATGGCCAAATGGGTTTTGACAAGTTGCCAAGTCTTTTCAAAGTAGAAAGGAGAGTATTTTCAACAAATGATGCTGAGAAGTCTTGTTGTTAACATGCAAAAGAAGGAAGATGGACCCTTACCTAACATCATATGCAAAAATTAATGAAAACATATCAAAAAACTAAAAATAAGACCTAATAAAATAAAAAGTCTTAGAAGAAGACACAGGAGAAGAGCTTCATGACATTGTATTTGGCAGTGATTTCCTCAATATGAAACGAAGGAACAACAAAGGCACAGCTAACAAAAAAATAAACAATTTGCAGTACATATTTAAAAAAATGTGTATCAATGGAATGTAAACAGAATAAAATGGCAACCCACAAGATGGGAGAAAATATTTGAAAGCCATCTATCTGACAAGAGATTTCTATTCAGAATATACAGAGAACTCCTACAACTCAACAAGAAGCAAACACCCTGATTCAAAAATGGATAAAAGACTTGAATAGATGGTTATTCAAAAAGAGGTACAAACGACTAAGCACTTGAATAGATGCTCCGTATTATTAAATGCATGTTTATATATTTGTGTGCATGCATACACACACAAGCACACACACACATACACAAGCAGAAAACAAGTATTGGTGAGGATGTGAGGGAGTTGGAAGCATTGTGCTCTGTCAGTGGGAATGTAGAATGATACAGCTGCTTTGCAAAAGAGTATGGCAATTTTTCACATATTGAAAAATAGAATTACTACATGATCCAGGAAATTTTTGCTATGAGGTATACCCAAAGGAATTGAAATCAGCGTCTTAAAGTAATATTTGTACTCCAGTGTATAGAGCAGTAATAATCACAGTAGCTAAAATATGAAAGCAACCTAAATGTTCATCCACTAGTTCCTGGATAAGCAAAGTGTGGTATACCCATATAATACAATATTATTCAGTGTTAAGAAGGAAAACATCTAGGAATATGCTACAACATGGATGAATCCTGAGGAAATTTAGCTGCCAAATATGCCATTTTTGTGACTTTTAGTGAGTCATAACAATGTAACTACTTATTTCAATTATATGGGGTACTTAGTGTAGTCAAAACCATAGAAATTGGGAGGGTAATGATGCTTTTCAGGTCGTTATGGAACAAAAAGGAAAGTTATGTTTAAAGGATATAGAGTTACAGTTTTAAAACATAGAAAAGAATTAGAAAGATAAATGGCGATGTTGATCGCCCAATAATATGAATGTATTTAATATCACTGAACGGTGCACTTTATAATAATTAACGTTATACTTTATGTTATTTGATGTTACTAACGTACAAAATTGGGAAAGAATGTAATATCAGGAAAGGGAGTGGCCCTGGGATAGAGCAGAGAGTAATCAGAAGGGTGAGACACTGCATATGTTGAAGAAGAAGAGCTGAGAGTCTTCATTGGACAGAAGAGACTTAATAAAAAAGAAAAAAAATTACTCTGAGGGTGTATTAAATAGATATCTGTGGGTGTACTGCTATCTCCCATGGGTTATCTTTAAGAGTCTTTAATAAAGTCCATAAGGCTTGCTGACGCGTTTTTAAAAACTGGATTCCCTAGGAGATAATTAGAGGGTGGTACTTAAGTCTATGTCTAAATTGACAGATTTTGCAGGGAAGACGAACCTGAGAACAGTGGAGGTCCTGAGAGTGTAGGTACATGGAAATTGGAAAAAATAATAATAAAGGGAATTAGGAAAACTTTTGACTTCGAAGGTCATGTATTACTGAGTCATACCTGAGGTTTCTAAGGAGTTATATACACAGTTGCTATTTGGATTGCTTGTTGATGAAGATCAGTGGAAAAACTAGAGTCGTTTCCAAGTGTAGGTAAGATATAATGAGAGGATGGAGGTGGGAAGTAGGGAGGCCCAGAGAAAAGTGGGAAGGTCATACTGGGCCAAGATGGTGGTAATATCCAGCAGAACGGATGGTAGGGCAGACTGTGGTTTCATCTTTTTTATTTCGGATCCCCACCTCATCCTTAATAATTCTTTGGGAATATTTCATTGCTCTGTGATGCAGGTACAGAATTCGAGTGAGAAGACTACACCCTCAGCGTCCAGCTGTCTGAGTCCCCAGTGTGCTTCAAATGATGGCGAACTATTGCTTCTTTATGAGAAGAGTTAGTACCTTGTAGCTAAGCTTTAGCTGGAGCTTATGCAGGATTGATTCCAATTTATATATACTGTTGGCATGGAGGTTCCTCCTCCTCTTTTCTTGACCATTATGAAATGAATCTTTATTTCTCAATATTTGTGTATATCAGATAAATACATTAAGTAAAGGAATCTTATATATTGCTCCCTGCATAGTTTGCTCTTTCTTGTTTCTCTTTTACCTTTACTAAATTAGCACAGTGAGAGACCGTGCAATGTTCTAATCAGGAGAGATTAGAATATCATATTTCTAGAGAGGTTGGTTGGACAGAGCAGGGGTTCCAGTGAGAATCAAAGCTTCTGTTTCTACTTGGAAGTGTACCTGTATAGAGTAGAGGGCTCCAGGAAATATCCTAGAATATTGCAATGTCCCTGAGGGAGATCATTAAGAGAGGCAGGATCTGGTCCCAGATCAGTGTACTATGACATGTTTGTCAGTCATCTGGTGTGAGATTCTCAGAGCCAATCCCATATGGTAAGGCTGAGCGCAGAGTATGAAGAACCTGTGAAAGCCTTTGATTGAGTGTTAAAGATGAAGCTCTGATTTTGGGGAGAATTTTCTTACCTGACTGAATGTCACCCTTCTGTGGGGATGAGATTCTGTGCTTTTCTTCTCTTGATGACCACTGACTGAAAGTCATTAGAGGATCATGTCTAGACAGCATTCTTTATTTAATTTCTTAAAGAAGAAAACATAGAAAACATTTTTACCCACTTTCAAATTGAGGATCAAGGGGAATGACATCAGTGAAAATGTCAGAGTAGGGGGCTCTAGCTTGTGTCCATCACCAGAAACACTGACATACGTGGTAAAACCTGTCAGAATGATCTTATCAACGCATGTAAGTTTTCTTTTCCTTTCACCCTGTAGATTTATCTTTCACTGAAACTTAACTTACTACAAGATGTGGAGAATAAACAGGGAAGTAGAAACTGCATTTCCTGATGAGAGAATCACTAAGTCACATTAGTTGTTCTGAGCTATGTCTTACTCACCGTGACTGTAATTAAAACAAACAAACAAACAAAACACTTTTTTTTTGGTAAGTCAGCTCTGACATTTCCTCATTAAAGACAAGGTAACAGATACAGATTTAGATCTACCAGAATTGAGCAAAATGTTGATTGTACTTGTGCTGCATATATGAGCATGACCTGCTACAAATCTTCATTATACTTATTGCCACAACTGACAAATTCACTTTGGCCACTCCTGATATGTTGCATGTAAGGAATGCATAGGACACTAACCCCAGCTGGTCACAGGTAAACTCTGCCACGTGGATTACTGCATGTTTTCCTGCTGGAAGACCACACATTCTCGAGTATCATGACTGCAGAGTATGTGGGCTCTTCTTTTTTCTGGATAAAGGTTAGATAATCACCTAATTTTATGAGAAATATATAAATTGTACTTGCATATTCTTCAGGTTTTTATTTATCCATTCTCTTTCAAGTCCTAAGTGCAAATATTAAAGTGATTTCCAAGAGGGTGGTAAATAAGACAGCTACGTTTATGCTCCAAAATTAGCAATAAAGCATAATACAATTGTAAATGCATTAATGTGTGATTAATATGTAGATACTATGTAAATGCAATTTTAGTAATGCTTTGTGGAGAGCTTCAGAATCTAGGTATTTAAAAAAAAAAGAAGAAGGAGTTTTTGAAACTCTCAGGGAATTATATAGAAGTCTTTGTGTCTATAATTATCAATCTGGAATAATGCATTTTCTCAGAAATAAACTAGGCATAAAATTGTAGGAAAAAACTTCATGAAATGAAAGAGCATTTGAGATGGGCATACAAGGAAAAGAATATTCTCAGAGAATAATGAACAGTGTGAAGTTCAGCAGAAGTGTAATACAGATTCAAAGAGTAAAACTTTGGAGAGCCTACTTATGAGTTCCTCATATTGCATCTTTGGAGAGACAGTAGTCATTTGAAATATGATGTTATAAGATGACGTTAACATACTTAAATACTTTCGTTTAGAAATGACCACTTAGAACCAGAATAAATGAAAGAGAGCACAAAATTATGTTTTTGTTGATTTTTGAAGATCTCAGGTGAGTGCTGATAATTTAAATATATATGATGTCAGGCTTCCCTGGTGGTGCAGTGGTTGAGAGTCCGCCTGCCGATGCAGGGGACACGGGTTCGTGCCCCGGTCCGGGAAGATCCCGCATGCCATGAAGCGGCTAGGCCCGTGAGCCATGGCCGCTGATCCTGCACGTCCGGAGCCTATGCTCCACAATGGGAGAGCCCACAACACTGATAGGCCCGCGTACTGCAAAAAAACAAACAAACAAACAAAAAACCATGGTGTCTTTCACTGCAAAATAAAGGAACTGTGGAGGATTCCTGGAATGAATGTCAATATTATGACAATAGTATGAGTGTGTTTCATGTTTGGTAATTACAATCATTGTTGCTTTTGCTGTGGTCATCCATTTACAATGTTTGGTGTCAGTTGATTTTTCTCTTGTAAAAATAAAATGCAGTCTGTGTGTGTGGAAAAAAAACATACATGATGTCGTGATAAAGTTGTATGTAATTTGAGATCTGGCAAAAAGCATTTCTTTTCTGTAATGCTAGGATGCTAATTGGACATTTTTGCAAGAAAGAGATTTCAGGATGCAAATCTCGTGTCTCTAAGGTGGGAAGCCAGTTCATGGTGGAACATTCTATTAAACTTGTGTGAGTGCAGAAATATTTCTTTGGAATAAAGAGGTCATGAATCCCTTTTTAACAGTTAGTGTTTTATAGTATACCGAATGAGCAAAATGGGTATTTCTGAACTTTAGAAAAAAATAATATAATTTTTCTGCATTTATATTATGCAGCTGATGTAGAATATCAAAAATTCTTTATTTTGAAAAACAATGTAATCAATTTGACATAATTGATATATATTGAACCTGTGGTACACACACACAATAAAACATACATTCAAAAAATCTTTTTCACTTAAGAAACATTTTCTAGTGTAGTTGATTTACAATGTTGTGGTATTTTAAAATACATGTTTATTAGAGTATAATTGCTTTATAACACTGTATTAGTTTCTGCTTTATAACAAAGTGAATCACCTATATGTATACTTATATCCCCATATCCCCCCGTCTTGAGGCTCCCTCCCAGTCTCCCTATCCCACCCCTGTGGGGGACATAAAGCACCGAGCTGATCTCCCTCTGCTATGCGGCAGCTTACCACTAGCTCTTTTACATTTGGTAGTGTATATATGTCAGTGCTACTCTCTCACTACGTCCCTGTCTCCCCTTCAGCCCTGTGTCCTGAAGTCCGTTCTCTACATCTGTGTCTTTATTCCTGCCCTGTCACTAGGTTTGTCAGTACCATTTTTCTGAATTCCATATATATGTGTTCACATACAGTATTTGTTTTTCTCTTTCTGACGTACTTCACTCTGTATGACAGACTCTAGGTCCAACCACCTCACTACAAATAACTCAATTTTATTCCTTTTTATGGCTGAGTAATACTCCATTATATATATAGGCCATATCTTCTTTCTATATTCATCTGTCGATGGACATTTAGGTTGGTTCTATGTCCTGGCTATTGTAAATAGTGCTACAGCGAATATTGTGATACATGTATCTTTTTGAATTATGGTTTTCTCCGGGTATATGCTCAGTAGTGGGATTGCTGGGTCATATGGTAGTTCTATTTTTAGCTTTTAAGGAACCTCCATATTGTTCTCCATAGTGGCTGTATCAGTTTACATTCCCACCAACAGTGCAGGAGGGTTCCCTTTTCTCCACACCCTCTGCAGCCTTTATACATTATTGTATTGATTTCTGCTGTGCAGCAAAGTGATTCAGTCATATATATATATATATATATATATATTCTTTTCCATTATGGTTTATCACAGGATACTGAATATAGTTTCCTCTGCTGTACAGTAGGTCTTTGTGGCTTGTCCATCCTATGTAGAATAGTTTGCTTCTGCTATTCCAAAACTCCCAATCTTTCCATCACTCTCTCCTTGGCAACCACAACTCTGTTTTCTATATCTGTGTGTTTGTTTCTGTTTTGCTGACATGTTCATTTGTGTCCTGTTTTCGATTCCACATGTAAGTAATACTATATGGTATTTGTCTTTCTCTTTATGACTTACCTCAGTCAGTATCATTATCTCTATGTCCATCCATGTTGCTGCAAATGGCATTATTTCATTCTTTTTTATGTCTGAGTAATATCTGTTGTATACGTATACCTCACTTTCTTTATACATTCATTTTTTAATGAACATTTAGGTTGTTTCCATGTCTTGGCTATTATAAATAGTGCTTCTATGAACATAGGGTTTTATATATTTTTTTGAATTATAATTTTGTCTAGATATATGTCCAGAAGTGGGATTGCTAGATCATATGGCAACTCTCTTTATAGTTTTTTTGCGGAACCTCCATACTGTTTTCCACAGTGGCTGCACCAACTTACATGGCCACCAACAGTGCTGAAGGGTTCCCTTTTCTCCATACCCCATCCAGCATATGTTAATTGTAGATTTTTTTTAATGATGGCCATTCTGATCAGTGTGAAGTGATACCTCATTGTAATTTGGATTTGCATTTCTCTAATAATTAGTGATGATTAGCATCTTTTCATGCGCCTATTGGCTATCTGTATGTCTTCTTTAGAGAAATGTTTATTTAGGTCTTCTACCCATTTTTCTATTGAGTTATTTGTTATATTGTTATTGAGTTGTAGGAGCTGTTTGTAAATTAAGCCGTTGTCAGTCTCATCATTTGCTAATATTTTCTCCCAGCCCATAGGTTGTATTTTCATTTTGATTATGGTTTCCTTTGCTGTGCAAAAGCTTATAAGTTTGATTAGTTCCTGTTTCTTTTTTGCTTTTACTGTAAGTCCGCTACGTATGAACAAGTTCTGTTCCAAGAGTGCGTTTGTAAGTCCAATTTGTTTGTAAGTCAAACAAAGTTAGCCGAGGTACCCAGGTTACACAGTCGGCTATATGGTATTGTACCATAATAGGTTTATAATACTTTTCACACAAACAGTATATAAGAAACAAACACAAAAACAAAGAAGACATTTTTAGTCTTACAGTACAGTAACTTGAAAAGTACAGTAATACAGTACAACAGCTGGGATACTGGGGCTGGCATCGAGGGAACAGGCGAGAAGAGTTACTGATTGGAGGAGGGAGAGGAGGTGGGAGATGGTAGAGGTGAAGGATTATCAGCAGTGGGAGACAGGGGGCAAGCTCCAATTTCACTCGTACCTGACATTGATGACGCAGGTTCTGGTTCCTTGCTGGATTTATTCTATCTACCCTCTTGAAAAAATGATCCACTGATATCTGGGTTGTAGCTCGTTTTTTCTCATCATAGATGATGACATGGTAGCACTGGTTTGCATTCTGAATGGCTGCTGCCACCTTTGGGTACCATTGTAGGTTCGAGCCCTGTGCCTCAAAAACTAACAGTGCCTCCTCAAATTTAGAAGATGCCCTTGGCATTTTCTGTGTCATGAATCTCTTCAGTTCTTCAGTTACTTCTTCTTCCTCCTGTCCCTCTTCATCCTTTCTCTGCGCCTCCAATTCCATCAGTAAGCTCCTCATGTTGCACAGCAAGGAGTTCAATGAAATCGTCCTCTTGCAGATCTAGCTCCAGCTTCTCGCTGAGGGTCACTACGTTGCTGAAGACCTCTTCAGACTTCTGATCTGCCTTCTGAAATCCACAAACATCATGAACAAACTGGGCAAAGGTTCTTCCAAACCCCATTCATGGTGACCAACATACACTCACACCATGCAAAGTCAATGTTTTTTTATGGCCTTGTAGATGTTATAGTCCTTCCAAAATTGTCCCTAGGTTCTTCCTGATTTCTCACCTACCTTTACTGCCTGACAAAAAGTGTGACATAAATAATATTTCTTGAAAGTCGCTATAACTTCCTGGTCCATAGGATGGATGAGCAATGCAGTATTCGGTGACAGATGCACTACTTTGACGTTGGGAAAAGTCATCCATGAAAGGGGGGTGGCCCAGAGCATTGTCAAGCAGCAAAAGAATGTTTTTCTGGGACGTCCTTCTCCAAGCAATATTTCTCTACATCTGGGATAAAGTGTTGGCAAAACCAGTCCTGGAACGTGGCCTGTGTAATCCAGGATTTGGGGTTACACTTCCACACAATAGGAAGAGAGTCATTGGCTATGTTTTTAAGGGTTCTTGGGTTCTCTGAATGATGAACTAAGAGAGGCTTCAGCTTCATATCACTGGAAGAATTGCCACCAAACAACAGTTAGCCTATCTGTTGCTGCTTTACAGCCTGGCATCAACTTCTCCTTCTTACTGATGTAACTTCGGTCTGGCATCCTCTTCCAGTACAGTTGTGTCTCATCTACATTAAACACCTGGTTGGGTAAATGCACACCATTATCAATAATTTCTCAAAGTGTTTCAGGAAGTTCCTGGACAGCTACCCTATCTGCACCTGCTGCCTCTCCACTTACTTTTACCTTGTTGAGGTTGGCTCTACTCTTGAACCGATGAAAACAGCCATGGCTGGCATTAAAAAATATGCCCTCTGATTCTTTCCCGTGTTTCTTCTTCAAGTCTTCATAAAGGCTTTTAGCTTTCTCTTGAATCACCATAAGCTGAGCAGGATTTAGCACTGATGTTGATCCTGCACCTGCACACTGAGAAGTTTCTCCATCTCCTCCATCACTTTCCCGTGCTTCTTTGATATTTTGTCATGAGCATTGAATATTATATTGGCTGTGGGTTTGTCATAAATAGCTTTTATTATGTTGAGATATGTTTCCTTTATACCCATTTTAGTAAGCGTTTTTATCATGAATGGATGTTGAAGTTTCTCAAATGCCTTTTCGGCATCTATTGAGATGATTATTTGTTTTGTGTTTTTCTTTTGTTGATGGAGTGTATCATGTTGATTGATTTGCATATGTTGAAACAACTTTGTGACACGGGGGTGAATCAAATTCAATCATGGTGTATGATCCTCTTATGTGCTGTCAGATTCTGTTTTCTAATATTCAGTTGAGAATTTTTGCATCCATATTTATCAGAGATATTGGCCTGCAATTTTCTTTTTTGCTAGTGTCTTTCTCTGTGTTGTTTTTTTTTTTAAGTCTTTATTGAATTTGTTACAGTTTGCTTCTGTTTTATGTTTTGATTTCTTATTTGTGAGGCATGTGGGATCTTAGCTCCACCACTAGGCATTGAACCCACACCCCCTGCACTGCAAGGCAAAATCTTAACTGCAGGACCACCAGAAAAGTCCCCATCTGTGTTTTTTTATTTTTCAGTAAATTTCTTTCTTTCTTTATTTTTGGATGCATTGGGTGTTTGTTGCTGTGAACGGGCTCTCTCTAGTTGTGGCGAGTATGGGTTACTCTTCGTTGTGGTGTGCGGGCTGTTCATTGCACTGGCTTCTTTTTTGCAGAGCATGGGCTCTAGGTGCGTGGGATTCAGTAGTTGTGGCTATCAGGCTCAGTAGTTGTGGCTCGTGGGCTGTAGAGCACAGGCTCAGTAGTTGTGGCACACAGGCTTAGTTGCTCCACGGCATGTGAGATCTTCCCGGACCAGGGCTTGAAACTATGTCCCCTGCATTGGCAGATGGATTCTTAACCACTCTGCCACCGGGGAAGTCCCCCCCCATCTGGTTTTGATATCAGGGTGATGGTGGCTTCATAGAATGTCATTGGATGTACTCCTTAATCTTCAATCTTTTCGAAGAGTTTGAGAAGAATCAGTGTAAGTTTTGCTTTGTATATTTGGTAGAATTTGCCTGTGAAACCATCTGATCCTGGATTTTTGTTGGTAGGGAGTTTTTGTAAATTACAGTTTCTATTTTGCTTGTAGTGATCAGTCTGTTCAAGTTATCTATTTCTTCTTGATTCAGTTTTGTTTGGCTGTAAAAAACAACATATATTTTTAAGTTATGTTAGCAGCTAAATACTTACCATGTATTAGACCACAAAAGAGCAAAGAAAAAAATATTAAAGTATTTTTTCAAATAGAAAAAGTATTGAAATATTTTTAAGAAATTGGGATAATAGTACTAGTTACAATAATGACATTGTTCTGAAATTAAACACTACTTTATCTAAGATGCATATCATATGCTTATTGTTTTCCTGTTTTTAAATACATGGAATGTTTTCACCTTTCTAAAGTAATTATTTTATTTTACCTGTATATTGGGAAAAAATTTTAGTTGCACATAATATAAAAAATTACACTTTAATAGGAGACATTAATCCATTTACCTTTGCTGTAGTATTGAAAATACTTAGGTTTAGAGTTACCATGTTATTGAGTACCCTTTTTATTTATTTATTTATTTATTTATTTATTTATTTATTTATTTATTGCGGTACGCGGGCTTCTCACTGTTGTGGCCTCTCCCGTTGCGGAGCACAGGCTCCAGACGTGCAGGCTCAGCAGCCGTGGCTCACGGGCCTAGCCGCTCCGCGGCATGTGGGATCTTCCCAGGCTGGGGCACGAACCCACGTCCCCTGCATCGGCAGGCGGACTCTCAACCACTGCGCCACCAGGGAAGCCCTATTTATTTATTTTTAAAAAGACTTAATTTGGGGGAGGTATAAATTATTTATTTATTTATTTTTAGCATCTTTATTGGACTATAATTGCTTTACAATGGTGTGTTAGTTTCTGCTGTATAACAAAGTGAATCAGCTATACATATAAATATATCCCGATTTCTCCTCCCTCTTGCATCTCCCTTCCACCCTCCGTTTCCCACCCCTCTAAGTGGTCACAAAGCACTGAGCTGATCTCCCCATGCTATGCAGCTGTTTCCTACTAGCTATCTATTTTACATTTGGTAGTATATATAAGTTAATGCCACTCTCTCACTTCGTCCCGGCTTACCCTTCCCCCTCCCCATGTCCTCAAGTCCATTCTCTACGTCTGCGTCTGTATTCCTGTCCTGCCCGTAGTTTCTTCCCAACCATTTTTTTTCTTTTTTTAGATTCCATATATATGTGTTAGCATACAGTATTTGTTTTTGTCTTTCTGACTTACATCACTCTGTATGACAGACTCTAGGTCCATCCGCCTCACTATAAATGACTCAATTTCATTTATTTTTATGGCTGATAATATTCCATTTTATATTGAAGATGTGCAAAATCTTTTTTATCCATTCATCAGTTGATGGACACTTAGGTTGCTTCCATGTCCTGGCTATTGCAAATAGAGTTGTAATGAACATTGTGGAACATGATTCTTTTTGAATTATGGTTTTCTCCAGGTATATGCCCAGTAGTGGGATTGCTGTGTCATATGGTAGCTCTATTTTTAGTTTTTTAAGGAACCTCCATACTGTTCTCCATAGTGTCTGTGTATCAATTTACATTCCCACCAACGGTGCAAGAGGGTTCCCTTTTCTCCACACCTCTGCAGCATTTATTGTTTGTAGATTTTTTGAATGATGGCCATTCTTACCTGTGTGGGATGATACCTCATTGTAATTTTGATTTGCAATTCTCTAATGATCAGTGATGTTGAGCATTCTTTCATGTGTTTCCTGGCAATCTGTATATCTTCTTTGGAGAAATGTCTAATAGGTCTTCTGCCCATTTATGGATTGGCTTGTTTGTTTCTTTGATATTGAGCTGCAGGGGGTGCTTGTAAAGTTTGGAGATTAATCCTTTGTCAGTTGCTTCATTGGCAAATATTTTCTCCCATTCTGGGGGTTGTCTTTTCATCTTGTTTACGTTTTCCTTTGCTGTGCAAAAGCTTTTAAGTCTCATTAGGTCCCATGTTTTTATTTTTATTTTTATTTCCATTTCTCTAGGAGGTGGGTCAAAAAGGATCTTGCTGTGATTGATGTCATAGAGTGTTCTGCCTATGTTTTCCTCTAAGAATTTTATAGTGTCTGGCTTTACATTAAGTCTTTTATCCATTTTGAGTTTATTTTTGTGTATGGTGTTAGGGAGTCTTTTTTTTTTTTTTTTTTTGCGGTATGTGGGCTTCTCACTGTTGTGGCCTCTCCCATTGCGGAGCACAGGCTCCGGACGCACAGGCCCAGCGGCCATGGCTCACGGGCCCAGCCGCTCCGCGGCACGTGGGATCCTCCCAGACCGGGGCACGAACCCGCTTCCCCTGCATCGGCAGGCGGACGCTCAACCACTGCGCCACCAGGGAAGCCCGGGAGTCTTTTAATTTAATTCTTTTACCTGTAGCTGTCCAGTTTTCCCAGCACCACTTATTGAAGAGGCCGTGATTTCTCCATTCTATATTCTTGCCTCCTTTATCAAAAATAAGGAGACCATATGTGTCTGGATTTATCTCTGGGCTTTCTCTCCTGTTCCATTGATATATATTTCTGTTTTTGTGCCAGTACCATACTGTGTTGATTACTGTAGCTTTGTAGTATAGTCTGAAGTCAGGGATTCTGATTACTCCAGCTCTGTTTTTCTCCTCAAGATTGCTTTGGCTGTTCGGGGTCTTTTGTGTTTCCATACAAATTGGGAAATATTTTGTTGTAGTTTTCTGAAAAATGCCATTGGTATTTTGATAGGGATTGCATTGAATCTGTAGATTGCTTTGTGTAGTATAGTCATTTCACAGTGTTGATTCTTCCAATCCAAGAACATGGTATATCTCTCCACCTGTTTGTGTCATCTTTGATTTATTTCATCAGTGTCTTATAGTTTTCTGAGTAAAAGTCTTTTGTCTCCTTAGGTAGGTTTATTCCTAGGTATTTTATTCCTTTTGTTGCATGGGTAAATGGGAGTGTTTCCTTAATTTCTCTTTCAGACTTTTCATCTTTAGTGTATGGGAATGAAAGGGATATCTGTACATTAATTTTGTATCCTGCAGCCTTACAAACTTCATTGATTAACTCTAGTAGGTTTCTGGTAGCACCTTTAGGATTCTCTATATATAGTATCATGTCATCTAGTGACAAACAGTGACAGCTTAACTTCTTCTTTTCCGAGTTCGATTCCTTTTATTTCTTTTTCTTATCTGATTGTTGTAGGTAAAAATTCCAAAAGTGTGTTGAATAATAGTGGTGAGAGTGGGCAACGTTGTCTTGTTCCTGATCTTAGTGGAAATGGTTTCACTTTTTCACCATTGAGAACAATGATGACTGTGGGTTTGTCATACATGGCCTTTACTATGTTGAGGAAAGTTCCCTCTATGCCTACTTTCTAGAGGTTTATCATAAATGGCTGTTTAATATTGTCGAAAGCATTTTCTGCATGTATTGAGATGATCATATGGTTTTTATCCTTCTGGTTTTTTAATATGGTGTATCACATTGATTTGCATGTATTGAAGAATCCTTGCATCTCTGGGATAAACCCAGCTTGATTATGGTGTATGATCCTTTTAATGTGCTGTTGGATTCTTTTTGCTAGTATTTTGCTGAGAATTTTTGCATGTATGTGCATCAGTAATATTGGCCTGTAGTTTTCATTATTTGTGACATCTTTGTCTGGTTTTGGTATCAGGGAGATGGTGGTCTCATAGAATAAGTTTGGGAGTGTTCCTCCCTCTGCTATATTTTGGAAGAGTTTGAGAAGGTTAGGTGTTAACTCTTCTCTAAATATTTGATAGAATTTGCCTTTGAAGCCATCTGGTCCTGGGCTTTTGTTTGTTGGAAGATTTTAATGACAGTCTCAATTTCAGTGCTTCGGATTGGTTTGTTTATAGTTTCTATTTCTTCCTGGTTCAGTCTTGGAAGTTTGTGCTTTTCTAAGAATTTGTCCATTTCTTCCAGGTTGTCCATTTTACTGGCATATAGTTGCTTGCAGTAACCTCTCAATCCTTTGTATTTCTGCAGTGTCAGTTGTTACTTCTCCTTTTTCATTTGTAATTTTATTGATTTGAGTCTTCTCCCTTTTTTTCTTGATGACTCTGGCTAATGGTTTTATCACTTTTGTTTATCTTCTCAAAGAATCAGCTTTTAGTTTTTTTGATCTTTGCTGTTGTTTCCTTCATTTCTTTTTCGTTTATTTCTGATCTGACCGTTATGATTTCTTTCCTCTGCTGACTTTGGGGTTTTTTTTTTTCTTTCTTTCTCTAATTGCTTTAGGTGTAAGTTTAGCTTGTTTATTTGAGATGTTTCTTGTTTCTTGAGGCAGGATTGTATTGCTATAAACTTCCCTCTTAGAACTGCTTTTGCTGCATCCCATAGGTTTGGGGTCGTCATGTTTTCATTGCCATTTGTTTCTAGGTATTTTTAAATTTCCTCTTTGATTTCCTTAGTGATCTCTTTGTTATAAAGTAGTGTATTGTTTAGCGTCCATGTGGTTGTATTCTTTTACAGATTTTTTCTGTAATTGATATCTAATCTGATAGCGTTGTCGGAAAAGATACGATATAATTTCAATTTTCTTAAATTTACCAATGCTTGGTTTGTTACCCAAGATATGATCTATCCTGAAGAATGTTCCTCAAACACTTGAGAAAGAGTGTATTCTGTTGTTTTTGGATGGAATGTCCTATAAATATCAATTAAGTCCATCTTGTTTAATGTATCATTTAAAGCTTGTGTTTCCTTACTTATTTTCATTTTGGATGATCTGTTCATTGGTGAAAGAGGGGTGTTAAAGTCCCCTACTACGATTGTGTTACTGTCGATTTCCCCTTTTATGGCTGTTAGCCTTTTCCTTATGTATGGAGGTGCTCCTATATTGGGTGCATTAATATGTACAATTGTTATGTCTTCTTCTTAGGTTGATCCCTTGATGATTATGTAGTGTCCTTCTTTGTCTCCTGTAATAGTCTTTATTTTAAAGTCTCTTTTTTCTGATATGAAAATTGCTACTCTAGCTTTCTTCTGATTTCCATTTGCATGGAATATTTTATTCCATCCCCTCACTTTCAGTCTGTATGTGTCCCTAGGTCTGAAGTGGGTCTCTTGTAGACCGCATATATACCGGTCGTGTTTTCAGATCCATTCAGCCAGTCTATGTCTTTTGGTTGGAGCACTTAATCCATTTACATTTAAGGTAATTATTGATATGTATGTTCTTATTACCATTTTCTTAATTGTTTTGGGTTTGTTATTGTACGTCTTTTCCTTCTCTTGTGTTTCCTGCCTAGAGAAGTTCCTTTAGCATTTGTTGTAAAGCTGGTTTGGTGGTGCTGCATCCTCTTAGATTTTGCTTGTCTGTAAAGGTTTTAATTTCTCTGTCGAATCTGAATGAGATCCTTGCTGGGTAGAGTAATCTTGGTTGTAGCTTTTCCCCTTTCTTCACTTTAAATATGTCCTGCCTGTCCCTTCTGGCTTGCAGAGTTTCTGCTGAAAGATCAACTGTTAACCTTATGGGGATTCCCCTGTATGTTATTTGTTGTTTTTCCCTTGCTGCTTTTAATATTATTCCTTTGCATTTAATTTTTGATAGTTTGATTAATATATGTTTTGGCATGTTTCTCCTTGGGTGTATCTTGTATGGGACTCTCTGCACTTCCTGGACTTGATTAACTATTTCCTTTCACATATTAGCGAAGTTTTCAACTATAATCTCTTCAAATATTTTCTGTGTCTCTTTCTTTTTCTCTTCTACTTCTGTGACCCCTATATTCGAATGTTGGTGTGTTTAACATTGTCCCAGAAGTGTCTCAGATTGTCCTCAATTCTTTTCATTCTTTTTTCTTTATTCTGCTCTGTGGTAGTTATTTCCACTATTTTATCTTCCAGGTCATTTATTCATTCTTCTGCCTCAGTTATTCTGCTATTGTTTCCTTCTAGAAAATTTTTAATTCCATTTACTGTGTTGTTCATCATTGTTTGTTTGCTCTTTAGTTCTTCTAGGTCCTTGTTAAACATGTCTTGTATATTCTCCATTCCAGTTCCAAGATTTGGGATCATATTTAGTATCATCACTCTGAATTCTTTTTCAGGTAGACTGCCTATTTCCTCTACATTTGTTTGGTCTGGTGGGTTTTTACCTTGTTCCTTCATCTGCTCTGTGTTTCTCTGTCTTCTCATTTGGCTTTGTGGACGGTGTTTGGGGTCTCCTTTACGCAGGCTGAAGATTCGTAGTTCTCGTTGTTTTTGGTGTCTGCCCCCAGTGGCTGAGGTTGGTTCAGTGGGTTGTGTATGCTTTCTGGTGGAGAGCACTGGTGCCTGTGTTCTGGTGGGTTTGTCTGGATCTTGTCTTTCTGTTGGGCAGGTCCGCATCCGGTGTTGTGTTTTGGGGTGTCTGTGACCTTATTATGATTTTAGGCAGCCTCTCTGATAATTGGTGGGCCTGCATTCCTGTCTTGCTAGTTGTTTGGCATTGGATGTCCAGCACGGGATCTTACTGGTCTTTGAGTGGAGCTGGGTCTTAGCATTGAGACGGATATCTCTGGGAGGCTTTCACCATTTTGATATTACAAGGTGCCCAAGGTCTCTGGTAGACCAATATTCTGAACTCTGCTCTCCCAACTCAGAGGCACAGGCCTGACACCCGGCTGGAGCACCAAGACCCTCTCAGCCACACAGCTGGGGGTGAGAGCAAGAGCTAGCTTTGATACATCTCAAAGAACACCAATGAGATTCACTCACCATTTTCTCTCCATCAGTGAAGAAAACAAAATTCAGTGTTCGGTGAGTCAGCCACTTTGGTAGCCAGCCTCCAAGAAGGCCCTAATCATACCCTAATTATCTCCCAGTCATCATGCACCTGTGTGCCTCCTCACAGTTGAAAAGGGCTGATGTTTTAACTAATAAGACATTGCAGAAATGACAAAGTGCAGCTTCCAAAGGTATAAAAGATATTGGAGCTTCTGCTTTGGTTTCTGCTAGATCACTCATCCTGGGGTAAGCCAGCTGCCATGTCATGAGGACACTCAAGCAGCCCTAAGGAGAGATTCATGTGGCAAGGAGCTGAGGCCTCTTACTTACAGCCACATGAGTGAGTCATCTCACAAGTCACAATACTTAATTTTATTTATTTATGGTTGTGTTGTGTCTTCGATGCTGCACAGGGTTTCTCTAGTTGTGTCGAGCAGGGGCTACTCATCATTGTGGTGCATGGGTTTCTCCTTGCTGTGGTTTCTCTTCTTGTGGAGTATGGGCTCTAGGTGCATGAACTTCAGTAGTTGTGTCATGCAGGCTCAGTAGTTGTTGCTTGCAGGCTCTAGAACGCAGGCCAAGTAGTCGTGGTACACGGGCTTAGTTGCTCTACAGCCTGTGGGATCTTCCCAGACCAGGGATTGAACCCCTGTCTCCTGCATTGGCAGGCAAATTCTTACCCACTGAGCTACCAGGGAAGTCCAGTGTGCTCTTTTTTAAACCTAGTCTGTTTTCATTATTTTCTATCTTAACTGTTCTATATTAAATAAAAAAAAATAATACTCCTTTCTACCCCTCCTCTTTGAGGATGATGTATGAAGAAGTATGTCTTATTTATTAATCTGAAATTTTCACCTTACTTTTAAGAAGTAATCACAATGTCAAGTATTTAATACCTTTCACTTCCACCTTGAAAAGCATGGATATTAAAGTGCTAATATAATTACCTTCCCTAGTCTATCGTTTTTACTTTTTGTTATGTATAAAAAACAACTAAAAATATGCATGGTTTGTAAGGAAATGACAAATTTCAGAAAATTCAGAATCTGCATACACTCTATACATAGCTTCTAGATACAGACACAGAAAATTGCCAGATACTCAGAGCCCCCCTTGTCCAATTCTAGTGACTCCCTTTAAGGTTTAATATTGTTCTGGTATCTAACAAAAAGATCACTTTACCTGTATTTTGTATTTTATATAAATGTAATGGCATAGTAAAATCGCTTTTGGATTGGGCTTTTTTATTTTATGTTGTTTATGAATACGCCTATATGGTTGCCTGTTGTTGTTGTCATGCACTGACACTGTTGCACAGGATTCCATAGTGTAAATATTTAACTATTAATTAATTTTTTCCAAAATGTATTACAATATGAGTGATTTTCAGTTTGGGTCTATTGAGAATTGCACTGGTATATACATACTAGAACTTGAGCTTTGGTGGTATGTGTATAAATTATTGTTCAATATACATGTAGTAGTAAAATTTTTGACTCATAGCTTTTATCTGTTTATCTTTTTAGATATTTCTAAATATTTTCAAAACATTTGTATGATTTTTCATCCTCAGCAGCAGTGAATGAGATTCAAGGATTACACACATTCTTGTCAAACTTGATAATACCTGTCATTTTCATTTGAACTTTCTGGTTGGTGAGTGATAATTCCACGTATGACTTTTTTGCATTTAATTGACTACTAAGAAGCCAAGCATCTTTTGATATGTTTACTTAACGTTCTGTACTCTCTTTGTTGAAATATCTTTTGGTATATTTTTCCCATCTTTGCTATTACATTATCTTCTTATTGAAGACTTTTTTTTTTTTTTAACATCTGAAGACTTCTTATTTAGGAGTTTTAAATATATACTTGATATAAGTTCTTCTCTCTTTCTGCCTCTCCTCTTTCTTTAGATGAGTGTCAGTTTTTAATGTTAATAACATCTAATTTGTTATTTTCCTCTATTTAGTCTTATTTCTATTTATTTATGTAATCTTCTTATCTGTTGCAGAACACATTATATATTCTAAACCACAAATATGTTTTCGTTTCTTCAATAAATCTAATTATTAAGCTTTAAATTTAAGTTAACTTTCTGAACTAAATATGTTGTATCATAGTGAGCATTAATTTGTCTATGACAGCTGAAAGGTTACATTTATTCAGAAAATGTTGTATTCAGCTTTCTTTTCATTTGCTCCTACTTCTCATTGATTCACAGAGGTAAACATCACTTCATCCATGGATCTGACTTTTCTTGATTTCTCATGGTCATTCTCATTAATTCTTCTTGCCTCATGAAATCTTTAGGCATTGCATTACTCCACAAAAGCAAAAAGCTTCCTTGGGCCTTTTTCCTCAGAAGATTGATTATTCCCACATTTTATAGTGTTTATTTTTACTTGTTGACAGTTTGCTTTATTTATTTATTTATTTTTGGCTGTGTTGGGTCTTCGTTTCTGTGCGAGGGCTTTCTCTAGTTGTGGAGAGCGGGGGCCACTCTTCATCGCGGTGCGCGGGCCTCTCACTATCGCGGCCTCTCTTGTTGCGGAGCACAGGCTCCAGACGCGCAGGCTCAGTAATTTTGGCTCACGGGCCCAGTTGCTCCGCGGCATGTGGGATCTTCCCAGACCGGGGCACGAACCCGTGTCCCCTGCATCGGCAGGCAGACTCTCAACCACTGCACCACCAGGGAAGCCCCTATTCCCACATTTTAAATGGGAGATTGCAATAAGTTAGGAGAAAATGCCACAGGGGTCTCTCTCTCTCTCTTTTTTTTTTTCACATCTTGTATCAGCCTCTGCTTGCACTCTGTGTTCAAAGATTTTTGTACAACACATTGATAGAAGTGCCAGGTGTTTCTCTCCTTGGGGCAAAAGACAGATTAATTACCTGACAAATAAAATAAAGACAGTGTCTTTCTCTGTTCAAATGTTGGAAAGGATTGCTTGCATCCTAATTTAAAAGTTTCAGGTGAGTGAAGCTTAAGATTCCAAAGCTTTAATCCATATTTGCACCATGCACAGCATCCAACGGACTGCTTTACATAACCCCATGAGACTTTTGTGTGCAAGTGAAATAGATAAAAATATAAAACTATTGCTGTCTTTTTGGGTCATAAAAAAGATTTTTTGTCTCATTTAAAATATTTTTTTTTCTAAAATCCAAAAACTTGTCAGGCTAAAATATTGGAATTTCAAACATGGTAAAACCCCTTTTGAACGATGCGAAGTGAGACTTCTTTGTAGTGCTGATTTGCATTGCCCGCTTGCTTGGTTGGCCAAAAAGGGCCTACGCGTTTTTTCCTGAATATATTCAGGAAAAAAAAACGTACGCCCTTTTTGGCCAACTGCATCATTGTCGAAGTTCTGCCGCTTTTCATGTGCTTTAAAGGCGACTCCGATCTACCTCTTGAAAACGGTTTCCTGCAATTCTGCCTTGTTTTCAAATCCTCTTCGTTGCCTTACCTCAATAAGGTACGAAAGTTATCATTTATTATCCTGCAGGTTTGTGAATTTTAGTGCCTCTGAGATCCATTTTTCAACTCGCCTTTTTGGGAGCTGGCCTCCAAACCGCAGGATTGCTTCAGGCCCTATTCTGGTTCCGGGGGGCAGGCAGAGCCTTTGGTTAATTCTTCTTCCTGATTGGAAATTAGAGTGACATGTGTCAGTCCAAACACCTAGAGCTGATCTCTCATTGGTTCCCCCTCTACCCGTTCAACCTCTGGACAAATTGCAAACTGTACGAAACAGGAGGTTAAAGGTGCTGATTCTCCAAGTGGGGAGATTGTTGGTAAAGCAGCTGGAATGGCGAACCCGAGCACCACGAGATGAAAAATGAGGTGCGTTTTAGAAACGTTTCCCGATCATATGGTGTACCATCGTCTGGGTTTCCCATGCATGTTTTAGCTGTAGGAAGATTCCCTTGAACCTGGAGATTTCTGACCCTTGGAATGGGTAGCACGCAGTATTACTTTAAAGGGTCTGCATTTGCTCACGCAACCTCACCAATCCGGTCGCCCCCAAGAGTGTCCAGCCTTATGTCTCTTCCAGCTGTGGGTCTAGATGTGGTCAATTCAGGTTGCATCACAGCCACTGAACGAATTTTGTAAGAATTTCTCTCTCTTTCACTATCTTTGCTTTTTTTTGTAACTTGTATTTATAATGGGATTTAGCTGATTTTCAATGCTGTGTTTGTGCCCCTTTACACCCACTATATTCACTTACCGAGAAATATCAATAAATACTTTTTAAGATTCTTACTACGCGGATATATTCTTCTGTGGTGAATAAGGTGTGTTGAGTCCAGTTCACTGAGCAATGAGTAGGTCTTCTCTATTACATATTTGGTTGATGGAACGGTATCTGTGCTAATTTCAAACTATTGTTTTATGCATCACCCCACCTCACCTTTCCCCTTAAGCAGCCATAAGTGTGTTTTCTAAATGTGTGACTCTGTTCTGTTTTGTAATTTAGTTCATGTAGCGATTTTTACATTCCGTCTATAACTGATATCTTATGATAAGTTTCTTTATCTGTGTGACGTATTTCTCTTAGAATCATCGTACCTAAATCCACTCATTATGCTGCTACTAGCCTTACGACATTGATTTCATGGCTGAGTGATATTCCATTGTACATAAGTACTACAACTTGTTTATCCATTTTTCTCTTTCATGAGATACTTAAGGTGTACCCGAGTCAAGGATTTTGTGAACACAGCAGCCCTAAAATTTGGGGTGCCTGTGTCTTGTCGATTTTTGGTTTTCTCAAGATATAAGCCCATGAGTGGAAGTGCCCTGTGCTCTGTAGCTCTGTTTTTTAGATGTTTTAGGAAACACCATACAATTTTCGAGGGTGGCCGTTGGCAATTTATATCACGCCCATCAGCGTAAAAAAGCTCCCTTTTCTCCTTGACTTGCCCTGCATTTCTGGTTTTTACACTTTTTCAGCATGGCCCTTTTGACCAATGCCTAGTGAGACTTCTTTGCAGTGTTGATTTGCATTGCCCGCTTGTTTGGTTGGCCAAAAAGGGCGAATGCGTTTTTTCCTGAATATATTCAGGTGCTCACCATGGCATGTAGCAGGTGTGGGTGAGTGTCACGTAGCGCACACCCAGCGCATAGAAGGTACGCAAGATGGAGAGGCTACTGTCCAGTGAGTGGCCGCCCTCCACACCAGTAAGGCAAGCCAACTTCCGGGTATTGTTGAGAGCTGGGGGCACGTAGATCAGATGATCATTTTCAGAGGCAGGGGTAGCTTACTGAAGTCCCTAACACCCACTACCACCAGTCTGTTTACCTTTTTTTTGGCCGTGCCACGCAGCATGAGGGCTCTTAGTTCCCCCACCGGGGATCAAACCCGACCCCCCTGCAGTGGAAGCGTGGAGTCTTAACCTCTAGACTACCAGGGAAGTCCCCCGTCTACCTTTAACTGAGGTCACAAGCTCCAGCTCAGAATAGGAGGCACACATGAGGCGGATGAGGTCAATTTGTTCCAGGGTGAGGCGCACAGTATCCCATTCGTGGGTCTGGCATGGGACGTAGGCTGACCAGAACTGAGGGAAGGCCAGGGCTTAGTTTGGGCTTTGGAACTCCTTGGGCTTCTCATAGCCTCCTCAGCTGGCACAGCACTTACTGTGCCCAGAAGTCACATGTAATGCGTTGCTTTTTCTGTGGTACTTGGAAGCCCGTCAGGTGGGCTCACTGTGACCCCTGTAGCCCCCAGCATCCATGGCATGGCACTTTCTAGGTCACTATGGTAACTTCGTTCCAATGTGACTAACCTGTGGTCTCTGTGGCCCCCAAACTGCCCCACATTCCCCAGCAGCCATGGTGGCACCTTGTTTGTCCCTTTGGTACCTGGCCACCCACGAGACCATCTTTCAGCCTGTCCAAGCTGGTCTAGCCATGGCTGAAATTGCGCAGATTAACATGCTGTAGCCCATTGTGGTAAAACTGCCTCAGGACCAGGGGCATGTTGTTGTGGCTGGAGGGAGGTCAAGGCAAATGGGTGGGCTCCTTAGGTCTTGGGATCGGGCAGGACACATTGCCTAGCCTGGGCCAGCCTGGGGGTCCCCCACCTCACACTGTCACACAGACTATACTAGGAGCAGCTGAGGCCTGGGCTGAGGGTTTCCCACCAGGGAGGGGATGACAGAGAAGGGGAAGGGCATCCATAGATGATGGAGAGGACATCCAGGGGTGGTGTGAGGGAGCCTCCCCACTAGCGCTGCATGCTCCAGACCTCCTCCCCTGCCCAGGGCCAGGTTAGGCCCCCACAGGCCCCCAGCAGCCCGCACACACTGCAGCCACCCTTCCACAAGCGGGAAGTCCCGCATCAGGGCCCGCGTGCGCTCCCGCGGACTTGGGGTGCTGGAGGTGCCCAGCGTGGTCTGCACGAGGGTTACCGATCACAGCAGCAGACCCAGCAGGAGCAGCAGGCACAGCAGAGGCCGCTGGCTGCGTGCACGGGGACCTTCGAGGCCCCCGGGCCGCAAGCTGCGCAGGGCAAGGCAGGCGGGCAGAGGCGGGTCTGAGAGGGGCGGGCGATGGGGTTCTGCCCGTCGACACAGGCCACCCAGCGGCGCGGCCTCGCGAGGGGGGCGGGGTGAGGGAGGGGATACAGAGTCACAGGACCCTGCGACCCGTGTGCGGAGAGCCGCGATCCGGGAAGCTCGGCAGCCACAGGGCGGCACTGCCCTCCCGCCCCCTGCTCAGAGGCAGCTCCTGCGGGCTAAGCTGGCCTCTGCTGAGAGCCCACTCGCCTCCCATCGCGGGTTCCCTCCGCCCCCGCCCCTCTTCCCACACCCACTGCTCCGAGTGGGTGCCCTAGGTTGCTCTCCCCCGCCTCTAACCTTCCTGTCCAAGCTGGGGTGCTTCTCTCAGAGGGCCACCTGCAGCCCGTGGCCTCCCGGGAGCACACCTCGTCCCCATCTGCCTGCAGCCGGCCCCGCCCACCCCGAGGGCTGCGTGCGAGGGTCTCTGTGGCCACAAGTGCTCTGGGCTCCCGGTTTCCCGGTACTGGGCCATGGGGGCTGGTGTGGGGGAAGAGATAGTTTCTGGAAATGGGGGGGTAACCTTGTGAGCTCTGGATTCAGGAGGGGGCCTTCTGCCCCCAACCTTCTCTCTCCTCCTACTTGACTCCCCAACCTGCATGACCATTCTCTGGGGACTTGAACCAGCACCTGGGAACTATCAGGAACCTCCCCCACTTCTGTCAGCCAGCCTCAGGAGAGCGCCCTCAGGAGTTGCTACACCTCCCCAGGGCCTGAATAGAGGGACTTTTGGGATGTGAACTGAACAACCTTCTGGGGAGAGTCAACGACCCTTTTACTCAACAGAGCAGGAACTCAGTCATTAGGCTATTTGTGTGGAAGGAAATGAAGTCGCTTCCATGGCAGAAGAGCCCCCGCCGCAGCAACCTTCGTCCCAGAGCTGCTGGCTGACCTTCTGGCCAGGATCCCTCCTACCTCAGCGTGGAAGGCCCGGCCTCGTGAAGTGTAGGTTCTGAAGAAAGACCTGGCACCTGGGTTCTGCTGCTACACTTGCCTTATCTCATGGCCCTTGTGGCTCTAGCTTTCCCAGAAACCTCAAGGGCTAAGTGCCTGTGCTTGCTCAGAGGCCGCACGCCATTCCCCATTTCCAGCCTCAGGCCCTCCCGCTAGCTGCCTCCTCTAGGGACCCCCTCCCCCCAACACACACACACACACACGCACACTGGGGATATGCCTTCTCACAGCAGCTCAACCACTGAGATGATTTAGGGACTGTGCCCAAACTCCTGCATCCCCAGCCTCTCAAGTTTTTGCTCTGATCCCTGGCACCCCCTGGAGCTGTTCCACCTTTGGAATCTTTCCCAGGTGGCAGGAGTGCCTAGCACAGGGGTAGTGACCTAAGTCTGAGCACTGGCGACCCTAGAAATCTGTTACAGAAAAGCATTTTATTGAGCAGTAAGGGACCCCACTGGGGACGGAAAGGGCTGGCAATAAAGGAGCATGTGAACCTCGGGACAGGGTGCGTGCTGCTTGACTCTCCATCCTGTTCTTGCTTCAGGGAGCAGGGCTTCCTGGGCCTCTCTATCCTGTCTCCTGAGACCCCAGGCAGGAGGCTCTTTGGGAAGCCACAGATTGCTGCTTTCAGTTTCAAAAAGCCCAGCTCCCCCCTGGTTTGTGGTGGTGGCCGCTGACGATGGCTCAGGGCAGGAGCCCATGTGGTAGACTGCTAAGGCTTCTCTGCACCCTGTCTCTGCTCCTGCATCCTCCTCGGCTCGCAGAGTGCAGACTTCACTTTCTCCAGCTCACAAAGGGGCCCGTGAGGATTGAGCAGAGGAATGCGAGGTTTTCTTCCAGGCCAGCTTCCGCCCTGGGATGTTCAGGGCAGACTCTCATTTCAAACCTCACGTTCTGAGGCTCCTGGCTTATGGCCATTGAGTGTGCAGGGAGGCTCCTGGCTGAGGAAGGCTCGGACAGAACGACGCAGGTTCTAATCTGTGGTAGTGGGCAGTGGGGGGTGGGCGGGAGGGGTCACTGCAGGAAGAGGCATTCGCTGTCTCAGGCAGTTAAACCATTGCCCTGTCTTCAGAATGGTTCAGCCAGCAAGATTCTGTGGAGTCTGCCTCCTGGCACCATGCTACAATCGCCGGATTTTGGGTCTGGAGCAACCGAGATCTTCGTCCGACTCTTCCGGAGCGTGCTTTCTCTCGGGAGCACATCTGGGGACTGGCTTCTCGGCTTCCGCCTTTGCTGGCGTGGCCAAAGGAGCATCCCCGTAGGCCCGGTAGCCACCAACCAGGCAGTATGTCTCCCCATGCCGGCCCAACTGCGTTTCTCCACACCCTCGGTTGAGGACATGGTAGTGACCAGGTTTAGGAGGAGAAATGGGAGCCACAGCTGCTGCAAAGAAAATCAGAACTGATCAGTCACTTCTGCTGTACACAGTCTCCTGCCAGAATTTCCCTCTCATGTCTCTCCCAGTTTCTGGCTGAAGACCTTTAATCTACTTGACATCCAAAACACAGACTTGGCCCATCACCTCTGTGAGTCCCTAGAGAAGGGACACTGGCTGCAAAAGCAATTCCTAGAGCCTACGGCTGCATCAGGTGAGGTAGTCTCTTCACCGTTGCCAGGGAAAACAGTAGAACCCGAAAGAAATTTCAATCATGATCCTCTCCATCTCTCCCTTCCACAACAGAGAAAACATTTCTTGCAGTGTGTCACTTCTGAGGCTTTAATGGAAACGTCTTTCAAGTTTTGGAAAAAGATAATCTAATATAAATTGGTTAAGGACCCCTCCCACTTTGGCAACCCCTCTTGGGCCTCACTTATAATGCCTGTTACAACCACACTGAACTCTAGCCCTCTGATACTTTTATCTAGATTAGAACAAGGCCAAATACTGAGGCAGAGTGATCAGGAGACTCAGAACCGGGTTCTGGGTACCAAGTGTAGGCTCACATCCACCCAGCCTCCTGGGACACCATCTGCTCAGCCCTCCAGTCTCACTAGCACTTCATCACCCCCCTTGGTTCTTCCGGTATTCCCATGAATATGGCACCACCCTCTCCCCTAGTACTCAGCAGCTCAGTATGGGATGTGTCTGAGGGGACCGATATAGATGTGTACCTGACAGCACAGAGGTGCCTGGGTTTGAAGGTGCGGTTCAAGAGTGGCCCTCTTCCTCAAACTGCTCGGTTTACCATCTGCCAACGAAAATGCACTTGTCTTTTGCTAAGAGGCCAATCAGGAAAGGGTCTGAATGGAAGCATCCTGTAGCCCAAAGCGGAAGGCAACATTTATAAAGATCAGAAGCTTCCTGCACACTAGTTCAGGGATGACCTTTCACTTGTCCTCAGCAGTGAGCACTGTGGGACCCTGAAGGTGTCCCAGGTCACTGGTATTACTTACAGCTGGGAAAGTGCTGAGGTTTACGTAGTGGGCAAGCCCCACAGGAACACGTGGAAGCCAGGTGAGGTTGTGTGTACACCATGCCTCTTCTACAGATGCCCGGTCTCGGTGTACCTGCTGCACTGCCCAGCCAGGGAACAGAGCACAGGTTTGAGTAAATATAGATGATCCGGGAAGACATTCTCTCTCAGACAACCAAAGAGATTGGTATCTGGTGGAGAACTGGTAGGGAAGTTTCTCTGAGGGCAGCACGTTTCCATAGTTACACTGCCATGGAAACTGTGAGAAGGCCTGTGAGGTCATCACTACCCAGTGAGGTCATAATAAGGAACCTGTGACTTGCGGGTCAGGCTTCAGGAGGAGGGGAAGTTTTGTGGAGGAGAGCAGGGTGGAGGCAGAGGTACTCTGCCTGGTCCCTCACACCTGGGCCTCCCCACCCATGCCCTAGTCTAGCAGACACCCCACATGGGGCGTGCAGGTGGGCTGGTACAGCCCCAGGGGCCCCAGGAGGGCAAGAGAGACCCACATTCTGAAATTGGCTTGAGAGGCAAGATTAACGTTAAGAGACAGCTAGGTTGTATGGCACTGACCCTAAGAGGCAGAGAATTGTGTGGACTGGGGAATCAGGGAAGGCTGCTTGGCAGTGGGCCTGAAGGACAAGTGAGATTTGGACCCATGGGGAAGAGAGGGAAGACATTCCAGTTTGGAAGAATAAAAGGAAAGACACACTCTTCTCGACCTTGTCCTGCCCCAAATATAAATTCATAGAACCCTCACATTTTTACACCTGAGGGCTTAGAAAAACCAAGATGTTAAGGAGCCTACCCAGTGTTACACAGCTAGTGGAGAGGGGTTCTGCTCCATGGTTACGTTCATGTCGGGGCTCCGGATTTACAGCTGATAGGAATGTGAGGACAAGCTCATGCCGTTTCAAACATTTCCAAGTGATACTGAGAGAGATGTTAAAGGTGCAAAATGAGGGTGCTGAATGACCTCACAAAGTGGGGATGGTGGGCCCATTTTAATATGAAATTCAAAACAAATTCATGACAAAAGGACGTAATACAAAATGACAACGTAATCATTACACTCCCCTCTCCCCTAGAAGTAAAAGTCATTACAATCCTCTCTCTCTCCACCATGAAAGGATGAGATAAAGGCTCAGCAGCAGCCCCCGTGAAAATCACGGTCAACACTGTGAAGAGGGGTTACTAAGACAACTTGGTCCGACTCAGAGAAGGAAAGAGGCAACTCTGCCCTTAGCCTGATCAGGCCCACAGGAAGGAACCACATTTGGGGCAGCTTTTGATAGTGTGGCAATGAGAGAGAACCTTCTTTAGGAGGGGACTCCCTGTTGCCGACCTTGAAAAAGCAAAGATGGGAACTTCGTTTACTGGGGCTGTTGCAGAGGGGATGTGCCCAGGAGGTAGAGACTGCTTGGACTACCCTTTTAGAGGTTGGGCCACCCTGGTTGAGAACCACAGCACCTTCTATCCCTAAACTGCTTGAATCAGTGGGTGCCCGTTAGGACAGACGAAGTCAGGCCTCATTGGAGCAGACTGCCTTTTGGAGTGGTAGAAGGTAAATGTGAAGGGGAATGCTTGCTCTGGCGGAGGTTTGTCACGGCAGGTGGGCCAGCATGAGACCATTCAGAATCTCCAAGGCTCCGGAGATTACTTGGCTGGGAGCATCCCTCTGATGTGGTGTGGGGACTCCTACCTTAACAGGACCTGGCTTGGCATCTGGGGGAGGCAGAATAAACGGTTTATTAACTTAAGAGAGTGAGAGAATCACCTGGGGGGTTCCACAAAACCACTTAAAAAGCCTTGTACCTGGATTCTTGAGCCAGCCCTCAGAAAACTTATCTAGATCTGGAGTAGGGCTCAGGAAGCTGCACTTTTAATAAGCTTCCTGGGCAGTCCCACCACAGTGGTCCATGGATAGAGAGACCAAATTATTGTGTATTCTCGGTTGCTTTTGGGAGTCAAAGTGGGCAATATTAAAAACTGCAGCAGGCATATGTATAAACAGGGAATATTCAAGGCAAGCAGAGGTGTATAGTTATTCTATGCATGAATCAGATTTGAGAAAAGCTAGCCTGGTGGTTAAAGAACACAACCCTGAGGACAGACAAACCAGATTCTTTCCTACTGACTTGTGTGATTTTGACCAAGTTCTTTTATCCTTCTGACTGTTTCTTCATATGGAATAGAGCTATGACTGTACATTTAGCACAATATTCTCTTTCGGCAAAGGTTGCTCTGGGTCCATCTGTGTTCTCTGCAACTTAACCCTTTCCAGTGCGCAAGCATTTTTAAGTTGTTTGGTGAAGTATTACATTTGACTTTCAACAGTTCATTACTTTGGGCAAAGCTTATATAATGCTGCAGAGACTAGAACCTATGCAGAGATAGTGAGAGGATGTTATAAGCTTATTCTGCTGGTTTATAAAAAAGTTTAACCTTTTCTTCTCTTCCTCCACCTGCCACCAAGAGATGAGAAAGAAGGCAGAGCCTGGAAATGCACACCAAGCAATATTTCTGTGTCAGTTTGCCTTTTATTCCTCTGCCAGTACTTCCCAGAGAGATTTCACCAAAAGTGCCTAAGCTTGCCATGGCCATTGTTGTGAAGAAAATTTCTCTTTATTGCTAGTCACATCCCCTTTTCCTTCTCCTGGAGGCTTAATGGATGTTTGGGGGCAGGAAACAAAATTTAAACTAAAACATCAATTGAAAGAGCCTTCGTCCTAAGTGTGGTAGTTTGGAGTGTGAATCTTCTCAGGGTCTACTGAATTCTGCCCCAGTGGAAACTGTTATTAAGGGGCACCCATAGAAACATCGCTTATTGTTAGAAACCATGACATAATACAGAGCCAAGATCGACATTATTCTTCATGTGAAAGACTACAGAGAACCAAGCTCAGTAGTTCACCCTCAAGTGTTGGCCAGCAACTTACCTTTTGAAGCCAGACAGCAGCCCGGGTCTTCAGAAGGTGACTAGGCAGCCCAGAGCACCCTACTGACAAGTGTGCTCACCCATCCAGCACAGAGGGAAAGGTCCCTGTTATGGCATCATATATAAGCCTGCTGCAATAAGGTTTGCTGGTGAAAAGGCTCTCTCACTGAGGACCCCAGTCCTGGAAGGCTTCTCCTCTGACGAGCTGCCAGTTCAATCTTCTGAGCCAGGCTCATGTCCCAGGGATGGGTCACAAAGCTGATGACAGTGCCTGGCACCTTGATCCCCACCCGGCCCACCCTCCCTGCTCTGTGGATGTAGTCTTGCAGGGTGAGAGGGAAATCATTATTGATGACTAGCTCCACCTGGGTGCTGTCCAGGCCCTGAGAGACGATGTCTGTGCACAGAAGAATGTCTCGGGAGCCCTTCTGGAAGGACTGGAAGATGCCTGCTCTCATTGA
Organism: Hyperoodon ampullatus; assembly: GCF_949752795.1. NCBI lineage: Eukaryota > Metazoa > Chordata > Mammalia > Artiodactyla > Ziphiidae > Hyperoodon > Hyperoodon ampullatus. Next base: position 108,985,380 of record NC_136922.1, on the reverse strand, counting down.
GGCTGGCATTTGTCCCTGCAGTCTTAAGTGTTGGATTTTGTGGTCATCCAGAATATATACCCCAGCCAGTTCACAGTGCTGTAGCAATTACAGAACGCCAGAACAGTTCCTGCGGCACCAGTCCTAAATGCTCTGTCATGCTGCCTAAGGATCTGTACCAACCCAGTCACCTTCTCTGTTCCCTTCGGCCTCATGAATGTCTGTCTGACATGAGGCATGATGCAGTGGAGCTTGGCACTGGTAACGGGGGTTAGAGAGTCTAAGCTGGCAACTTTACTCAGCAGCTGGCCTACACCTTTGGGAAATGTGGCACCCACCAGCACTAACTGAGCTTTGGGATTGAAGGGGTCTTTTAAGTCAGCTGGGCCTTCTGCTATATGGCTCCCCTCCAAGATGTAATCCACCAGTTCCAGGAAGATTTCATCCAACAGCGTGTCTGCATCATCCAACACCAAGAAGGAGAGCTGCTCCAGGCTGATCAGTTGAGTTTTCAGGGCCTTCCACAGAGCCCCCGGAGTGGCCACCAGAATAACTGCTGGAGGTTGTTTGGACAGTTGCAGCCTGATCCTCCTCATGCCATGGCCTCCCCCTAACTCCCGCACCTGGAGGTCCAAGGAGCTGCCCAAGGCCTGGGCCAAGGCACGCACCAGTTCGGCTAATTCTCGAGAAGGCACAAGAACCAGGCCTCGAGGAGCAGGGATACGACAGGGGTCCAGGCTTGGCTGGCCCAACAGCCGTTGAAGGAGAGGTAGCATGTAGCTGAGAGTTTTGCCACTGCCGGTTTCTGCGGCGCAGAGAATGTGGCGGACGCGAAGAAGTGGGGGAATGGTACTCGACTGCACGTTTCTGGGCCGAACAACTTCGGGAGCAGCCTCTTGTAGTGCGCTCAGAACGGGGAGCTCCAGACACACTTCAGTGCAGCTGCACTTGGGCGAAAGGTTCCGCAGCGCTGGAGCCTCATGTTGCGCGCACTCGATGGAGAAATGGTCCGCGTGGGTGCGCCGATTCCTCCAGGCGCGCGAAGAGAGTGGCGCGGGTTCCAAGAGCCCAGCGTGAGGTGAGCCGGCTGGTTCAACTCGGGTCGCCGCGCTGACATCAGCGGCAGCCCAGGACGGGACAGCATCTGCCACGGGGGGGCTCCGCTGGCCGCTCTGCCGCTCTTCCTGCCGCCGCTGTAGAGCCCGCGGGATGCGCACCACGGGCAGGGGCTCGATGGGACCGCAGACCGTCAGGTCCCGGCGAGGCGCCAGAAGCAACCGAGCCGCGAGCGACAACAGCCGCAGCCGCCGTGCGAGAGCCATACACCCCTTGTTGCGGGAGAGGCGCACGACAGTGACGTCACAGGCGCGCCAAGGCCTCGCGGACGGTGGCCGGCGCGGCTCAGTAAGGCCCGCGGAGTCGGCGAACTGTGTGGAAGGAGCGGGATGTGTAGAGCTCAGCAGCGGCGAGGTCTGTAGGTCCGAACCGGGGATGGTGACTCCAGACCCCGGCCAACCTTGGGGAAGGGTGCGCGACGGAGGCAGGGCCGGGGTCCGGCGATACGCGGCGATGGGGCCCTGGCATTACGAACCAGGAGGGCGGAGGGCTTCTGGCGATCCGATGTCCGATCCCTGCCGTGCTCTTTTGTCGCCCTCACAGCTCCTGTCATGGCTTGGCCAGTTCGGGTCTCCCCCTGTGACTTATGATGAGGGTGCGGCGATGTTTTCCCAGATGTGGTCCCCGTGTAAGGTCTTTGAATAGATGAATTTATTGAGAGTCTGGGTGAATGGTCAGGCCTGGGGGCCGAGACCAGGAGTCCGGAGTCGTAGGTCGAGGCTCACCCTTCCCTTAGAGCTCCCCAGAGAGCTGAGGGCCCCGAGGGCAAGCTGATGGCTTTCAGCGTATCTTCTCTTCAGTCAAGAGAACTCATCTCTTGGTACTTTTCCCCTTTCTTTTCAGCTGAGGTTCATTCTCCCCTCCCTTGTCACCCTTTCCAAATTCTAATCCTGAACCCACTGCTTTCTTGGGTAGTTCACCTCCACCGGCTTTCCGGTCACATACCTCAATTCCGTAAATAGCAGCGAGGAGGGTCCTGCTACAGGTTTGTGGCCTGTCTCACAAAGCCACGGTCAGGCAGGATAGTTTACTTGAATTCAGTGTTCAGGTTGCCAGAAAGCCTTACGCTACTGGTACTTATTGAACGGAACCCGAAAATGGGTGTCTGATCATTTCTGTAATTTCCAGGGCCTGGGGTAGGAGATAAGGTAAACGTGGATTAACCACCTGGGAGGTTCTTAACATCTGGAGAAAGAGTTTTACTTTCATCAGATACCGTTATAGAGATAAATACTATTAAATTTCAAATAGCATTTTAATACCCGATAAACTTTCTGGAGAGTTACCTGTTAAGCCAGCGGAGGAGAGAGTTTTGAGTCCTCATGGGTGAACAGAGTCATTGGATGGAGCAGTGGCTCCTGAGTGAGGGTGATTTTGCCCTCACCCTTCCTGCAGGACGTTTGACAATGGCTGGAGACAATTTTCTTTGTCACATCCAGGGTGTGGGGTTGGTGGTGCTGCAGGCATCTAGTGGGTAGAGGTCAGGATGCTACTACATACCGTACAAGGCATAGGACAGCCCTCCCCACCACCCCAAAAGAATTATCTGGCCCCAAATGTCAATAGTGTGCTATGGAGAAACCGTGGATAGAGGCTGAGGACTGAAGAGAGGCTGAGGTTGTCCCATGTACTCTCACCTCAGGTAGTCAGTCACATTTGCCAGACCCTCGTGTGGCCCTGCCCCTTTCCCAGAATCTGTAGCAGGCACACTGATGCCATTGCTTGTCATGGCCTTGGGATGAGAAAACCTCGGGGGCTCCTCAAAGTCATAAACACAGGAAGGAGTGATTTAGGAGGGTGACGTGGGAGAAGAGAGCTTCAGGAAGAACAAAATTGTCCTCATGTGTTTGGGAAATGGGCCAGATGGAAAAGATGGAAAAGAGATGAGGTGTGCCATGGGGTGTACCATTGCAGAAGGCAGACTGGGACTGATGGGTGACAGGGAGTCAGATTCTGAATTTGATATAGACTGCTGTAGCAACTAGAAGCGCCTAGACCTGTCTAGACAGTGCTGGGTTTTCTGTCACTGCAAAGTTCATGTATAGGCTGATGACCAGTGACTGGTGATATGAAAGAGGGGATTTCATATAAAGGATGCTCGTAAGATATTGTGATTCTCCACTACTTTTATGATTCTTTCCCAGAACTCGGAGCTCCTCGTTCGTTAGCTGAAGAGCTCCTTGGATGTCTGCTCTGACAAGTTTCATCCATTTACATGTGCCACTCAAAGAATCGCTTTGCACAAAGCCAGAAGGGATACACTGAAAGAATGATCAGAAAAGAATAATACATAGGTAAGCATTTACATTGACTTTCTCCACATATTTGAGACAGGGTAGCTGTTTAGTGGCTGTTTTCTCGTGCTCGAGCCCTTACAAAGTGAATCTCCTCAGAATGTCATAGAGATTGGAGCCTATCTAAGCCTGTGTGTCTCTGCCCGTGGCCCCTAGTTTCTTCGTGTCATTGCTTTAGATACTGCGTAAGGCCCTTCTCTTTTCCTCCGATCACAGCAGACACTGAGTAACCTCTAGTTCTGACTGAGATGCATATTTCACATTATAGTACTTTGAAATGAGAGAGGTTTACCTATTGTGGAAACAAATGTAGGCTCCTGGGAATGTTAGTGTCACGTGGTAATGTTTTTCCCAGGGCTGCCGTGGTAACTGACGTTGCCTGGTTACTCCCTACATTTTCCATTCGACGCAGCAGGCCCACCGCTAGGCCTCTCACCTGAGAAGTCCAGAATCGGGAAGACACAGGCTGTATCAGTTGCACTGCAGCCTTATTCACAATAGCAAGATGGTGAAGCAACCAAAATGTCCATCAACAGGTGAATGGATAAAGAAGAAGAGGTCCATTTACACAATGGAATATTCACCGTGGAGAACAATGAATTACTGCTCTTTGAGGCACCACAGATGAGCCTAGAGATAATCATGGAACATGAGGTAAGTTGGAAATCAAAAGGCCTATATCCTATGATATTACTTATAGGTGTTATCTAATAACTGACCCACAGGAAAATATTTCCACAGAGAAAGATACTCACAGATGTAGGAAAAAACTATACTTATCTAAAAGGAAAGGTGGGAGGAATGGATAAATGAAGATCAGTGTTATGTATACCAATACATATTATATACATGTGTCACAAAGAGCGACCATATAGCAAGGGAGGTCTACGGAACACTGTGTAATATTTTGCATGGGAAGAGGATCTGTATATGAATAGACATATATAATGTACAAATGATCCAGATTGTGTACAGCTAGGACAAACAATATTCTAATAATTACCCCGATTACAAAAATTAAGACAACCAACAAGAAGTAATGAGACATAAACGTATGGGGGTTTCTCCTGGCACATTCCATTCTAATTTACAATCTAGGAACACGACTTCCAGAAAGGCTCTCCTGCCCTACTACCCAGATTGGGGAATGGAGAAATGCTGCCTCCTTGTGACCGTTTCACACAACAGCAGCTTTAAACCCACTGCTAATGGTCACTAACTATTCACCAATCTTGCAGTTCTGTAATGGCACCTGTCCACCAAAATAATCCTGGGGTCGAAAACCGAATAAGAAATTCAAAAGAGGGCAACCTTCCAAGAAGACAATTTCAAGAGGTATATTGTATGCACACTTTGTTCTCCTTTTTTTTAAACAGAAACAAAAACGGCTTGGAAAAATGATGAATTTTAGGTATTTGTAAAGACACGCAAACCCAAATTACAAAAACCTATCAGCTCACAGCAGTCAGAATGGCCATTAGCAAAAATGCTGCAAGCAATAAATGCTGAAGCGATTGTGGAGAAGTGCGTACCCTCCATTCTAAGGGGGACGTGGTAAGAGCCACTAATGAAAACACAATGGAGGTGCTTTGAAAAGGGAAACATTGCGCTACCAGGCAATCAATCATACCCACTGCTGGACCTGTCACCTGAGAAAATGAGAATCAAAACCTCACAGACTGGCAATTCTGCAGTCTGCACTCCAGCAATACTTACCATAGCCAACACTTGGAAGCAACGAAAATGTCCATCAACAGAGGAGTGCACCAAGAAGCAGTGGTCCATGTACACAATGGAATATTACTCCAATAAAAAGTATAAATTAAATTTAAAAACAAACATAAGTAAGGAGACGTAAGCATTTGGGGGTTTATCCGGGCACATTCCTCTCTAATTTATAACCGAGGAACACCACTGACAGGAAGGTCTGTTTCCCTAGTACCAGCGTGGGGAACGTAGAAAGGCTGCCACCCTCTGGCCGTTACCTGCAAAAGCAGCTTTAAAGCCTGTGCTAATGGTCACTTCAGGTGAACAAGTACTGCAGGGCTGTAAATGAGACCTGCCCACAAAATGCCTTGAGGGAGGTAATGGCCAAAAAATTTCAAAATGTGACTCTAAGAAAACACTTTGAAGAGCTAAGCTGTAATCACAGTTTGAAAAATAAGAAGGACATGCCTTAAAGCTTAACGTCAAGGGATTATGAGACATACGGAAATTCAACCACAAAGAGGTATCAGTTCACACCCCTCAGAATAACCTTCAGCACGAAACCCATAATCAATAAATGCTGGGGCTTCCCTGGTGGCGCAGTGGTTGAGAGTCCACCTGCGATGCAGGGGACGCGGGTTCGTACTCCGTTTTGGGAAGATCCCACATGCCGCGGGTGCCTGTGCTCCGCAACGGGAGAGGCCACAACAGTGAGAGGCCCGCGTACCGCAAAACAAACAAACAAAAATAAATAAACAAATAAATAAATGCTGAAGGTGTTGTGGAGAAATGCATACCCTCAACTTTCAGTGGGATGTACCCTGGAAAGAGCCACTAATGAGAACAGAATGGAGATGCCTTTAAAAGGTAAACATTGAGCTACAATATAAACCAGCAAGCCCATTCCTGGACCTATAACCAAAGAAGACAGAATTGGAAAGGCACAGGAAAGCAAATGTGCACTGCACATATTACAATAGCCAAGATATGGAAGTAACCAAAAAGTCCGCCAACAGATGGGTGGACAAAGAAGAACTGCTACACGTAGAGATGGAATGTTAGCTGGGGAAAAAATGAAACAATGCCATTTGCAGCACCATCGATGAGTCTAGAAGTAATCACCCGAGTTGTTGTAAGTGAGAAACTGAAAGACACATATCCTATCATATCACTTATAGGTGTGAGCTAAAAGTTGATACCAATGAAGATATTTCCACAGAGAAAGGCAATTACAGATTCATTAAACCAACGTAGGGTCCACCATAAGGAAAGGTGTGAGGATTGGATACATTACATTATTGGGGTTTACAGAGATATACAAACGCATGTGAAATATATAATCACCAAAGACGTACGGCATACCAAGAGAAGACTACTCAACATTGTGTCATAACCTACCTGGGAAAAGGATCTGAAGAAGACTAGATATATGTATATGTGTAAAACATCCCCATCTTGCACACCTAGAACAAAGAAAACATTGTAATCAAATTGGCTGTGATCAAAAATAGTAATTAAATTAAAAAACGAACAGGACAGAATGAGACATAATCTTAAGGGGATTTTCCTGGCACTTTCCGTTCCAATTTACAACCTACAGCACAACTTCCATTTTGGCTGTCTTGCCCTAGTAACCAGATTTGGTAAGGAGAAATGCTTCTGTCTTCTGGCCGTTTCACACAACAGCAGCTTTGAACCCAGCGCTAGTGGTCATTTAATATTCAAAATAATTGCAGGCCTGTAATAGACACCTACCATCAAAGAAAAAAATCCTGGGGTCGTAAATCAATCAGAAAATTCTAAAGACGTCAACGTTTCAAAAACACAGTCAAGAGGCATATTTTACGCACATTTTGTCTTTTCTTGCTTTTTTTTTCTTTAAGAAAAAGGGAATGGGAATGCTCAACGTCAGCAATTAATAAAGATTGCAAATCCAATCTACAGAAACCTTTACCACACAGCCATCAGAATGATCACCAGGAGGATAGTGTACAAAGGTATAAATGCTGAAAAGGTTTTAGAGAACTATGTACCCTCTAGCCGCTGCGGGTAGATAAACTGGTAAGAGACAGTAGGAAGAAGAGAGTGGCGGTGCATTTAAAGGTAAAAATTGAGCTGCCATGTGATCTGGTAGGTCCTTTCATGCGCCTATCACCTGAGCAGACCAGAATGAAAATGATACCGGCTGGCAATCCTGCACTGCAGGAATGTTTACCATCGCCAAGACTTGGAAGAACCCAAAAGGTCCATCAACAGAAAAATGTAAAAGGAAGAAGTGGTCCATGTACACAATGGAATATTAGCCATGGAATAGAATAAAAGTGTGCCGTTTGCACCACCATAGAAGGACCTAAAGATCATCACCCAACTTGAAGTATGAAAAAAATTGAAAGACAGACATCCTATGACATCACTTATAGGTGTTAGCTAAAAATTGATACCCACGAACTTATTTCCAAGAGAAGGAAAAGCATGGATTAAGAAAATGAAAGTACGTTTAACCTGATGGAAAGTTGTAAGGAATGGATGAATTAGGATATGGGGCTTAAGAGACATGTACTAATACATATGAAATATTTAATCACAAAATACCTATGGAATACCAAGAAAGGTCTACTCAACACTCTGTAATAACCTACACGGGAAGGGCTCCAAAGATGAGTAGACAGATACATTGATATAATGAACCAGATTCTGTAAACCTAGGAGAAACAAAATATTTTTTTTATCGAATTTGCTCTGATAATTAATAAAAACTAAATTTAAAAACAATGAAGAAGAAAGGAGATATAAGCTCTTGGGGGTTTTCCCTGGCACATTCTACTCTAATTTGCAGTCTACTAACACGATTTCCTGGAAGGCTGTACTGCCCAAAAATGGAGTGGGAAATGTACAAATGCTGCTGGCTTGTGGACGTTTCCCACAAGTGCAGCTTTAAGCCCACAGCTAATGGTCACTTAACATTCACAAGGACTCAGCGCTGTAAAGGACACCTGCCCTAAAAAAAATGTGCTGCGGAAGGGAATGGACAAAAAATTTCAGAACAGGCAAATGTTTCAAGAAGAGAGTATGAAGAGGTACGTTTGACTCACTCTCTTTAAAAAAATGGAAAATGAATAAAAACTTAACCTTAGGAATTATTAGATTCATGCAACTCTAATTTACAGAAAGTTTACAACTCACACCTGTCAACTGACGATCAGCAAAAATTCTACAAACAATAAATACTGAAGGATATTTAGAGGACTGTGTACCCTCTAGCTGCTGGTGAGATGTAAAGTGGTAAGAGTGAATCATGAGAATAGAAGGGAGCTGCGTTAGAAAAACAAAAATTGAACTACCATTCGATGCAGCAGACCCACCAGCAGGCCTCTCACCTGAGAAGTGCCGAATCGGGAAGACAGAGGCTGCAACAGCTGCACTGCAGCCTTATTCACAATAGCCAAGATGGTGAAGCAACCAAAATGTCCATCAACAGGTGAATGGATAATGAAGTAGTGGTCCATGTACACAGTGGAACGTTCCCCATTTAAAACAATGAAACACTGCTCTTTGAGGCACCACAAATGAGCTTAGAGATAATCATGGAACATGAGGTAATTTGCAAAGCAAAAGACCTATATCCTATGATATTACTTATAGGCGTTATCTAATAGCTGACCCAAATTCACATATTTCCACAGAGAAAGACAATAACAAATGTAGGAAAAAAATATACTTATCTAAAAGGAAAGGTGGGGGGAATGGATAAATGAAGATCAGTGTTATGTATACCAATACATATTATATACATGTGTTAAAAAGACCGACCATATAGCAAGGGAGGTCTACGGAACACTGTGTAATATTTTGCATGGGAAGAGGATCTGTATATGAATAGACATATAAAATGTACAAATGAACCAGATTGTGTACACCTAGGACAAACAATATTCTAATAATTACCCCGATTACAAAAATTGAGACAACCAACAAGAAGTAATGAGACATAAACGTATGGGGGTTTCTCCTGGCACATTCCATTCTAATTGACAACCTAGGAACACGACTTCCAGAAAGGCTCTGCTGCCCTACTACCCAGATTGGGGAATGGAGAAATGCTGCCTCCTAGTGGCCATTTCACACAACAGCAGCTTTAAACCCACTGCTAATGGTCACTAACTATTCACCAATCTTGCAGTTCTGTAATGACACCTGTCCACCAAAATAATCCTGGGGTCGAAAATTGAATAAGAAATTGAAAAGAGGGCAACCTTCCAAGAGGACAATTTGAAAAGGTTTATTGTATGCATACTTTTTTCTCCTTTTTTTTAAAAACACAAACAAAAAAAGCTTGGAAAAATGATGAGTTTTAGGAATTTATAAAGACATGCAAACCCAAATTACAAAAACCTATCAGCTCACAGCAGTCAGAATGGCCATTAACAAAATGCTGCAAGCAATAAATGCTGAAGCAATTGTGGAGAAGTGCGTACCCTCCGTTCTAAGGGGGACGTGGTAAGAGCCACTAATGAAAACACAATGGAGGTGCTTTGAAAAGGGAAACATTGCGCTACCAGGCAATCAATCATACCCACTGCTGGACCTGTCACCTGAGAAAATGAGAATCAAAACCTCACAGACTGGCAATTCTGCAGTCTGCACTCCAGCAATACTTACCATAGCCAACACTTGGAAGCAACGAAAATGTCCATCAACAGAGGAGTGCACCAAGAAGCAGTGGTCCATGTACACAATGGAATATTACTCCAATAAAAAGTATAAATTAAATTTAAAAACAAACATAAGTAAGGAGACGTAAGCATTTGGGGGTTTATCCGGGCACATTCCTCTCTAATTTATAACCGAGGAACACCACTGACAGGAAGGTCTGTTTCCCTAGTACCAGCGTGGGGAACGTAGAAAGGCTGCCACCCTCTGGCCGTTACCTGCAAAAGCAGCTTTAAAACCTGTGCTAATGGTCACTTCTTGTGAACAAGTACTGCATGGCTGTAAATGAGACCTGCCCACAAAATGCCTTGAGGGAGGTAATGGCCAATAAATTTCAAAATGTGACACATACTTTAAGAAAACACTTTGAAGAGCTAAGCTGTAATCACAGTTTGAAAAATAAAATGGACATGCCTTAAAGCTTAATTTCAACGGATTATGAGACACACGCAAATTCAGCTACAAAGAGGTTTCAGCTGGTACACCTCAGAATAACCATCAGCAAGAAACCTATAAACAATAAATGCTGAAGTGTTTGTGGAGAAATGCATAACCTCAACTTTCAGTTGGACGTACCCTTGAAAGATCCACTAATGAGAACAGAATGGAGATGCCTTTAAAAGGTACACGTTGAGCTACAATATCATTCAGCAGGCCCATTCCTGGACCTATAACCAAAGAAGACAGAATTGGAAAGGCACAGGAAGGCAAATGTGCACTGCACAGTATTACAATAGCCAAGATATGGAAGTAACCAAAAAGTCCATCAACAGATGAGTGGACAAAGAAGAACTGGTACAAGTAGAGACAAAATATTAGCCAAGGAAAAAAAGGACAGATTGCCCTGTGCAGCACCGTAGATGATTCTAGATGTAATCACACAACCTGGAGTAAGTCAGAAAGAGAAAGACACATATCGTATGATATCACTTATAGGTGTTACCTAAAAATTGATACCAGTGAAGATATTCCCACAGAGAAGGGCTATCAGAGATTCATTAAACAAATTTATGGTTCACCAATGGAAAGGTGTGAGGATTGGATACATTAGGATATTGGGGTTAACAGACGTATACAAACACAGGTGAAATATATAATCACCAAAGACCTACGGAATACCAAGAGAAGACTATTCAACATTCTGTCATAACGTACATGGGATAAGGATCCCAGGAAGAATAGACATATGTTTATGTGTGAAAGAACCACATCTTGCACACCTAGAACAAGCCAAACCCTGTAATCAAACTTGCTGTGATAAAAAATAAAAATTAAATAAGAACAAGAAGTAGTGAGACATAAACTTAAGGGGCTTTTTCCTGGTACATTCCATTCTAAGTTATAACCTAGAACACGACTTCCATTGAGGCTCTGTTGCCCTAGTAACAAGATTTGGTAAAGGAGAACTGCTGCCACCTTGTGGCCGTTTCACACAACAGCAGCTTTAATCCCAGCGCTAATGGTCAGTTGATATTCAAAATAATTTCAGGCCTGTAAATGACACCTGCCCTGAAAACAAATCCTGGGGTCATATATAGACCAAAAAATTCAAAAGACGTCCATATTTCAAACCGACAGTTTCAAGAGGCATAATTCATGCACATTTGGCTTCTGTTTCTTTTCCCTTCTTTTTTTGTTAAAAAAATGGGAACGGAAAAGGGCTGAACATCAGGAATTAATAAAGCCATGCAAGTCCAGTGTACGAAAACGTTCACCTCACAGCCGTCAGAATGATTATCAGCAAAAAAAGTCTAAAAGAATAAATGCTGAAGGGGTTTTAGAGAACTGTGTACCCTTTAGCTGCTGGTGGGATGAAACCTGGTAACAGCCAGTAGTGAGACCAGATTGGAGGTGCGTTTAGGGGTAAAAATGGAGCTACCATGTGGTCTTGTAGGCCCACTCATAGGGTTATCACCTGATTAGACCAGAATCAAAAAGACACAGGCTGGCAATCCTGCACTGCAGCAACATGTACCATCCCAAGACCTGGAAGAAACCAAAATATCCATCAACAGAAAAATGCACCAAGAAGAAGTCGTCCATGTACACAATGGACTATTAGCCATGAAAAAGCATGGAACAGTGCCGTTGGCACCACCATATAAGGATCTACAGATAATCACCCAACATGAAGTAAGAAAGAAACCGAAAGACAGACATCCTATGACATCACTTATAGGTGTTACCTAAAAATTGATACCCGTGAAATAATTTCCAAGAGAAGGACACACATAGATTCAGAAAACCAAATTATGTTTAACCAAATGGAAAGGTGTAAGGAATGTATGAATTAGGATATGGGGGTTAACAGACATGTACTAATACATGTGAAATATATAATCACACAATACCTATGGAATACGAAGAGAGGTCTACTCAACACTCTATAATAACATACACGGGAAAGGATCCAAAGAGGAACAGACAGATACATTGATAGGATGAACCAGAGACTGTACACCTAGGAGAATCTACATTTTTATCAAATTTGCTCTGATAATTAATAAAAATTAAATTTAAAAAGCAAACAACAATTTAGGATATATATGCTCTTGGCGCTTTGCGCTGGCACATTCCACTCTAATTTGCTGCTTACTAACACAATTTCCAGGAAAGCTCTGTTGCCCAAAAACCCAGAGTTGGCAATGTAGAAATGCTGCCGCCTTGTGGCCGTTTCCCACAAGAGCGGCTTTAAACCCACCGCTAATGGTCACTTAACATTCAGAAGGACTCAGGGCTGTAAAGGACACCTGCCCTAAACAACTGTGCGGAGGTAGGGAATGGCCAAAAAAATTCAAAACTGCAAATTTTTCAAGAAAATAATATGAAGAGGTTAATTTGGCTCACTCTCTTTTAAAAAAAGGAAAATGGATAAAAGCTCAACCTCAGTAATTATTAGACTCGTGCAAATCTAATCTACAAAAAGGTTTCAACTCACACCAGTCAACTGGCCATCAGCAAACAATAAATATTGAAGGGGCTTTAGAGAACACTGTACCCTCTAGCTTCTGGTGAGATGTAAAGTGGTAACAGCCAATAATGAGAACAGAAGGGAGCTGCAATTAAAATAAAAATTGAGGTACCATTCAATCCAGCAGTCACACCACTGGGCTTCTCACCTGAGACCTGAATCGAGAAGACCCGGGCTGCAAAATCTGCACTGCAGCCTTATTCACAATAGCCAAGACAGTGAAGCAACCAAAAGGTCCATCAACAGATGAACAGATAAAGAAGAAGTGGTCTATTTATACAACAGAATATTAGCCATGGAAAACAATGAAACACTGCTATGTGAGGCACCATAGATGAGCTTGGAGATAATCACAGAACATGAGGTAAGTCAGAAAGCAAAAACCTATATCCTATGATATCACTTATAGGTGTTAACTAATAACTAACACAAATGAACATATTTCCACAGAGAAAGACACTCACAGACTTAGAAGTATGCTTATCTAAAAGGATAGGTGGGGTGAATGGAAAAATTAAGATTAGGGTTACCATACGTGTACAAATACCTATTAAATACATATATCAAAAGACCGACCATATAGCAAGTGAGGTCTATGGAACTGTGGAGACGTCCCAATCACCTGACTGCCCTCCGACCTGCCGTGAATTGGAGACTGAGACCAGGCACGCCTCTCTCCTTCTCCATTCACTCAGGGACAGACTGGGGGTCATGGGAACCTCAGAATCGAAACCAGATTCTAAGACACCCCTGGGGTGTCTCCTAGCCAATTTTACAGTCCTCAGTTTCTCCCAAGTTCTCCGTTGCCGACGGCTTATTTTCTATTCCACTGTGGCCAGGCCACAATATCCTCTAGACAATCAATCCAAATGGCCTCCTGAAGGGACTTTCAATTTTAACATCCTCCGTGATCTAGATAATTACTGCCGCAGGATGGGCAAACGATCCGAGGTCCCCTAGGTTCAGGCCTTCTGGTATTTACGCTCCCGCCCCTCCCTCTACGTCGATTGTTCCACTTCCCAGATCTTTCTTGCCAAACAGACATCTCCTACATCCAAGCCCCTAATTTCCTTTGATGATGACTCCTCTCCACTAGGAGACCCACCCGAATCTCTCGCCTCTCCCCCCTCCAGAGCTCCTCTCCAGCCTCCACCCAACCCTGAAGCGGTCCCTCCTCATCCCGCAGCCGCTCCGGCCCATCCAACCACTCCCCCGCCTCCCTCAGCGCTTTCTCCTCCCACGCCCCTTGCTTCGCCAATTAGTGCACATACACGCTCTCACGACTCCCAAGATCCAAATCTCCTCTGCCCTCTGAGGGAGGTAGAAGGAGCGGAAGGATTAGTTAGAGTTAATGTTCCCTTTTCCCTCCAAGTTCTCTCTCAAATAGAAACGCAATTAGGCTCCTTTTCAGCCGACTCTTCCCGCTACATCAAATAATTTCGCTACCTCTCTCAAGCTTACGATCTAACCTGGTATGATATCTCTGTGATCCTATCTTCTACTCTGACCCTTGATGAGAGGGAAAGAGAATTCAAACTGCTGCCCGAAACCATGCAGATCAGGTTCACCTTACCGACAACTCCATGCCTGTCGGAGTGACTGCTGTATCTGGTACCAATCCAGGCTGGACTTATCAGGATGGCCAAGATGGCCGTCATAAACACGACCTCATGATCCAGTGCCTCCTGGCTGGCATGCAGGCTGCTGCTCATAAGGTAGTCAATTTTGAAAAACTAAAGAGATAATCCAAGAACCTAACGAAAATCCAGCTATCTTTCTCAATCGCCTTACAGCGGCCTTAACTTTCTACACCCAGCTGGATCCCGACACCCCGGCAGGGGCAGCGGTCCTAGCCACCCATTTTATCACCCAATCAGCCCCGGACATCCGAAAGAAATTAAAACGGGCAGAAGATGGCCCTCAAACCCCTATTCGAGATCTGGTAAAGATGGCCTTTAAAGTCTACAATGGCCGTGAGGATTTGGCAGGATCCAGCTGACAGGCTCGGATGCACCAGAAGGTGGCCCTCCAAACCCAACCTCTTGTAGCCGCCCTAAGGCCGGCCATCTCCCATGTATCACAGCATCCGTGGGGTCCGCAAAAGGCAACCCTGCCGGGGGCCTGCTTCAAATGCAGAAAAGAAGGCCACTGGGCTCGCCAATGTCCCAATCCCCGACCTCCTTCTAAGCCCTGTCCCAGCTGCGGGCTAACGGGCCGCTGGAAGAGCGACTGCCCTACGACTGGCCCTCTCTCAGCGTCTCCACGTGGGGGGCAGGCCGACCCAACGGCATGACCACTCGAACTGCTGGGATTGGCTGACGACTGACGACACCCGGACTCGAAGACCCCCATCACCCTCACCGAGCCCAGGGTAACGCTACAGGTAGCGGGTAAGTCCATTTCATTTCTGGTGGACACGGGGGCTACCTATACGGTCCTGCCTACTTATTCTGGGCCAGTTTCTCCTTGCCAGATCTCGGTCATGGGTATTGATGGCAAACCATCCTTCCCACTCCAGACCGGTCCACTCCCATGTCATATCGAAGGACTCCCTGTTACTCATTCCTTCTTAGTCATACCATCCTGCCCAGTTCCCTTGCTAGGCCGAGATGTCCTTTTCCACTTAGGGGCCTCCCTCCAGCTGGTTAGACTTGACCCTAAGGTCCCCTCCTCCCAACTCCTGCTTCCTCTTCTCGGCCTGTCTCTAGAACCCTCCCCCTCCTATCCCCCTCTTCCAATCACACCAACCCCATCAATCCCCAAGTCTGGGATACTTCTAAGCCCATAATAGCAACACACCATTCCCCCGTCCTCATCCGCCTAAAGGACCCCTCCAAATTTCCATCAAGGCCCCAATTTCCCATCTCTGAGACTCACCTTAGGGGCCTACAACCTTTTATCACCAGACTCCTAAGCCAGGGACTCCTTATCCCCACTGACTCTCCCTGAAACACCCCCATCCTGCCTGTCCGCAAGGCCTCTGAGGACTATCGCCTGGTCCAGGACCTCCGACTAATCAATGAGGCCATAATTCCTCTGCACCCAGTAGTACCAAACCCATACACCTTGCTCTCCCGTATCCCCCCATCCACAACCCACTTTACGGTTCTGGATCTCAGAGATGCCTTTTTCACTATCCCCCTACATCCCGACTCCTATTTCCTCTTCGTCTTTACCTGGACAGATCCGGATACTCATACTTCCAGTCAGCTCACCTGGACGGTTCTTCCCCAGGGCTTCCGCGACACTCCTCACCTCTTCGGTCAGGCGCTGGCACGGGACCTCACTTCCTGCTCCGGTACCCCCAGCACACTCCTTCAATATGTAGATGACCTCCTTTGTAGCCCATCTCTCAGCCTCTCAAGACAACATACTGCAGATCTCCTCAATTACCTTGGCTCTCGCGGTTATCGGGTCTCCCCAGACAAGGCTCAGTTATCTGTATCTTCTGTAACCTACCTGGGGCTCCATCTTACCCCTACCACAAAAGATCTAACAGCCGATCGCACCCGGATTATCCGTGAACTCCAGCCTCCGGAAACAGCGGAACAAATTCTCTCCTTTTTGGGCCTTATAGGATTTTTCCGACACTGGATCCTTAACTTTGCTCTCCTCGCTAAACCCTTATATCTAGCCGCTAAGGAAACCCCTCAAGGACTCCTCACCTCTCCTTCCGCCGTTCAACAGGCCTTTCTCACCCTCCGTAACGCTCTGATATCTTTTCCTCCCCTTTCTCTGCCCAACCCAAAACGACCTTTTCACATTTTAGTGGATGAAAGGCCGGAATACCCACTGGACTCCTTGCCCAGCCTGTAGAGCCTTCCTACCGCCCCGTGGCTTACCTCTCCAAACAGCTAGACCCAACCATTCAGGGATGGCAACCATGCCTTCGGGCCCTAGCAGCAGCAGCCGAACTGACCAAACACTACAGATACTCAACCACACAGGAATAGGTAACATCTCCGACTGCTTTCTATGTGCCTCGCTTGGCCGTCCATCCTTGGCTGCTGTCCCACTCGACCAGCCCTTCAATTCTACTTCCTACACATCCCAAAACCCACCTTTTTCCCCGTTAAAAGTCCCCATATTCCTCGATTCAAAAAAATCTCACTGTTAGGGCAGCCGCCCAAATCTAGCTGATACTGGGTTTCTTTGCAACACATCCCTCACGGTAAACACATCAATTGAAGCACCACCAGGCATGTTTTTGTGGTGCAATGGTTCCCTCACAAAAGAGATCAATTCTTCCTCCCCCTTCCCATGTATCCCCGTTACTCTCGTCCCGCAACTCACACTGTATAGCCAAGACGAATTTTCCTCGCTAATCACGCCGCCCTTTACCCGACAAAAAAGAGCTATCTTTCTTCCTCTGGTCGCAGGCATCTCTCTCGCCTCCTCCCTGGTCGCTGCAGGCCTCGGGGGGGGCGGGGGGGAGCTCTAACCCATAGTGTTTCAACATCCCGCGACTTAGAACATAAACTCCAGCTAGCCATTGAAGCCTCCGCCGCCTCCATCTCCTCTCTCCAGGGCCAAATCACCTCCATAGCCCGAGTCGCTCTCCAGAATCGACGAGCCCTGGATCTCCTGACGGCCGACAAAGGAGGTACCTGCCTCTTCCTACAGGAGAAATGCTGCTGTAAACGCCCTCCATCGCTTAAGAGAAGAACTCCAACGCAAACACCAACAGTCCGCCTCCCCAATTCCCGATTGGTGGCGATCCACCCTCTGTACCTGGCTAACACCAATCTGAGGCCCCTTAATTCTCATCTGTATCTTGCTCATGCTTGCCCCCTGTTTTCTTAGGTTCCTTCGCCGGCGCATGGAGGAAGTCTCTCGGGTGGCCACAAACCAAATGTTCCTCGGTCCTTACACCTTGCTTCCTACAGAAAACCCCACTGGTCTCCCCTAAGCCTCGGACCTCTGGTCGCCCGACTCCCCTTTCGACGCCCCCATTCAGCATGAAGTAGCCAGAGATCGGAAAGCCGCCCCATTACACCAAAGATGTCGGGATGTAAGGCCAACTGGCCCGAGGCAGGGGAACGCAATCAGATTCACAGGTTGCATCAGACCGAAACTCTCCGGACCACCCCGTTCCAGAAACTGACCTAGAGACATTCCGGACCACCCAGTTCCAGGAACTGACCTGGGGGCTTTCCACCCGGCCCAGCCTTCCCGCCTTTCGAGGGACGGGACTAGCGGTCCCAAGACTGATGTAACCTGCACCAGATAGTGCCACGACACCGGAAGAGACCACCAGATAAGGAATTCCCTGCGCCCTCCCAGATTCACCACACCCCTTTCCCTTCTTTCCCTATAAAATCTTGCCCAGCCCTCGCCCGGGGGCGACTTCTCTGGCCCCTTTCTCTCGGACCAGTGAAGCTCGCCCGGGAGCTCCCCCTAATAAAGCTCACTTGAAGCTTTCCTCTGTTTCGCGATGCCGTTTGTTAAGATCCGACCTTACCCTTACACAACAAGAATGGCTATGAGCTGAATTTCTGCAAAGCAAGACTATCCCGTGCAAAGAACAACCCAGTAGAGCTTTGTATCCCATCAGCTACAGGAAGAGAATGGCTGCCGGCTACTGAAAGCCAGCAGCATTTACAACTTAACTCCCATGGCCTCTGCAGTGGTACGTCTGAGTTTTCTGTTTCTGCCCTTGTACCAAACAGCTCTGGTGTAATTCGTCATTCCTTCCTCCACCCACCCCCACCAACCCCTGTCCCCTCACCTGCGGCCCGCAGCCCTCCGCTCCGCGCTCGGATGCCGCTGGGGTGCCAGGGACCCACGGGACGGGTCGTTCCAGCCGCCGGGCGCTGGCTCCCTAGACTCCCTCCGCTCCGCGCTCGGATGCCGCTGGGGTGCCAGGGACCCACGGGACGGGTCGTTCCCAGCCGCCGGGCGCTGGCCCTCTAGACCCCCGCCGGCTCGCGTGGCGCCGACGACAAGGAGCCCCAAGAAGGCCCCGCGCCAGGTGCGCTCTGGCCGGGACGCCCACTTCCGGGACTCTCTCTTCCGGGAGAGGCTCGCAGACCGCCGCCGCGCTCAGGTGAGCCGCAGCCAATGCCGAGCAAGACCCGCCCCGGCAGCGCCGCGTCCGCGCGGCGCAGCACGATATCGGCGCTCCAGGCACGGGCGCCGGAACGCCCACTTCCGGGACACTCTCCTCCGGGAGAAGCGCGCAGACTGCCGCCGCGCTCAGGTGACCCGCAGCCAATGCCGAGCAAGACCCGCCCCGTTAGGCGCAGCAGGATCTCGGCGCTCCAGGCACGGTCGCCGGGGGGCGGGCGTCTCCTCTCCTGAGAGGCAGCTAGCGATGCCCCGGGGCGCGGGCCCCTGCGGCGCGGAGACCGCTCCAGGCTGGACTCATCGACACCAACGCCGCCAGGAGGAGCACTTGGCGGGACTCGGGAAACAACCCAATGTTTTAAATGGAAAAAGGACTTCAAAAGACCCTTCTCCAGATAAGACATACAAATGGTCAGCAAGCACATGAAGAGATGTTAATCGTCATTAGTCGTGATGAAATGCAAGTTAACACCACAACGCCGACCCCTCCACACACTAGAAGGCCTACAATCAAGAAAGCTAAAAATAACAAATGTTGGCAAAAATTTAAGAGAAACTGATACAGAATTTTCCATAGGGAAAATGAATAACTTCCGGAGGTGGATGCTGAGAATATTTGTACAACAACGTGAATGTAGTTAATGCCATAGAACTGTATGCTCAAAATGATTTAAATGGTAAATGTTATGTGGGGGGTTTTAACATAATTTAGCCCCTGCTTTATACCAGACCCCAGAGTCGAAGCTTCTCATCCATTTTCTCACTTTTACCTAACCTCCTAGGATCTTCACACTCCCATTTAACAGACGAAGCTGAGCCTGAGAGGTTAAACTAAGTGACTTGCCCAAGGCTCACTCGACCAAGTCTACACTATTCAATGTTACTGTATTTACTGAACACCTACTAGAGCATCTACTGAGCAATACCTCCAGCACCTGCCAGAGACATTGTGGAAAGACCAGGATGAACGGGGGCTGAAAGCAGATTACAAAACATGGGTAGATCCTGGGGCCCTGCTCTCAAACACTGAAGTTTCTTGGAGTGGAGGGGATGGCTTGTGGAGCCTTTTATTCCACCCCACCGCACCCCCACAGAGGAGGGAAGCAGCTGGCCTGATACTGAATATTAGCTCAGCTGGGGAGGAGTCCTGGGGCTTTGAAGAAGGCATCTCCTGCCCCACTCCCCACACTGCCCCCTAGAGTCCAGTATGTGGGCACAAGCATCCCTATGGCAGGGCAGGATGCACATCTCATGGCACCCCTCTCCTCCTGCCCTGCAGTAATGACACTGTACCCATACACCCGCCAGAAGGACAATGAACTCTCCTTCTCTGAGGGCACCATTATCTGCATCATCCGCCACTACTCCGATGGCTGCTGTGAGGGCATCGGCTCAGAGGGGTCTGGATTCTTCCCCGGGAACTATGTGCAGCCCAGCTGCTGACAGCCTGGGATCTCTGGGATGCTGACCCAAGCACCGCCTTGAGTGAGCCTCTTGAGTCCCACACCAAAGCCTGCTCAAGACTGGACCAGACCGGCACGCCTCCTGGGCTGTGAGCTGTGTCTGTTCCTTCCCCCCATTTCAGTGGGAAGGCGTCCTGGTAAAGACAGAGGAGGTACCCAGAGGCCTGCTGGACACAGGAAAGAACTGGAAGCCAAGGAGTTTGGTGACCTTACCCACAGGGGACCCTTACGCCATGCAAGACAGGGTCTCCAGCTGCAAGTGCCAACTTTGAATAAAATTCTGATGACCTCCTGATGATTGCCCTGCAGGGCTAGCGGGCCGAGGGACTGAAAGGCAACCCACCTGTAAGGCTCCCACTAGTTGAGCCTCCTCTGCCTACCCTAAGCAGCAGTATCTCCCATCTCCTCGGTGCTCACTGAGCCCTCCACACTAGACCCCTGTGCCCCTCTGCGAAGGTGGGCCGCACCCTGCTCTTTTGCCTGTTGCCTGCTTTGTTATGTATTCAGTCTTGGTTCCCCAGGCTGCGCACTCCTCCAAGAGTGGGGACCAGCTCCCTCACTTAGGTGGGGCTCTCTGAGAGCAGAGCTCACCTCGCCCTTATCCCCCAGACGGCAGCGTGAGATACCTCGCTCACCTCCGCCCCTTCACCTCCGCCCCTTCACCTCCGCCCCTTCACCTCCTTCACAGCTCTGAAACCCCAGAAGAGGGAGGTGGGCCTTGGGTTTCCACTGGCTCTGCTTTACAGCATCATGGCTTTCTGTTCCATACGGGAGGAGGGGGACTCAAAAGGCCCAGTCAGTGGGGCGACTTTGGTTAAGTCCCTGGTTTCTTGCTGCATAGACGAGGCTGAGGTGCAAGGAGACATCTTCGGGCTCTGTGAGGTCCCTGGCTGGCCAGACCCGAGCCCCGGGACAGTGTGCTACCTCTTTCCACCAACAGGAGGTGACTGTTCCCTCTAGCTTTTTATCCTGTGGGGATGCTAACAGGGTGGGGGGGCGGGGGGCAAGGAGTGTAGTGTAGGGTCACAGTAGGTAAAGCAACATCTAGGCCTGGGACCATCGGCAAGGAGCGCCACCTCTCTCTGCGAGGAGTCTGGTGTGGGGAGGTGGGGGGAACATTTCGGGGCCTGGGTCCTCTGGACAGAAGACTGGAGGAGGGAGGCCACGCAGCCCAAGGCAACAGTTAACCACAACGCGGCGGGACATGTTCCTTCTCGACCCTGACAGGGAACCCCGTCCTCCCAACTGAGAGGACAAGGTTTGTGGAAACACTGCTGCCTGCTCAGATATGCGTGCCACGCTGCTGCGGCCAGACTCCAGAATTCGCTTGCAGTGGAACTGGGGGAGGCAGCTGAGCTCGGTTAACTGCACAGATGGGGACAGCTCCCAACTCCCTCCTCCAGTCCCCAAATGGACCAACCGGGGATTCCGGGAAATCCTGGAGGGATATACCAAAACGAAAGGGAAAGGGAGTAATAAAACTAGCTTCCTCTTTCCCGACCCCCACCGCCCCACCCCCTCCCCGCCCGGGTGGCCCCTGCAGGCCACGTCCTCAGCACCTGATGCAGGTGTAGGCGCACTTCGGTGGAGGTTTCCCAGGGCACCACCCTGGCGCGGAAGGAGCTGGGCTCGGCCTTCTGCGCCTCCTGCATAAGGCGGTGCATGGGGTAGTGGCGGCGCGGGAAGGCCACGTCGCCGCCTGCCAGCAGCCCCGTGGGGCAGAAGTCGTTGGCGCCGTCGCTCACGTAGAAAAGGTGCTCGAAGGCCACGCCGTCGTGCGCCTGCTCGCGCAGACAGTCGCTGAGCACCTTGTGCTGGCACATGTTGGCGGGGCAGCGAGCGCAGCTGTGCGCGTGGAAGGGCCGCAGCGCCAGCAGCCCCCAAGGGTCGGGCCCCGACGGGTTGCTGAAGATGCGGCAGAACAGGCCGTGGTGGCCGGCGGCAAGCAGCGCACTCTCCACGCCAAAGATGTTGGCGTCTGAGATGAGAATAACCTCAAAGCAGGCGCCCTGCTTGGCCACAAACTGCAGCAGCTCGCCCGTGCCGGGCGACAGGAGGATGGCCTCGTAGATGGCGCGCAAGTCCCGCGGCCGCACGCCCTGCTCGCCCAGGTACTGGAAGACGCGCTCCATGTACTCGTTGTAGAAGCCCTCGCGCTAGGTGGCACACAGGCTCTCAGGCAGCCGCTGGCCCGCCGCGGCACACGCACGACGGAGTCGTCGCTGTTTTCGTCCACGATAGTCTCGTCCAAGTCGAAGGTCAGGAGGAAGCGTGGTGCGCCGGGCGCAGCCATTCCGCTGTCCTCTACCAGCTTTGTCCTGAGCGACCAAATCCTTCTGTGGTCACCAAAAAGAGTCCCTCAGAGGAAAGGGGGACAGGGCCTCTGAGCTTCTCCTGCAGGGTGGGGAGCGGCGGCTGTGGAGGTCTGTCCCGGCTGAGTCTGGAGTGTCAAGAGTGGGGAGAGGGCCTAGCTGAGGTATTTGGGCGCAGGATGGAGCAAGGGGTGCTCACGGGAATTGGAGGGGACGCTGCGTCTTATATCCATCCCCGGATTTCTGGACTCCGGCTCTCACGAGTCCTTCCAGTCCAGAGGGTCCATGAATGCTGTGCATCTGGGCCGTTCCCTCCACTTGCCCCCCATCCCCATGTTATGTATTTTTAACCACAATAAAAAAAATGAATGAAGCACTGATAATCCATGTTACAACATGGATAAACATTGAAAACATTCTAAGTCAAAGAAGTCATACTGAAAAGGCCACTCATATCACAACCATCTTGTGTGCTTTAAATCCATAGCAGTTTTGAAAATGAGGGGATGGGACTTCCCTGGTGGTCCAGTGGTTAAGACTCTGAGCTCCCAATGTAAGGGCCATAAGTTTGATCCTTGGTCAGGGAACTAAAATCCTGCGTGCACAGTATGGCCAAAAAATAAAATAAAATAAACGTCATTGGCCTGGTTTGGATCATAGCATCGTCCTTGAACCCATCAGAGCACCCATAGGATGGAACATGGGATTGGCTAAATGTGGATCATATGCCCATCTTCAAGGTGGGTGGAACGTACATCAGCCCTCTGGAACTGTTTGGACTGGAAACAGGTAAGAAGTTCCCAAAGGAAAGCTGAGGTTCTGGACTTTGGCATGAGAACAGATGCTGGATTGGGGAAAGCGGCAGATTCCACATCACTGACGGCCCACTGCACAGCTGTGGGATCTGAAGGCCAAGGAAGGAAGGGGCTGATTTAGGGTCAGGGGCTGCAGCCACCCATCCAGTGCTCTTGCTGTCCGTCCACAACAGCAAGAACCTCTTCCTCTTGCAAAAGGCACAGCCCTCCTTGATGTCTCTGGTGGTGGGAGCCCAGGAGTCACACCTGCCCCCTGGCCACATGACTCACCCATCCCCCAAGAACAATACTGCTCATTTATCCAGTCTCCTCCCTCCTTTACAAAGAGCAGAGACTAAATGCTATGGTGGTTAGGAAATTCTTGCTCAGTGAAGCAGTGGGAAGCTCAAGGATTATGCCGTATCATGGAATCCATCATTGGCAGCTTTCACAGACCACATGGGTGCACGTGGCTCTCCAAGACCATGCAGCCTCAGTGTGGCCATTGGGTGGCCCAGTTGCTCCCGTATCTCTGACTCTTAATGAGTATGAATATCAAAAGTTTGTTACAGCTGGAAGCCCAAAGGATTGCAAGGCCATAGTCTGCTGTATGGTTGTTGTGTCAGGGACACACTCAAATGTTTAGACGGTTATCACCTCGCTTGGCAGGCTATGAGCCTGTGAGGGGGAGGCCCTTTTCTCAACCACAAGGATGTTAGTAACTGAAACATCCCAAAGGGCTGTCTGTGCTGCCCAGGTAGCTGTTCAATTGCCCAGCAGCAAGGTCAGCTCAGTAATTGGCCACAGAGACTTGACAGGGACCGGACTGGCTTGAGCTGGAGGACCACAGATGACTGCCTGGATGGTCAGAGGTCAAGGGCTGTCCTGAGACTTGATGTCTATTGATGCCCACTCAGATGGGACAAAGGATGCCTGCACTCCCAGGAGGGCCCCAGCAGCCCTCAGGAGGCAGCACCTGGGGGCTGGCAGGTCGCTGCACCAAGTTCTGTATAAATTCATAACATGACCATGGAGTGAGCTCAGTCAGGCCTGTGCTGGACCCGGGCTGCCCAGGCCAAGTGGGGCCAGCACTACTCTTTCCAGTTCAGATGGTAGGAGGAAACCCTGTGGGCTGCTGAGGCCCTAACAGTCGTTGACTGAGGTTGAGGTGGATTTGAAACAGTCAGTGACCAGAGCAGACGTTTCGTTCTTCTGCTCTCAGGTTCCAGGATGGGGGTAGATAACCAGCGGCCCAGGTGAACCCCACACTCGTGAGTGACCCCGGGCAAGTCCTGTCCATCCTATAGGACTCAGAGGTGTGGGGTTAGGGGGGCCGTGGGCCAGTTGTGCTTAACACTAACCCACTAACCCTAACGCCCAAATCTCTACTGTTCCCTCCCTAACCCTAACCTCCTCATCTCTAATCCTAAACCCTAATGCTCCTAACCCCTAGCCCCTAGATACTCGACCTTGACCTGTAAACTCCTAACCCTTACCCTGACCCTGACTCAGACCATCTAACCTGACCCTCTAAAGCTGACCCTGAAGCCTGCATCCTTTAACTGTAATTCCTCAAAACCTGGGCTCAGCTGAGTGGCTCCATCCAGAGGTGAATCAGGACCTGTCTTTGGGGCCCCACTGCCTCTGCCCTCTCCTCCCCCCAGGAACCAGAAAGTCTGGGTTGTTGGACTCTCCTGACCAGAGGGGCAGCTGCTCCTGGTCTACCTGCGCCCACACCCCCCTCCTCTGGGGCCCTTGGCCTCTGGACTGTCTGACCTTCAGTCCACCTTCAAGAACCCGGAGACAAATCCAGGTGAGACGCCTACTTCATTGGCACAGGTGGGACCTGGTCCCCATCCTCACAGCCCGGCCAGAAAGCTTTGTGCACACTGTCTCATGAGGCTGCCTGTCCCCAGCCAGCTGGAGGGGTCGGGAGTCAGATGGGGAACCAAAGTGTCCTTGAGGTTGGACTGTGGGCAGGACAGGGTAGGAGGGGCGAGAGGTGAGGTGTCATCATTCCCAAACCAGGCAGGGAGTGTATGCTGTGTTTGCATTTCGGACAGGGAAGAGTATGTCAGATGGAGGCTCTGAAGTAGCACACCTTGCAGGCCAACCTACCAGGGCAGGTCTTCCCTAAGCCAACGGGTGGTGCAAAACAACGCAACAAACTGTACATATATCCTTATAATGAATCTGGCAACTGGAAAGGAAACATCACAGGTCATGGCAACTGAGACACGAGGAGCCCATCCCGCCCGCCCAGCCTTGCGCAGTCTGGAGGTGGAGCCGGGGTAGGCTGGACAGGCAGCTCCCGGCTAAGGCCTGGGCCGGAGAGCCCCAGGAGGCATGGCAACCCGCAGACAATTTCCAGAGCCCACTGCAGCCGGGAGACGTTCCCTACAGAACAGCCTCGGGCCCTGTGTGTCCACCCTGCACACAGCACGACCATTGGTCCGTCGACCCCTGGGCCTCATTCACGGCTGTCTGGCCACCCCTCCCCTCACTCCCTGAGTGCCTGAGCCCCCAGGGCCCCCTTGGCCGAGCCTTCTCTGCACACCTGGCTCTCCTGATTATCCCTGCCTCTCTGAGCACACCGTGTCCTTCCCTGGGGTCTGCGGGTCTGGCTAAGGGTTCCCCCTTGACCCCGGGTAGGCACCCCAGCCAACGCTGACACTTGCCTTTCCTGCAAGATGGCCCCCTCAGTCTCACCAACTCCAAACTGTGTTGCGTTTACTTCTGGGAAAGAGGGAATGAAGAGGAAGCCCCATTCCGGCCTCACACAAGGTGCGTGCTAACCTTGTGGACCCAAGGGACCACCACAAAGAGGCTGGAAGCCTGGCAGAGGCACAGCCCCTACCGTCACCCCTGTTCCTCGGCCCAGCTTCTCTCTTCTACCATCAAACCCCTCAGCCACCACCAGAGGAAAAATGTGGGCTTAATCCTGTCACTCTGGTTCCAAAACTGTTCTCTCTGTCTATAAAACGAAGTCAAAGCTAGCTGTCTGGCCACCCTTGCAGCCCCTCTGTGATGCGTCCTCCCTGCGAGCCAGGCACCCAGCCCCTTCCCCTGCCCCCTGCCCCCACCCTCCTCTAGAGCAAGCTCCGTCCATCCCGCTCCTTCAGTTCAGCTCAGATGCCACCTCCGCTGACCCACCAGCTAGAGGTAACCTCTCCCTCCACAGACACACCTGGCCTGCAGCTCCTCTGTCCCATGCCCGGCTGGGCTGAGCAGAGCTGAGAGCATGCGCCTGCTTCACTGTGGACCCCAGGCCCCAGCACATGGCACAGGCTCAGGGATGTTTACTGGACAGATGGATGACCATGAGGATGAGCAGGCATATCACTCATGGTAGCGGGGAGTGGTCCTCCTTTTGAGTCTCTACACTTCACCACAAAGTGCTGAGGCAACAGCAAAAGGGAGGGTGGGGGAAGGCGGCACCAGAAAGCAACAACTCCATGCCTTCCTCATACCCCCACAGCACGCATGGGTACACACACATGTGCACGTACATGCCCAAGCATACCAGCATTCACACACATGTACACACACACATGCAAAGATGGACTGCAGTCACACACAGGCACACAATCACACGTGCTGCGCATGCAAAAACACGTGCATACACACATGTGCCTGCCTGCACATAAACACACTCACATGCACTCGGATGTACACAGACCTGTTCACAGACAGTACACACATGCACATGCTTGTGCACACTCACGTAATACACACACATACACACAAAAGCTCAGGAAATTTCACAAAGTTTGTTTTTGTTTCACCCTCCCCAAGAATGAGGAGACAGCAGATGGTCCCTGGGAAATAAAGATGGTCACGGCCCTGCATCTGTCACAGAGGCTAGTTGAAGGCTCAAGCACGCTCTGCCCTGCCCAGTCGTGGGGTACAGACCCAGCCTGCTCAGCTGCCTCGGCCGAGCCTTCCACTGCCCCAGCCGCTCGTGGGAGAAGCAAGTCTGAGTGTCACTTGCGGGTCATGTCTGTGCTACTTCCGGACTGGGGGTCTTGTGTTATCTTGCATGGTATCTTGCTGTGGGCTGAGGCTTACATTTTGCTATCTACTCTTCCATAAGCACTTCACCATATTCCTGAATGTCTATGCCCTCCAGAGGCCCCAGTTCTAGAACCCTGGAGTTGGGAAACAGTCAGCCGTCTCTGTGCACAATCACAAAGCTGCAGTCTGACCCAAGTCCACTTCTTCTATGTCTTAATGCTGCTCCACCTGGGGCTGATTGCAGAGGTGCTGGGTCTACAGTCCATGAAGATCTGGGAGACATGATCCCCCTCTCACAGGCCTGCACGGACTTGCCTTTGCCTGTTAGTCCAAGTCATGCTCTATAAAACATCTCTGTTTTTCTCCTCTAGAAAAAAATATTCCCAGAAGCAGCAGCATCTCTTTAGACCACAGTCAGGATGACCCTCCTGGAATGAGCCTCAATCCTACCTCAACTGGACTATCTCCTGCCCTCTGCCTGACAAGGACCAGGCCTTGGGTGTGGTCAGTCTCCCCTCCAGTCTCACTGGGCCTTCCTGACCAGAGAACCCAGGAATACCCCCTGAGCCTGTGGACTCAAGCACGTGCTGTGGGAAAATGTGCTGATGCATAAAAAAAATGACAGGACTCTCCAAGACCATAAAAAATCACACACAACACAAACCATAAATAACCGCCAGGCTTGTTCTACACTGTGTGAAAACTCAATTTTTCACTACACTGGAACATACTCAGAGATGCTCTGGGCCTGGAAGAGCCCCAGGGCCCTGGTGCTGCCCAGACTGGAAAGGGCCTCACAAAGCACCTACTGGATCCTCACTGTGGTGGGATGGGGGATCCAGGGAGACTGCATAAGAAGTGGGTACGGGAGCCCAGCCAAGCTCCCAGGCTTCTGGTGCCTGGAGGGTCAGAAAGTTCCAGAGTATTCCCCTTGCTGAACTTGGATTCAGAGTCCCAGGTGCTCTGTGGGCAGCAGGATCCTCCCATGAGGACACTGACCATCTCCTCCAGGCCTCTACCACACAAAGGGTGACCAAACACAGAGCTGTGCCACAGGGACACGAGAAGGCCAGGGAGCCTGAGGGAGAGGAGGCGGGAAGCGGCAGCACCCCAATTGCATGGTCTTCTCGTCCCCGTGGAGCCCCTGCCCTGGTGCACAGTTCACTCCCGGGCTCACCGTGAGTGACACGCTGAGCAGGCCTTAGTCTTACCGACGGCCAGATCTCTCGGGCACTCTGCGTCCTGTGTTTTGCTGCAGACAATACACCCTTAGTAACTGCTCAAGTCACGGATCGAGACGGTCAATGGACGAATGAGCAAGGGAATGAGTGAGCGATGAAGGAACAGAAAAATGGGCAGATGGTGGATCCGCACTGCCGTGCTGACCCCGAGAACGAAATGTCACAGGTGTGCAAGACTCTCCTACGAAACAGTTTCCACCGCCTCCTGACCCCAAGCCACTCCCTTCAGGACACCCTTGCTCCACACCCTAAACTGTACCCTAGCCCTAGCCCGTACCCTAACCCATACCCTAACCCTAAACTGTAGCCATACCTTAACCCATACCCGAATCCTAAAACTAAGGCATACCAAACCCTAACCCATACCCTAACCCTAACCCATACGCAAACACTAAACCATAACCTAACCCATACCCTAACCCATACCCTAACCCTAACCTAACCCTAACCCTGAACCTGACCCTGACCCTAACCACTAACCCTAAACCTAACCCTAACCTTAACCCTAACCCGTGACCCTAACCCTAACCCTAAACCTAAACCTAACCTTAACGCTACCCTAACACTCACCTTTACCATAAACCTTACCCGTTCGCTAACCCTAACTCTAACCCTAAACACTAAACCCTAACCCAACCCTGACCCTGACCCTAACCCATACCCCAACCCTAACCCATGCCCTAAACTTAAACTGTACCCTAACCTGTATCCTAACCCTAATCCATACCCTAAGCCTAACCTGTACCCTAACACATACCATAAGCCTAAGCCATAGCCATACCCTAACCTGCACCGTAACGCGTATGCTAACCCTAAGGCTACCCTCTTACCCTAACCCTCACTGTAACCCTTAAACCCTAACCCCAAAACCCTAGTCTTAACCTTGAACCTGACCCTAACCCTAAACCCTAACCCTGAAAGCCAAAAACCCTAAAACCCTAAACCTAACCCTAAACCCTAAACCTTAATCCCTAACCCTAACCCTAAACCTAACCCTACCCCAACCCTAACCCTAACTAACCCTACCCATAACTAACACTAACGCTACCCCTAACCCTAACACCTAATCCTAACCCTAAACCTCTAACCCAAAACCTCTATCCATAACCCTAACCCTAACCCTAACAAAAGCACCGATGCTACTCCTATCTCAGGCCCTGACACTGTCCCTATATAAAGACTTGCTGCTGTCAATATCTATATCCTGACACAATCCTAAGCTTATATCCTGACCCATCTCTTACTGAAGTCCTGAAACTCTCCCTAAGTGAACCTTGATGCTGTCCCTAAGTGAGGCCCCAAGGCTGTCCGTAACAGACACCCCGATAATATCTTTAACCAACACCCTGATGCTGATCCTACAGAGGCACTTGTGGTGCGACTAAGCCTTTCCCAGACACTGTCCCTAGATAAGGCCCTGACGCTGCTTCTAAATAAGGCCCTGATGCTCTGAGTAACTAAAGCCCTCAAACTATCCCTTGCTCATTTACTGACATAATCCCTAGCCCTTAACCTGACTCGATCCATAGCTAATGTCCTGCCTCTGATCCTACCTGAAGCCCGAATGCTGTCCCTAACTAAGGCCCTGACTAGTCCTAACTCAGGCCCTGACACGATACCTAACAAAGGCTCTGATGCTACTCCTAACTAAGGCCCTGACACTCTCCGTAACTAAGGCCCTGAACCTACTCCTAACTCAGGACCTGAACATGTCTTTAACTAAGACCCTAATACTGATCCTACAAAGGCCCTGATGCTGCTCCAAAGTCATAACCTGACAGTGTCCCCAGCTAAGGGCCTGATGCTAGGCCTCACTCAGGCCCTGTCACTCTCCCTAAGTCAGGCTCTCACGCTGTCCCTACCTGAAGCCCTGGCATTGGTTCTAAAAATGGCCCTGGTACTCTCAGTAACTAACGTCGTGACACGATCCCTAGATGTTAACCTGACCCTGTCACTAGCTAATGTCCTCCCTCTGATGATAACTAAAGCCCTGATGCTGCGCCTAACTCAGGCCCTGAATTTAGTCCCAAGTCCGTGACACTGTCCTTAATTAAGGCCTAGATGCTTCTCCTAGGTCAGGGCTTGATACTGTTCCTAACTAAGGCCCTAACACTATTCCTAACTCAGGTTCTGACACTGTACGTAACAGAAGGCCCTGACGCTAGTCCTAAGGCCCTGACACTACTCCTAACTCAGGCTCTGACACTAGTCCTAACTAAGGCCCTGACACTGTCCCTAACTAAGGCCCTGACACTACACCTAACTCAGGCCCTGACACTGGCCCTAACTAAAGCACTGACACTACTCCTAACACAGGCCCCCACACGATTCCTTTGAAGGCTCTGATGGTAGTCCTAAGGCCCTGACACTGACCCTAACTAAGGCCCTGCTGCCGTCAATATCTAAAGTCCTGACACTATCCTGAGAATATATTCTAACAAATGTCTTAATAACGTCCTAGAACTCTCCTGATGTAAGCCTTGACGCTGTCCCTAAGTGAGGCCCTGAGGCTGTCCCTAACACAGGCCCTGAGAACGTCTTTAACAAAGACCCTGATGCTCATCCTACAGAGGCAATTGTGCTGCTCCTAAGCCTGGCCTGACACTTTCCCTAGATAAGGCCCTGACACTGGTCCTAAATAAGGCCCTGATGCTCTGAATAACTAAGGCCTTCAAACTATCCCTCGCTCATTTCCTAACATTTTCCGTAGCCCATAACCTGACTCGATCTGTAGATAATGTCCTGCCTCTTATCCTAACTGAAGCCCTAATGCTGTCCCTAACTAAGTCACTAACTACTCCTAACTCAGGCCCTGACACTGGCCCTAACTAAAGCCTTCAAACTACTCCTAACTCAGGTCAGACACTGTCCCTAACAAAGACCCTGACACTACACATAACACAGGCCCTGACATGATACCTAACAAAGGCTCTCATGCTAGTCTTAACTAAGGCCCTGACACTCTCCCTACCTAAGGCCCTGAACGTACTCCTAACTCAGGCCCTGATCATGTCTTTAACAAAGACCCTAATGCTCATCCTACAAAGGCCCTAATGCTGCTCCTAAGTCATACCCTGAGAATGTCCCGAGCTAAGGGCCTGATGCTAGGCCTCACTCAGGCCGTCACTCTCCTTATGTCAGGCTCTGATGCTGTCCCTACCTGAAGCCCTGACACTTTCTAAACAAGGCCCCTGGTACTCTCAGTAACTATGGTATTGACACTATCCCCAGGTCATTTCCTGACACTATACCTAGATATTAACCTAACTCTATCTTTAGCTAAAGTCGAGCCTCTTATGCCGACTAAAGCCCTGATGCTGCGCCTAAATCAGGCCGTGAATTTAGCCCCAAGGCCATGACACTGTCCCTAACTAAGGCCTAGATGCTGGTCCAACGTCAGGGCCTGATACTGTCCCTAACAAAGGCCCTAACACTATTCCTAACTCAGGCCCTGACACTGTACCTAACAGAAGGCTCTGATGCTACTCCTAACCAAGGCCCTGACACTGTCCCAAACTAAGGCCTAGATGCTGGTCCAAAGTCAGGACCTGATACTGTCCCTATCTAAGGACCTAGCACTATAGCTAACTCAGTCCCTGACACTACCTAACAGAAGGCCCTGACCCCAGTCCTAATTAAGACCCTGACACTGTCCCTAACAAAGGCTCTGATGCTAGTCCTAACCAAGGCAATGACACTGTCCCTAAGTAAGGCCTGAGATTACTAATAACTCAGGCCATGACACGATACCTAAAAAAGGCTCTGATGCTGTTCCTAACTAAGGCACTGACACTGTCCCTAACTAAGGCCCTGACACTACTCCTAACTCAGGCCCTCAAACGATTCCTAAAAAAGGCTCTGATGCTAGTCCTAACTAAGGCCCTGACACTGTTCCTAACAAAGGCACTGATGCCACTCCTAACTCAGGCCCTAACACTGTCCCCAATGAAGGGCCTTGTGCAACTCCTAATTCAGGCCCTAACACGATACCTAACAAAGGCTCTGATGCTAATCGTACCTAAGGCTCTGACACTGTCCTTAACTAAGGCCTGGACACTACCACTAACTCAGGCCCTGATACTGTCTCTACCTAAGGCCCTGACACTACACCTACCTCAGGCCATGACAGTGTCCCTAACTAAGGCCCTGACACTACTCCTAACTCTGCCCTGACATTATAACTAACAAAGGCTCTGACGCTAGTTCTAACCAAGGCCCTGTCACTGTCCGAAACAAAGGCGCTGACACGGTACCTAACGAAGGCTCTGATGTTAATCCTAACTAAGGCCCTGACACTGACCCTAACTAAGCCCTTGACACTACTCCTAACTAAGGCCCTGATGCTACACCTAACTCAGGCCCTGACACTGTCCTTAACGAAGGCCTTGACACTACTAATGACTCAGGCCCTGACACTGTCCCTGAGGCCCTGACACTACTACTAACTCAGGCCCTGACACGATACCTAACGAAGGCACTGATGGTAACCCTAACTAAGGCCTTGACACTATTCCTAACTAAGGCCCTGATGCTACACTTAACTCAGGCCCTGACACTGTCCGTAAATAAGGCCCTGACACTACACCTAAAACAGGCCCTGACACTGTTCCTAACAGAGGCACTGATGCTAGTCCTATATCAGGCCCTGACACTGTCCCTAATAAAGGCCCTGCTGCTGTCAATATCGAAAGTCCTGACACTATCCTAAGTGTATAGCCTGACCAATCTCTTACTAAGTTCCTGAAACTGTCCCTAAGTGAGGCCTTGATGCTGTCCCTAAGAGAGGCCCTGAGGCTGTCCCTAACAGAGGTCCTGATAATGTCTTTAACAAAGACCCTGATGCTGATCTTACAGAAGTACTGGTGCTACTCCTAAGCCTTGCGTGGACACTGTCCCTAGATAAGGCCCTGAAGCAGGTCCTAAATAAGGTCCTGATGATCTGAATAACTAAGGCCTTCAAACTATCCCTCACTCATTTCCTGACATCATGCCTAGCCTGTAACCTCAGTCCGTAGCTAATGTCCTGCCTCTTATCCTACCTGAAGTCCTAATGCTGTCCCCAACTAAGGCCCTGACTACTGCTAAATCAGGCCCTGACACTGGCCCTAACTAAAACCTTCACACTACTCCTATCTCAGGTCCTGACACTGTCCCTAACTAAGGCCCTGACACTACTCATAACTCAGGCCCTGAGACGATACCTAATAAAGGCTCTGATGCTAGTCTTAACTAAGGCCCTGACACTCTCCCTACCTAAGGCCCTGAACGTACTCCTAACTCAGGCCCTGATCATGTCTTTAACTAAGACCCTACTGCTCATCCTACAAAGGCCCCATTGCTGCTCCTAAGTCATGCCCTGAGAGTGTCCCTAGCTAAGGGCCTGATGCTAGGCCTCACTCAGGCCCTGTCGCTCTCCCTAAGACAGGCTCCCAGGCGATCCCTACCTGAACCCCTGACACTGGTTCTAAACAAGGACCTGAGACTCTCAGTAACTGTGGTATTCACACTATCCCCAGGTCATTTCCTGACACTATACCTATACCTTAACGTAACCCTGTCTTTAGCTAAAGTCGAGCCTCTTATGCCAACTAAAGGCCTGATGCTGTGCGTAACTCAGGCCCTGACTTAGTCCCAAGGCCTTGACACTGTCCCTAACTAAGGCCGAGATGCTGGTCCAACGTCAGGGCCTGATACTGTCCCTAACAAAGGCCCTAACACTAATCCTAACTCAGGCCCTGACAGTGTACCTAACAGAAGGTCCTGACCTTAGTCCTAACTAAGACCCTGACACTGTCCCTAACAAAGGCTCAGATGCTAGTCCTAACCAAGGCCCTCACACTGTCCCTAACTAAGACCCTGACAGTACTCCTCACTTAGGCCCTGACCCGATACCTAACAAGGCTTACTTATTAAGTAAGTAATAATTAGCCTACCTGAAGCCCTAACTCTGTCCCTACCTAAGGACCTGAATAGTCCTAACTAAGGCCCTGACACTGTCCTCACCAAGGCCTTCACCGTACTCCTAACTCAACCCCTGACACTGTACCTAACTAAGGCCCTGACAGTACTCCTAACTTAGGCCCTGACACGATACCTAACAAAGGTTCTGACGCTATTCCTAACTAAGGCGCTGAAACAGGACCTAACTAAAGCCCTTGACTTAGAAGTAGTGTCAAGGCTTTAGTTAGGGACAGTGTTGGGCCTTAGTTCGGACTAGCATCACAGCCTTTGTTAGGTATCATGTCAAGGCCTGAGTTAGGAGTAGTGTCAGGGCCTTAGTTGGGGACAGTGTCAGGTCCTTAGTTAGGACTAGCAACAGAGCCTTTGTTAGTAATCGTGTGAGGGCCTGAGTTAGGAGCAATGTCAAGGCCTTAGATAGGGACAGTGTGTGTCAGGGCCTTGGTTAGGACTATCTGATCAGAGTCTTTGTTAGGTATCATGTCAGGGCCTGAGTTAAGAGTAATATCAGAGCCTTAGTTAGGAACAATGTCATGGCCTGAGTTAGGAGTAGTATCAGGGCGTTATTTAGGGACACTGTCAGGGCCTGAGTTAGCAGTAGTGTCAAGGACTTTGTTACGGATTGTGTCAGGGCCTCAGTTAGGAATAGTGTCAGGGCCCTAGGTAGGGACAGTATGAGGCCCTGACTTAGGATGAGCATCTAGGCCTTAGTTAAGGACAGTGCCACGGCCTTGGGACTAAAGTCAGGGCCTCAGTTAGGCACAGCATCAGGGCTTTAGTTGGCATAAGAAGCTCAACTTTAGCTAAAGAAACGGTTAGGTTAAGCTCTAGGTATAGTATCAGGAAATAACCTAGGGATAGTGTCAAACTTTAGTTACTGAGAGTATCAGGGACTTGTTCAGAACGAGTGTCAGGGCTTCAGGTAGGGACAGTGTCAGAGCCTGACAGAGAGACGGTCAGAGCATGACTGAGGCCTAGCGTCAGGCCCTTAGCTAGGGACACTGTCAGGGCATGACTCAGGAGCAGCATCAGGGCCTCTGTAGAATCAGCATTACGGTCTTAAGACATGATCAGAGCCTGAGTTACGGAGAGCGTCAGGGCCTCAGTTATGGATAGCTTCAGAGCCTATGTTAGCAACAACCTCACGGCTTTATTTGGGGACAGCGTCAGGGCTGACTTAGGAATAGTGTCAGGACCTTGGTTAGACATGGGTCAGTATATTAGCTCAGTATAGTGTCAGGCCTTTAGTTATTACTGTCAGCAGGGCCTACATTAGGGACATCTTCCGGGCCTTGCTTACAGTGTGAGGGCCTTAACAGGACTATTCAGGGCCTTAGTTAGGGACAGCATTAGGGCTTTACGTAGGATGAGAGGCAGGATATTAACTATGGACTGAGTCAGGTTACGGGCTAGGGATAAGGTCAGGAAAGGACCGAGGGACAGTTTGAAGGCCTTAGTTACTGAGAGAACCTGGGCCTTCTTTACAACCAGCGTCACAGCCTTCGGTAGGGACAGTGCCAGGTCAAGGCCTAGGAGGAGCATAAGGGCCTCTGTAGGATCAGCATCAGGGTCTTCGTTAAAGACATTCTCAGGGCCTCACTTAGGGACAACCTCAGGGCCTCACTTAGGGACAGTGTCAAGGCTCACGTAGGGACAGTTTCAGGACCTTAGTAAGAGATGTGACAGGATATATGCTCAGGATAGTATCAAAACTTTAGATATTGATGACAGCAGGGCCTTTGTTAGGGACAGTGTCAGGGCCTGAGTTAGGGACAGTGTCAGGGACTGAGCTAGGGTCAGTGTCAGGGCCTTAGCTAGGATTAGCCTCAAGAGCCTTTGTTAGGTATCGTGTCTGGGCCTGAGTTAGAAGTAGTGTCAGGGCCTTAGTTATGGACAGTGTCAGGGCCTGAGGTAGGTGTAGTGTCAGGGCCTTAGTTCGGACAGTGTCAGGACCTTAGTTAGGACTAGCATCAGAGCCTTTGTTAGGTACCATGGCAGGGCCTACATTAGGAGTACAACAAGGCCCTTAGTTGGGGACACATTCACGGGTAGAGCTAGGAGTAATGTCAGGGCGTTATTTAGGGAGAGTGTCAGGGCGTGAGTTAGGAGTAGTCTCACGGCCTTAGTTAGGAGTAGCACCAGAGCCTTTCTTAGGAATAGTGTGAGGGCCTGAGTTAGGACCAGCATCAGAACCTCTGTTCGGTATCGTGTCGCGGCCTGAGTTAGCCGTAGTCTCAGGCTCTACTTAAGGACAGTGTCCGGGCATTGGTTATGAGCAACAGAGCCTTTGTTGCGCACACTCTCAGGACCTTGGTTAGGACTAGTGTCAGAGGCTTCTGTTAGGTAAACTGTCAGGACTTGAGTTAGGAATAGTATTAGGGCCTTAGTTAAGGACAGTATCAGGAGCTGACTTAGTTAGAGCATCAAGGCCTTAGTTAGGGACAGTGTCACAGCCTTAGGGCTAAATTCAGGGCCTGAGTTAGGCACAGCATCAGTGCTTTACTTGCCATAAGAGGCCTGATTTTACCTAAAGACAGGGTTAAATTATGTTCTAGGTATACTGTCAGGAAATGACCCAGGTATAGTGTCAACACTTTAGTTACTGAGAGTATCAGGGCCTTGTTTTGAACCAGTGTCAGGGCTTCAGGTAGGGACAGCGTCAGAGCCTGACGTAGGGAGAGCGACAGGGCCCGAGTGAGGCCTAGCATCAGGTCCTTAGCTGGGGACACTGTCAGGGCATGACTCAGGAGCAGCATCAGGGCCTCTGTAGGATCAGCATTACGGTCTTAGTTAAAGACATGATCAGGGCCTGAGTTAGGTGGAGTGTCAAGGCCTCAGTTACGGATAGCTTCAGGACCTGTGTTAGGGACAGCCTCAGGGCTTTATTTAGGGCCAGCATCAGGGCTGACTTAGGCATAGTGTCAGGACCTTGGTTAGAGATGGGTCAGTATATTAGCTCAGGATAGTGTCAGGACTTTAGTTATTGCTGGCAGCAGAGCCTGCATTAGAGACAGCTTCCGGGACTTACTTACAAACAGTGTCAGGGCCTTACGGATGACTAGTCAGGGACTTAGTTGGGGACAGCATTAGGGCTTCAGGTAGGGTAAGAGGCAGGACATTAACTACGGACTGAGTCAGGTTACGGGCTAGGGATAAAGTCAGGAACGTAGCGAGGGACAGTTTGAAGGCCTTAGTTACTGAGAGCACCTGGGCCTTCTTTAGGACAAGCGTCACAGCCTTCGGTAGGGACAGTGTCAGGGCAAGGCATAGGAGGAGC
The DNA here is from genome assembly GCF_949752795.1 of Hyperoodon ampullatus. Taxonomy (NCBI): domain Eukaryota; kingdom Metazoa; phylum Chordata; class Mammalia; order Artiodactyla; family Ziphiidae; genus Hyperoodon; species Hyperoodon ampullatus. Next base: position 108,947,478 of record NC_136922.1, on the reverse strand, counting down.
ATGAGGGCCTCTGTAGGATCAGCATCAGGGTCTTGGTAAAAGACATTCTCAAGGCCTCACTTAGGGACAGGCTCAGGGTGTCACTTAGGGACAGCGTCAACGCTCACTGAGGGACACTTTCAGGACCTTAGTAAGAGATAGGACAGGATATATGCTAAGGATACTGTCAGAACTTTAGATATTGACAGCAGCAGGGTCTTTGTTATGGACACTGTCAGGGCCTGAGTTAGGACTACCATCAGTGCCTCTGTTAGGAACAGTGTCAGGGCCTATTGTAGGTGTAGTATCAGGGCCTTATTTAGGGACAGTGTCAGGGCCTGAATTAAGTATAGCTTCAGGGCCTTAGTTAGGAATAGTGTCAAGGCCTAAGTCAGGGTCACTGTCACGGCCTTAGTTAGGGTTAGCATCAGAGACTTCGTTGGGGGTAATGTCAGGGCCTCAGTTACGAGCAGTGTCAGGGCCTTAGTTAGGGACAGTCTCAGGGCCTTGGTTAGGACTAGCATCAGAGCATTTCTTACGTATAATGACAGGACCAGAGTTAGGAGGTCAGTCAGGCCCTTAGATAGGGACACTGTCAGGGCCTTAGTTAGGGACAGTATCACGGCCTGAGTTAGTAGTGGTGTAAAGGCCTTAGTTAAGGACAGTGTCAGGGCAAGGCCTAGGAGGAGCATAAGGGCCTCCATAGGAGCTGGGGCCAGAGCTGGGGCTTGGGCTGGGGCAGGGACTGGGGCTAGGGCTACAGCCTTACTTAGGAATAGTGTCAAGGCCTTAGTTAGGGTCACTGACAGGGCCTTACTTAGGGTTAGCATCAGATCCTTCGTTAGGTTTAATCTCAGGACCTGAGTTAGAAGTAGTATCACGGCCTTAGTAAGGGACAGTGTCAGGGCCTTGGTTAGGAGGAGCGTCAGAGCCTTAGTTATGTATAATGGCAGGGCCAGAGCTAGGAGGAGAGAAAGACCCTTAGTTATGGACACTGTCAGGGCCTTAGTTAGGGACAGTATCACGACGTGAGTCAGTAGTAGTGTCAAGGCCTTAGTTAAGGACAGAGTCAGGGCAAGGCCTAGGAGGAGCATAATGGCCTCTGTAGGATCAAGGACTAGGGCTGCGGCTGGGGCTGGGGCTAGGGCTAGGGCTAGGGCCTTAGTTAGGAATAGTGTCAAGGCCTTAGTTAGGGTCACTGTCAGGGCCTTAGTTAGGGTTAGCATCAGAGCCTTTGTTAGGTATAATGTCAGAACTTGAGTTAGAAGTAGTGTCAGGGCCTTAGTGAGGGACAGTGCCAGGTCCTTTGTAAGGACGAGCGTTAGAGCTTTGTTATGTATAATGGCAGGGCCAGAGTTAGGAGGAGAGTCAGGCAATTAGTCAGGGACACTGTCAGGGACTTAGTTAGGGACAGTATCAGGGCCTGAGTTAGTAGTAGTGTCAAGGCCTTAGTTAAGGACAGTGTCAGGGAAAGGCCTAAGAGGAGCATAAGGGCCTCCGTAGGAGCTGGGGCCAGAGCTGGGGCTTGGGCTGGGGCTGGGGCTGGAGCTGGGGCTAGGGCTAGAGCCTTACTTAGGAATAGTGTCAAGGCCTTAGTTAGGGTCACTGTCAGGGCCTTACTTAGGGTTAGCATCAGATCCTTTGTTAGGTATAATCTCAGGACCTGAGTTAGAAGTAGTATCACGGCCTTAGTAAGGGACAGTGTCAGGGCCTTGGTTAGGAGGAGCGTCAGAGCCTTAGTTATGTATAATGGCAGGGCCAGAGCTAGGAGGAGAGAATGACCCTTAGTTAGGGACACTGTCAGGGCCTTAGTTAGGGACAGTATCACAGCGTGAGTTAGTAGTAGTGTCAAGGCCTTAGTTAAGGACAGAGTCAGGGCAAGGCCTAGGAGGAGCATAAGGGCCTCTGTAGGATCAAGGACTAGGGCTGCGGCTGGGGCTGGGGCTAGGGCTAGGGCTAGGGCCTTAGTTAGGAATAGTGTCAAGGCCTTAGTTAGGGTCACTTTCAGGGCCTTAGTTAGGGTTAGCATCAGAGCCTTTGTTAGGTATAATGTCAGAGCTTAAGTAAGAACTACTGTAAGGGCCTTAGTGAGGGACAGTGTCAGGTCCTTGGTAAGGACGAGCGTTGGAGCCTTTGTTATGTATAATGGCAGGGCCAGAATTAGGAGGAGAGTCAGGCAATTAGTCAGGGACACTGTCAGGGACATAGTTAGGGACAGTATCAGGGCCTGAGTTAGTAGTAGTGTCAAGGCCTTAGTTAAGGACAGTGTCAGGGCAAGGACTAGGAGGAGCATAAAGGCCTCTGTAGGAGCTGGGGCAGGAGCTGGGACTGGGGCTGGGGCTAGGGCTAGGGCCTTAGTTAGGAATAGTGTCAAGGCCTTAGTTAGGGTCACTGTCAGGGCCTTAGTTAGGGTTAGCATCAGAGGCTTCGTTAGGTATAATGTCAGGGACTGAGGTAGAAGTCCTGTCAGGGCCTTAGTGAGGGACTGTGTCAGGGCCTTGGTTAGGATGAGCATCACAGCCTTTGTTCTGTATAATGGCAGAGCCAGAGTTACGAGGAGAGTCACGCCCTTAGTTAGGGACACTGTCAGGGCCTTAGGGACACTATCATGACCTGAGTTAGGATTAGTGTCAAGGCCTTAGTTAAGGACAGTGTCAAGGCAAGGCCTAGGAGAAGCATGAGGGCCTCTGTAGGATCAGTGGATGGGGCTGGGTCTACGGCTGGGGTTAGGGCTGGGGCTAGGGCTAGGGCCTTAGTTAGGAATACTGTCAAGGCCTTAGTTAGGATTAGTGTACGAGACTTCGTTAGGATTAGCATCAGAGCCTTCATTAGGTATCCTGTCAGGGCCTGAGCTACGAGTAGTGTCAGGGCCTTAGTTAGGGACAGTGTCAGGGCCTGAGTTAGGAGTGAAAGCAGTGCCTCTCTTAGGAACAGTGTCAGGGTCTGTGTTAGGTATAGTGTCAGGGCATAAGTTAGGACAGTGTCAGGGCCTTAGGTAGGACGAGCATCAGAGCCTTCGTTAGTTATCGTGTCAGGGCCTGAGTTAGCCGTAGTCTCAGGGACTACGTAGGGACAGTGTCAGGGCCTTGATTAGGACTATCATCAGAGCCTTTTTTAGGGACAGTGTCAGGGTCTTGGTTAGGACTTGCGTCAGGGCCTTCTGTTAGGTACACTGTCAGGGCCTGAGTCAGGCATAGTGCTGGGGACTTTGTTAGGGACAGTATCACGCCCTGATGTTGGACCAGCATCTAGGCCTTAGTTAGGGACAGTGTCACAGACTTGGGGCTAAATTCAGGGCATGAGGTAAGCACAGCATCAGGGCTTTAGTTACCATAAGAGGCTCGACATTAGCTAAAGAAAGGGTTAAATTATGATAAAGGTATACTGTCAGGAAATGACCCAGGTACACTGTCAACACCTTACTTACTAAGAGTATCGAGGCCTTGTTTAGAACCAGTGTCAGGGCTTCAGGTAGGGACAGCGTCACAGCCTGACGTAGGGAGAGCGACAGGGCCCGAGTGACGCCTAGCATCAGGTCCTTAGCTGGGGACACTGTCAGGGCATGACTCAGGAGCAGCATCAGGGCCTCCGTAGGATCAGCATTACGGTCTTAGTTAAAGACATGATCAGGGCCTCAGTTAGGTGGAGTGTCAAGGCCTCAATTACGGATAGCTTCAGGGCCTGTGTTAGGGACAGCCTCACGGCTTTATTTAGGGCCAGCATCAGGGCTGACTTAGGGATAGTGTCAGGACCTTGGTACGAGATGGGTCAGTAAATTAGCTCAGGATAGTGTTAGGCCTCTAGTTATTGCCGACAGCAGGGCCTGCATTAGGGACACCTTACAGGCCTTACTTACAAACACTGTCAGGGCCTTGGTGTTGACTAGTCAGGGCCTCAGATAGGGACAACATTAGGGCTTCAGGTAGGGTAAGAGGCACGACATTAACTATGAACTAGGGATAAAGTCCAGAACGGAGCGAGGGACACTTTGAAGGCCTTAGTTATCGAGAGGAACTTGGCCCTCTTTAGGAACACTATCACGGCCTTCGGTAGGGACAGTGTCAGGGCAAGGCCTAGGAGGAGCATAACGGCCTTTGTACGATCAGCATCAGGGGCTAGGGCTAGGGCTGGGGCTGGGGCTGGGGATGGGGATGGGACTGGGGATGGGGTAGTGGAGGGCTAGGGCTAGGGTTAGGGCTAGGGCCTTAGTTAGAATAGTGTCAAAACCTTAGTTAGGGTCACTGACAGGGCCCTAGTTAAGGTTAGCATAAGAACCTTTGTTAGGTATAATGTCAGAGCTTGAGTTAGAAGTAGTGTCAGGGCCTTAGTGAGGGACAGTGTCAAGTCCTTGGTAAGCACCAGCGTTAGAGCCTTTGTTATGTATAATGGCAGGGCCAGAGTTAGGAGGAGAGTCAGGCAACTAGTCAGGGACACTGTCAGGGACTTAGATAGGGACAGTATCACGGCCTGAGTTAGTAGTAGTGTCAAGGCCTTAGTTAAGGACAGTGTCAGGGCAAGGCCTATGAGGAGCATAAAGGCCTCTGTAGGAGCTGGGGCAGGAGCTGGGACTGGGGCTGGCGCTGGGGCTGGGGCTAGGGCTAGGGGCTTACTTAGGAATAGTGTCAAGGCCTTAGTCAGGGTCACTGTCAGGGCCTTAGTTAGGGTTAGCATCAGAGCCTTCGTTAGGTATAATGTCAGGGCCTGAGTTAGAAGTAGTGTCAGGGCCTTAGTGAGGGACAGTGTCAGGGCCTTGGTTAGGATGAGCATCAGAGCCTTTGTTATATATAATTGCAGGGCCAGAGTTAGGAAGAGAGTACCGCCCTTACTTAGGGACAATATCAGTGCCTTAGTTAGGGACAGTATCATGGCCTTGGGGCTAAATTCAGGGCCTGAGTTAAGCATAGCATCAGGGCTTTTGTTGCCATAAGAGGCTCGACTTTAGCTAAAGACAGGGATAAGTTATGGTCTAGGTATACTGTCAGGACATGACCCAGGTAGAGTGTCAACACCTTAGTTACTGAGAATATCGGGGCCTTCTTTAGAACCAGTGTCAGGGCTTCAGATAGGGACAGCGTCAGAGCCTGATGTAGGGAGAGCGACAGGGCCCGAGTGAGGCCTAGCATCAGGTCCTTAGCTGGGGACACTGTCAGGGCATGACTCAGGAGCAGCATCAGGGCCTCTGTAGGATCAGCATTACGGTCTTAGTTAAAGACATGATCAGGGCCTGAGTTAGATGGAGTGTCAAGGCCTCAGCTACGGATAGCTTCAGGGCCTGTGTTAGGGACAGCCTCAGGGCTTTATTTAGGGCCAGCATCAGGGCTCACTTAGGGATAGTGTCAGGACCTTGGTTCGAGATGGGTCAGTATATTAGCTCAGGATAGTGTTAGGCCTTTAGTTATTGCCGGCAGCAGGGCCTGCATTAGGGACAGCTTCCCGGCTTTACTTACAAACAGTGTCAGGGCCTTAGTGATGACTAGTGAGGGCCTTAGTTAGGGACAGTATTAGGGCTTCAGGTAGGGTAAGAGGCAGGACATTAACTACGGACTAGGGATAAAGTCAGGAATGGAGCAATGGACACTTTGAAGGCCTTAGTTATCGAAAACACCTGGGCCTTCTTTAGGACCAGTATCACGGCCTTTGGTAGGGACAGTGTCAGGGAAAGACCTAGGAGGAGCATGAGGGCCTCTGTAGGATCAGCATCAGGGACTGGGGATGGGGATGGGGTGGAGATGGGCATGGGGATGGGGACGGGGATGGGGATGGGGATCGACTAGGGGAGGGCTAGGGCTAGGGTTAGGGCTAGGGCCTTAGTTAGGAATAGTGTCAAGGCCTTAGTTAGGGTCACTGTCAGGGCCTTAGTTAGGGTTAGCATCACTGCCTTTGTTAAGTATAATGTCAGAGCTTGAGTTAGAAGTAGTGTCAGGGCCTTAGTGAGGGACAGTGCCAGGTCCTTTGTAAGGACAAGCATTAGAGCCTTTGTTATGTATAATGGCAGGGCCAGAGTTAGGAGGAGAGTCAGGCAATTAGTCAGGGACACTGTCAGGTACTTAGTTAGGGACAGTATCACGGCCTGAGTTAGTAGTAGTGTCAAGGCCTTAGTTGAGGACAGTGTCAGGTCAAGGATTAGGAGGAGCATAAAGGCCTCTGTAGGAGCTGAGGCAGGAGCTGGGACAGGGGCTGAGGCTGGGGCTAAGGCTACGGCTAGGGCTAGGACGAGGGGCTTACTTAGGAATAGTGTCAACGCCTTAGTCAGGGTCAATGTCAGGGCCTTAGTCAGGGTTAGCATCAGAGCCTTTCGTTAGGTATAATGTCAGGGCCTGAGTTAGAAGTAGTGTCAGGGCCTTAGTGAGGGACAGTGTCAGGGCCTTGGTTAGGACGAGCGTCAGAGCTTTTGTTATATATAATTGCAGGGCCAGAGTTAGGAAGAGAGTACCGCCCTTACTTAGGGACAATATCGGTGCCTTAGTTAGGGACAGTATCACGGCCTTGGGGCTAAATTCAGGGCCTGAGTTAAGCATAGCATCAGGGCTTTTGTTGCCATAAGAGGCTCGACTTTAGCTAAACACAGGGATAAGTTATGATCTAGGTATACTGTCAGGACATGACCCAGGTAGAGTGTCAACACCTTAGTTACCGAGAATATTGGGGCCTTGTTTAGAACCAGTGTCAGGGCTTCAGGTAGGGACAGCGTCACAGCCTCACGTAGGGAGAGCGACAGGGCCCGAGTGAGGCCTAGCATCAGGTCCTTAGCTGGGGACATTGGCAGGGCATGACTCAGGAGCAGCATCAGGGCCTCTGTAGGATCAGCATTACGGTCTTAGTTAAAGACATGATCAGGGCCTCAGTTAGGTGGAGTGTCAAGGCCTCAGCTACGGATAGCTTCAGGGCCTGTGTTAGGGACAGCCTCAGGGCTTTATTTAGGGCCAGCATCAGGGCTCACTTAGGGATAGTGTCAGGACCTTGGTTCGAGATGGGTCAGTATATTAGCTCAGGATAGTGTTAGGCCTTTAGTTATTGCCGGCAGCAGGGCCTGCATTAGGGACAGCTTCCCGGCTTTACTTACAAACAGTGTCAGGGCCTTAGTGATGACTAGTGAGGGCCTTAGTTAGGGACAGTACTAGGGCTTTAGGTAGGGTAAGAGGCAGGACATTAACTATGCACTAGGGATAAAGTCAGGAATGGAATGAGGGACACTTTGAACGCCTTAGTTATCGAGAGCACCTGGGCCTTCTTTAGGACCAGTATCACGGCCTTTGGTAGGGACAGTGTCAGGGCAAGGCCTAGGAGGAGCATAAGGGCCTCTGTAGAATTAGCATCAGGGACTGGGGATGGGAATGGGCATGGGGATGGGGATCGGGTAGGGGCGGGCTAGGGCTAGGACTAGGGCTAGGGCCTTAGTTAGGAATAGTGTCAAGGCCTTAGTTAGGGTCACTGTCAGGGCCCTAGTTAGGGTTAGCATCAGAGCCTTTGTTAGGTATAATGTCAGAACTTGAGTTAGAAGTAGTGTCAGGGCCTTAGTGAGGGACAGTGTCAGCTCCTTGGTAAGGACAAGCGTTAGAGCCTTTGTTATGTATAATGGCAGGGCCAGAGTTAGGAGGAGAGTCAGGCAATTAGTCAGGGACACTGTCAGGGACTTAGTTAGGGACAGTATCACCACCTGAGTTAGTAGTAGTGTCAAGGCCTTAGTTACGGACAGTGTCAGGGCAAGGCTTAAAAGGAGCATAATGGCCTCTGTAGGAGCTGGGGCAGGAGCTGGGACTGGGGCTGGGGCTGGGCCTGGGGCTAGGGCTAGGGCTAGGGCTAGGGCTAGGTCCTTACTTAGGAATAGTTTCAAGGCCTTACTTAGGGTCACTGTCAGGGCCTTAGTTAGGGTTAGCATCAGAGCCTTCGTTAGGTATAATATCAGCGCCTGAGTTAGAAGTAGTGTCAAGCCTTAGTGATGGACAGTGCCAGTGCCTTGGTTAAGACGAGTGTCATAGCCTTTGATCTGTATAATGGCAGGGCCAGAGTTAGGACGACAGTCAGCCCCTTAGTTAGGGACACTGTAAGGGCCTTAGTTAGGGACAGTATCACAGCCTGAGTTAGTAGTAGTGTCAAGGCCTTAGTTAAGAACAGTGTCAGGGCCTTACTTACAACTAGCATCAGAGCCTTTCTTCGGTATCGTGTCAGGGCCTGATTTAGGAGTAGTGTCAAGGCCTTAGTTAGGGTGTCAGGGGCTTAGTTATGAGTACTGTCAAGGCCTTTCTTAGGATTAGTGTCACAGACTTAGTTAGGACTAGCATCAGAGCCCTCATTAGGTATAGTGTCAGGGCCTTAGTTAGGGACAGTGTCAGGGCCTGAGTTAGGAGTGGAATTAGTGCCTCTCTTAGGAACAGTGTCAGGGTCTGTGTTAGGTGTAGTTGTCCGGGCATGTGTTATGTGTAGTGTCAGGGCATAAGTTAGGACAGTGTCAGGGCCTTAGTTAGGACTAGCATCAGAGCCTTGGTGACGTATCATGTCACGGCCTGAGTTAGACGTAGTCTCAGGCCCTACTTAGGGACAGTGTCGGGGCCTTGGTTAGGACTACCATCAGAGCCTTTCCTAGGGAGAGTGTCAGGGCCTTGGTTAGGACGAGCGTCAGAGAGTTTGTTATATATAATTGCTGCGCCAGAGTTAGGAGGAGAGTAACGCCCTTAGTTAGGGACACTGTCAGGGCCTTAGTTAGGGACAGTATCACGGACTGACTTACTAGTAGTGTCAAGGCCTTAGCTAAGGACAGTGGCAGTGCAAGGCCAAGGAGGAGCATAAGGGCCTCTGTAGGATCAGCATCAGCAGCAGGGGCAGTGGCTGGGGCCGGGTCCAGTGCCACAGCCAGGGCCAGGGCCAGGGCAGGGCTAGAGCTAGGATTAGGGCTAGGGCCTTAGTTAGGAATAGTGTCAAAGCCTTAGTTAGGGTCACAGGCAGTGCGTTAGTTACGGTTAGCATCAGAGCCTTTGTTAGGTATAATGTCAGGGCCTGAGTTAGAAATAGTGTCAAGCCTCAGTGAGGAACAGTGTCAGGGCCTGAGTTAGGACGAGTGACAGAGCCTTTGTTATGTATAAAGGCAGGGCCAGTGGTAGGAGGAGAGTCAGGCCCTTAGTTAGGGACACTGTCAGGGCCTTAGTTAGGGATAGTATCACTGTCTGAGTTAGTAGTAGTGTCAAGGCATTAGTTAAGGACAGTGTCAGGGCAAGGCCTAGGAGGATCATGAGGGCCTCTGTAGAATCAGAGGCTGGGGCTGGCGCAAGGGCTAGGGCTAGAGCTACGGATAGGGCTAGGTCCTTAGTTAGGAATAGCGTCAAGGCCTTAATTAGGGTCACTGTCAGTGCCTTAGTTATGGTTAGCCTCAGAGCCTTCGTTAGGTATAAAGTCAGGGCCTGAGGTAGAAGTCGTGTCAGAGCCTTAGTGAGGGACAGCGTCAGGGCCTGAGTAAGGAGTGGAATCAGTGCCTCTCTTAGGAACAGTGTCAGTGTCTGTGTTAGGTGCAGTGTCGGAGCTTAAGATAGGACAGTGTCAGGGCCTTACTGAGGACGAGCATCAGAGCCTTGGTTTGGTATCGTATCGCGGACTGAGTTAGCCATAGTCTCAGGCCCTACTTAGGGACAGTGTCAGGGCCTTGGTTAGGACTACCATCAGAGACTTTGTTAGGGACAGTGTCAGAGTCTTGGCTAGGACTGGCGTCAGGGCCTTCTGCTAGGTACACTGTCAGGGCCTGAGTCAGGCATAGTGTTAGGGACTTTGTTACGGACAGTATCAGGCCCTGACGTTGGACCACCATCTAGGCCTTAGTTAGGGACAGTGTCACAGCCTAGGGACTAAATTCAGGGCCTGAGTAAAGCACAGCATCAGGGCTTTAGTTGCCATAAGAGGCTCGACTTTAGCTAAAGACAGGGATAAGTTATTATCTAGGTGTACTGTCAGGAAGTGACGCAGGTATAGTGTCAACATCTTAGTTACTGAGAGTATCGGGGCCTTGTTTAGAACCAGTGTCAAGGCTTCAGGTAGGGACAACGTCAGAGCCTGACGTAGGGAGAGCGACAGGGCCTGAGTGAGGCCTAGCATCAGGCCCTTAGCTGGTGACACTGTTAGGGCATAACTTAGGAGCAGCAACAGGGCCTCTGTAGGATCAGCATTACGGTCTTAGTTAAAGACCAAAATAGACATTTCTTCAATGAAGATATATGGATTGCCAACAAACACATGAAACTATGCTCAACATCATTAATCTTTAAAGAAATGCAAATCAAACCTAGAATGAGATATCATCTCACACCAGTCAGAATGGCCACCATCAAAAAATCTAGAAACAGTAAATGCTGCAGAGGATGTGGAGAAAAGGGAACACTCTTGCACTGCTGGTGGGAATGTGAATTGGCACAGCCACTATGGCGAACAGTATGGAGGTTCCTTAAAAAACTACAAATAGAACTACCATATGACCCAGCAGTCCAACTACTGGGCATATACCCTGAGAAAACCATAATTCAAAAAGAGTCCTGTACCAAAATGTTCACTGCAGCTCTATTTACAATAGCCCGGAGATGGAAACAACCTAAATGTCCATCATCGGATGAATGGATAAAGAAGACGTGGCACATATATACAATGGAATATTACTCAGCCACAAAAAGAAACGAAATTGAGCTATTTGTAATGAGGTGGATGGAGCTAGAGTCTGTCATACAGAGTGAAGTAAGTCAGAAAGAGAAAGACAAATACCGTATGCTGACACATATATATGGAATTTAAGGGAAAAAATGTCATGAAGAACCTAGGGTTAAGACAGGAATAAAGACACAGACCTACTGGAGAATGGACTTGAGGATATGGGGAGGGGGAAGGGTAAGCTGTGACAAAGTGAGAGAGTGGCTTGGACATATATACACTACCAAACGTAAAAGAGATAGCTACTGGGAAGCAGGCGCGTAGCACAGGGAGATCAGCTTGGTGCTTTGTGACCACCTACCTAGAGGGGTGGGATAGGGAGGGAGACGCAAGAGGGAAGAGATATGGGGACATATGTATACGTATAACTGATTCACTTTGTTATAAAGCAGAAACTAACACACCATTGTAAAGCAATTAGACTCCAATAAAGATGTTAAAAAAAATGATTCTTTGGCAAAATCCTGCACCTTGTTGCTACTTGTTCATTGCTTTCAATTCCTAGAAAGCATCTTTGCAAGGCAACATGGACATTCACACCTGGATGACGCTGTTTCTACAGAAGGCCCTGACACTGCCCCTAAATAACGGCCTGACACTGGTCCCAAGTATGGACCTGATCCTGTCCATAACTAAGGCCCTGAAGATGTCCCTCATGAAGTCTCTGACACTGCCCTTAAGAAGCCCCTGGCACTGTCCCTAGCTAATGGCCTAAGCTATAACTTACAAAGTCCCTAACACTATCCCCAGGACGCTGACACCCTCCCTGAGGCTTTGATGCTGTCCCTTAGTGCCTAAGCGGTGACAAAATAACACCCTGATTCTATTACTAAGGCCCTGAATATATCCCCAAGAAAGTCTCTGAAGTGTCCCTAACTAACGGCCTGAACTGTCTCTTACGAAGGCCCTCAAGTTATCTCTGAGGGCCTGACAACACTGTCCCTAACTAAGGCCCCATTGCTGGCCCTAACTAACGTCCTGAGGCTGAACCTAACTGAGGCCCTGATGCTCTTCCTAACTAAGGCCTTGATGCCCATTCTACCTGAGGCCCTAAAACTGTCTGTAACTAATGACCTGACTCTTTTCCTAACTAACACCCTCATTTTGTCCCTCATTAATGCCCTGACACTGGTCGACACCACAGCCCTGATGCTGGCCCAATCTAAGGCCTTGACGATGTCCCTAATGGTCTTAGATGTCCCTCACCGTTGTCCTGACCCTGTCCCTCACCAAGGCCCTGACCCTCTTCCTAACTAAGGCCCGGATGCTGTCTCTACCTCAGAATCTGAAATTCTAATGTCCCGACTCTCCCTAACATCCTGACGCTGCCCCTAAGTGAGGCCCTGACACTCTTCTTAACTAAGGACTTGCCGCTGTCCCTACCTAAAACCCTGACACTGTCTGTAACTAATGACCTCTTTCCCTAACTAACACCACAGTTTTGGCCCTACCTAACGCCCTCACACTGGTTCTAATTATGGCCACGATGCTGGCTCTAAGGCCCTGAAAAGATCCCTAAGTAACAGCCCAAACTGGGTCTAGCTAAGGCTCTCACGTTCTCTCTAACTGAAGCACTGACACTGTCCCTAACTTAGGCCCTGATGCTGTCCCCTACAGTCTAAGCTGTCACTAAATAATGCCCTGATCCTGTCCATAACTAAGGCCCTGAATATGTCCCTAAGTGCATCTCTGACGATGTCCTTAACAGCCTGAACTCTCTTCAAGTTATCTCTGAGGCTCTGACACTGGCCCTTCCTAAGGCCTCACCCCGGGGTTGTCCCAGGCTGCTGGGCAGTTTTCTCTTGTCCGCATCTCTGGCCAGCTGCCTGCCATTGGCCACTCTAAGATTCTGCGATGCAGTGGTCCCACGTGGGATGTGCCTGTGTAGGCTCACCTGTGGGAGGAGAGTCATGGCCACTCCGCCCTCCAGGGGACTGCGGCTCAGGGTAGGAATCTCTCAGCCAGTGTCTGGAGAACGGGTTCTGTGTCCTTGTTTGTTGTAAATCCCTTGGAGTTACCTCTAACATTTTTTAAATGGATCTCCCCCTCAGGATAATTTGATAATAATTTGATTATACCAATAATCAAATTACTGATAAATAATATAAATTATTTACCACATAAAAATTCAGGAATGACATTATTAGAATGAGCAGGAAAACACTGGATGCCCCCCACCCCCAATGATCTACTACTTGCAGGATTTAAAATTCTAATGAGAAAACACTCACTCTCCTCACCCTCTGGGGCGTCAGCACAAGGCGGGAAGCAGCTGCATCCTTTATTTATCCCTCTGATTTTCCAGAACCTTTCCTTCAAGGAGAAATCTCTGGGCTCTGCGGGAGCTGTGAGTGGTGACCATCAGGTAAATCTGAGACTGAAAAGCAAGAGGAAAAGAGATAGAGGAGGAGATGAGAATCGGTGATGGGGAGAAGCAGGGGCATCCCCGTTCAATCGCAGGCCGAGAGTCTGGCTTAATCTCCAACGAAGCTAAGGACCACCGGGATCTGGCCCCACTGGCCTTGTCACCTGGTGTGGGGACTGGGGACAGCCAAACCACCATGGCCACTCTCAGAGAAATAAAGAAGGTGGGAGGGCACCCCGAGAGCCAGATTGAAAATGGTCATGCTGTGAGATAGTAAGATGCCCTTTTCAGAAAAGTGAAGACTGTTCTCTTGGCTCTCAAAGACTTGCAAATACTCTGTGTCCTTCTGGAGGCATGCTGAAGGCTTCAGCCTTTGAGGGCAGTAATGCGAGTGCATCTGGGCTCAAAACTGTCCAGCACTCACTCACTCCTTGAGGGTGCCGAGGATGACCAGTGACCACCCCCTCGGGTGCCGCGGGGCCTGAAATTCCCTGATCACCGAGGACGGGAGGGGCCGCACAGACACTCCACTGGACCACCGGGGGCTTGGCCGGTGGGCTACATACACTCCTTTATCAGGTACATGGTTTGCAAACATCCTGTGCCATTTTGGATGGTGGGTTATCTTATTCCTTGCTCCTTTTATACACAACTCTTTTTCATTTTGAGGAAGTCTAATTCATCTATTTTGTCTTTTGTTGCTTGTGCTTTTGGTAGATCTAAGATATCATGACCAAATCCAAGGTCATGAAGATTTACTCGCATGTTTTCTTCTACGAGTTTTATAATTTTGGCTCTTGCACCTAGGCCTTTGGTCCATTTTGTGTTGATTTTGTATGTGGGGTGGGGGGAGGTAAGGGTCCAACTTTGCTCTTCTGCATGTTGGTATCCAGTTGTTCCACTACCTGTGCTAACTGTTTGGGAGAAAATACCTGCAAATGATGTGACCAACAAGGTCTTAATTCTAAAATATACAAACGGCTCATACAGCTCAAAAAAGAAAAAAAAATCAAAAAAAAGCAGAAGGTCTAAACAGACATTTCTCCAAAGACATACAGATAGCCAATAGGCACATGAAAAGATGCTCCACATCGCTAATTATTAGAGAACGCAAATCAAAACTACAGTGACTTATCACCTCATAGTGGTCAGAATGGCCATCATTAAAATGTCTAGAAAGAAATGCTGGAAGGGGTGTGGAGAAAAGGGAACCCTACTGCACTACTGGTGGGAATGTAAATTGATGCAGCCACTATGGAAAACAGTATGGAGGTTCCTCAAAAACTAAAACTAGAATTACCATATGACCCAGCAATCCCACTCCTGGGCACATATCCAGACAGAACTATAATTCAAAAAGATACATGCACCCCAGCATTCACAGCAGCACTATTCACAATAGCCAAGACATGGAAGCAACCTGAATGTCCCTCAGCAGATGAATGGATATAGAAGATGTGGTACATATATACAACGGAATATTACTCAGTCATAAAACAGAATGAAATAATGCCATTTGCAGCTACATGGATGGACCTAGAGATTATCATACAAAGTGAAGTAAGTCAGACAGAGAACAACAAATACCATACGATATCACTTATATGTGGATTATAAAATGAGACCCAAATGAACCTATCTACAGAACAAAAACAGACTCACAAGTATAGAAAACAGACTTGTGGTTGTCAAGGGGAAGACAGGGGAGAGGGATGGATTGGGAGTTTGGTATTAGTAGATGCAAATTATTAGATATAGGATGGATACATAAGGTCTTCCTGTACAGCACAGGGAACTGTATTCAATACCCTGTAATGAACCATAATGGAAAAGAATATGAAAAATATGTATATATGTATGTACGTATGTATGAATCACTTTGCTGTGCAGCAGAAATTAACACAACATTGTAGGTTAACTATACTTCAGTATCAATTAGTTTGAAGGCACTTTTATAAATTAGGTCTTAGTTCTCTTGTCCTTTCATCCTGGGACAAATGTATAACAGAAACTAACCTGGATTACTCCAGGATGAACTCATATCACACAGAACTTTAACTGCTGAACAAACCATGAATACCAGTTACACCATGGGATGTCCTGATCCAATATGAAGTTTGTAAACCTTGTAACAAGCCTGCAGAATCCACTAAATTTGGAGATTCAAACTGAAATGAAGCCACCTATCCCATGACTTCTCCACAACTAGTTATACAACATCAATTGGAGACCATATACGATCAAATGAATGTAGACAGAAACAACTATAGCCTTCCTTTTTTTCCCTTTTAGATGAATACGTTATTTAAGGTGATGTCTTGTGCCGTTTCAGGGTGTTCCTCAATTTCCTGGGTATGTGCCATGCACACAGGAGGTACACATGTTAGTTAACTTGTTTGTGCAACTAAATGAAGGTAGTTAATACCACAAAACTGTATACATAAAGTGAATTAAATGCTAAAGTCGTGTTTTGTATTTTTAATGACAATGAAAAAAAAAGTGTAGCGCTGATATTTGTTACAAAAATGAACGTTAAAAACATTCTTAGTGAAAAAAGCCATACAGAAAAGGCCCCCTAGATCCCATACTCATCTTGTCTGCTTCAAATCCATCAAGGTTGTCCAAATGAGGGAGAAACTCAGTCATGGTTCCAGAAAAAGAAAACTGGATCAGGATGGAAAAAGACATTTTCATACCGTTCGGACAGTAGGTGAAGGTTGAAGTGGGGCTGAGTATTAAATTATAATGTGGACATCAGGATTTCTTCATTTAGGGGTTATGTGCTGGTGCCTTGGGCAAAACACACTGAGCATTTTGTGTCAAGTGGCGAATGTGAGTACTTTTTGCCATTATTGCAACTTTTCTGTACATTTTAAATTACTGGAAAGTAAATTACTTTTCTAGACAACCATGTCAGTATCATGCCAGAAAATCAGGTAAGACAGACATCAAATTTTTCTTATAGAGGCCAAGACTTACCCAGACCACGTTCAACCAAAGTTGTGATACTTATTTCCCTTGTAGGAGTCCGCATGGTATTAAGAGGCACCGTGGGAAGAGTATAGTAGTAGCTACCATGTCGTGGGTCCTGTGGATCACCTGGGGGGCAGTAGAAATGGTGAGATTTTAGTATTGCAATTTTTCACATTACTTCAAAAAATATGTTAAAAAATAAATTCAGTAAAGTTGCAAAATATGCAATCAATATACACAAATCAGTTTCGTTTCTATACACTAATAATGAACCACCAGCAAGAAACATTAAGAAAACAATCCCATTTACAATTCCATCCAAAACAACGAACTATTTAGCAATAAATTTAACCAGGGACACGAAAGACCTATACTCAGAAAACTATAAAGCACTGGTAAAGAAACTGAAGACACAATAGAAAACAATATTCCACGCTCATGCGTCAGAAAAATTACTATTATTAAAATGTTTGGGAGAGGGAGAAGATGGCGGAAGAGTACGACACGCAGATCACCTTCCTCTCCACAGATACATCCGAAATACAGCTACACGGGGAACCACCCCTACACAACACCTACTGAACGCTGGCACAAGACCTCAGACCTCCCAAAAGGCAAGAAACTCCCCACGGGGCTTCCCTGGTGGCGCAGTGGTTGAGAGTCCGCCTGCCGATGCAGGGGACACGGGTTCGTGCCCCGGTCCGGGAAGATCCCACATGCCGCGGAGCGGCTAGGCCCATGAGCCATGGCCGCTGAGCCTGCGCGTCCGGAGCCTGTGCTCCGCAACGGGAGAGGCCACAACAGTGAGAGGCCCGTGTACCGAAGAAAAAAAAAAAGAAAAGAAAGAAACTCCCCACGTACCTGGGTAGGGCAAAAGAAAACAGAATAAACAGAGACAAAAGGATAGGGCCGGGACCTGCACCAGTGGGAGGGAGCCGTGAAGGAGAAACGCTTTCCACACACTAGGAGCCCCTTCGCGGGCGGAGACTGCGGGTGGCGGAGGGGGAAAGCTTCGGAGCCGCGGAGGAGACCGCAGCCACAGGGGTACGGAGGGCAAAGCAGAGAGATTCCCGCACAGAGGATCGGTGCCGACCGCCACTCACCAGCCCGAGAGGCTTGTCTCCTCACCCGCCGGGGCGGGCGGGGCTGGGAGCTGAGGCTCGGGCTTCAGTCAGAGCGCGCTGGCGGCGTGAACACAGCCTGAAGGGAGTTAGTGCGCCACGGCTGGCCGGGAGGGAGTCCGGGGAAAAGTCTGGAGCTGCCGAAGAGGCAAGAGACTTTTCCTTCCCTCTTTGTTTCCCGGTGCGTGAGGAGAGGGGATTCAGAGCGCTGCTTAAAGGAGGAGCTCCAGAGACGGGCGCGAGGCACGGCTGAAAGCGCGGACCCCAGAGACGGGCGTGGGACGCTGGGGCTGCTGCTGCCGCCACCAAGAAGCCTGTGTGCGAGCGCAGGTCACTCTCCACACCTCCCCTCCCGGGAGCCTGTGCTGCCCGCCACTGCCACGGTCCCGGGCTCCACAGACAACATCCCCGGGAGAACGCACGGGCGCGCCTCGTGCTGGCGCAACGTCACGCCGGCCTCCGCTGACGCACGCTCGCCCCGCCTCCCTGCCCCTCCCTCCCCCGCGGCCTGAGGGAGCCAGAGCCCCCGAATCAGCGGCTCCTTTAACCCCGTCCTGTCTGAGCGAAGAACAGACGTCCTCCGGCGACCTACACGCAGAGGCGGGGCCGAATCCAAAGCTGAGCCCCGGGAGCTGTGCGAACAAAGAAGAGAAAGGGGAATCTCTCCCAGCAGCCTCAGAAGCAGCGGATTAAAGCTCCGCAATCAACTTGATGTACCCTGCGTCTGTGGAATACCTGAAGAGACAACGAATCATCCCAAATTGAGGAGGTGGACTTTGAGAGCAAGATTTATGATTTTTTTTCCCCTTTTCCTCTTTTTGTGAGTGTGTACGTGTATGCTTCTGTGTGAGATTTTGTCTGTATACCTTTGCTTTCACCATTTGTCCTAGGGTTCTATCCGTCCGTTTTTTTTTTGGTTTTTGTTTTTTTTTACTTAAAAATTTTTTTTCTTAATAATTCTTTATTTTAATAACTTTATTTTATTTGACCTTACTTTATTTTCTTTTATCCTCTTTCTTTCTTTCTTTCTTTCTTTCTTTCTTTCTTTCTTTCTTTCTTTCTTTCTTCCTACTTTTTCTCCCTTTTATTCTGAGCCGTGTGGATGAAAGGCTCTTGGTGCTGCAGCCAGGAGTCAGTGCTGTGCCTCTGAGGTGGGAGAGCCAACTTCAGGACACTGGTCCAAAAGAGACCTCCGAGCTCCACGTAATATCCAATGGCGAAAATATCCCAGAGATCTCCATCTCAACACCAACACCCAGCTTATCTCAGTGACCAGCAAGCTACAGTGCTGGACTCCCTATGCCAAACAACTAGCAAGACAGGAACACAACCGCACCCGTTAGCAGAGAGGCTGCCTAAAATCATAATAAGTCCACAGACACCCCAAAACACACCACCAGACGTGGACCTGCCCACCAGAAAGACAAGATCCAGCCTCATCCACCAGAACACAGGCACCCTCCACCAGGAAGCCTACACAACCCACTGCACCAACTTTATAGCCACTGGGGACAGACACCAAAAACGACGGGAACTACGAACCTGCAGCCTGCAAAAAGGAGACCCCCAAACACAGTAAGATAAGCAAAATGAGAAGACAGCAGAAGAAGGAGCAAGATGAAAACCCACCAGACCTAACAAATGAAGAGGAAATAGGCAGTCTCCCTGAAAAAGAATTCAGAATAATGATAGTAAAGATGATCCAAAATCTTGGAAATAGAATAGAGAAAATGCAAGAAACATTTAACAAGGACCTAGAAGAACTAAAGATGAAACAAGCAACGATGAACAACACAATAAATGAAATTAAAAATACTCTAGAAGGGATCAATAGCAGAATAACTGAGGCAGAAGAACGGATAAGTGACCTGGAAGATAAAATAATGGAAATAACTACTGCAGAGCAGAATAGAGAAAAAAGAATGAAAAGAACTGAGGACAGTCTCAGAGATCTCTGGGACAACATTAAATGCACCAACATTCGAATTATAGGGGTTCCAGAAGAAGAAGAGAAAAAGAAAGGGACTGAGAAAATATTTGAAGAGATTATAGTTGAAAACTTCCCTAATCTGGGAAAGGAAATAGTTACTCAAGTCCAGGAAGCACAGAGAGTACCATACAGGATAAATCCAAGGAGAAACATGCCAAGACACATATTAATCAAACTGTCAAAAATTAAATGCAAAGAAAACATATTAAAAGCAGCAAGGGAAAAACAACACATAACACACAAGGGAATCCCCATAAGGTTAACAGCTGATCTTTCAGCAGAAACTCTGCAAGCCAGAAGGGACTGGCAGGACATATTTAAAGTGATGAAGGAGAACAACCTACAACCAAGATTACTCTACCCAGCAAGGATCTCATTCAGATTGGATGGAGAAATTAAAACCTTCACAGACAAGCAAAAGCTGAGAGAGTTCAGCACCACCAAACCAGCTTTACAACAAATGCTAAAGGATCTTCTCTAGGCAAGAAACACAAGAGAAGGAAAAGACCTATAAGAACAAACCCACGCACATATGGTCACCTTATCTTTGATAAAGAGGCAGGAATGTACAGTGGAGAAAGGATAGCCTCTTCAATAAGTGGTGCTGGGAAAACTGGACAGGGACATGTAAAAGTAGGAGATTAGATCACTCCCTAACACCATACACAAAAATAAGCTCAAAATGGACTAAAGACCTAAATGTAAGGCCAGAAACTATCAAACTCTTAGGGGAAAAACATAGGCAGAACACGCTATGACATAAATCACATCAAGATCCTTTCTGACCCACCGCCTAGAGAAATGGAAATAAAAACAAAAACAAACAAATGGGACCTAATGAAACTTCAAAGCTTTTGCACAGCAAAGGAAACCATAAACAAGATGAAAAGACAACCCTCAGAATGGGAGAAAATATTTGCAATGAAGCAACTGGCAAAGGATTAATCTCCAAAATTTACAAGCAGCTCATGCAGCTCAATAACAAAAACACAAACAACCCAATCCAAAAATGGGCAGAAGACCTAAATAGACATTTCCCCAAAGAAGATATACGGACTGCCAACAAACACATGAAAGAATGCTCAACATCATTAATCATTAGAGAAATGCAAATCAAAACTACAATGAGATATCATCTCACACCAGTCAGAATGGCCATCATCAAAAAATCTAAAAACAATAAATACTGGAGAGGATGTGGAGAAAAGGGAACACTCTTGCACTGCTGGTGGGAATGTGAATTGGTACAGCCACTATGGAGAACAGTATGGAGGTTCCTTAAAATCTACAAATAGAACTACCATATGACCCAGCAATCCAACTACTGGGCATATACCCTGAGAAAACCATAATTCAAAAAGAGTCATTTACCAAAATGTTCATTGCAGCTCTATTTACAATAGCCAGGAGATGGAAACAACCTACATGTCCATTATCAGATGAATGGATAAAGAAGATGTGGCATATATATACAATGGAATATTGCTCAGCCCCCAAAAGAAACGAAATTGAGCTATTTGTAATGAGGTGGATGGACCTAGAGTTTGTCATACAGAGTGAAGTAAGACAGAAAGAGAAAGACAAGTACCGTATGCTGACACATATGTATGGAATTTAAGAAAAAAATGTCATTAAGAACCTAGGAGTAAGACAGGAATAAAGGCACAGACCTACTAGAGAATGGAGTTGAGGATATGGGGAGGGGGAAGTGTAAGCTGTGACAAAGTGAGAGAGTGGCTTGGACATATATACACTACCAAACGTAAAAGAGATAGCTAGTGTGAAGCAGCCGCATAGCACAGGGAGATCACCTCGGTGCTTTGTGACCACCTAGAGGGGTGGGATAGGGAGGGTGGGAGGGAGGGAGACGCAGGAGGGAAGAGATATGGGAACATATGTATATGTTTTACCGATTCACTTTGTTATAAAGCAGAAACTAACACACCATTGTAAAGCAATTATACTCCAATAAAGATGTAAAAAAAAAAGTTTATTCTACCTAAAGCCATCAACAAACAATGCCAGGAAAAGTAGACACCAGACTCCAAAGAACAACAGTGGTCACCATCTACACTGCATATAAAGCTAACTAAAAGCACACAGTATTCCACATTAAACTCTTTCTCTCCTGAGTCCCCTGAAGATGCACCCCCCCCCCCCAGCCAGCAGTCAGTTGCACAGGAACATTCTCCACACTTGCTCATTTTTTCTTCTTGCAGAGTCTCCTCACCATTGGCTCCTGAGAAAACCCAGCTCCTGTCAGTGTTGACAATGCCTCATGGTCCAGAAACCTAAGCCCTGACAGGAGACAAAGCTCCTGTCTGCTTCACATAGCAAAGTCTGTGGGCAGGGTGCACCTGTGCCCCCAGGGTCAGACAGGTGGGTTTGGCGCCCACTGTGGGACATGAGAAAAGAGCCGGGAGTGCCGCACTCACAAACCCAGAGGCCTCACCTGGAAGGCAGTTCTGCTATATACACTAAGTTTGGAAATCCAAACTGAAATGGAGCCAAGTGTCTCACTGTATCTTCTCAAAAATTGGTTAAGGAGCAATTAATTACAAACCATATGTAATGAAATGAATGTAGACACAAACTTTACAACTTAAACCAAAATTCTCTCAAAATTGCCCATAGACAAATTTAAATTACCAAACTATAAAAATCCTAGACAAAAAAAGATAATCTACATGACTTTGTGTCTGGTGACCTTATTCAGAAAACCGGAAGACAAACCACAAACTGCAAGAAACTATTTCCAAAACACATATCTGATAAAGGATCTGTACTCAAATTATGCCAACAACGCCATTAAAATTTAGTATATATTGAAACACACACCTGGCCCAAAGAGATAAACAGGCAGTAAATAAGCATACAAGAATATACTCAAGATGCTGGTGGAATACATGTACAACCAACTTTGGAAGACACTTTGGCACTTTTTTCCAAAACTAAAAAGTCTCACCTTAGGATCCAAGAACTGTACCTCTTGTATTTAGACAACTGCTTTGAAAAACTGTGTTCAAACCAAAACTAGCATCGAGTAATGCACAGCAGCTCTATTCATAATGGCTAAAAACTTAAGATATCAGGATGTCCTTCTGTAGATGAATTCATAAGCAAATTAGGGCACATACATGTCAAGGGGAGCAGAATACGCCACCCCAAAATATGCCCATTTGACAAAAGGATTATTTTGGACTGATTAATTTAAGAAACAGCAGACCCAAGAGAATCTTTCAAAACCAGGTAGAGGGCTTCCCTGGTGGCACAGTGGTTGAGTGTCTGCCTGCCAATGCAGGGGACACGGGTTCGTGCCCTAGTCCGGAAAGATCCCACATGCCGTGGAGCGGCTGGGCCCGTGAGCCATGGCCGCTGAGCCTGCGCGTCCGGAGCCTGTGCTCCACAACGGGAGAGGCCACAACAGTGAGAGGCCCACGTACCCCCAAAAAATAAATAAATAAATAAAGTAGAAAATGCCCTTTTAGGAGGTAAGTTTACGTTTATTAAGGATATCTCCGTTTGTAAGGGTATGTCCCTCTTTGGACCAGGAATTGAATGATGACTAAATATCAAGAAAAACTTGTTGGGACTTCCCTGCTGGTCCAGTGGTTAAGACTCCACACTCCCAATGCAGGGGACCAGTGTTCAATACCTGGTCTGGGAACTAGATCCCACATGCTGCAATTAAGGGCCTGCATGCCGCCACTAAAGATTACACAGGCCGCAACTAAGACCCGGTGCAGCCAAATAAATAAATGTTTAAAAAAAACAAACAAAGCTTGTCAATGAAATAGGCCTGGAGGTAAATCTGTGTGACAACCATACCCTTGTTTACTGGGCTTTGACTAATAACATCCTTTAAATGGCTTCCTCCATTCCCTAACATCTTTCTTTTGTTCTCAGCAGAAGATAGCATTTAAGGTAATGGCTTGGGCCATTTCAGGGAGTGACTCAGTTTTCCTGGGTATCTTTTAAGTATACAGGAGGTACGCATGGTATATATTAAACTTCTGATTGTTTTCTCCAGTTCATCTCTTTTTCATTACAAGGGAGATCTCAATAAAGAACATAGAAGTGTAGAGGGAAAATTATTTTTCCTCTCATATACATGCAGTGCAATAGTATTCAGAGATATAAAGGAATGGATCATCAACCCGTGCAAATATATATATAGATAGATATAGATGCAACTAACACTTACATTGCTAAGTGAAAGAATCCAGTCTGAAGTGCTACACACTGTATGACCTCATTTATATGACATTCTAGAAAAGGTAAAAGTGACAATGGTAAACAGTTTAAGGAATATGTGGTTGAAATAGTCCATATGATACTTTAGTGGTGAATACCTGTCACTATGCATTTGTCTACACACACAGATTTTTACAACACAACAAGTAATTTACAATCTATTCAAACTTAGCTACTTAGGATATGGGAGTGTCAAAGACTGGAATACAGAATGTAACAAAGAATCTAACTGCTTCAGAAATGTATGGAAAAACTCACTGTTGGTAGCGGGACAAATGGGCTGACCTAAGTTAACTTTGGAAATGTACAGAATCTGTAGGCCAAAGACAAAATGTGCCATACATACACAGTGGACTCTAAGTTCTTTCCCATGAGGGGTAGTAGCTAACAGTACTGAAACTACTATATCAGTAATCGAATGGAACAAGCACTGAATTTAATAAATGACAAATGGTGGAAGCCAGGTTTCTTAACACTGGAGTGGGATATTACAGTCAAACAAAGGGAGAAGGTTACGATATCCATGTCATAACGGATCCGGTTGGAGACATCAGTATAAACTATCTTTAGCCTACACATAGTTCCACATGGAAATCTTTATAATTATGTGTATATGCACAGGCTGGGATACATGCATGTATTTCTATGTACTGCCAGCTGAGCATATTTACCTCCCACATGTAAGTTTTTAATACCATTCTCTAATAAAAGGAACAAGGACTCTTTGAAGAAAGGGCTGATGCTAGGACTGAGACAGTAAATATATGAAGCAGCATAATCTTAAAATATCAGAAAGTAAAGAAGTACCAAAAATTTTTAAAAACCACAAAAGAAAAATTATGTAAAATGAAAACATGAGCAAATGGAAAAAGCTCTCAACAGCCAAACCAAGAATGAACTAAGCAGTCTAATAATGTAGTGCTAGATTATAACCAAAAGTTTACAATAATCATTCACGTGTCCAAACTGGTAAAAATAAACTACATAGTTTTCGATGAATGGTGTTAAATAGAAATCTCCTATGCACAAAGCTTCTAAACAATTCATATAGACACTCAGCTGTCCATCAAGGATGTGAAGCTAACCCCTCTCTCCTCAAGTGTGGCTTCTGCATTATGACTTCCTCCTAAATAAGACACACAGGATGGACATGGGGAAAAAATTAACCTCACTGTGGGAAAACTTGACAAACACTACTTCAGCTAGGTGACCAAAGTTAAGAATATAAGTGAGAAGTTTCCTTAAGAGCCTGTCCTCTTGATATATAGTGAAGAGGAAGCACTTCACCTCTGTGATCTGCTTTTTCAAAGCCAAGTCTAACCACGACAAAAACACCAAGCAAATCCCAGTGCCCGGCAGTCTATAAAATACCTGACCAGTCCTCCTCCACACTGTCAAGGTCATGGAAACAAGGAGAGTCTGAGCAACTGTCAAAGCCCAGAAGAGACTAAACAGACATGATGACCCCATGTCTTTTGAGACCCTGGAACAAGGAAAGGTATAACAAAGGGAACGTGAATAGGAACTTCAGTTAATAGTAAAGTATCAGTATTTGTTCATTATTTGTCATGATTCTGTAGAAAATTAGACAGGAAAAAGTAAACGTCAAATAAGAGAAACCTACTGTAACAAACTGGAAACCTAGAGGAAAAGGGGGATTTCTTTGTAAAAACACATTACCAAAATGGACCCTAAATTAAGGAAAACACAAAAAGGCCAATTAATCACTGAGGAACCTCTTCCCCTACTGGTTATCCTATCACTCTTCCAGGGTTTCCCTCTCCCGGGACAGGGAAGGAGCAGGGACAGAGATGTCTGGCAGCTCCCCTAGTATATGACCCCACCCAGTGTCTTCACCTCCCCCAGCCACGCCTACCCAGTGAGGACACCTGAGGAAGGGTCAGGGATTATTGACTCAGATGTATCAACCAGGACTTTTTCTTTTCCCAGCGACTGGACACACTTACGGAAGTAAAATAAATTAGTATTTATTGTAAGGGTAGAAATACATTAATACTTGCAAGTGACAAGTTGAAGAATGGGTTTGGACCTTGCAGGTCCAGCGGCTCACACTGTCTCAGTGTGACCTTGCTTCTCTCCAAAACTTTGTCCTGCTCAGTGCCTTTGGGGGATCCCATTCACAGGCACAGGCTCTCTCACTGTCCTTGGGCCAACAGCAGTTCTAGGCTGACAACCACTCACCATCTATTTTCCGAGAAAGAGTTTCTCCTTTTC
Organism: Hyperoodon ampullatus; assembly: GCF_949752795.1. Lineage (NCBI taxonomy): Eukaryota > Metazoa > Chordata > Mammalia > Artiodactyla > Ziphiidae > Hyperoodon > Hyperoodon ampullatus. The sequence goes on along the minus strand of NC_136922.1, from coordinate 108,921,878 downwards.
TTGGATTCCAAAAAGTCATGGTTTTAAATGCCTTTGATTTGGCTTGGGTTGCATTCTCATCCTTGACCCAACATCAGAAGATGGAAAATGGGACTGGCTAGATGTGGGTTGTAAACCCTTCTTCGAGCTGGGTGGAACATGGGGTCATCCTTCTGCAACCGTTTGGACTGGAAGCAGGTGAGATGTAATTCCCAAAGGAAAACTGAGGCACTTGGGCCTGAGAACAGATGTTCGCTGGGAGAAAGCAACAGATTCTGTCAATGACAGCTCACTGCACAGCACAGAATCTGACACAAAAGGAAGAAAGGGGTTCACTTAGGGTCAGGGGCTGCAGCTACTCATCCAGTGCTCTTACTGTCCCTCCCAAGACTGCAAGAAGTTCTTTCACTTGCTGAAAAGTCAGGATCATTGTTGGTGGTAAACTCAAGTCTCTCTCCTTGGGCATCAGGTCCTCACATCTCAGAGGCTGGCCCAGAACAGCCCATGTGCCCTCAGAAGACCCACAGACCTCATTCCTGCCCCTGAGAGGTGGGAGCCCGTGAGTTATGCCATCTCCCTGGCCATATTAACTCCCCATCCCTGAAAAACAATACTGCTCCTTTTCCAGTTTCTTCTCTCTCCTTTTCTAAGGGAAGAAACCAAATGCTAGGGTGGTAAGGAAACTCTTGTGCAATGAAGTAACGGGAGGCTCAAGAATTATTCCATGCCATGGAACCCATAATTGGCAGGCTTCCAGAGGCCACATGGATGCATATGGCTCTCCAAGACAATGACAGTGTCAGTGTAAATCTCCCACTGGGAGGTTCAGGTGCTCCCATATCTTGGATTCTTAATGAATATGCATGTCAAAAGTTTCTAACGACTGAAAGGACAAAGGATTGCAGGGCCATGGTCTGCTGTATGGGTGTTGTGTCAGGCACACACTCCAATGTTTAGAGGATTATTACTTCTCTTGGCAGCCTATGAGGCTGTGAGCGGGAGGCCTTTTTCTCAGCCACATGCATGTTGGTAGTTGAAACTTCTCAAAGGAATGTCTACACTGCCCAGGTAGCTCTTGAATTGCCCAGCATCATGGTCAGCTCCGTAACTGTACATGAGGGCCTGACAATGCCCGGGCTGGACTGAGCTAGAGGACCACAGATGCCTGCCTGGATAGTCAGAGGTCAAGGGCTGTCCTGCCTGAGACTTGATCATATATTCATGCCCACTCAGATGGAACAAAGGATGCCTCCAGGGCCAGGAGGGCCCCACCAGCCCTTAGGAAGGCAGCATCTCGGGGCTGGCAGGTCACTGCCCCCAGTCCTGTATAAATCCACACGTGTCCACTGAGTGCCCTCCAGTCTGGGCTGTGCTGGAACCTGGGGCTGCCCAGGCAGAGTAGGGCCAGCATCACCCTTCCCAGGTAGGAGGGCAGAAGGAAACCATGCATGACTTCTGACACCCTCCCCAATCCTTGACAGAGGTTGAGTTGGATAAGAAACAGTCCGAGACAAGAACAGACATTTCATTATTCTCTCAGAGCCCAGGACTGGGGGAAGGGAGGCCAGAAAAACAGTTATTGACCTCAGCTCCCTGACTCCTGTTTGACCCTGGGCAAGTCCTATCCATTCTGGAGGCTTCAGAGAGAAGGAGAGGGGAGGGCAATGAGGGCCAATTGTGCTTAAACCTAACTCTAACCTTTACCCTAATAACCCTAACCTCTAACCGTAACCCCCTAACAACCCTAGCCCCAGACCCCTAGACTCTCACCACTGACCCCTAAACTCTAACCCTCAAACCTTTAACCACAACCCTCTACCAGGACTCTCCAACAATGACCCATAACCCTAAACCGTGACCCCTGAACCCTCACACTGACTCAACTCCAGGCCTAAAGCCTGGCCCAGTGGGTACCGAGGGATGACTGTATGAACTCTCAAATAAACCAAGGAATTAAATCTTCCTGACCATGAATTTAGCAATGGTTTCTTAGATTTGACAGTAAAGCATAAGAAATGAAAGAAAAAAATAGATAAATTGGATTTCCTCAAAATTACAAACCTTTGTGCATCAAAAGAGGCTATCCAGAAAGTAAAAAGACAGCCCACAGAATGGAAGACAATATTGGCACATTATATATCTGATAAGGCTCTTTACCTAGAATATACCCAGGACTTTTACAACTCATCAACAAAAAGACAAACAATAAAACTTTTGAAACAGACAAATGGCTTGCATGGACTGCTCTCCAGGCAAGACATACAAATGGTCAACAAGGACATGGAAAGATGTCAAACGTCAGTAGTCATGATGAAAATGCAAATGAAAGCCACAGTGTGATGTCCCTTCACACACACTAGAATAAAAATAAACTTTAAAATCAATTTTAAAATATATAAATAAAAATAACAAAGGTTGGCAACAATGCAGAGAAATTGGAACCCTTAAAAGTTATTTGTGGAGATGCACAATGGTGCAGTCTATGTGTATAAAACTTTAGCATTTACTGAAAAATATAAAACATAATTACCATGTGGTTCAACAACTCCACTCCTAGATATATACCCCAAAAATGGAAAACAGGTGTTCAAACAAAACCTTGTACACCAATTATTCATAGCAGCATTGTTCACAATAGCCCAAGGTAGAAAAGATTTAAATGTCCATCAGCAGGTAAACGGATAAGCAAAATAAGGTGTATCCATAAGCTGCATTATTCTGTCATATAAAGGAATAAAGTAAAATTATACAGCCGCTGTGGAAAACTGTATGGTGGCTCCTAAAAAACATGGAAAATGTGTGATCCCTTGATTCCACTCCAGGGTGTACACCCAGAATATTAGAAAGCAAGGGCTGGAACAGACATTTGTACCCGATATTCACAGCAACATTATTCACAATAGCCAAAAGGTGGAAGCAACACAACACATCCTTCAACAGATGAATGGATAAGTACAGTGTAGTATATACACAATGGAATATGATTCAACCTTTAAAACTAAGGTAATTCTCACACATGCTACAATGTGGATGAACCTTGAAGTCATTATGCTAAGTGAAACCAGCCAGACACAAAAAGGACAAACGTTCTATGATTCCACTAGTATGAGGTATCCAGATAAGTCAAACTCAAAGACAAAGTAGAATAAGGTTGCCAGGGGTTGAGGTGAGTTCGTGTTTAATGGCTACGGTTTCACATGGGGAAAATAAAGCTCTGGAGATGGATGGTGAGGATATTTTTACAACAATGTGAATGTAGTTAATGCCATAGAACTGTATACTTACAAATGGTTTAAATGGGGCTTCCTTCGTGGCACAGTGGTTAAGAATCCGCCTGCCAGTGCAGGGGACACGGGTTCAAGCACTGGTCCTGGAAGATCCCGCATGCTGCAGAACAACTAAGCCCGTGAGCCACAGCTACTGAGCCCTCGTGCCACAACTACTGAAACCCATGCGCCTAGAGCCTGTGCTCCATAACAAGAGAAGCCACCACAATGAGAAGCCTGCACACGGCAACGAAGAGTAGCCCCACTCGCTGCAACTAGAGAAAGCCTGCGTGCAGCAACAAAGACCCGACACAGCCAAAAACTAGAAAATAAAATAAAATAAAATAATTTTTTAAAAGCTTTTAAAAAATGGTTTAAATGGTAAATGTTATGTGTTTTTAATCACAATGGGGCAAATGAATGAAATAATGATCAATGTTACAATGTGGATAAACACATTGTAAAACATCCTAAGGAAAGAAGCCATACAGAAAAACCACCCAGATCATGCTCATCTTGTACACTTTAAATCCAGCAAGGTTTTTAAAGTGAGGAAAAGCCCCAGTGATGGTTCCAAGAAAAGAAAACTGGATTTGAATGGAAAAATACATTTCCACAAAGCTGGGGCAGCTGATGAAAGGTGAAGCAGGTCTGTGGATAGGATTATAATGTGGAAACCATAATTATTCCTCATTATGGGGTTATGTGCTGGTTCCCTGGGAGAGTGGCCCTCCCACTCTCACAGGGTAAAACAAACTGGAGTATTTTGTGAATGTGGAAAACTTTATACTGCTATTTAAAGTTTTTATACACTTGAAATTTACTAGAAAATAAAGTACTTATCAAAACAGCCATGTCATACCATGCCAGAAATATAGACATCAAACTCTGTTATAGAGGCCAAGCCCTACCCAGATCCAGTTCACCCACAGTGGTGATGCTAATCACCCTGTAGGAGTCCACATACTACAAGAAGAACCATAGGAAGATTATATTGGGAGCCACTATGTCTTGGGTGCTGTTCATGACCTGGATGTAGATGAAACAGTGGGATTTCTGAATTCTAGTTTTCCACATTCAACCACCAAAAAACTGTTACAACTAAAAAATGAATTCAGTAAAGCTGCAGGATAAAAAAAAAAGAAAAATCAATGCACAAAAATCATTTGTGATCCTATACACTGATAATGAACCATCAGAAGAAGAATTTTTTTAAAAATCCCACTTACAATTGCATCCAAAAAGATAACTAGGAGTAAATTTAACCAAGGACGTGAAGGACCTGCACACTGAAAACTGGAAGACACTGATAAAGGAAACTGAACAGACAAAAATAAATGGAAAGATACCCTGTGCTCATGAGTAAAAAGAATACTGTGAAAATATGCATTCTAAGGTGGGACTTCCCTGGCCGTCCAGGGGTTGGGACTCTGCACTCCCACTGCAGGGGGCACGGGTTCAATCCCTGGTTGGGGAACTAAGATCCCTCATCCTGCATGCTACGTGGTGTGGCCCAAATTTTTTTTAATTTAAAAAAATGCATTCTAACCAAATTAATGTACACATTCAACGCAATCTTTACCAAAAGTCCAATGACATTTTCCACAGAAACAGAACAAATAATCTTAAGTTGTGTGTGGAACCACAAAGGACCCAGTAGAGCCAAAGCGACCCTGAGGAAGGAGAATGGGCTGGAGGCATCTCCCTCCCTGACTTCACACTAGATTACAAAGCTACAGTCCCAAAAAGTGTGGAATTGGCACAAACACAGGCACACAGACCAGAGGAACAGAGCAGAGAACCCAGCAATCAACCTACAGGTATGTGGTCAGTTCCTTCACAAGAAAGGAGCCAAGAACATACACCAGGGAAAGGACAGTCCCCTCAATGAACAGTGCTGGGAAAACCAGACGCCACACTCCAAAGAACACTGCACTCTGTCTACACCACACACGAAAGGGGCCAAAAACCCAGTTTTCCACATCAAGCTCTTCCTCTCCTGGGTCCTCTGAAGACAGACACCCTCAGCGGTCAGCCACGCACAGGTACCTTCTGCCCACTTTTCCTCACCATCTCCCTCACCGGCATCACCTCCCGGCAGGTCCTGAGGAGACCAGGCTCCTGTCAGCATGAACTGGATCCCACAGTGTCCCAAAGCTGAAGCCCCAGAGGGTCCTGAGGAGACCTGGCTTCTGTTAGTGTGGACACGACCCCGGCTTGTCTCGAAGCCCGGCCGTCAGCGTGGACTCGGCCCCGCGTGTCCCAGAAGCCAAAGCCCCAGCGGGTCCTGAGGAGACAGGGCTCCCGTCAGCATGAACATGAACAGCATGACCTGAACAGACATCCCGCCGAAAGAGATACACAGATAGTAAAAGTCATACAGAAACAAGCTCAACATCATATACCATTAGGGAATTACAAATTAAAATCATGAGATATCACAGCACACCTATTAGGACTGCTAAGCTCCAAAAATAGGACAATACCAATTGGTAGAGGGTAAGGAACAAAAGGAACTTTCCCTCATCGCTGGGGGGATGCATGTGCAGCCACTTTGTAAGACAATTTGGCAGTTTTTTCCAAAGCTAAACAAGTCTCACGTTGGGATCCAGCAATCATGCTTCCAGTATTTAGGCAACTGGTTTGAAAATCTATGTCCAAATGCAAACAAGGATGCAATTATGCACAGCAGCACTTCCATAATGGCTAAAAACTTGAAGAAATCAGGATATCCTTCAAAAGATGAATGCATAAGCAAATTGGGGTACATCCATGTCAAGGCGAGTAGAATATGCCACCCCAAAATATATCTCTCTGGCATAAGGATTATTGGTCTGCTTCAAAAAAAATAAAAAGGGCTTCCCTGGTGGCTCAGTGGTTAAGAGTCCGCCTGCCGATTCACGAGACACAGCTTCGAGCCCTGGTCCAGGAAGTTCCCACATGCCACAGAGCAACTAAGCCTGTGAGCCACAACTACTGAGCCCATGTGCCACAACTACTGAAGCCCACACGCCTAGAGCCTATGCTCCGCGACAAGAAAAGCCACCACAATGAGAAGCCCGTGCACCGCAATGAAGAGTAGCCCCTGCTTGCCACAACCAGAGAAAAGCCTGCACGCAGCAACGAAGACCCAATGCAGCCAAAAATAAAATAATAAATTTTTTTTTAAAAATCTCAGAAAACTGAGATTGCCGTTTTATGAAGGACATTTACAACAGAGAAATCTCCATTTATGAGGGTATGTCCCTCTTTGCACCAAAAATAGAAGGATAATTAAATCTTAAGTAACTCTTTTCAGTGGGGAAGTCCTGACTTAAATGTGCAGTCATACCCTTGTTTACTGTGCTTTGCATGATAACCTGCCATAAGTGGCCTTCCCCCCTTCCCCAGCATCTTTCTTCTGTTTTTAGCTGAAGACGGTATTTAAGGGGATGGTTTTGGTCATTTCAGGGAGTGACTCAGTTTCCGTGGTATCCCCCCTGTATTCAGAAGGTATGCATGTTATTAAACTTCTGCTTTTCTCCTGGTAATCTGTCTTTTATTACAGGGGCAGGGGGGGCCTCAACCAAGAACCTAGAAAAGTAGAGGGAAAATTGTTTTCCCTCCCATACACGTGCCATGGAATCCTATTCAGCAGTAAGGAATGCACCATCAACCTATGGAAAGACATGGATAAATCTTCAGTATATACTGCTAAGTGAAAGAATCCAGTGTGCGGAGGCTGCACACAGTATGACCCCATTGATGACATTCCGGGAAAGGCAAAGCTACATAGATGATAAGCAGATCATGGGGTGGGGGGTTTGAAGTGTTCCACGTGATACTCTAGGGTGGATACCTGTCACTATGCAGTTGTCTAAGCCCACAGATGTGCATAGCCCAAGGGGCCAATCATAATCTATTCAAATTTAGTTATTTAGGATGTAGGAGTGTTGCAGGATGGAATACATAATGTCACAGAGTCTAACTGTGTTAGAAATATATGGAAACAACTCACTGTAGGGGATGGGGTAAAAGCTGCTGACCTAAGTTACCTTTGGAAATGAATGGAAACTGTAGACTAAAGGCAAAATGGTCCATATATAAACTGTGGGCTTTATTCTACGAAGTTCTTTCCAGGGTGTAGTAGCTAACAATTCTGAAACCTCTGCACATATAACCTGGAAAGGAGCAATGCACAGATAAATGGCAGATGGTGGGAGCCAGGCTCCTTGCTGTGGGAGCGGGAAGTTACAGATAAGCAAGGGGAGAGCCTCTGCCTTCATAATCCTGGATCTGGGCTTCCTGGGAAGATGCTGACTGGCCAGGGGAAACACACACATCTTCACGCTGGGAAGACCCTACAGACATAGGAACATCACACCCCATCTTTCCACCCATACCTGCTGGAAACACTCAGACCTCCATAATCAGGCAATTGCAGCATTTAAGACATTCTCACCCTCAGGCAGATAAAGGAGCATGAGGGTCTTGCTTACTCCTAAGCTGTCCCAGAATCTAGGCCCTGGGGGTGGAGCCACTTTGGGGGTTCCTGGGCCTCTGAATCCAGGCTCTGGGGGTGGAGCCAGGTTGGGGGTTCCTGCGCCTCTGACCAGCAGGTGAGAGGAAGGAAGAAGACCGGTCCTGAGGACAGAGGTTCCCTCAAGTCTGTGAGCCCAGGAGCCCCGAAGGGGTTCATTCCCTTGAGGACATGGGCGGGGCCTGCAGTGGTCCTGTGTTCCCCCTGGGCCCTTTGATGAAGCCATGGCAGCACTGGGCCCAGACGTCTGCTGGCGGTGTCTCAAACACTGACACAGCGGTTTTACAAAGGAACAAGAGAATGGAGCTGAGCCCCTGACGGCCACTCCTTTCTGGCTCTGAGTTGCTTCCACCAGGACCGCAGTCACCTGCACGTAGTCTGCTGTGACCTACCTGCCCCCATTGGCCTTTCCTCTTCCTCCCTGCAATGATTCCAGTGACATTTCCAGCCTGGATCCCTCCCCCAGGCCAGACGCCTCTGTCCAGCCACTGCACCCCCATCTCACCTTGGGGGCTAACAGGCCCCTCAGAGGACTGGGATCCCGCAGCTCCCCACACCCAGGAGTAGCCCCACCTTCCCAGATTGCTGAGCCCAGGCACCGGGTGTAACCGAGCAGGACCCTACGGGGCCTTCCCAGGACAGAGCCCTCCCCCACGTCCTCTGCTGTAGGTCCTCTCTGAAGTACCTGGATAACAGTGTCTGATGCACACTTCCTCCACCACCAAATGGAAGAAATTAACTACTTGATGATCATGAACAGGTAGCCCCGGAGCTTCTGGTGCCTAAGAATTTATAATGTTAACCGCCTGTTACCTCATCATCAACCAGAGAATTGTGCACCAGCTGATCACGTACCCTGTGACCCCCCTCCTTCACTTGGCCTTTAAAATTTCTTTGCTGAACTCCTTCAGGGAGTTCAGGGTTTTAGAGCACAGGCCACCTGGCCTCCTTGTATTGGCACTTGTACAATTAGAGCTGCACTTTCCTTCACAACACCCGGTGTCACTAGACTGGCTTTACTGCACTCGGGCAAGCAGACCCACGTTTTGCTCGGTAACACTGGGGTCTCCCAGGCTCCCACCTTCCTTGCGCCCCAGTGACTGTCATCTGCTCCTCCAGAGTCTTCTTGCAGCAAAAATAGAAATGAAGTTTTCCTTCCCCTGAGAACAAGGAAAACAAAGGGAACAGCGAATAGGCTAGGGAAGAAACATAACCTGGCCTGAAAGAGTTCATCACTCCTTGTTTTACTTTGTCACTCATTTGTAGTAACTAGATTTGTACTTTACAAAGCTAACCTCACTCCCTGACACTATGTAATTTACATTCGGCACCCATCACCCCTGACTCTGTGTGAGTTACATCCCTTGCCTCTCACTCCCTAACCTTATTATGTCCAGCACTTACATTCTATACGCCCCTCCTAACAAATCACCCCCTAATTTTTCATTTCAGAAACAAGTTCATCGGCCGATAAACCAGAGACAAACATATGCAATTACCAGACTGCTGGGCCCCAATTACCGGGCAGCCTGACACAAACTATGACTGTTTTGAAATAATGCAAAGGAAAGGTGGAATGCAAGACCTTCACTACTTTTATCCTCATCCTATACCCCGGACCGTGAGAGTCCCACATATAAAATCTTCCCTGATTCTCAAGGAGGGGTGCCCAGTCCTTGAGGTGCTAGCCAGCTGTGTCTTCCCTTCTGCCTGGCAGAAAAATAAAGGCATCTCTCTCTTTCTCCAAAATCCCTGTCTCTGTATTTCTGCTCGGCCTCAGTGCACAGAGAAGCTGATATTTCGACAACAGTCTGTGGCCAGTTCCCACACTAATTCCCCTCTATACCGACAGCCCTGGCCCAAGCCCGATCTTGTGCCTGGTTCCTCCATCAGGCCTGACAAAGCTCCCTGCCCCCACGGTGCATCTCACATCCCACCCCAACGTGGTCTTCCTGAAGCATAAACGAGACTGTGACTCTCTCCCACCTGTAATCCCCCAAATGTTTCCCCACTTTCGCTAGGGTATCTGCCGGGAGAGACATCTGCAAAGGCCCTGAGAATCCCCGGCATCCCCACTAGGCTGCTGGCTCCTGGGTTCCCTGACAGTGAGCACCTCAGCAGGCCAGGAGACATGGCAGGAAACCCCAGAACTGCTCACCTCAGGAGGGGACTGGCACTGCCACTGCCTGATCAAAGAGAGCAGAGAAGGGTTCCCCAGCTGGGACACAAACTTCACGAGTGGCCTCTCCTTGAGCCATTACATCACCTCGTGTGACGTGAGGGAAGGAAGGACCGAGGCACAGTTGGTTCCTAAGGAGGATGGTATAGGCTCAGCCACGTCCCCCCAAATCCACATGCTGAACCCCTAACCCCCAGGACCTCAGGATGTGGCTGTATTTGGAGATGGGATTTTTAAAGAGGTGATCAAGGTAAAAATGAGGTCACTAGGGTGGATCCTAATCCAATAGGATTGACATCCTACAAAAAGAGATTAGGACACAGATAGGCACAAGGGGAGACCATGTGAGGACCTGGGGAGAAGATGGCTGTCTAAGCACCGAGAGAGGCCTCAGGAGGAGCCAGCGTGCAGACACCTTGATCTCCGACAGCATCCAGGACTGGGAGATAGGTCTGTTATTCAAGCTGCCCTGTCTGTGCTATTTGTTATGGCAGCCCCGAGCAGACTCACACGCAGGGTAACTCAGGGCTCAGACTGGACAGAGCCCACTGTACGTACCCCCTGTACGTGAGTTACAGGAGCCCCAGGAACTGAGGAAGGGGTCCCTGCGGGGAGGCACAAGATAGAAGATGCTAGGCATTAACATGACTGCATTCACGTTAAACGTGCCTGAAGTCCTTTCACACGAGATGGTTTTGTCCTGTATGTACATCGGCACCTTCAGTCTGAACTGCAGATCTTTGGCTTCACCAGCTCCACCGAGAGCATTAGCTTCACCTGCTGTGGACTGTCTCCTATAGGATTTCCAGAACCACAAAGCATCGAAGCTTCACAGGACCCAGTGTCTGTGCGTTACCATCCAGGTGGCCCTCACAGCAGAGCCGCACAGCTGCGCATCAGAACCCATTTCCCTTTTTCCTGTTCACGGCTACCCTGCACCTCCCAGCCTTTCCACCCCTTCCAGCTGCAGCGTAGTGTCTCGTGTTACCAAGGGAAATGGGTGGAGGTGGTGAGAGCCTTGGCCAGCCTGCATCCTAGGACAGAGGGCATGATGCCCACCTGGTCACCCCACCCTGCTGGTTGGAGCCCTCACCTGGAAGCAGGGAGGAGAAACAAGGGGGACAGAGCCTGGGACCTGACACCCACCTGCCCTGGACTTTCACAAGAAGGGGACAGAGACGTCTTGAGCTTCAGCCCAGTTTGGGGAGACACTTTGTTCCAGCAACAAACTTCTGCCCTAAAAGCCAAGGTGCTTTAAAGACCCCTCCCCAGCTGTCACAGAAAGTCAGGCTTAATCTCCTCACACTTTTCTCAAACCGCAGCTCATGCTGAGACCACCTCTCAGGTGATGGTGCTTCAGAGCAGCCCCTTTAAAAGATCCCTGGAGTTCAGCTCTCCCAGCCCTGCCTTCAGTTTAAGGGAGAAGTTTCCTTGACAAACCTTCTCAGTTTCCTTGACAACCAAGCAATCTCCCAAACTCTCCTTCAGACATTCCTATTCTAGGCTGGATGAGCCTAAAGTGACAGTGCTGTCATCATGTGCCAGAGAGTGACTCCTCCAAGCCCGTAGTTATTGGTTACATGATGCTATTGGTGATGAAATCCCAGAAGAGCCAGCTTTGCAATATAACCACTTCTGGACTCGGCACTGGGTCCCTTTCCACGGACAGAGTGGAGTGGCTGTTTCCACGGGCCCCGTGGTGGAAGAGCTCACCTAATGCAGCCAGTACTTCATCCTTTCCAGGTGATTCCAGGGTCCTCACCCTGCCCAGACCCCACCCACATGGCTGCTGTCTGTGCCAGTCTATACGGGACATTGGTTACCTCCTAAAATGAGGGTTATTTTATACACAGGTAATGGGTTGAATGCTGGCCCCAAAAGATGTGCCCCCCAGAACACGTGAACAGGACCATATCTGGGAAAAGCGTCTTTGTATATGTAGTGAAGGATCTCGAGGTGAGGTCATCTTGGGTTAGGGTGGCCCTCAATCCAATTGAGAGAGTCCTTATGAGAGACAAGAGAGGAGAAACACAGACATAGAGGAGAAGCCACGTGAACACAGAGGCAGAGACGGGAGGGACACAGCCGCAAGCCTGGGGACGCCTGGAGCCCCCAGAAGCTGGAAAAGGCAGGAAGAACCCTATCCCGGAGCCTCTGGAGGGACTTCAGTCCTACAACACCTTGATCTCAGATGTCTGGTCTCCAGGACTGGGGGAGGATGAATTCCTGTTGTCTTAAAACCACCCAGGGGCCTCCCTGGTGGCGCAGTGGTTGAGAGTCCGCCTGCTGATGCAGGGGATACGGGTTCGTGCCCCGGTCTGGGAGGATCCCATATGCCGCGGAGCGGCTGGGCCCGTGAGCCATGGCCGCTGAGCCTGCGCATCCGGAGCCTGTGCTCCGCAGAGGCTCCGCAGCGGGAGAGGCCACAACAGTGAGAGGCCCGCGTACCGCAAAAAAAAAAAAAAAAAAAAAAAAAAAAAAAACCACCCAGCTTGTGGTCATTTGTTACAGAAGCCACAGAACGGTCACACAGACCCTGCTCTGTAGGATCCTGGAAGTGCGGGTCTCATTAAAGGTCGACAGAGGCTGGATTTCAGAACCCTTAGAGTCAGCACTGAGCCCCAGAAATCCTAAAGCAGTGGCTGGACACCAGAATGTTGAGGGGTCAGTCGGAAGCCCATCCCTAAGGGTGCTGGCTGCACACGGCCTCCCCAGGTTTTTACGCCTGTACATGTTGGGGATAAGTATTTCCATCCTGATTCAGGACTTCTGATGTCACCCTTCACGTTGCTAATTAAGAAACCCCTAGTTACACAGATGAAAACCCTACCAGGGCACTTGCTCCAGTGGTAAACAATTCTGAAGTTGGTCAGAGGTGGGGAATCGTCTCACACGCAGCCAGCAGCCCCCCTGCAAGGAGCATCCTCATTGCAAAGCTGGGGGACCGTGCCGAGGCGTCTGTGAGTAAACGTGAGCTGAGCCCCAGACCAGCTGCTGCTGAACTGTTCCCACCCTTCCCAGGTAAAACACCTGAATGTGTGCAAGGACTTGAAAGCCTAGAGGAAGGGCTGTGGAGCCACACCAGCGACAGCACGGAGGCCAACCTGGTGCCTGCAGGCCAGCCAGGACGGTCCTGGCCCCGGGCGCTCTTCTGGAAGCTTTCCATTTCCCTGCCTGAGTTACCCCTCCTGTCCCGGCGCCCACTGCTTTTCTCCTTCCTCACCTCTGCCCGGGGAGAAATTTCAGCAGCAGGTATGGGTGACACATCCTCTTCTTTAGCAGGTGGCAGCCCGGCAACTCCTGCAGAAAGTCCAGCAGAGCCCCACTCACACCTGGCCACCCACAAAACCACAGCCCCTCACTCCCTCCCACCAGCCCAGCCCCGACACTGCTGACGGGGCAGAGAATATGGCGTCAGGCACAGCTGCAGGTAATCTTGCTGCCTGGAAGGGTGTTAATATAGACCTCAACACAGGCACACCTGGGGAGGGCTGGCCGGCCGGGTCAGGCTGCCAGGTCAGCCAATCCTTGCCCATCAGGGACTCAGAGTTGCGGAAAATGGGCCTTGCTGAACTGGCCAGGTCCAAGGAACAGGTGTGGGGTCCTGAGGGTCAGGATAGACACGGGGCTGCAACTCTGCTTGTATTCTCAACATTTTATCTGGTCCATGAGTGGGAGACAACTTCAAGACCCTCTCCTAACGAGAGGAACCCAGTAGTCAGGGAGAGGAGGGGTGGTGGGTGGAGCCAGGGGCCTGGTGCCCCGGCTGCAGTGGAAGCCTCTGGAAGACCAGGCAGAGGGAGGCCACACAGAGTGATGCCCAGGGTCACAGACCTGTCCAGGAGCTGCTGTTTGTTCGTTCAGGTCCTGCTCTCAGGTGCTCAGGGTCAGCTGTGATGGACAGGTGGGCTGGGGGTGCTCTGCAGTGAGGGCTACGTGCACGGTTCCTGGGTGCCCAGCCCTGCCAGGTGCCGGCCCAGGGGAGCTCCATACCCAGGGAGGGGCCTGAACACGAGAGCCCCGGGGGCTGCTGGGTGCCTTCCCAGGTGAGCTCCATACCGAGGGAGGGGCCTGGCAACGAGAGCCCCGTGGGCTTCTGGATGCCAGCCCAGGTGAGCTCCATAACCGGGGAGGGGCCTGGCCACGAGAGCCCCGTGGGCTGCTGGGTACCTGCCCAGGTGAGCTCCATATACTGGGAGGGGCCTGGCCACGAGAGCCCCGTGGACTGCTGGGTGCCTGCCCAGGTGAGCTCCATATCCTGGGAGGGGCCTGGCCACGAGAGCCCCGTGGGCTGCTGGGTACCTGCCCAGGTGAGCTCCATATACTGGGAGGGGCCTGACCACAAGAGCCCCGTGGGCTGGGCGGGTGGCGTGTGTATGAGCGTCCTCTCTGTGCAGCCGGCACAGAGTTGCTTGGCAACTTCCCTGTGGGCAGCGCTGGGATGAGATGAGAACCAGGACATGCTGTGTGCTCCCTGAACCCCTGCCCATCCAGGGTAATGAGGTCAGTAGGCAGGTGCTGGCCACTGTGCTGCGTGAGGGAGGCCCCACGGGTACCTCTTGTGTCATCCACCTGACACCATGGAGGCCTCCCCAGGACAGAGCAGACAGCCTGCCTGGGGCAGGTGGGAGCTCCTGGTGACCCTGAAGGGGACATGAGAGAGACGGACCAGGCAGGAGGAGGTGGGAGCCCAGGCAGAGCCATGGGGTTCGGGGCCGAGGGGGCCTTTCTGGGTCTGAGCTGAGAGTGGACGTGCAGGTGGTGAGTGTGATCCAGGAAAGCTGCCCTGGTGACGTGAGGCTGATCCTGCTTCAGTGACAAGCCTTCCAGATGATCCCAAAACAGGACAGTGAGACGGATCCTGTTAGAAGTGAATCCCCCCAAGAGGAGGCTCTGTGAGCTGGTCCCGGGAGGGGGGTGAAGGGAGCAGGCGTGGAGCCTGCAGGGAGTGGGCAGTCCCCCTGGGCATGCGGCGGGTGCAGACCCCACTCCGTGTCCCACATCTGTGCTTCCGGCTGGATTACCTGGCTTCTTGGAGCCTCAGCTTCCTGGTCTGCTCGTGGGGTGATGGTAGCATGGACTGACTAGCAATTTGCTCAGAACAGGGTAGGAAGGGGTCTAGTGGAAATTCCACGGAACACCATCAGTATAGGAATCGCAGGCCCTGTTTCCCGCAGGTCTACCTTCAGGATCGAGAGAGCAGATCCAAGCAGACTCGCAGCAGAGCCTGGGGACGGGCTCCGTGTGGTGGGTCCCCCTGCTTCCTGAGTCTCGGAAGGAGCAGCTCCAGCGGGCAGTGGCAGCTTCATCCCACACCTGGGAGCATCCAGACCTCAAGGCCCAGCAACCCCGAGCCCTGTGTCTGGGCCCCCGGGAGGCAGACGGGACAGGCCGGCGTCCTCCTCGGCCCTCTTCCTGCCCAGAACATTCGGGGTCCAGGCCATCATTAGGGAGAAGCACGGATGGGGGTGTCCCATGTGGGAACAGGACACGGAGCGGCTTGTGCACGTGGACGTCCACACCGGGAATGTGGGTCGGTGGGACGCAGGCACCGGGAGGGTCAGGTGGTGGGCCTGAGGAAGCAGGGCTGGGCCGGGGGTCCTGGGGTGTGTGTGTGCGAGCTTTGCCTGTGCCGGGTCTGAGACTCCACGGGGCTTCCCTCCCCTGGTCACTGGGGAGGAGGGGCCGAGCAGCATTGGTTGAGGGACCCCTCGCGTCCCCAGGCCCTGGCAGCATCAGCCCTTCAGGCTCTGGGTCGGGGAGCCTGAGGGGCGCAGGCCCAGCTGTGCCCACAGGGAGGCCTGGAGGGGTCAGGCGGGAAGCACTGGTGTGCTGTCGCCTGTGTGGAAGCTTCCGAGCCAGTGTCCAGTGGAAGCTCTCACCTGGCATGTGGGTTTCAGGTCCACAGCTCAGATCACCTTCTAGCCGCTTGGTTTGTTTTCTAGATACAAAGTCCTAATATCTCCTACGTCCCCTGCCCGTGAAAAGGCACTTCTTACCTGGCACCAGGTGCTGCTTCTGGTCCCTCCTGACTGGACGCCCAGCAGCCAGGGTCACCGCGTCATGACTGTCAGGGGGTGTCAGGCGTGGGGGGACGAGAGCACACGGTCCAGGCCCACGAGGGGCCGTGCCGTCCACGGAGCCGGCGCTGTGGCTGTAGGTGTTCCCTGCCCCCACCCCGTGGGCAGAGACCACCGCCCCCTTACAGACTGTTACCAAGTGAAGTCACGTGGACCCTGCTCGGGCCCCAGCCTGGCGAGGCGCTCTGCCTCCGCGGGGAAGGTTTCCTTTTTCCACGTGGGTTCAAGTAGGCAAATAACAAAACCAAAGCCGAGACCACCACAGCACAGGCTCTATTCAGTGGCCAGAGAATGGAGAAGCGGGAACTAAGTTCACAGATCAACTTCTCGCCCTCCTGGAGAGAGTGGTTTAATTTTAAACAGTGAAGACAAAGGGAGGAGGAGTGAGGCTAATGGGGATGAAGAGGCCTTCCGGGGAAGGGGCGGGGCTTTTCCCAAGGGGGTGGGGTTCCACCTCCTTTGACCCGTTTCTGGTCCTTCATGTCCAGTCATGGCCACCGGTGGGTGTGTCACTTAATATGCTGATATAGTAAATTCAGCATGTGATGAGACTCGGGGTCTGTTGGAGGTCACATTTGTTGCCATCTTGGTCCCAGCTGGTTCCATCTGTTTGTTTGTTTCTGGCTTCCTTTCTTACCTCTGGACCCCTTAACTTAAATACTTAGGTGAAATCCTGCTGAAGTTGGGGGGTGGAGGACAGCCCTGTGAAAGGTGGGTCCACGGGTTTTGAGCAAGGCCTGGAGCAGCTCTGACAACAAGAGGAGGCTGAGACGGGCGGTCAGTCTGACGCCCGCACTGGGGCCTGTGGTCGGCATGCGGAGGTGGTCAGCCGGGGGCACGTGTCAGGGAAGGTTCTCGGTGTTTACAGAGAAGATGTGAACGTGGGTCCAGATGCAGAGCTGCCTGCGGACGCTGGTACAGAAACCCCTGATTCTTTCCTCAGAAAATTTCTGGGCGGTCATTCAGGCAACAGGGCAAACAGCTTGCTCTGGAGGCTCTTGAGGGGAAGTGGGGACTTAGCCACAGGGGCTCAGCCTGCATAACCCCAGAAGCCCTCCCAGGACAGCCCCAGAACCGCTTCTGGAATGGCAAGAAGTGAGTCTTCCACCTACTAGACGTGGAGGAGAGGGCTGGGGTCTGCAGGGCCACCCTCACCTTCAGGGACTGGCTGGAGGCTCACAGGACTTGGCACATGCTCGTGGCTTGTGTCCTCACAGCTGAGAGGGGTCACAGCACGCAGTAGGCGTAACCTCGAGGCAAGTGCTCACGCTGAGTGTCCCGTTAGCGACACAGCATGGTAGGATGCTGACTTTCTCCTTGAGCAGAGTGACTTCAGGTATGAGGTCCTCGAAGAATTCTGAGCAGAGTGTTTTCTCATGGCAGCTCAGACGACGGCCATGACGAAGACTTCCATGTCACGTCAGACTGGCCACAAATGTGGTCCTGAGGCTGTTCGAGGGCTCTGGACATGTAACTCTCCTTAAGGAACATGCAGTGTGTTGCCCTTCACTCGGCATACACAGAGGGCCTCCAAGGGACTGACCTATGGGCCTCGAGGTTGCTCAGCAGGCCCACAGGGGTCTGGAGGTACTCAGTGATCTTGGAGGAAAAATGATGCACATCCAAGGGACCTAGGAGTCCTGAAAAGGGTACTTCCTCTAAAATAAAGCAAAACAGTGACTAAGACCTCATGGAAAGAGCTGCATGCCTCCCTTTCTGCACGGCTACTCAGGGCCTTTCCTCGAGGCCACTACTCACATTGAGTCTCCCTTTAGCTCTAGAGCATGGCAGGATGAGCTCCACCCCGGCCATGGAAGCACCCGGTTTAGCTAGAGAAAACTCATTTTCTTCCCACAGCCATGCCTACAGTGGCTAGAGGCTTGTCAACAACAGTGAATTTCAGGTAGCTTCAAGGCAGCATGAATGCAGCTTTCAAAATGGGAAAGCAAGGCTAGTTCCATCAGGCCCCCATTTCCATGAGCACACGCAGCAAACATCCCTGTGGTTTCTAACAAGTCAAAAGAGACACAGGTTACCCAGTGGTTCATTCCCTGAATCAACTCCTCGAAGCAGGGTTTTCTGCATCTAGAGAACTGCCTCAATGAAGGAGCGCCCTAGCTAGGCCTCCGGGCCTGTGGCTCTTCAAAAGCCTGCAGTGTTACACAAGGAACTGCGCTTTAGATGCAGTCGGAACGCAAGCCGACTTTCTCCTGGAGGCAGGGTGACTTCAGGCAAGAGGTCCTCGATGGAATGTGATGCCGAGGGTTTTTCTCAGTGCCGCTCAGACCAGGGCAATGAGTCAGGTTTCCACGGCATGTTGGACCTGCCAGAACGGTGCTCGGGAAACTGTGGGAGTGCTGGGGATTTCAACCTGTCCCAAGAAAGAGTGCAGTGTGTTGCCCTACACTAGGCATACACAGAGTGGCTTCGAAGGGCTACGGGACTGGATGATGCTTAGCAACTAAGTCCCTAATGCTGATCCAACAAAGGCCCTGATGCTGCTCCTACATCAGGCCCTGACAGTGTCCCCAGCTAAGGGCCTGACGCTAGGCTTCACTCAGGCCCTGTTGCTCTCCCTACGTCAGGCACTGACGCTGTCCCTACCCGAAACCCTGACACTGGTTCTAAACAAGGCCCCGATACTCTCAGTAACTAAGGTCTTGACACTATCCCTAAGTCATTTCCTGACACAATCCCTAAACTTTACCCTAACCCTGTCCCTAGCAACTGTCCTGCCTCTTAAGCTAACTGAAGCCCTTATGCCGTGAATACCTCCGGCCCTGAATTTAGTCCCAAGGCCGTGACATGGTCCCTAACTAAGGCCTAGATGCTCGTCCTAAATCCGGCCTTGATACTGTCCCTAACTAAGGCCCTGCTGCCATCAACATCTAATGTCCTGACACTATCCTGAGCTCATTTCCTGACCCATCTCTTACCAAGATCCTGAAACTGTCCCTAAATAAGCCCTGACGCTGTCCCTAAGTGAGGCCCTGAGGCTGTCCCTAACAGAGGCCCTGAGATTGTCTTTAACGAAGACCCTAATGCTGATCCTACAGAGGCAATTATACTACTCCTAAGTCATGCTGTAACACTGTCCCTAACTCAAGCCCTAGAGATAGGCCTCACTTAGGCCCTGTTGCCGTACCTTAGTTAGGCTCTGACGCTGTCCCTACATCAAGCCCTGACACTGGTCCTGATTAAGGCCCTGACGCTGGTCATAACTAAGGCCCTGATGCTCTCAATAACTAAGGTCTTCACGCTCTCCCTAGCTCATTTCCTGACACTATCCCTGGCCTGGAACCTGACTCTGTCCCGAGCTTATTTCCTGCCTCTTATCCTCACTGAAGCCCTAATCCTCTCCCTAACTAAGGCCCAGACTAGTCCTAACTAAGGCCCTGACACTGTCTCTAACTAAGGCCCCGAATCTGTCCCTAATATAGGTCCTGCTGCCAGCAATAACTAAAATCTGGACAATATCCTGAGCTAATATCCTGACCCATTTCTACCCAAGGTCCTGACACTGTCCCTAAGAAAGCCCTGTCGCTGTCCCTAAGTG
Source organism: Hyperoodon ampullatus (assembly GCF_949752795.1). Lineage (NCBI taxonomy): Eukaryota > Metazoa > Chordata > Mammalia > Artiodactyla > Ziphiidae > Hyperoodon > Hyperoodon ampullatus. The sequence continues at coordinate 108,902,299 of NC_136922.1, read as the reverse complement.
AAGGTCTGAGGCTGTGCCTAACTCAGGCCCTGTAGCTATGCTTAACAGAGGCCTTGACTCTGTGACTACCTCAGGCCCTGATCATGTCTTTAACTAAGACCCTAATGCTGATCCAACAACGGGCCTGATGCTGCTCCTACATAATGCCCTGACAGAGTCCCCAGCTAAGGGCCTGATGCTAGGCTTCACTCAGGCCCTGTTGCTCTCCCTAAGTCAGGCACTGACGCTGTCCCTACCTGAAGCCCTGACACTGGTCCTAAATAAGGCCCTGATACTCTTAGTAACTAAGGTCTTGACACTATACCTAGGTCATTTCCTGACAGGATCCCTAAACTTTACCCTAACCCTGTCCCTAGCAACTGTCCTGCCTCTTATGCTAACTGAAGACCTTATGCTGTATTTAACTCAGGCCCTGAATTTAGTCCCAAGGCCGTGACATTGTCCCTAACTAAGGCCTAGATGCTCGTCCTAAATCCGGACCAGAACTGTCCCTCACTAAGGCCCTAACACTATTCCTAACTCAGGCCATGACATGGTACCTTAGAGAGGCTCTGATGCTAGTCCTAATGCAGGCCCTGACACTGTGCCTAACTAAGGCCCTGCTGCCATCAATATATAAAGTCCTGACATTATTCTGAGCTAATATCCTCACCCATGTCTTACTAAGGTCCTGAAACTGACCCAAAGTAAGCCCTGATGCTGTCCCTAAGGCCGTGAAATTAGTCCCGAGGCCGTGAACCTGTCCCTAACTGAGGCCTGGAGGCTTGTCCGAAATCAGGCCTTGACACTACACCTAACTCAGTCCCTGACACTGTACCTAAAAAAGGCTCTGATGCTCGTCCTAAGTCAGGATCTGACACTGTCTCTAAGGCCCTGCGACCGTCAACATATAAAGTCCTGACATTATCCTGAGCTAATATCGTCACCCATGTCTTACCAAGGTCCTAAAACTGTCCCTAACCCTAACCCTAACCCAACCCTAACCCTAACCCGTACCCTAACCCTAACCCATTCCCTAACCCTAACCCATTCCCTAACCCTAACCGTAATCCTAACCACCCTAACCCTAACCCTAACCCTAACAACCCTAACCCTAATCCTAACCCTCCTCCACCCACCCCCAGGAGCCCCTGTGCCCTTACCTGCGGTCCGCAGCCCTCCGCTCCGCGCTCGGATGCCGCTGGGGTGCCAGGGACCCACGGGAGGGGTCGTTCCCAGCCGCCCCGCGCTGGCTCCCTGGACCCGCGCCGGCTCGCCGGGGGCCGACGGCGAGGAGACCCGAGGACGCCCCGCGCCAGGTGAGCTCTGGCCGGGACGCCCACTTCCGGGAGAGGCGCGCGCGGTTCGCCGCCGTGCTCAGGTGAGCCGCAGCCAATGCCGAGCAAGACCCGCCCCGCCGGCGCCGCGTCCGCGCGGCACAGCACGGGCTCGCCGCTCCGGGCACGGGTGCCGGGGGTCGGGCGTCTCCTCTCCTGGGAGCGCGAGTCAGGAAGCGGCGCTCCTGCGAGGCCGCTAGCGATGCCCCGGCGCGCGGGCCCCTGCGGCGCGGAGACCGCTCCAGGCTGGACTCACCGAGACCAAGGCCGCCAGCAGGAGCGCTTGGCGGGACCCGGCTTGGGCGGGGGAGCTGCAGGCCCACGCAAACAACCCAATTTTTTAAATGGAAAAAGGACTTGAAAAGACCCTTCTCCAGATAAGACATACAAATGGTCAACAAACACCCGAAGAGATGTTAAACATCGTTAGTCACGATGGAAATGCACATTAATACCACAACGCCATACCCCTCCACAAACACTAGAAGGCCTATAATCAAGAAAATTAAAAATAACGAATTTTGGCAAAACTGTAGAAAAATTGATAGAGTTTCCCGTGTGGAAAATGAATCGGTCCTGGAGATGGATGGTGAGAATATTTGTACAACAGTGTGAAGGTAGTTAATGCCACAGAACTGTATACTCAGAGTGGTTTAAATGGTAAATGTTATTTTTAATCACAATGAAAAAAATGAATGAAGCACTAATGATACATGTTAGAACACGGATGAACATTGAAAACATTCTAAGTCAAAGAGGTCATGCAGAAAAGGTCTCCCAGATCATACTCATCTCGTGTGTTTTAAATCCATAAAGGTTTTGAAAATGAGGGAAGTCTCAGTAATGGTTTCAGAAAAAGAAAACTGGATCAGAATGGGAAAAGACATTTCCATAGAGTTGGGGAAATGGTGAATGTTGAAGTGGGCCCGTGGATAGGATTATAAGGTGGAACCATAAAATTTCGTCTTTGGGTCTTTATGTGCTGGTTCCCTGGGAGAGGACCCCAATATTGCGTAAAACACACTAGAGCAGTTGATGTGAGGTGGCGTGTTTTGTACTGCTACTTACAGTTTTTTTATACACTTGAAATTACTGGGAAGTAAATTACTTTTCAAAAGAACCATGTCAAAACCATGCCCCAAAAAAGCAGAGAAGACATCAAACTTCATTATAGAGGCCAAGCCTTAACCAGATGCGATTCACCTAAAGTGGTGACGCTCATCTTTCTTGTAGGAGTCCACGCGTTATTAACAGGCACGGTGGGAAGATTATATTAGGAGCCACTATGTCTTGGGTGCTGTGGATGACCTGGATGTAGTACAAACAGTGGAATATCTGAATTCTGGTTTTCCACATCAAACCACCAAAAAACTGTTACAACTAATAAATGAATTCAGCAAAGCTGCAGGATACAAAATCAATACACAAAAATCAGTTGTCTGAAATTTAAAAAGCAATCTCAGTCACAATTGCTTCCAAAAAGATAACTAGGAATAAATTTAACCAAGGACGTGAAAGACCTGCACACTGAAAACTGTAAAACATTGATAATAGAAACTGAACAGACACAAACAACAGAAAGATATCCCGTGCTCATGGATGCAAACAATTAATGTTATTAAAATGTCCATTCTACCCAAAGCAATGTTCAAATGCAAAGCAAGCCTGGTCAAAACTCCAATGGCATTTCTCATAGAAACAAAACAAATGTTCCTAACATCGTGGGGAAACACAAAGGCCTCTGAACACCCAAAGGGATTCTCAGAAAGAACAGGCTGGAGGCATCTCTCTCCCTGACTTCACACTACATTATGAAGCTACAGTCACCAAAACAGTGTGGAATAGGCACAAAAACAGGCACTTGGACCAGAGGAACAGAACAGAGACCCAGAAATAAATCTACAGGCATGTGCTCAGTTGATTCACAAGAAAGGAGCCAAGAACATACACCAGGGAAAGGACAGTCCCCTCAGTAAATGGTGCTGGGAAAACTGCACACCACACACCAAAGAACAACACTGCACTCTGTCTACACCACACAGAAAAAAAAAAAAACAGTTTTCCACATCAAGCCGTTCCTCTCCTGGGTCCTCTGAAGACAGACACCCTCAGCGGTCAGCCACGCACAGGAACCTTCTCCCCACTTTTCCTCACCTTTTCCTTCAGCAACATCACCTCCCAGCAGCTCCTAAAGAGAATGGGCTCCTCTCAACGTGAACTGGACCCCACAATGGCCCAAAGGTGGAGCCCCAGCAGGTCCTGAGGAGACCCGGCTCCCATTAGCATGGACTCGACACGTGTTGTCCCGAAGCCCGGGCCGTCAGCGTGGACTCAGCCCCGCGTGTTCCAGAAGCAGGTCCCAGGGTGTCCTGAGGAGAGGGGGCTCCCATCAGCTGTCCGCGGGGCCAGGTCCGCGGGCAGAAGGCGCACTCCTGCCGAGAGTCGGGGAGGCGGGCTCTCCTTCCCTGCCAACCAATGGGAACGTGCAGACCAAGACGCCCTCACACTTCAGCGGTGGCCCTGCCCCCTGAGGGCAGTTCTGCTGAATTCATTAAACTGTGGAAATTCAAACTGAAGTAGGGCCAAATATCCCATGGCTTCCCCAAAATAGTTAAGGAGCAATTAACTGGAAACCATATAAAATGTAATGATTATAGACACAAACTTTAAAACTTACACCAAATTCACTCAAGTTTATTAACAGACATTTAAACTGCATAACTATCAAAATTGTAGAGAAACATAGAAGAAAATCTACATGACCTTGGATTTGGTCGGTAGATCATGACCTTTGAGTTTTAACACACACACAAAAAGCAAATCCACAAAAGAAAAAAAAGTAATATTGTAGACTTTATAAAATTAAAGATTTCTACTCTGAAAGACCTTATTCAGAAAGTCAAAAGACAAGCCACAAATTGGGAGAAAAATATTTGCAAGCCAAGTATCTGATAAAGGATTTGGATTCAAAAGAGACAAAGACCTCTAAAACAACCCCATTAAAAAAAAAATGGGTAAGGATCTGAACAGACACGTGGCCAAAAAAGATACAGAGAGTAAGAATCATACGAAAATATGCTCACTGTCACATACCATTAGGGAATTACACATTAAAATCATGAGATATCACACCACACCTAAATAAACCATCTTATCGGGATCTGGATGCCAGTTTCTTTTTTAGAATGAGAGCAGGAGAGGCGGTGAGGAAGTAAAGTAAAAAGGGCCATCGGTCTTGCAAAACATCTCCTGGAATGGCCAGCCTCAGGTAGGGGATGTGTTCATTTCTTCCTTCCTGCAGCCATTCACAGCTGGATAGCCATTATGTATGATTATAATAACAAAAGCAACGAAAAGCAAAGGCTAAAGTCAAAGAAACAGATCCAACATGGACTCAAAATTGGCTCTTCCCTGTTACAGTATTCCATGTGATACTTTAGGCTGGATACTTGCCACTATGCATTTGTCTAAGCCCACAGACTTGTATGGCCCAAAAGGTCAATCATAATCTATTCAAATTTAGTTATTTTGGATGTAGGAGTCTTGTAGAATGGAATGCAAATTGTGACATAGAATCAAACTGTACGTAGAAATGCATGGAAAAAATTCAATGTAAGAGATGGGGCAAAAGGTGCCCTTCACTGTGGGCGTGGGAAGTTACAGATAAGCAAGAGGAGAGCCTCTGCACTCACAGTCCTGGATCTGAGGTTCTTGGGAGGATGGTGTGCGGAATTGACTGGCTGGGGGGGGGGGTGCACAGATCTTTACACTGAGAATGAAACTGTGCACCTCAGATCGGGACTTGAATCCACAGGCCAGGACTCGAACCCAGCCAAAACCCAGTATGGGACTTGAATCCACAGTCTTTTAAGTAGCATCACTCACCTGGTGTCTGGACTTACTGAGGCTCAGGTTCTTTCTGTCTCAGCACAGAGGAATTCAGCGAGAGGCAGTGATAGGCAAGAAGTAGATTTTTAAATATAGGACGCTTGTGAAGGATAAAAGCGGGCAGGCGAGGGCGCTCTGCCCCAGGGATTAAGTGGTCTACATTTTTAGAACCAAAGGGAAGTGGGGAGGCCACCTTCTTCCTCATTCTCTGACTAGACATCAGGCTTACATCAGTAGCTCCTCCCTTGTGTTTGACCCTTTGAGGTCAAACTAGGACAGTCATGGCACTTATTTAAATCAACAGAAGGGTGGTAACGTATACTAAAATATCTTAAATCATCTCAGGTTTCTGTATAATGAGGGTCTCCTACTTTGGAACGTCATCTTTCCCTTAAATTCCGGTCCTTGTGATCTCGGAGAAGCAGCACTGAGAGGTGGTATGAAGCAAGATCTTAATGCCCTGCCCAGGAATTGAACCTGGGGAGCCTAGATGAAAACCAGGAATCCCAGCCACCACAACCCCTGGCTCTTGCCCCCACTGAAAAATGCATTTCTCACAGAGGCAAGTCTGTAAAAACAGGTACAAAGTTTATTATTAGAGACATAGCACAACAAGAAGTGGGAAAGCACACAGAAAAACTGTTTGTTTAGTTAAGACAGGAGCAAGGCAGAGATGCACACCTGGAGAGAAAGGGTGTGGACACCCTCCCTAACGAGGGGGAGCGCAGTAAAGAGGCGGTTAAGTCATGTATACAGGGCAGTTCTTCCGGGTCTTTGTTTACCTCTGGCCAATTATCTGGTTTCTTTTTTCACCCCTGCCCTGCCCTAGGACCCTCCCCAACATGCGTGTGCACCTTTTTTCCAAAATGGATTACAGCCCAGAGGCCTGCGGGTCGGCCTTAGCATCACATATTATGGGGTGGTGTCCCCTCCTTTTTGACCACCAAGGAGCCTTTCTGCACATGTGTGATGTCTCCCTTGCCCCAAGGATGGGAAATGTATGACCTCTTGATCTTTTAACAGGGTTTAGTCCCACTCTGTCCCTGCCATAAATAAGGCCAATGTCCGGTTATCTACCCTATTCCTGTTGTTGTTTCTTATATCAAAGTGCAAATCTCGAAATTTAGACAGGATTCCGGTCATAAATATGTAGTCCTGGAGCCGGTTTGTCACTTGCTTCAGGAAATGTACACAGGGAGCTGGTAATGAATGTCTGGCCTGGAGCCCATCTTCTTCTCACCCCAGGAGGTGTGAACAGGAGGCCATTTGTAAATGCCTAGCCTACAGCCCATCTATCTCCTGCCTCATTTGATCCTAAGGAACATTATCTTGCTGAACTTGACCAACAGGATGCAGGCCTCACTTTTTTCACTCAATGACCTGGGGCAGGTCTCGTGCTTTTATTTATGGCTTTATAGTTAAGCACGCCTGCTTCATTCCACAATGTTCCCATAGATTTCTTGAGCAGTCGTTAACTTACAGTGGTCTCCCACAGTTCCCTAGGTTTCCCTCTCTGTCTGTAATTCCCTAGTGGGGCTTCTACAACTACCTGTATAACTATGCTACTCTATCCCTATCAGGAAGGCCTTGCAAACATCAGAACCTCACACCCCATCTTCCTACCTGTACTATTACCAAAATCTCAGTCTCTCTACACTGCAGCAAATCAAAATGATGGAGACAGAGTTTGGGGTGAAGAAGAAAAGAGTAACTTTATTTCTTTGCCAGGCAAAGGAGGCCACAGCAGGCTAGTGCCCTCAAGACTGTGTCCCCACTGAAAGGGTTTAGTGAGTAAAACTTATACTGTTGGCTCAAATCAGGGTTCTTTTTTTTTTTTTGGCTGCATTGGGTCTTCGTTGCTGTGCGCGGGCTTTCTGTAGTTTCAGCGAGCAGGGGCTGCTCTTTGTTGCAGTGCACAGGCTTCTCATTGCGGTGGCTTCTCTTGTTGTAGAGCATGGACTCTACGCATGCAGGTTTCAGTAGTTGTGGCACGTGGGCTCAGTAGTTGTGGCCTGCGAGCTCTAGAGCACAGGCTCAGTAGTTATGGCTCATGGGCTTAGCTGCTCCGCGGCATGTGGGATCTTCCCAGACCAGGGCTCAAACCCGTGTCCCTTGCATTGACAGGCAGATTCTCACCCACTGGGCCACCAGGGAAGCCCCTAAAACAGGGTTCTTGATAAGGATCAGGGCAGGTGCTGGGTCTGCATTCTTCTCTGCTCATGGAACATTTTAAAACCATCAAGGTTGGTGTGAGGAGGTCCAGAGATGGGCTCTGGTGATCTCCGGGGTTATCGTACCATGACCTTCTCTCTGGAATGAAGAATGCTTACAAAGAAAAGGAGCATTAGGGATGCGCATGCTGAATCCCTAACCCCCAGGACCTCAGGATGTGACTGTATTTGGAGAGGTTTTTAAAGAGGTGATCAAGGTAACATGAGGTCACAAGGCTGGACCCTAAAGCAACAGGACTGATGTCCTACAAGAAGAGATTGGGACACATTTAGGCACAGGGGAGACGATGTGAGGACTTGGGGAGAAGATGGCTGTCTAAGCACCAAGGAGAGAGGCCTCAGGAGAAATGTTAAACTAAGGTTCCTTTGTTCAGCTCACAGGGAGACAATCTGACCCTGCCCACCTGTGAATGGCTGCAGGAAGGAAGAAATTAACACATCCCCTCCCTGAGGCTGGCCATTCCAGGAGATGTTTTGCAAGACCCATGGTCCTTTTTACTTTACTTCCTCACCGCCTCTCCTGCTCTGATTCTATAAAAGAAACTGGCATCCAGACCCAAATACGACGGGTTTTGGGGACCCTACTCTGCCATCTTCTGGGTCTGCTGGCTTTCTGAATAAAGGCATATTCCTTGCCTGAACACCTTGTTTCCCAATTTATTGGCCTGTCGTGTGGCGAGCAGAGCAAGCTCGGACTCAGTAACAGAAGTCTCCATGGCTCTAGGCTTCCCCCTCAAATGTAAGTGTGAACCCTGGGTTTTCACTATCAGTCATTTTTAACTTCCCAGGACTGTTCACTAACCCAAGTTCCTGTGAAGCTTGATCGGAAAGTCCAAACCATGATGAAACACAAGCGCTCTTTCCCCTGCAGTGCTGCAGCCACCTGGTTGTGGGCATGCGGGAGCGAGTGGTGCCTCATCGGCATCCCTGCTGTGCCCACCTGCAGCCTTCTTTCCACAGCAGTCTCATGCCACCTGTTGGAGGTTCGTATTAGTTTCTTATTGCTATTGTCACAAATCACCACAAACATAGCAGTTTAAAACAACACACATTTATTATCTTACACTTCTGGAAGTTAGAAGGAAGAATATGGGTCTTATGTTCCCAGCAGGGCCACATGGGGAAACACTAGGATCAGTCAGGAAGCAGAAGGGGTTGGGGAGACACGCACAGGAGCCTTTGCTGGGGTTCCCATGGCAAAGAATGGGTGAAGCAAGGGAGCAGCCGTAGGATCTGCTAGTTGGAGTCATTTCAGCAGGCTCTGGGGTGCAGAGGCTGCCCTGGGCTGCCTGAGACCTGGCCCTGGGTGGTCAACAGGGGTCTGACTGGAGTGTAAGTGTGGCCTTGGATGCCGGGTTTGCATGTGAAATGCACACTGCTGGCAAGCTCTTCACCAGCTAACCCTGGTAGGAGCAGTCCCTTTAGTGTCAGGAAGGCTTCAGCATAACAATAAAAAGATACACTGAATACAGTAGGAGGAGAGGAACTGAAACATGCATTCTCAATCAACCCTCTTTAGCCAGAAACTCTTTAATTACGTTTTAAGGTCTTAAATCCTTTTGAGAAACTGATAGAGATAAATGTCTAGACTCGAACTTTTTCCATACAATTTTTGGGACCTTGTGGACTTGCTAAGGTCCTCCCAGGGAGTCCTTTGGAAAGTATGCACCTGTGTATATAGACTTAGTCTACTCCTACATTTCATTTCATTTTCATGGTCTTACTGGATACTGTTAGGTCAACTGGTTCCTAGATGTTAAGACATCTGAAATATAAAAAAAATGAAGGCTGAGGAGGTTTGGGTGGGTTCCTGCATTGGCCACATTGCATGAATGCGGTGCTATCACATGAGTGATCCCTTTAGTTTATCACTCACAGATGTGGTCCCTTTGCTCTGATTGTTCAGACAACAGAAATAACTGATTGGAAGCTGGCAGTCCAGTTCTGCCCATTCAGCCACTGAGTCATAGTGTGGGGCTATAATAGTAAAAGCAAATCAACTGCATTGTAGCTCAGCCATCTGCTAAAACAAAGGGACATTGGCGTGGGCTTGAAGCCACCACTGCCTAAAAGACTCTGGCTATCAGGAAACTCACTTCCATTACTGGACAGTAGGAATTGGCCACCAGGAGATGCTTGACCTAATGTAGAAGAGACTCAAATAGGTCTTCTCTTGTTACAGGTAAAGCATTGGCCCTTCTAGCTTGATTCAGGGATTAGGCTGTGCTATGGTCTAAATGTCTGAATCCTTTCAAAATTCCTATGTTGAAATCCTAACCCCCAAGGTGATGGTATTAGGAAGTGGGGACTTTGGAGGGGACTGGGTCATGAGGGTAGAGCCCCAATGAAAGGGATTAGTGCCCTTATGAAAGAAACCCCAGAGAGACCCCTATCTCCTACCACGTGAGGACACAGTGAGAAGGGCCTCACGGGAACATACTGGTATCTTGATCTTGGACTTCTAGCCCCTGGAACTGTGAGGATAGATTTCTGTTGTTTATAAGCACCCAGTCAATGGTATTTTGTTATAGCATCTCAGACTAAGACGGGCTGTTGCGTGGGAAACATTCAGGCTGTAAATGAAGGGACAGTTCTGAAACATGAAATTTGACTAAAGGCAGTTTATAAATCTTAGGATAGAATCTGAAATCTATGGAAATAGAAAGGACACTTGTTTCTTTATGGTTTACCTTCCTGGAATATCTTTGGGTGATTAAAAAGTCCCTGAAGGTTGAAGCTTTTTAGTATAAAAGTGAAACTTCACAAAACTATAGCTTGACACACTCAATTTGTGGTGGACAGTCATGTCAGGTTGAGATAAGAAAAGCACGGCCGTTTAGCTGGGAGAGGAGAGTCAGGGCGGCCCTTTGAGGATACTTTCCCTTTGTCAGAGTCAGGGCTGGGGCTGTGTGGAAAATTACAAAAAAGAGCAGTTTCTTTCCCAAAAGGGAGACTCCAATCATAGTATAACACAAATATTATATGTCCTGAAGGGCAATGTTTATTTTTATTTTGAAGATCAAGGTGAACCATTCATAAAAGTAGTAGTGAAAATACAAACTTAAAATAAAAACAGAAGCAAAAAAGGGCTCTTAATTTTGGTTCACAATTATGAAACATATCTTCTTTTCATAACCAGATCCCCATTTTGCATGTGTTTTTGTTGTTGTTTTTCCACCCCCACCCTGTCTGCCCCCTCTCAACCCAGAAAACGTCTTCACGGAGATCTTCAGACTCACAGCCTGCCCCAAGGGGGAGCTGAGACCCAGACCAGCCCCAGGCCCAGGGCTCCTCACAGCTGCTATTTGTGCCCCTTCCATCCTGCCTACACTCAGTTTCCCCTTTGAGGGATTTAATAATGGTTGTCATTTACTGAGGGCTTCCTGTGGGTCAGGCTGCTTTCTGAGTACCTTAAATGTATTTTCTCATTTAATCTTCAAAATGATTTTGAGATAGGTCCTATTATCTCCATTTTACTGATAAGAAAACTGAGGCCCAACTGGAAGTGGCAGAGCCATTATTCAAACCCAGATTATTTGACTATGGAGGCCACATTCTTAGTCTATGAACTATGCTGTCTCTAGATAGTTGACCTATTTATGAATTAGATCATTTAGAAGTTTGGAGACCCTCACCTTATCTTTGATAAAGGAGGCAGGAATGTACAGTGGAGAAAGGACAGTCTCTTCAATAAGTGGTGCTGGGAAAACTGGACAGGTACATGTAAAAGTAGGAGATTAGATCACTCCCTAACACCATACACAAAAATAAGCTCAAAATGGACTAAAGACCTAAATGTAAGGCCAGAAACTATCAAACTCTTAGGGGAAAAACATAGGCAGAACACGCTATGACATAAATCACATCAAGATCCTTTCTGACCCACCGCCTAGAGAAATGGAAATAAAAACAAAAACAAACAAATGGGACCTAATGAAACTTCAAAGCTTTTGCACAGCAAAGGAAACCATAAACAAGATGAAAGGACAACCCTCAGAATGGGAGAAAATATTTGCAGATGAAGCAACTGACAAAGGATTAATCTCCAAAATTTATAAGCAGCTCATGCAGCTCAATAACAAAAAAACAAACAGCCCAATCCAAAAATGGGCAGAAGACCTAAATAGACATTTCTCCACAGAAGATATACAGACTGCCAACAAACACATGAAAGGATGCTCAACATCTTTACTCATTAGAGAAATGCAAATCAAAACTACAATGAGATATCATCTCACACCAGTCAGAATGGCCATCATCAAAAAATCTAGAAACAATAAATGCTGGAGAGGGTGTGGAAAAAAGGGAACACTCTTGCACTGCTGGTGGGAATGTGAATTGGTACAGCCACTATGGAGAACGGTATGGAGGTTCCTTAAAAAACTACAAATAGAACTACCATATGACCCAGCAATCCCACTACTGGGCATATACCCTGAGAAAACCATAATTCAAAAAGAGACCTGTACCAAAATGTTCATAGCAGCCCTATTTACAATAGCCCAGAGATGGAAACAACCTAAGTGTCCATCATCGGATGAATGGGGAAAGAAGATGTGGCACATATATACAATGGAATATTACTCAGCCATAAAAAGAAATGAAATTGAGCTATTTGTAATGAGGTGGATAGACCTAGAGTCTGTCATACAGAGTGAAGTAAGTCAGAAAGAGAAAGACAAATACTGTATGCTGACACATATATATGGAATTTAAGAAAAAAAAATGTCATGAAGAACATAGGGGTAAGACAGGAATAAAGACACAGACCTACTAGAGAATGGACTTGAGGATATGGGGAGGGGGAAGGGTAAGCTGTGACAAAGTGAAAGAGCGGCATGGACATATATACACTACCAAACGTAAGGTAGATAGCTAGTGGGAAGCAGCCGCATAGCACAGGGAGATCAGCTCGGTGCTTTGTGACCGCCTGGAGGGGTGGGATAGGGAGGGTGGGAGGGAGACGCAAAAGGGAGGGGATATGGGAACATATGTATATGTATAACTGATTAAATTTGTTATAAAGCAAAATAAAAAAAAATCTTAAAAAAAAATTAAAAAAAAAGAAGTTTGGAGACCCTTCAAATGGAACGATAAATTTAAAAATCTTAGATAAAATGATATATCAATTGTAATATGTAATGTTGCCAGTGAAGATCTACTCTGAATTAGAATTCAGCTGTTTCATAAATTGTACAATGAGTCTTAGGAGCTAGGGGATCCAGGGACCAACCCCATTCTTATTCTCCCTTCAATCTGGTAGTGAGGTGGTAACAAATTCTGCCATGTACTGTCTGGAGAGTGCCCGTATGGGGGCAACAGTGAATAAACATTAGCACAGCCCTGCCACAAAGCCAGCTCCTCCTCCGGTAAAATGCCATTCATTCAATGTTTACAGATTATTTTCATAGAATAGTAAAAGTGTGACTTTGTTCATTAAAAAAAAAACTAGTACTTGGAAACTACTAAATTACTAATATGTTTTTTAAATTCTCAGGGTCAGTCTTAGGGCTGATAGATCATTATTGAATATATTCAGATCTAATTAGGAAACAATTATGATTTATAGTCCACTTACTTTCAGAAAGAATTTGTGTCAACTAACAGTATTAAAACCACACAAAATAGTCCAGGTCAGAGGAAAACATAATAAGAATCACCAGCCACAAGAAGCAGAGAAGTACCCAGACCTGGCATTTACAGGAGTTAACTGAGCTTCCTGCCAGCAGGACCAGGAGGTGTTGAATCTGTGGATTGTCTGTATCTCAAATGCTCCTAACAGCCCCTGGGGGGTCATGGGTCAGGCAGAGCTCACAGTCTGTGCCGCACCGGGTCCCTTCCCCACCAGCCCCACCCTGACTTCTCGCCGCTTCTCGGAACCCCCGTTCTGTCCTCATCTTCTCCATGAAACTAGAGCTTTGTATCTTCCAGTGATTTATAATCACTGGCTGCACTGCATTTGTTAGTCAGGGGCTAGGAGTGCCCTTAACATCTCGGGGCTGGCGTCCTGGACATGGGGGCTGCCAAGCAAGCCCATCCTGCAGCTGCTACAATGAAGGCCTGATCCAGTCGCTGCTGTTGAGACAGCCTGAGGCAGATGAGCCAAAACCTTGGGTTTCAGTTCAGAGTTGCTCACAGCCCTTCAGCTATGACAAACAGCATGTGAGCACACCCTCCAAAGATACCTGCTGGTCCGATGTCTCCCTAGGAGCCGTCTGAGAGGCAGCTATTATGTCAAATGTATGGAGTCAGGATAGAGTAGGATGGGGGTCAGAACTCCTGAGATGGAAACAAATCAGGAGACTGCCTAAAACTTAATAGTGGGCCAAGAACTATCTGTGGAAAAAAATACATTAATCTAAAACATTCCCTATTTGTGCAAATGAAGACCCTAAATCTCAGATTAAGTACTTGCCTAAAGTTGTACTGGAAGTTGGTGACGGAGCTGTACTGAGATCCGAGGGGCCTCAACCATGGTTCCCCAGAGTGGCTTTACTGGAGCTGAAATCACCCACGTAGGTGACTCTTCACGTGGCAGGTCTGAGCACAAAGGCGATGTTGGCCTCAGAGAAACCTGCCAGATTGTTGTGACCAGCCTTTGTGACATGGATGGAGTCCTCAGCCATGTTCCATTTCGGAGTCTGTGTCAAGGTGAGAGGCCGCCCCTGGGGGGTGGGAAACCCACATGTCAGCAGAGGGAGGAGGGAAATGGAAGAAGCAGAGGGATGAGAGTTGGTACCCCCTTCACTCCTGCCCCCAGGAGATACTTAGTGTTCAGCCGGACAACATCCCCAAGTGCCCCCAGAGCCTACACAGAACTCACACCTCAGGTTTAAGCTGGGCTTCAAAGATGCAGCCTGAGCACTGGGCAGCTCAGGGTAGGAGGACAGGGTATAAAGTGTAACAAAAACACAGGATCAACAGATGTGTGTTCATGGACCATTAAGTTCCTTCAGATATATTCTGGAAAGATAAAAAAATTACTGCTAAAATATTGATACATTTATTTAAAAAGGAAGCCACACATATCACAGAGGAACACTTGTTTAATTAACAAATATTTATTGTGTCCACTTTGTACAAACAGTGTGGGAAATGATGAATCAAAGAACAGTAGGAAGGAATTCCTAACAAGAAGAAATAATACAGACTCAGGGAGCTGCATGCGAGGGGTGGCCATGTGCACAGATGCCAGTTCAGAGGCCCTTCTGAGAAGGTAGCATTTGAGCCAAGACCCAGTGAAGGGGGAGCAAGGCGTGTGGATGGCTATCTGGGGGAAGAGCAACAGAGCAAGTATACTTTTTATTAACTTTAAAGATAAAACATAAGTTTTAAGATGTTTTGACTTAGGTACCACTTCAGGACCTTTGGTTCTTCCCTCCAGCTTCTTCGGTTACATGCTTACTCTTCCTCTCTCTTAAATGCTCTAAGAAAAATGTCTTATTTAGGTGTTGACTTCTCTTATTAAAAGGCAAATAGGGCTTCCCTGGTGGCACAGTGGTTGAGAGTCCACCTGCCGATGCAGGGGACATGGGTTCGTGCCCCGGTCCGGGAAGATCCCACATGCCGCGGAGCGGCTGGGCCCGTGAGCCATGGCCGCTGAGCCTGCACGTCCGGAGCCTGTGCTCCTCAATGGGAGAGGCGACAACAGTGAGAGGCCCGCGTACCACACACAAAAAAAAGGCAAATAAATCAGCCCTACTTGGTGATAGAGTCTTCAGAGAAGGGACAAAACACAGTTAACTTTCATGGTTAAGGAAAGCTGGCCCGGAACGGCAGGACACAGAGTGCCTCCTTGTCCCCCTCAGCAGGAGTAGGAGGCCTTGAAGAAGAGTCTTCCCTGGGGAGGGTCCTGCAGTGTCTTCACTCGGAGTGCTGCCTTCTCCATTGACTTTTCTCCCTCAAGCCACCCTGTCTCCAGCACCTCTCACCCAAATATGCCAGCCTGTCTTAATCCTTCCTTGTTTGAACTTCCAGATCTGACAGGTTTAGCATTTAAGAACTCCATAATTAGTTCACGTAATAAAAGACTTTGCATTCCCAAGTAGACAGAAGCCTCCTTCAATGTGAGGAGACAATTCCATCTGTTTACTACTTATATACAATGCTTTTTGATTGTCCAGAAAGGGGGAGGGAAGTGTAGGCTGTGATAACCACACAGGAAGAATACCATGAACAGGCCTAATCTGGGGCTGGGGAGAAAGCGGTGGTGAGAGGACGGGTGGAGACAGGAAAGCTCTTCAGCATTAGTGTAGGGGCGGGGGTTAGAGGAGATGGGCTACTGGGGCTCAGATCTGACCTGCGGGACATCCTGATGCCACCGGCACACCACCTTCACCTTTCGGTTAGAACTAGAGGCAAGAAATGCAAGCTGTACAGCACGGGTTAGTGAGGAGCAGCTTTGGAGACTCCACTTCTTTGGTAAATAGCTTCAAATAAAATAAATTTGGGGCTGCCAGAGGGAGGAAATGAAAGGTCATCTTATGATTGAAGAGGCACATGTTGTGCAATCTTTTTCTGGCATAAATACAGCTGAAATAGATCATTTTGTAAAGGAACGTTGCTGATCTACACTTGTTGGCCTGTCCCAGATGAACAGACTCAGAGAGACAAGGAATGAAAACCAATGAAATGTGTGCTGATTACAACCAGAAGAAGACAGAGTGACCTCTTCAGGCTCTGGGTTTTAGTCTTTTATTGCATATAGGATAATAAAATTCAGGTATAAGACCCTTCCAGCTCCAAAATCTTCTGATCCTGGTCTCATATTAGATTCCATGTCTAAGATGTATTTTTCTTAATATGTAGTAAACTCCTTAGGAGTAGACACTTCTGTTGTACTGGATGTGTAGCAGACAATGGTGGATGAATATTCCACATTTAGGAAATGTCATCAGGCTGAAGAGTCTTTGACTTTGAGGTCAAACTAATCTTTTCCAAAAGCGTGGAGAAAAAGAGACTAACCTGTTTAACTTTCTCTTAATATCACATTGAGTTTAATAGTGGCAAAATATACCAAAACAAGTCAGACAAGTATTGAGCAGAGCTTCAATAAGATAGTTTTTTGGGGGTTTTCTTTTTGTTTTGTTTTTAAGATAGTTTTTTTTTTTTGGAGGACAAACCATTTTTGAGGTAATTATCTTTTGCCCCAATTTATTAAGAAGCTGTAAGCTTCCTCATTGTACTGTCTCATACCGTTTGGTATATACCTTCCTCCTTAGCTGACATGAGCAAGGGAAAGCAGCTTTCTGAGGGGTTATGTACCTGTTGTACCTACAGGTGTAGCAAGTGATTCTATTCCTGCAGCTTGAGAAGTGATGCATTTCTTCTGTGTTTTCTTAGAGGAGCAAACACATCTCTAGGAGAGAGCTGGGGAGAAGACGCTTGGCATCTTCTCAGCTGCCTCAGAGTAAGATACAAAGAAACCTCGCCCATCAGCTACACTCTGGGCTTTGTATGACTCAGATCCCACGAGACCAATTATAGTGGCAGAATTTCACCATAGTCCACATTGCAGTTCCTAACAAAGTAGAGCAAGAGGTGTACACCAGAGGTCCAGAAATGAGCCTGCTCATCAGAATTACATTGGAAGCCGAATCAGAATCTCTGGGTTGAGCATAGAAATCTGTATTTTAACAGACTTCAGAGGTGATTCTCATGGACTCAATCAGACACAGGTTTATGCATCAAGATTTGGGACTATTGACAGATATTGTGCAATATCCAAGACAGGTCTTACTTATTGAACTAAATTTGGAAGAAAACAACCCAGGCAAAAGTTAAGGCAGCATTCTGTTAATAATCCTATAGACTGAATAAAGAGTAATAGAAATGAGGGGAAAAAAGGTATGCCTTTTTAGCCAATATTTTCCAGCAGTCTGATTCAAGCCATCTTTTGCATTTGAAGAATGCTTTCTGCCTGTATGAATCACATGATTCACTGAAGTGGTGGCAGTTCTCATATATTTCCTGTTTATAAAAATTTATTAAATAATCTATGATAAATGAAGAAACATTCTCTGAATGATTTTTTTAAAAGCCTGACACTAACCTGTTACTGCTATACCCAGAGATTGAAGACAGAAATAGTTGTACTCAGAATCATTTTGAAGAGCTAAGGCCAACCAAAAACTTCCTTCCCTTGGGAAGCTCTTCAAAATTGATTTACATTCTGCCTAAAGTTACTTTTAATTTTCCACTGAACCAGGACCCACTTAAGAATCTTTTTTTTTAATTTTCCAATTTTATTTTATTAATTTTTTTATACAGCAGGTTCTTATTAGTCATCAATTTTATACACATCAGTGTATACATGTTAATCCCAATCGCCCAATTCATCACACCACCACCACCACCCCACCACTGCTTTCCCCCCTTGGTGTCCATACGTTTGTTCTCTACATCTGTGTCTCAACTTCTGCCCTGCAAACTGGTTCATCTGTACCATTTTTCTAGGTTCCACATACATGCGTTAATATACGATATTTGTTTTTCTCTTCCTGACTTACTTCACTCTGTATGACAGTCACTAGATCCATCCATGTCTCAACAAATGACTCAATTTCGTTCCTTTTTATGGCTGAGTAATATTCCATTGTATATATGTACCACACCTTCTTTATCCACTCGTATGTCAATGGGCATTTAGGTTGCTTCCATGACCTGGATATTAGAACCAAAATATACATAAATTCATTTCTGGTCACCATCTCTAAAGTTGAGCTGGTCATGAGTTCTTTTCCTAAAACAAGACTTGTTGACTCTATGCCATTGCTCAAAATCCTGTGATGAATTCAGAGAGAGTAAGCCTGTGGGTTGGGAAGTGGGCAGAGCAGCCTTGAGTGGGTAGCACAGCAAAGGGTCTGTTTTCCCAGCTCCAGCAGAAGTGGACACATGGGACCTGCTGCTTTTGGAAGATCCTCTTAGAAGTAGGGAAGAAAAATCCTTTAGGCTATGATCTCCTGAAAGATGAGCAGCTTCCTCACAGAATAAAGTACGACTTTCCCGGTGGTCTGTGATGAGACCATTTCTAAGATACTAACATTTATCTACAGGAAAAGCCCAAGTCTGGCCCCAGCACAAGAAGCTTGTTTACAGAGGTGTGGGCAAGGCCAAAGAAATGATAAAAGCCTGTGAAACATACACAGGCTAGCAACAAAGTAAAGCCTTTAATACCCACAGGCTATAAGGGGCCCACCAGTGCCAAGCTGTAATGGAAGAGGGAGTGTTAGGTAAGCACTCACTGGGACTAGGCTTCTCAACTGGGATGATTTTGCCCCATTTTGTAAATGAAAATCAAAAGGAAGCCAGGGTAGCAATACTTATATCAGACAAAATAGACTTTAAAACAAAACCAAAATAAATAAATAAAAATAAATCTAAAAAAAATCAATAAATGGTTTGGGAAATTTGTAGAGTTATATGCAAAAGAATGAAACTGGATCACTTTCTTACACTATTTACAAAAATAAACTTAAAATGGACTAAAGACTAGAATGTAAGACCTGAAACCATGAAATTTCTAGAAAGAAACATAGGCAGAACACGCTTTAACATTGGCCTTAGCAATATTTTTTTTGGATCTGTCTCTTCAGGCAAGGGAAACAAAAGTAAAAATAAATAAATAGGACTATATCAAACGAAAAACCTTTGCACAGTGAAGAAAATGATCAACCAAATAAAAAGGAATCCTACTGAAGGGGATAAGGTATTTGCAAATGATATATCTGTTAAGGAGTCAATATCCAAAATATACCAAGGACTCATACAATTCAACATCAAAAAAACAAAAAACCCGATTAAAAAATGGGCAGAAGAGCTGAATACATATTTTTCGAAATAGGACATACAGATGGCCAACAGGCACATGAAAAGACGCTCAACATCACTAATCATCAAGGAAATACAAATCAAAACCACAATGAGATACCATGCCACACCTATCAGAATGGCTATCATCAAAATGACAACAAATAACAAGTATTGGTGTGGATGTGGAGAACTCTTGTGCATTGTTGGTGGGAATGTAGACTGATGCATTCACTATGGAACACAGATAGAGATTCCTCAAAAAATTGAAAATACAACTGCCATATGATCCATCAATTTCACTTCTGAGTATTTACCACAAGAAAACAAAAAGCCTAATTTGAAAAGATATATGCACAATCAATATTCATTGCAGCATTATTTACAATAGTCAAGGTGTGGAAGCAACCTAAGTGTCCTTCAATGGATGAATAAATAAAGAAGATGTAGTACACACATATACACAAACACACACACACACAGGAATATTATTCAGCCATAAAAAATGTAATCTTGATAGGAACCAAGATGGCGGAGTAGAAGGATGTGCTCTCACTCCCTCTTGCAAGAACACCAGAATCACAACTAGCTGCTGGACAATCATCGACAGGAAGACACGGGAACTCACCAAAAAAGATACCCCACATCCAAAGACAAAGGTGAAGCCACAATGAGGCAGTACGAGGGGCGCAATCACAGTAAAATCAAATCCCATAACTTCTGGGTGGGTGACTCACAGACTGGAGAACACTTAGACCACAGAAGTCAACCCACTGGAGTGAAGGTTCTGAGCCCCACATCAGGCTTCCCAACCTGGGGGTCTGGCAACGGGAGGAGGAATTCCTAGAGAAACAGACTTTGAAGCCTAGTGGGAATTGATTGCAGGACTTCGACAGGACTGGGGGAAACAGAGACTCCACTCTTGGAGGGCACACACAAAGTGGTGTGTGCATCAGGACCCAGGGGAAGGATCAGTGACCCCAGAGGAGACTGAACCAGACCTACATGCTAGTGTTGGAGGGTCTCCTGCAGAGGCAGCGGGTGGCAGTGGCTCACTGTGGGGACAAGGACACTGGCACCAGAAGTTCTTGGAAGTACTCCTTGGCGTGAACCCTCCCAGAGTCTGTCACTAGCCCCACCAAAGAGCCAGGTAGGATCCAGTGTTAGGTTGCCTTAGGCCAAACAACCAACAGGGAGGGAACCCAGGCCCACCCATCAACAATCAAGCAGATTAAAGTCTTACTGAGCTCTGCCCACCAGAGCAATAGTCAGCTTTACCCACCACCAGTCCCCCCCCATCAGAAAACTTACACAAGCCTCTTGGATAGCCTCATCCACCAGAGGGCAGACAGCAGAAGCAAGAAGAACTACAATCCTGCAGCCTGTGGAACAAAAACCACATTCACAGAAAGATAGAAAAGATGAAAAGCCAGAGGACTATGTACCACATGAAGGAACAAGATAAAACCCCAGGAGAACAACTAAATGAAGTGGAGATGGGCAACCTTCCAGGAAAAGAATTCAGAATAATGATAGTGAAGATGATCCAGGACCTCGGGAAAAGAATGGAGGCAAAGATCGAGAAGATGCAAGAAATGTTTAACAAAGACCTAGATGAATTAAAGAACAAACAAACAGAGATGAACAATACAATAACTGAAAGGAAAACAACACTAGAAGGAATCAGTGGCAGAATAACTGAGGCAGAAGAACGGATAAGTGACCTGGGAGACAGAATGGTGGAATTCACTACTGTGAAACAGAATAAAGAAAAAAGAATGAAAAGAAATGAAGACACCTAAGAGACATCTGGGACAACATTAAACACAACAACATTCGCATTATAGGGGTCCCAGAAGGAGAAGAGAGAGAGAAAGGACCCGAGAAAATATTTGAAGAGATTATAGTTGAAAACTTCCCTAACATGGGAAAGGAAATAGCCACGCAAGTCAAGGAAGCACAGTGAGTCCCACACAGGATAAACCCAAGGAGAAACATGCCGAGACCCATAGTAATCAAAGTGGCCAAAATTAAAGACAAAGAAAACTTACTGAAAGCAGCAAGGGAAAAACGACAAATAACATACAAGGGAACTCCCATAAGGTTAACAGCTGATTTCTCAGCAGAAACTCTACAAGACAGAAGCGAGTGGCATGATATATTTAAAGCGATGAAAGGGAAGAACCTACAACCGAGATTACTCTACCCGGCAAGGATCTCATTCAGATTCAAAGGAGAAATCAAAAACTTTACAGATAGGCAAAAGCTAAGGGAATTCAGCACCACCAAACCAGCTCTACAGCAAATGCTAAAGGAAATTCTCTAAGTGGGAAACACAAGAGAAGAAAAGGACCTACAAAAGCAAACCCAAAACAATTAAGAAAATGGTCATAGGAACATACATGTCGATAATTACCTTAAACGTGAATGGATTAAATGCTTCAACCAAAAGACACAGGCTTGCTGAATGGATACAAAAACAAGACCCATATATATGCTGTCTACAAGAGACCCACTTCACAGCTAGGGACACATACAGACTGAAAGTAAGGTGATGGAAAAAGATATTCCATGCAAATGGAAATCAAAAGAAAGCTGGAGTAGCTATACTCATATCAGATAAAATAGACTTTAAAATAAAGAATGTTACAAGAGACAAGGAAGGACACTACATAATGATCAAGGGATCAATCCAAGAAGAAGATATAACAATTATAAATATATATGCAGCCAACATAGGAGCACCTCAATACATAAGGCAATTTCTAACAGCTCTAAAAGAGGAAATCAACAGTAATGCAATAATAGTGGGGGGCTTTAACACCTTACTTACACCAATAGACAGATCATCCAAACAGAAAATTAATAAGGAAACACAAGCTTTAAATGACACAATAGACCACATAGATTTAATTGATATTTATAGGACATACCATCCAAAAACAGCAGATTACACCTTCTTCTCAATTCTCCAGGATAGACCACATCTTGGGTCACAAACCAAGCCTCAGTGAATTTAAGAAAATTTAAATCATATCAAGCATCATTTCTGACCACAACACTATGAGATTAGAAATGAATTACAGGGAAAAAAACGTAAAAAACACTAACATATGGAGGTTAAACAATACGTTTCTAAATAACCAAGAGATCACTGAAGACATCAAAGAGGAAATCAAAAAATACCTAGAGACAAATGACAATGAAAACACGACAATCCAAAACCTATGGGAAGCGGCAAAAGCAGTTCTAAGAGGGAAGTTTATAGCTATACAATCCTACCTCAAGAAACAAGAAAAATCTCAAATAAACAATCTAACCTTACACCTTAAGGAACTAGAGAAAGAAGAACAAACAAAACCCAAAGTTAGCAGAAAGAAAGAAATCATAAAGATAAGAGCAGAAATAAATGAAATAGAATCAAAGAAAACAATAGTAAAGATCAATAAAACTAAAAGCTGGTTCTTTGAGAAGATAAACAAAATTGATAAACCACTAGCCAGACTCATCAAGAAAAAGAGGGAGAGGACTCAAATCAATAAAATTAGAAACAAAAAAGGAGAAGTTACAACAGACACTGCAGAAATACAAAGCATCCTAAGAGACTACTACAAGCAACTCTATGCCAATAAAATGGACAACCTGGAAGAAATGGACAAATTATTAGAAAGGTATAACCTTCCAAGACTGAACCAGGAAGAAATAGAAAATATGAACAGACCAATCACAAGTAATGAAATTGAAACTGTGATTAAAAATCTTCCAACAAACAAAATTCCAGGACCAGATGACTTCACAGGTGAATTCTATCAAACATTTAGAGAAGAGCTAACACCCATCCTTCTCAAACTCTTCCAAAAAACTGCAGAGGAAGGAACACTCCCAAACTCATTCTATGAGGCCACCATCACCCTGATATCAAAACCAAAGATACTACACAAAAAGAAAATTACAGACCAATATCACTGATGAATATAGATGCAAAAATCCTCAACAAAATACTAGCAAACAGAATCCAACAACACATTAAAAGGATCATACACTATGATCAAGCGTGATTTATCCCAGGGATGCAAGGATTCTTCAATATATGCAAATCAATCAATGTGATACACCATATTAACAAATTGAAGAATGAAAACCATATGATCATCTCAATACATGCAGAAAAAGCTTTTGACAAAATTCAACACCAATTTATGATAAAAACTCTCCAGAAAGTGGGCATAGAGGGAACCTACCTCAACATAATAAAGGCCATATATGACAAACACACAGCAAACATCTTTCTCAATGGTGAAAAACTGAAAGCATTTCCTCTAAGTTCAGGAACAAGACGAGGATGTCCACTCTCACTGCTATTATTCAACATAGTTTTGGAAGTCCTAGCCATGGCAATCAGAGAAGAAAAAGAAATAAAAGGAATTCAAATTGGAAAAGAAGAAGCAAAACTGTCACTGTTTGCAGATGACATGATACTATACATAGAGAATCCTTAAAATGCCACTAGAAAACTACTAGAGCTAATCAATGAATTTGTTAAAGTTGCAGGATACAAAATTAATGCATAGAAATCTCTTGCATTCCTATACACTAATGATGAAAAATCTGAAAGAAAATTAAAGAAACACTCACATTTACCATTGCAACAACAACAACAAAAATACCCAGGAATAAACCTACCTAAGGAGACAAAAGACCTGTATGCAGAAAGCTATAAGACACTGATGAAAGAAATTAAAGATGATACAAACAGTTGGAGAGATATACCATGTTCTTGGATTGGAAGAATCAATATTGTGAAAATGACTATACTGTCCAAAGAAATCTACAGATTCAATGCAATCCCTATCAAATTACCAATGGTGTTTTTTATAGAACTAGAACAAAAAATCTTAAAAATTTGTATGGAGACACAAAAGACCCCGAATAGCCAAAGCAGTCTTGAGGGAAAAAAACGGAGTGGGAGGAATCAGACTCCCTGACTTCAGACTATACTAAAAAGCTACAGTAATCAAGACAATATGGTACTGGCACAAAAAGAGAAACATAGATCAATGGAACAAGATAGAAAGCCCAGAGATACACCCACGCCCCTATGGTCAACTAATCTATGACAAAGGAGGCAAGGATATACCATGGAGAAAAGACAGTGTCTTCAATAAGTGGTGCTGGGAAAACTGGACAGCTACATGTAAAAGAAGGAAATTAGAACACTCCCTAACACCATACACATAAATAAACTCAAAATGGATTCAAGACCTAAATGTAAGACCGGACACTATAAAACTCTTAGAGGAAAACATAGGCAGAACACTCTTTGACATAAATCACAGCAAGATCTTTTTTGATCCACTTCCTAGAGTAATGGGAATAAAAATAAAAATAAACAAATGGGACCTAATGAAACGTAAAAGCTTTTGCACAGCAAAGGAAACCATAAACAAGAC
This sequence comes from Hyperoodon ampullatus, assembly GCF_949752795.1. Classification (NCBI taxonomy): domain Eukaryota; kingdom Metazoa; phylum Chordata; class Mammalia; order Artiodactyla; family Ziphiidae; genus Hyperoodon; species Hyperoodon ampullatus. Next base: position 108,877,606 of record NC_136922.1, on the reverse strand, counting down.
AGCCCTCAGAATGGGAGAAAGTATTTGCAAACGAATCAGTGGACAAAGGATTAATCTCCAAAATATATAAACAGCTCATGCAGCTCAATATTAAAGAAGCAAACAACCCAATCCAAAAAATGGGCAGAAGACCTAAATAGACATTTCTTCAAAGGAGACATACAGATGGCCAAGAAGCACATGAAAAGCTGCTCAGCATCACTAATTATTAGAGAAATGCAAATCAAAACTACAATGAGGTATCACCTCACACCAGTTAGAATGGGTATCATCAGAAAATCTACAAACAACAAATGCTGGAGAGGGTGTGGAGAAAAGGGAACCCTCTTGCACTGTCAGTGGGAATGTAAATTGATAGAGCCACTATGGAGAACAGTATGGAGGTTCCTTAAAAAACTAAAAATAGAATTACCATATGATCCAGCAATCTCACTACTGGGCATATACCCAGAGAAAACCATAATTCAAAAAGACACATGCACCCCAATGTTCATTGCAGCACTATTTACAATAGCCAGGTTATGGAAGCAACCTAAATGCCCATTGACAGGTGAGTGGATAAAGAAGATGTGGTACGTACATACAATGGAATATTACTCAGCCATAAAAAGGAATGAAATTGAGTCATTTGTTGAGACGTGGATGGATCTAGAGACTGTCATACAGAGTGAAGTAAGTCAGGAAGAGAAAAACAAATATCATATATTAACGCATGTATGTGGAACCTAGAAAAATGGTACAGATGACCGGTTTGCAGGGCAGAAGTTGAGACACAGATGTAGAGAACAAATGTATGGACACCAAGGGGGGAAACCGCGGGGGGGTGGAGATGGTGGTATGCTGAATTGGGCGATTGGGATTGACATGTATACACTGATGTGTATAATATTGATGACTAATAAGAACCTGCTGTATAAAAAATAAATAAAATAAAATTTTTAAATTTTAAAAAGTTGGAATCTTGCTGTTTGAGACAACATGAATGGATCAAGAGGTATTATGCTAAGTGAAATAACTCAGAGAAAGACAAATACCATATGATCTCATTCATATGTGGAATCTAAAAACCAAACAAACAAAATATAATGAAAACAGACTCTTAGATACAGAGAACACTCTTAGATACAGGTAACCCTTCTGGTACCAGAAGGGAGGAAGGTGGGGGACGTGAAATACATGAAGGGGATTAAGAGGTATGAAACTCCACTTTTAAAATAAACAAGCCACGGGGATATAATATACTGCATGAGGGGGCTTCCCTGGTGGCGCAGTGGTTGGGAGTCCGCCTGCCGATGCAGGGGACACGGGTTCGTGCCCCGGTCTGAGAGGATCCCACATGCCGTAGAGCGGCTGGGCGCGTGAGCCATTGCCTCTGGGCCTGCGCGTCCGGAGCCTGTGCTCCTCAACGGGAGAGGCCCGTGTACCGCAAAAAAAAAAAAATATATATATATATATATATGTATATACATATACTGCATGAGGAATATAGCCAATAATATTGTAATAACTTTGTATGGGCACCAATTGTTACTAGACGTAAAGTGGTGATCAGTTTATAATGAATGCGTATGTCAAATCACTACGTGCACCTGAAATTAATGTAATATTGTACATCAACTATATTTCAACAAAACCCCCACAAATTCTAAACATAAGTTCCAAGCTGACACTGCGGATCCCAGCAGGCCCCACTTGTCCCCGCTCTGGGTGCTCTGTGGCTGGGCACTAGCAGGATTGCCCCAGATGTGGAGTTGCGTCACCCAAAGAAGAAAGCCCTACCAGGGAATTTCCACCGCACTCCACCCTAAGACAAGCACCGCCTGATGCTTGAACCCTAGTTCTTTCACCCAAAGGCAGGACCAACTCTGACCCCAACTGACCCTGTCACATTCTGGGCAGGAGTGTGACAAGTTCCCAACCCACAGCCTCTGTTTCTCTTTTCATTCCAGAGAGGATGGGCCCAGAGGCTTAAGACAGCTCTCTGCTAGTGTATTTAAATAAATTTCCAACTACAAATTCCTATTACTTCTGAATTCTCAGACATACATCTATGAGTAAAACGTACTTTAAAAAATATACATCTCTCAAACTTACAGCCTAATGACTCTAAAAGATAGTACCCTGTGGTGGAAGGCCCATTGCCTGCCCCTGTAGTCTGGAGAATTTTGAAAACAACCCAGAACTTTAAAATAACCCCTGGATAAAAGAAATAGCCTAGTTCCTGGTATAAGATACATCAGCAGTTTTGCAGGAGCTGGTGATCTACTTTCAGTCCTTAAGTCTCTTAAAGAAACCTGTGAACTTAGGTCCCTCCAGAGTGTAGCCTCAGTTCCTTCTAGTCTCCACCAGGCCCCTGCCTGACAAGATGTTGCCCTGCTGCTGCCTACCTTTGCTCTTGCCAGGCCAGAGGTCCAAACTGTTGCTCTCTCCCTCCTTTCTGCCTAGAATCTGAACTATTTTTCAAGACTTAACTCCGCATGGAGCCTTCCTCAAGGACCCAACCTCTGAGAGATTTTTTTCTTCATTAGGGAGGACCCTGATGGCATGCGCTGTGGGTCCTCACCCATGTCCGCATTGCACTCGCCACGCCCAGGCATGCCCGGTGGATTCCAACTGCAAGTACCTGTGCCTTTTCTCCCTGGAGACTTTGTTTGGTTTCTGGAATCCACCTGTCCAGAGAGCAGGCTGGACATCCTGGGAGCAGTTCCACACCAATTGTGACATAAGCTGGTGGGTGAATGCTCCAGCTGTGGCACATTGTCTGGGGTAGTTGGGAGCGTGCTCTATACCAGCTCCCCAAGTCCCACAGGGGGCTTGAGCCCCAATTAAGCCCTTCTTTCCCTTCCACTTTTCCCTTCCACTTTTCACTTTCCCTTACACTTTTCACTTTCCCTTACACTTTTCATTTTGCCTCTCCCCCATGGGGGCTTCCTAAGAACATATCCCAAACACATTGCTTGCACACACATGTTTGTCTCAGGGTCTGCTTCTGGGGGAAGTTCAGCCTAAGACAATCCCCACAGAACTTACAATAGCACTCATTTATTAATTATGGCTTTTTGCTTTCTTCTGTTATCTCATCAATGAGATCACAAACTGAAGACAGAGCTACACTTATTGCATCATCAATTTTCACGTACTCTAGAATAGTACAGAGTTTTATGTAGTAGAGATACTGTGATTTAACTTCTCAGGTACAAAAGTTTTCTATCATATTGCAAGTTTTCATTCATATCACTTAGAATTTAGGAAATGGGATGCTCATGAGTTTACTAAAATGCATTTAAAATATGTAAATACTATTTAAATATAAGATGTTATTATTGGTACCCAAGCTCTTGGTTTTGGTTATACATAATTTTCTGTACATATCCAACAAAGGGAAGGTCAATTTGGAGAAAGTAGCCCATGCTGTCAGAGTCAATGATTTAAACATAACATGAAGAGTTTTTTCCTTTTGAAGTGAAAGGTGGAGGGATGTCTGGTTGTTATTTACAGCAGTTCACAATATTATAGAGTCAGAAGGACCTTGGGACCATCTAGTATCTGACCTTCTTCTATCCAGTTGGTAATTTGCAAGGAGATCAAGATAGTCCTAATATTTCAGTTGTTAAGAGAATGAAATCTCCTTGGTAAGCCAGCTGAAGAAAAAAAAAAGAGTGGAAAATGGTCTCCCATCACAGGCTATTTCAATTTTCTCTGATTCTCTGTGTGTAAAATTATTAAGCTTTAGAGATGGACAGACCAGGGTCCTAGCTCTGTCACTAGTAATTAGTTTTAGAAAAGTCACTTTTCTTTAAACCTTACTCTTCTTATCTGTAAAATAGGGAAATAGTAATGGCAACAACTTCATAAAGTGCTTGTGAGGATTAAAGTAAATGAGATGACTATGGTGTATATAGTGTTGAGCACCTAATAAATTCTTAGTAAGTGGTTCCTGCTGTTACCACCACCGTCATCCTCCTCCTTAGCAGGGCCTTGCAGCATCCTTATAACAAGTGGGACGTGGAGCACATGGAGGGACTTAACGGCACTGCTGAGTGAACGAAGGCTCTAGTTCATTGGGAAAATGTGCCAACTTTGGGAACGGCAGCTCTTTTAGATCCTTCTAGAGTTTGACAGAGTGCGGCTGCTGGATCTGTAACCTGTCTTCTCTCTGGGGAATTTTATGAACTCCTCTCACTGGCTCCACCTTAAGCAACACTCTGAAGCTGGTGATGTTTGCCTGGACTTTACTACACCCCCTTTATTCTCCATTCCCCGGGGTCTAAGCTCCTCCTGCCTGCTCCCAGTTGTTCCTTCTCAGTGAACATCTCCTCTCCACTGAGACATGCTTCAGTGACTATCTCAATGGAAAGGGTCTCACCATCCAATTAAACTAAAGAATTAATTAAGTTTGCATTTTATCAGCACTCAATGCCTTAATTCAGAAAAATAAAATCTTACTATGTAAGTTCATGCTTTTCGGAAAGTGGGTGAGCAGGGATGCAGATGTTTATGGGTAGACTTGACCTGAATTCTTCAAATAAGCAGCAGGATGCATGAGACCTAGAATCATTCAGTCCACTAGTTCTTATGTTTATTGACTGTTGTACTGGGTTGAATAGCATCCTTCAAAAATTCAGTTCTACTGGGAATCTGTGAATGTGATCTTACTTTAAAAGAGCATTTTTGCAGATATAATTAAGATGTAAGTAAAGATGAGGCCATATTGGTTTAGGGTAGGCCATTAATTCAATCACTGATGTCCTGATAAGAAGAGACCAAAAGACAGACACACAGATATCATTGAGAGGAGAGGCCACATGCTGACGGAGGCAGACAGGACTGATGCTGCCACAAGCCAAGGAATGGTCCTCCCCTGGAGCCTCCAGAGGGAGCGTGGCTCTGACGACACCATGATTTTGGATTCTGGCCTAAGAACTGTGAGAGAAATAAATTTGTGTTCTTTAAAGTAACTAGTTAGTTGTAATTTATTAAGGAAGCACTAGGAAACTAATATAAACATCCACTAAGTACTAGGAACATGATAGGAGCCTGGATAAAAAATACAAATAACTGGCCTCTGACACTGAGTATTCCATGACATGGGGAATAACAACAGAGAACTGTGTGTATCTGTGCCACTCTTCTCACAGCCCTGGAAGGCTAAGCAAACCTGAATCTTAAACCTCCTCTCCTAGGTACCTCAAAGTGGGTGCATGGAGACCTACCTTTGCATTACATGGCAGCAGGGGCAGCAGTTGCTGAGCTGAGCATGACTGAGCACCATAGCATGGCATCATGAGTGGGGGCAGAAGGGAGTGATGGGTGACATAAAGATGGAAGATCACCTGGCAAGGACACCACTGCCCACAGTGACCAACATGATGAAGTGGTTCCAGGTCATCACCATTTCTAGAAGTACAGGTGACTGAGCCTTGTGTGGGGCATGGAGTGTCACTGAAATGGAATGAATATCTGTGCCCCCACCAATCCACATGTAAAACAGTAATCCCCAAGGTGATGGTATTTGCAGGTAGGGCCTTTGGGAAGTAATTAGGTCATGGGGCTGGGTCCCTTATGAATGAGATTAGTGTCCTTATAAAACAGACCCCAGAGAGCTCCATTGCCCCCTTCACCATGTGAAGACACAGTGAGAAGAAGGCCATATATGAACCAGGAACTTGGTCTTATCAAACACCCAATCTGCTAGTGTCTTGATCTCAGACTTCCCATCCTCCAGAACTATGAAAAATAAATGTTTGTTGTTTAAGTCAGGGGTCCCCAACCCCTGGCTGTGGACTGGTAGTGATCCATGGCCTGTTAGGAACCGGGCCTCACAGCAAGAGGTGAGCAGCGGGTGAGAGAGGAAGCTTCATCTGCCGCTCCCCATTGCTCGCATTACCACCTGAACCATTCCCCTCCCCTGCCCCCGCCCCAGCCCATGGAAAAATTGTCTGCCATGAAGCTGGTCCCTGGTGCCAAAAAGGCTGGAGACTGCTGGTTTAAGTCACCCAGTCTATAATATTGTGTAGAGTAGACAGAAGGGAGTAAGACAGTTACGTTTCTAGAGTCTGCACCCTTTCCCTGTCCCTCAAGGCTGTGGCTGTAAGCTGAGGCCTCTATGTTGCAGGCCAAGACAGTCATTGCTCAGGTGATGCATGAAAAGAGTTTAAGTGTGTTGATGTGTAGTGTAGGAAGCACCAGTTGGGTTATATTTGACAAAGGAAAGCGGAAAACCTTGTGCACTGATCACACAAATGAGGAAATCAAGGCCCAGAGATATAAAATAACTTGTTGAGATGACAATTGTATAGATTTGGAATTCAAGGCTAGAGTCTTTGAATTCAAATCCAAGTACTAGCAGCAAGGAAGAAAACAACCAGACAACAAATTACATTAAAGCGGTGGGATTAACACTTAACATGGTCCCTGCCTGGGCAAGTCCCTTACCTGTCATCTCATTCATACCTCTCAGTGATCCAGGATAGTTGATATTATATTTTCACTAATTCAGTACAACCCTGAATATTTATTATAATGACTGTGAGTCATAAGGAAAAGTCCAAAGTGTGGTCAGTATTCTCTGATGAAGAAGACTTGCATGTATATGAGTGGAAATATGCTTTAGCTTTTTGGAAAATTCACTTATGTAAAAGAGGCATACGCTGTTGGTGTTAAACGAAAAATTCACACTGTAAGTAATTATAATAATACAGCTGGCTATTTCTCTCCAAACAACTCAGTAATAATTTAATATCCATGAAAAATGGACAGTAAATATCTAAGATTTATTTCAGCTAGGCCCAGTAATAATGCTAGGCATTGTGAATAAACCCCCAGGGAGCCTGTTGCCTTGAAGCATCACCTTCTAGAACAATACTCTAGGCGTGAGCACGTCATGTTCTGACACTGGGTGGGTTCTGAAGAACCCAGTATATGCGTGAAATCTAATTTGTTGATGTATTTTGGGGGGATTTCAACAATTCAAAACTTGTTTAAAATGTAAAATATAAATATTTTTATTAAACAAAATTAAAGTACTAATGCCAGGCTAATAACTTACTTTCAAAATCCCTCCATGGCCTGCATCAGATGCAAAATCAGTTATATGTGTTTCAAAGAGAAAGTACATTGTTCTAAGCTTTGTAACTTTCAGGATAAACTGGTTGTAAATATCTTTTTTTTTTAAATTTGGCCTTGTCTCTTGATGGGAAAATAAATATGAGCAGAGAAGCCCAGCACATAATACCTCCCTAGGCACATGGACTTCTCTCTGGAAATGCACTTTCTCTCCCTGGGTTCCTCATGTCAAGCATGCAGTGTGGTGGTAAATATGGCTTTGGGATCGGGTTAATTAATTAATTCAAACCAGCATTTATTGAGTTCCTACTATGTGCTCACTGAAGACACAGTGGTGAACAAGACAGATTAAGCCCCTGCCTATGGCGGTCTTATTCTAGTGAAGGAGACAAAGTAGCAGAGAAGGAAATAAATAATAGAATTTCAAATGGGAATACATTCTGTGAAGAAACAACGCAAGGTCAGAGATTGTTGAGGAGACACTGAATGTGAGAAAGTGACCTTATGGAGATCTTGGGGAAAGTTCTGAGGTCGAGAACATGGCAAGCGTCAGGGGCTGGGGGTAGGAGGAAGCCAGCACGTCAAGGCGGGCTTTGATGAAGAGCTTAGCTTTTATTCTCAGCATAATGGGAGCCTATTAGAGGCCTGGGCAGGACAGAGCCAGGCTGCGATGTCTTGTTCAGGAAGGTGGCTCTGGGCACTGTCAGGGGAGATGGAGCAGACGCAGGAGGCTTCTCTGCAATCTGGGCAGAGACTCAGCTGCTGAGAAGCGAGTGGTCAAACAGGGCTCTGGAGACACAGCCCCAGGATCTGGTGGCAAGCCAGGAGAGGAGATAAAGACATAAAGTTTCCTTATCTGGGGAAATGTTTTTGGCCTGAGCACCTGTGTAGGCCATTACCCGAAGAAAAAAGTCGATGATTGATGATTAGAAGATGTGGTTGGGAGTGTGGTGACATCCTTGAGTAGCTGCGTGGGGCTTGTTCCCTCGGAGGGACACAGGGTTTATCCGCTGAGACTGGACACAGTCCAGCCACAGCCTGTACATGGGTTCAGGTACAAGAAGGTAGCAGATTCTTGGTTGGAAGATAAGGTTCCAGTCTGACTGCTCATGTTTCATTTGTGAAATAAAAACAAGACATCACCTGAGTCCGACACAGGAGAGGATATGGTCGAATCCTGAGGCAGCAAAGATGTGACAGTGGCCTTGGGGGTAGAGAGGACTCCACACAGCCAGAGAACACTTAGGGTTTGTGGTCAGAGGCAAAGTGAGACCACTCAGCGTGTTGCGGCTTGGAGTCTATCAGATCAGGGTTACATAGAGCCAGAGGGGTCAACCCCGGGTGACCTGTGGATAGAAAGCACAACAGGTCTACGAGGGCTGGTGGGGCAGTGTCCCCATCTCTCCCAGGAAGGAAGAGAGAAATCAGCTCTAATTGGAGCTGCTTGCAGGATGTGTCCAAAGCATTTGGGAGAAAGGCTGTCTGGATCTTGGGGGTGGAGACAGTTGTGCAAGGAACACGTGGGGCTCTGGGAGGCTTCCTCAAGTCCTGCCTTGGCAGGGTCACGATGAGGGGTGCTCGTTCCACATGTGGGGTGAATCCAGCCCTGGCGCTTAGTAACTCGGTGACCTCAGGTAAGGCACTGCCCATCTGGAAAGGGAGGTAACAATGTTCCTTAGTTCAAGGTTGTTATTAATGCTGGAGAAATTGTTAGGCAGCACCTGGTGCATCTTCAGGTACAAAAGATCCATTCGATAACTGTTAGGTATTCTTATTATCATTATTCTTATTATTTTAATTTTTATTGGAGTACAGTTAATTTACAATGTGTGTTAGTTTCAGGTTTACAGCACAGTGAATCTGTTATACATATACACATATCCACTCTTTTTTACATTCTTTTCCCATATTGGTCATTACAGAATATTAAGTAGAGTTCCCTGTGCTGTACAGTAGGTCCTAATTAGTTATCTATTTTATATATAGTATTATTATTTTTAAAAATCCAGTTCTCTCACCAAAGATGAATCACCTCCATACTGTGTTGTTTCATTGCTTCCCAAAAAGGAGAGTGGATATTCTGAAAAACTGTCAAGTATTAGAAGGGCCCTCTTGAGAAAAGCACTAACTGAAACTCTGGCCAGATTTATGATAACAGTTTAGTGCTGGAAACAGTTTCTCAAATTGAGTTTGGGTGCATGTGCACAAGCTCACAGAGGCACATGTGCATGCACACACACACACTCAGGCGTGTGTGGGCTGGGTGCCTATGCAGACAGTTTACATCATGTGCTTTAGCAGGTGGAGGAGCTGTCAGGTCGCATCCTGGTGACCAAAGAGCCTGTCATTATCTTCCTCTCCTGAGCACTGCACCACCCTCCCTTTTCTCTGTTTTAAAATTTGACTTCATTTTTTAAACTAGAAGAGCAAGCTCTCACCAGCTGAAGACTTGAGACTGTTTATATGGCTGAAGGCTGTGGAACACAGCTGCTCACATCTCCAGCTTCTATCTCCTTACTAAGTCATCGGTGTAGACTTCCTGGTGGTGCAATGCTGTAATTCTGTTTTCTGCTGTGCTGGTGGAATGTGGCATCGACTACAAGCAAAAGAATTGCAGATTATATTGATTGCCATGTGTTTCGTGGATGCTGAGTGTCCTGTAATTGAAATGGAGATGATCTAGCCCATGCTTTGTAAACTGTAGAAGAAGCTGGCTAGCCACATGGGTTCAGGTACAAGCAGGTGTCAACCACCGTTGACATTTCAGTGTGTCCCTTCCCATCACTCCCTTCTACATCCAGTTTTGCGCAGGTGGACTTTCTTGGCAGAACTTAGGTTATGTATGGATCTCTAGCTGCAAGGGAATCTGGACAATGTAACCGTAACTTCTCACTTCTATATTTAATAATATAAGCATAGAGTGATGTAGAGTGAGCCAACCCACAAAAGGTCTGTTCATGTTAACAAACACACTTCTACAATACCATTTTTATGGTTGCATAATATTATTATTTAATCTAAATTTCCTTGATTGTTTCTTTAGGATATATGCCTAGAAATAATAATTTCGGTTTAAAGAGCCTATGATTTTTTTCCAAGGCTTTTGCTATGCCCTAACAAATTGTTCTGTAGAAACATTACACCCATGTGTCAGAGTGTACACTCAAACTCTAATCAATGCTGGATATTATTTTATTCTGATATTTTCCATGTTCATAGCCAAAAAAAGAACCATTTAAAAAAACATTTCTTCTAACATTTTCAATAGCCTTATTTTAAACTACAAAGCAGAAGTAGCATAACTAAGTAAAAACAAAATAAGGTAAATGGCAAGGATTCAGGGTTTGGAAATGTGTTAGGTTTCAAGCCGTGTTCTGGCTCATCACTACAATGACAGGAAAAAATGATTCATATTAATTCAAGAACTTCCAATGCATTATAGCTATTTTCATTTAGGTAAACATTTCAGTACCAAGCTAAGCTCGATGCTTTTAAGTCTTATAAATGTTTTTATGATTCAAGGAGTTATCAATTTTACCCACTTTATCTGGTCCCATTTCAAAACATTGCACATTAAGGCTCTTGTACTTTATAAGCAGCACTAACAGCATTTTTTCTTTTTCAGTTTTGTATTCTGAATGTTTTTTAATCACTGAATTTATCCCAGGAAAGAGGCGCAGACATTTTTCACACTTATAAAGTAGTTCTGAAAATTTCAGTCTTAAGAAATGTAATTGATGTCTGATTTGAGGTGATAACTCCTAAACCAGTAAACTCTAAATAACTGAAGGTAGAAGGCTGAATATATGTGTTCAAAACCTTTAAATAAGAAACCTTTATATTTTAATGCCTACTCTTCCCTCTTGTAGTTTAATTGGTTCAAACCTAAAGCACAGGATTATTCCTTGAGAATTTTAATTCCTAAGCTTTCAAAAAACCTGAAAAAGATCTTGCCTTGACAATTTAAAATATGACTTCCCATCACACAACATTTTTCTCAGTCCAGACTCTAGCCACAATTCGACACCTGTGTCCTTCCTTCTTCCTGAACATTTAAACAGTGTTTATGAGACAGATGGCATGTGCCCAGCTGGATGTCGGCTTGAATAAGATGCCAGAGAAATATGAAACATGATTCATTCCTCAACTAACTCATAGACGAGGAGACCATACCAAAAAATAAAGTAAAAAGTGGGGCCTTGGTAGCAATCACCTGGATCAGGGCAAACTGTGGCCCAATCTGGCCTGATGACTGATCTGTATGTAAAGATCTATAGGAGCACAGTTACACTAACTCACTTACGTGCTGCATTCAAGCCACAGCAGCACAGCTGAGTGGTGTGACAGAGCCGTGCATCCCACAGGCTCAGATGTTTACCATCTGGCCATTCACAGAGAGTTTGTTGGCCTCTGGTCTAGATCACTGGAACATCTCCTGTTGAAAAAGTTGAATAAATGTATATATTTGATGTATATATAAATTGTTACATACAATTATATACTAATGATGGTGAAGAATCACAGGGCCAAGTTCCCTGAGAGGATGGAATCAAGAGAAGTGACCGGGCTCTGGGGCCTTTCTTCTGGGAGAGTCTGTGGGGCTGAGCCTCTGGGCTGGAGGGGGCTCTGGCATCCAGGGCCTAGAGGGTTACAACATCAGTCCTGCTGGAACAAGGGTGACTGGAAGTAACTAGCTGCCTACTGTGGTTACCACTGCCTAGCTATGAACCAACTCAACCCTGGAAAACTGACACCTGGCTGAGCGAAAAAAAAAATACACCTGGGAGAAGGTAATGTCCTCTGAAGACTCAGATTATTTCTACTGCAAATTTTCAAGTATAATATTCTCAACATGAAAGAAATCTCACCACGTTCTGGCCATGATGGAATGAATGATATTGCACTTATTATCCTGCCACTAACAAATATAAAAGCTGAATAAAATATGCAAAGCTGCTCTTTGCAGGCCTTTGACAACAAATGCAGGCTGTGACCTTTGAGAGAAAAGAAGCACACGTGTGAGCATCACATTTGTCCTTGCTTCTCCCTGAGAGCATCTTCCAAACTTTAGCACAGGGGATGGAGCTCACACGGAGACCACAGGCTCTCTGGACAGAGGAACAGAGGTCAGAACTCAGGAGTTTTAAGTGGCTGTGATTTAGGTCAGGGAGAGTACAGGGCTGAAGGGAAGTTAGTCCAAAAGTCTGTGTAGTTTTCGTGTACCCTTGGCTTACTCAGAGCAGCAGACGCACAGGGCCCCCTGAGGGAACAGCAATGAGAGCTGGCGCTGAGCAGATTCCAGAGTTCAGAGAAGCTGGAGACACTGGAATTCGGGCCGAGCCAGGTTGGAGAGACAGGCCATGCCCTGGGAGTAAGGACCACCTCTAGGAGTGAGCACTGGTCCTGGGGAGAAGGCCAAACGGAAGTAGCCGTGTTTCCACAGGAAGCAGTTGCTAACTCCAAATCTCAAGGAAAGGATTAAAAAAGAATTCTAGCTTGATTGGAGCTTGAAAGATGAGTAATATTTGGGTTACTGAGATTGGAGCTGTTTAAAATATGCTTTAAAAATAATCAATGGGTGTTAAATTTCAACAAATGCCTTTTCTGCATCTGATGTGTTAGAGGCCTGGGCATTCTCCTGGTTCTGTATAAAACTTAGGAACGCTTTCCACCACAAGCATCCTCTAGGGGAAGTCATAATTTGCATTTTATAGATTTTTGTGTAAGTGAATCATGTAGTATGTACTCACTTTGCATAACTTTTTTCATTCAGCTTAATGATTTTTGAGATTTATCCGTGTTGTACCATCTATCAGTGATTCATTCCTTTTTATTGGTGGGTAGCATTCCACTGTATGGAAGTACAACACTTCGCTTACCATTCACCTGTTTATGGACTTTTGGGTTGCTTCTAGTTTGGGACTATTACCAAAAAAACAAAAACAAAAACCCTGCCATGAGCAGTCATGTACCAGTCTTTGTGTGGACATATATTTTTATATTTTTAGGTTAAATATCCAGGAGTGGAATGTCTCTGCTGTATAGTAGGAGTGTGTTAGCTTTTTAAGAAACTGCCAAGCTGTATTCCAAATTGGTTGTACCATTTTACATCAGCAGCATATGAGAGTTCCAGTTGTTCCATACCCTCACCAATGCTTGCATCATCAGTCTTTTTAATTTTAGCCAATTCAAAGCATGTGAAAGTGGGATCTCATTGTGGTTTTAATTTGCACTTCTTTGATGACTAATGACGTTGAGCATCTTTTCATAGACCTCTTTGCCATTCATGTGTCTACTTTGGGGAAGCACCTCTTCAGGTCTTTGCATCTGATCTGTGCATGACTCAGGGGTGCAGCTGAGATTGCATAGATGGTCCGAATGTCAGTTTTGTTCTCTGGGTCTTTCCTGTGCATGCATAGAATTTGGAATTTGGAATTCGGTTGAGACTTGTGCAGATTCATAGACAGAGTTGGAGCCCCTTTTCTGGCTCTCTCTCCCTTCTGCCATTCCCCCACAGGCTTCGGCCTTGAGGGGCCCCTTTGCATGGTGCCTCTCCAGAAGATAAAAAAGAAGAAAATCCACATAGGTCACCTCTGTAACTTGTGACTTCCTTTACAATCTTCCCATTTTTATTTATTTTCCAGAATCTTCAGAGTTTTAAAAAATTTGTCCAGTTTTAGTTGTAATCAGAGCGAGGAATGGGCTGTACTTTGCTTACCCCACCACAGTGGAACCAGAATGAAATTACTACCTTGTGGGTAATTGCTATGTAACCTGGTCTTTCTTAGCATATATATGATACTTTGTGTCCTCAAGAACATACAAATACATCAATAAATGAATTGGAAACCAGGACAATTTGCAGGTATAATATTTCAAAATTGGAAGCTACTGAGACTTGGAATTTTCACAGAATGCCAAATATTTCCCACCTTGACTTTATGTATTTTTCTCAGAAATGTCTAGGCATGTTAAAATTTTTACCAGGAATTCCAGCAATAATTTTCAGATATCATAGCCTCCACACATGTAGACAACTGTTAGTAGCTAATGAATGGCTATTTGGTTTCGGCTAACCTACCAAACTGAAATTCAGTCAGATTTGGGGGGCGTGCACTAGGGTAGTTGAATCGGAAATATTTTTGTGCATTTCACTGCTGAATGGTGAGGAGACATTCCGCACATAATAGATTTCTCATTTTCCTGTAAACTGTTTACATTCTCTCTATTAAGAATGAAAAGATTCCATGGGTTTGGTGGCAGATTTAGAGGGACACAACTCCTTGCAAGAATCTGAGTGGGCAACAGCAATTCTGTGGTAACAGTCCAGCCTCACAGGTGAGAAAGACTTCTTTAGCTTTGGGTGAACTCTCTCCAAGGCCCTGGATTTCTTGGAGGAAGCATCAGAAAATAAGTGTGCTTCTGTGCTCAATTGTAGATTTGATAGTATGAGCCAAAAAATTAGCAGGTTAGTCTCTCTTACTTAGCAGGAAAGTAGAATATGACTCTGAATTCATCCCAGTGATAAAGTCCTGTGTGCTGATATCCTTCTGCAGAGATGATTAATCTGCCAGGAACATATGTGAGGATTTGGACCTGCTTCAGATAACATTTCAAATATATAATTGCTCTGCAGTTTCTCCTAACTGATTCTGAATAAGTAGTGCCGTAAGAATACTATGACAAATAAAGCTCCGAGAGGTGTTAGCTGAGTGGTAAGGTGTGGTCAGTATGCCTAAAAACTGGAAAGCAACCTAAGGAAAGACCAAGATATCTTTCTTTACCAAGTTTCAATTTTTATTGTAGTCATGGAAAAAACCTGATGTTATTAAATTTACTATGGAAAATAATCACTTTTCTTCTTCTGTGGGATTTTCTTTATTTTTAAAAATTAGATTGTAGATATTTTGCTCAATTGCAAGGGTATAGGCAGGTGTCAGAACATGAACAATTATGTTTCTGCTATGAGTACAATACACACACCTGAAATACAGCAATTCTCAATAAACTGCCAAAGACTTGAATCAGATTGAATTTAGAACCAAAAACAGCATTATTTTTATAAACTTTGAGCTGAAATAATCGGTTTGGCATACGTCACATTTAATTATGTGGTCTTCAAAGTCAGGAAGAACTGGGTTCAAACTCAATTTCGGTATTAATATTACTGCACGACTCTGGGAAAGTTACTCATTCTCTCTTAGCCTTAGGTTCTTCATGCAGAATGTGATAATATGATTGTCGGGAGAATAGATTTTAAGGTTTATGTAAAGAACAGTGTAAGTGCTCAATAAATGGCTTCTATAAGTATTTTTTAAATTATTATTACTTGAAACTGTGGACAGTATAAAAATATACATAACCTAATTCATTAGTGCTAGTCAGAATTGAAACTAAAGATCTAGTTTTTCAAAACAAAACTCACCGGTGGATCTTTCATTTGATTCAAGTCCCTGAGTCATGAGTCTTTCAACGGACCTCACAGGACCCAGAGTACCAACTTTCTTTGTCTAAAAACTCTCTACTCCGTCCTGTTTGACCCCCAATTTTTTGTCTCTCCTTTCTCCACATCTGCCACTTTTTTTTACACCTTGATCACTTTATCTGTAGACAGTCCTGCCTTTCCTCACAAGTCAAGTTTGTGTCCTCCAGGCCCTGTGGAGCCTTCCTTTCCAGTTTTCTTGTGTGGTGTTTCGTGTCTGTCAAAAATATCTAAAATGCCTATATTGCTGAGAGTTACGAAAATGTGACAGGTAAATTTCCCCCTGAGACTTCAATGTGTAGAGAACATAGGAGATGCTGATCCTTCTCCCTGGATGGAGTTACTCTCTGAAACACAGTATCCAGAGCTTTCCCCACCTCAGCAGAGTGTTTTGAGTGAAGAAAGCTTGACAGATTTCTAAGACAAAGCAGCCTCAACACAAGCTATAACATGCAACAATCAAACCTATTTATCTGAGATATTTTGCATGATTTTATTTCTCTTATTAATGTTTTTCCATTATGTTAAGTTTGTATGTTACGGGAGTTAAATTTAATTCTAGGTTTATTATCCAGAAGATAATGATAAATATGAAAGTCTTTAATAATTTATCTTAGAGGGCTAATTTTTAAATTCACAAACATATTCATCATTTTTTTCATGAAGAGGCCAATCTCATTTTTATTTACTTCATTTTCATATTGGAACTCTTTCTTTGTTTGAATCAAGTGAAAACATAATGTTTCCAAAATTCCTGTTTATGCCTTTTATGTATAGCAGCACCAAGCCATTAGAAGAGAATGCATTTGCGCTGGTTATGCCTTAAAAACAAAATAAGCACAGCAAATTCTATTAACTTGGGTCACATGGCAGACTACATTTTGAATGATCACATAATGATTTCAACATTTCTTATGTTTCTGAGAAGAAGCTCTCAGAAACTTTTCTCAGCATCTATTTTTAAGAGTCACAGAAAGCTTGAGAGTTTGTGTAATGATCTGTCTCTTGCCTGCAGGCGAGATTATACTTATGTTATCCCCAACAGGAAGCTACAGCACTCTGAAAATGTTTTTAAAACTGCCCTCATGTGTACAAAGTATTTACATCAGAAATGCCAGCAAAAAGAAAAAAAAAAGGCGGGGGGAGTAAAAGATAATCATATTATTTTTGAGGGGCTGCTGACAAGTCTTACTTTCTCTTCCCTTTGACTTAAAGCATTTTGCTCATTTTTGCTTAGCTTTTCTTTCATACTATTTTCTTTTCTTTTCTCCTTCTTATGGGTCTAATTATATTTTCCAAGAAAACTGATGATTCAGGAAGAGGAGCGACATTTTGAGGGCAGTTAGGCTCCAATGATGAAGTGAGCAGAGCTGGAGGGTTTGCACATGGAGAGCTTTTGTGATTTCAACTGTTACGAACAGAGGCTGGGCTTCCCAGAACAGCCTGGCCACCCTCTGCTGCTCACCAGTGTCAGGGCTGCTGATTGCCAACTGTTTAACAGGAATTTTTTGTGTCCCTCAGGCTCGCCAAGTTGATTTGGGTGCTTTGAAATAGAAGCCAAGTGTGTCTGCCCACAGCAGAGTCTGCACTGACGGGTCCCAAACCACTGATCTCTGGAGGGGAGGAGGTGTGTGCAGGGGTGCAAAAGGCCACCAGGGGTCACGTTCAGTCCAGAGCTCTGGGCTGACAGCAGGCCCACCGGTCTGAAGGTCCCTGAGCCATAGTTACTGTAGTGGCAGCATCCTGAGAGCCACTGGGAGTGGAGAAGTAGGGAGGCCAGGTCGCTGAGAATTTCGGTTAAGCTGAACAAATGAATGAGCTGTACTCAATGCTTCTGCCACTGGAAATTAAAAACCACTAAGTCCTAGTAAGTTTCAGAGATTATCCTTGACTTTCAAATTCATAACCTGCATTTTAATGGTATCATAAGATAGACTGAGGACAGGAAGCCCTTTTCTCCTAAAGCTTGTGTTCTGGTTGGCCAAGCATACACCCTCTTCCAGTCACACCTGTCAGGTCCACATCAGTAGGCCGTTCCTGAGGGTTCCTGAGACCCTCAGGAACGGCCTCATCTGTAGTCTATGGCAACTTTCGGACCATACCCATTATGTGAAGCTGCCATCCATTCAAGCTTACAAACTCTACATTTGTTGAAATCCATCTCTCAGAGTACCTTAAAGCTGTGCTCACTTCCCCAGATCCTGACGTTTTGTTTCCTCATCTCTCCAGAACAGTCCCACATCCTC
The DNA here is from genome assembly GCF_949752795.1 of Hyperoodon ampullatus. Lineage (NCBI taxonomy): Eukaryota > Metazoa > Chordata > Mammalia > Artiodactyla > Ziphiidae > Hyperoodon > Hyperoodon ampullatus. The sequence continues at coordinate 108,859,813 of NC_136922.1, read as the reverse complement.
TGACTCTACTTTAGCTTCACTGGCTCCAACTCAGTGTAACAACGTTCCTGGGGGACCCTGAGAGTCCTTCACTGTCTTGTCTTACTTCCATGTCCATCTTCCTCAAATTCTGCTTTCTTCTGTTCTGTCCTTGGTTGTTGAACATAGCTGGAGAAAGTAATAAACTATACCAAGGGGACTTCCCTGGTGGCGCAGTGGTTGAGAATCTGCCTGCCAGTGCAGGGGACACAGGTTCAAGCTCTGGTCCAGGAAGATCCCACATGCCACGGAGCAACTAAGCCCATGTGCCACAACTACTGAGCCTGTGCTCTAGAGCCTGTGAGCCACAACTACTGAGCCTGTGTTCCACAACTACTGAAGCCCGCGTGCCTAGGGCCTGTGCTCCGCAACAAGAGAAGACACCGCAATGAGAAGCCCGCACACCGCAACAAAGAGTAGCCCCTCCTCGCCGCAACTAGAGAAAGCCTGCACACAGCAACGAAGACCCAACGCAGCCAAAAATAAATTAACTAATTAATTTAAAATAAATAAATAAATACACGATCCAAAAGTCTTGCATTCCTTACTTGGCAAAAAATGATTTCTTTCTTCACTGAAAAATCTACAGGCTTTGTCTCCCTCCCCACCTATGACATATCATTCTGCCTTAATTCTTTACTTCTGCACGTCTGCTGTATACTCCTTTCTGATGAGGACAAAGTCCTATTCATCTTTTTATCCCTCATAGTACCTGATCAATATCAAAGAGATAATATATATCTAATAGATAGAGTGTGTTTAATAAGTATTTATTAAATTGGGTAAAAAAGAATGAAGAGAAGAATGGTTTGATTATTGCTTAAAAAAACACCTCTATAGGTGAGATTTGTGTGATCTGCAATATCTGGTTGGATATTGTCTTATGTTACAAACGTATTGTTTCTTGTGTGTAAATCTCATCTAAATGAGCACATTGCAAGGTCTGTAAGTAAATAGTGCCATGCTATATTTATCTTGAAATTCCAACATCATTTATCCAATGGCTAACTATCCACCAAGTCACAGAATGAAAAGGGACTCTAGAAGTGGGTGCACAGACTAACTACATCAGAATCATCCAGGAGGTTTATGAAATATGATTTCTTGTACTGTACCCAAGACCCACTGAATCAGAATTTCTGGAGCACAGATTCACATGACTTTAAGAGTTCCCAATGTAATTCTGTTCTAAAGATAGGTTTTGGAACCACGAATTTAGTCCAAGTGTCACAATTTACAAATGAATAAGCTGAGGGAGGGCCAGGGAATTTAAGTGATTGTCTAAGGTGGAATATCAAGATGGGTCTGATGTTCCTTACACTCTTGGTGAATTGACTTTGCCCAGATCTGGCTGTTTCTCATACAGACCTCACACCCCCAGCCTCACCCTAGAGCACCAGGTCATCTCCGAACTGCTGCCCACTTGGGGAAGCCTGTGCCTTTCCTCAAGCTTGAGCTGCACTTTCTGCCTTAGGGCTTCTTGATGCCTGTCCTGCATTCACACACACACAAGTTATAAGTGCACGGAGGTCATTTCCCAGCCAGTGGGAGTGGGAAGAGTCTGGGATCTGATGCCCTTCCCCTTCACCTCTTTAACAGATAATTTTGAAAGACATTTTATACGCCCTGCAGAAGGTCCTGGTGACCAATAGATAAGGCCTTCTTGTGTCAACTCTCCCTGTTTTCCTGCTTCACTTTCCCTGGTCTTTCATTTCTGCTTCCTGGGGTCACTTCCGAGGTAAATAATGTGCACGTAAATTCTTGCCTTGGGTTCTGCTTTGAGAGAGCTCAGACTAAAACAGGACCTTAGTAGGAGATTTTGGAGCCAGGTCTGACAGCAATGTGGACCCCATTGCTACTAGGTGCCATGCACTAGCATCCTCAGTAAGACTCTTCCCTGGTAACTGGAGCGGAAGCAGTTGGAACATGGGACTCGCTGGGCTCTGGGAGCCAAGTGATTCAGGGACAGTATAAGTGAGATGATCACGGACTTAGCTGGCTTTGGTTAGCTGCTTGGAAGACTTGAAAAGAAAGAAAGTGGTTGGCTTAGGAATTAGCAACCCAGCCAAGGACCCCTGAGGCTGGTTCTCGTGTGTTGCTAGGGTGGCACCCGGAAGACACTGATATCCTCCAGGAAAGAGCAGAAATGGCAGATCAGCCTTGCTAGAATCTTGAGGAAGGGTCAGAGTTTTGGAGAGGTGGGAATATTAAAGCAGATTTATCATGTGATACCAATATACTCCTTTGGGAGACGCTGGAGAACATCCTCTTCAATAAGGCTATTAACAAGTCTCTTGATGAAGGATGCTGGCGTCATACGGTAACGTGGGGTGGCTACTGAAATCTGGCGTTGACAGCAGGAGATGTAGCTGGAATTGGATTTTCTCGTATCATTTGGGATTACAGGGTTCCAGAATGGCAGAGGCCAGGCGGTGGTACCAAACTTTAGGAGCAAAGTGGTCAAAATTGCTGTAAAGAGCAAGAAGGAAAGCACAGAAATCTGTGTCAGGCAACGGTGGGTCACTCACAGTGTTTCAAGTGGAGAGACAGATGAACGGCTGACTTAGGGTGTTGTCTGGGTTATAGAACAAACAAAAAATCAAGTTGTTGAGAAAACTATCTTGTGTTTTCAAAAAGTCACTTTGTATTGTAGAAAATAGGATGTAAGTAGCAAATGTAGGCATAGGAAGACAGTTTGGGGGCTTTGAATGATTAAGTTGAGGTAGGAGGGGCATAGCCCAGGCCAGTGGGGAAGACGAGGGGAATGGAAGGACTGCGGGGGGGCGGTGTTTGCAAGTAGAGACGATAGAATTTGCTGAAAGGCTGGATGCCAGGTAGGATGGGAAGAGGAACCAAGGATAATTCCCATGTTTTTAGTTCAAGCAACTTAGAGGATGGTGGTACCAAGAACTGCCAGGGGAAACAGGAAGACGAGCAGCCTGTGGAAGAAATGAGCATTCCCCTTAGGAGAGGTCACATTATGAAGCTGTTACACATCCAGTGGTCATGCCAGATGCAGGTGGAGACACAGATTTAGTTAATGCCTTCACATCACTTAACATCACACTCTTGTATGAGAATTCCTGGAGAAACCCTACAGATAGGGATGACAGGGATAGAGGGCCAGTGACATAATCTGGTGCTCCCTAAAGTTTAATGTCTTGTGGAGGAGAAGGATCTAGGAAAGGATACTGAGACGGTGTAGCCAGTGAGGCCAGAGGAAACCCAAAGGACTGTGTTGTTGAGAAGAAAGTGCTTTAAATGGGGAAAAAATAAAAAGGACAGAGTGACCAACTGTGTGGAATCTTATTGAGAGGTTAACAGCCAAGGACAGAGAAGTGACTAGTGGATTTGGCAAAATGGAGGTCAGTGACGATGCTGACAAGAGTCATTTCAGTGGCTGGACGCAAACCTATGGGAGTGAGGTGCGGTTACCACCATAGGTAATAGGGTGGGACAAAAAATTGGGGGTTAAAATCTGCAAATAACATCACATTCATTACGAAGAGGCCACTAATCCTATTTAATTTCCTAGGAAAAAGAGGTTCCATATGAGTCGAGAAGTTAGCAGATTGAGAACATTGTGTGTCTCTATTTTGAGACTGGAAATTCGAAAGGTGGTAAAGATTAAAAAGACAAGCCAGGTATAGATCTGGAGGAGAAAAAAATGGCTGGCAAATCACATGGGCATCCAGGAATAGTAGGGAGAGATGGAACTGAAGCCAAGAAAACATCGTGGGGCCACCACGAGGGTCAGAGAAAAGTTTAGTTGGGTAGGGCTTAACATGTTTCATAATAAGGATACTTTATTCGAACTTTGGAATATATCAATTCACTTTCGTTTTTACTATTTAATTTTTAAAAAGGAAGTATAATTTACCAAAATATACTGGTAATAAGGATTTATATGTGTGTAGACAAAACACATATGCATGGATCATATATTATACTCTGATTCTTTCATCATCCAAGTCTAACCACAGTTTACATGCTATGCCTAACCCATGACCTATTGTTCACCATGTAGCACCTACATAAATTATAGTCGTTATGGCTATGACGGCATGGAAAGATGAAATATAAACAAATATTCCATGAGGATTCAATTTCCTAACCATGAATACATGGAGAGAAGATAAATTAAATGTGGTCAATGAAGTTCAAGTTGATTTACTTGGAAAAGTTTTTTGTAGCCCTGCCATTATTATGCCTGACAATATTCTTAAGGTCAGGCAATCCAGTCATCACCCAGTCTTACTTGTAGCCAGTCACAAACACTTAGAGGCCAAAAGATGCTTTGAGGTACACTGGGAACTTTGTTCATGCTGTTTAAGCAGACATGGAGCTGATGTGTTTGAAGACTCAAACATTCTCTAGCTTATAGGCAATGGTGTTCTACTGCTCTCCACAAAATGAAAACAGAGGATTCTATCTCAAATCAGGCTGCCAGAGTTTCACCTAACTCACCATAGACTGCCCAGAAAGAGAGTCTTTCATCTGTCTTGGCTCTCTCTGCAGAGTTAATGATTATCTCAGGAGAACCATTATTTTTCCAGAGCAGATTCTGTTTCATTTCTGGTCTGAGTTACATTTGGTATCTCTGAATCATGAACTTCAAACCCAGGGAGGGAATGTTGTATTGGTTTATTGTGTTTGAATGTGTACTTGAAGTTGAGTGCAGAAAAGAAAGAGTCTACATCTAGCTTTAATTGTTTCACAGCTTTTCTGGAATACTTATTTCTCATTGTTTGTGCAATGAGAATCATAACTTGCAATTGAAAATTAATGTCTATAGTAGTAAGCTAAGGCTAGAAATATTTTTTATTTTACATTTTATTGCCAAATGCCATCATTTGTTTAAGTAAAATTCTGGTTTTGATAGATTAAAATATAGTTTGAGGGCTTCCCTGGGGGCGCAGTGGTTGAGAGTCCGCCTGCCGATGCAGGGGAGACAGGTTCGTGCCCCGGTCTGGGAGGGTCCCACATGCCACGGAGCGGCTGGGCCCGTGAGCCATGGCCGCTGAGCCTGCGCGTCCGGAGCCTGTGCTCCGCAACGGGAGAGACCACAACAGTGAGAGGCCCGCGTACCGCAAAAAAAAAAAGAAAAGAAAAAAATATATATGTAATTTGAATTGCCCAGATCACGTTTTTTTTTTTTTTTTAATCAGAAGTGAGGCTCAGCTAACATTTAAGTGCTAATTCCTCTTGTCAAAGGAAAAGACTGCAATAAAGACATTTGTAAACTCAACAAGTAAAAAAGCTTTTTCATGGTTCTTCTCTGTTGTAAACATTAACTGGCTTTTCCTTTTTATTTTTAATAAGTAAATGTAGAGTCTGAATCTAGCTACCCACTTTAGGTTTCCTTTAGATTTGCTATCTGGATAATCTATAAATATGCAAGATGTAAGAATCCTGTAGTATAATCATGTGCTGTGATTTATTTTATAGTGCAAACACGTGACATATGTAGATACTGAATCTTTTAGGAAAAATGAGCTCTTGTCTCAAGTTCTCATGGGCAAAGCACGCTGCAGCTCTGTGGGAAGGAACCTCATTTATATGGGCCAGCTACTTTCTCTCATGTGACAGGAACAAAGAACAGCCAAGGATTTGGGATCCAGCAGCTAGCATCTCAGAATCTTTGGGTTGGCTGCCCAAAAGTTTTCCATTTTTATTCTCTGAGAAGTTGACTGAATTGTAGGATTATGTGCAACTTTCCAATTTATCTCTGCCCAGCAGCCAGAAAGTCCAAGATTCCCAGAATTTGTTGAACAAAATGGTCTAAGGTCAGCTTCCCTGCTGTCTACTAATCTACTTGAAGGCAAGCTCAAAATTGACCCTTCCCTTGGGAAGAAAGAGCAGCACCCCACTGATGACTGCATTGTTGTTTTGAATGTGTACATGTAATGTGGCATGTCAAGGCTTCAGGATAAGGCAAAACCAAAATAAACTCTTTGTTCCTCTGAGCCACTAGTACTGAAATTGCCTGAATTGGTTCCCTGAAAGACAATATGTGCTTTGAATAAAATTAGATTGAAATCACTAGGCTAGCACCCCAGATTTGTGTAGAAAATAGAATGGTGTGGAAATTTTTTCTTAAATGATTAGTTTACCCATCTGCAATCTGGTGGTAAGGCTGTTACTTATATCTTGGGGTTATCATGATAATACACACTGCTCATACCAAATCTTGGGCAAGCTCCTTGAGCTTAAATTGGAATAAAAGGCAAATACATATACCTAAAATTATCTTTTGAATAAGCTGACCATCTTGAAACAAAATGGTAATCAATAAGTGTTTTCACTTGAATAGAACTGCTTTAAGTTTTAACAAATTTCAGTGAAACTGAGAACTATGATTAGAGTTTTCAGAGACCTAAACTGGGTATAGAATGGCTAGATATTTTAAAAGAACTGTTTCTTATTTATTCTTCTTTTCACATTTTCTTGACTTGTTATTGATTTAGAAAATGTTTTGAAATAACTATAGATTCAGAAGAACTTGCAAAGATAGTACAGAGAGGTCCTGTGTACTATAACAAATATCAAAACTAAGAAAATGGACATTGGCACAATGTGTGTGTATAACCCTAAGTCATTTTATCAAAAGTGTAGGTTCATGTAATGATCATCTCCGAGTGAAATGTAGTGAATTCTCTCAACACAGGGAGTGATTGCCTGTGGCAATGATGACTGTCAAATTTAACATTAAAAATCTACAGGTCTCGCCCTGGCTCCATCATTCATGAGCTAGTTACTCAAGGAAGTGTCTCAGCACTTCTGCCTCCATTCCCTCATTTTTCATGGGTTGGTTGTAATAAGTAATAGATAAATTAATGGACATGAAAGTCCTTAGCGAACTCGAACATAAAAATGCCAGGTGTTGTTATGATCTATCGACCAGAGACCAAGGAATAAAACTCAGAATCCCCTGAGCCTCATTCCTCTTATCACAATGTGTTACTCTAGCTATAAAGTGTGGGACTGAAGACTGGGACTTGTAGCTCTACGGAACTTCATCTCACAGCAAGACCTGGGCGTATTCGAGTGTCAGCTGGGAGTAAGGACTCTCTCTGTTAGGTTTGCCTTAGCAAGCCTGGGTTGAAGAAGTCACTTCTACACAGTCGACTGTAGGAGTAGATAAAATCTTTATCAACCAAAAATATATCTTCCGTTGACAACCATAGTTCTTTGTAATCTCATTTGAGTCACTTTGAAATCTGTGAGTCAGACCATGACCAAAACAGGACTTTCACCATTCCTCTGAAAGACTTTTTGTAGCCATTATCAAGTTCATGAAACTGTAAGCCAATTCTGACCAAAATTATTGCACTAAAATTAGAATATTTGAAACTATACCATAGTTTGCAACACTGAAAAACGAAACATTACTCGAATATTCACCATGGGTGATTTGTTCAATACTTTTTCACAAACAAAGTGAACTTTAAAAGACAGTATAGGAAGCATTTGCTGGCCCTTTCCCTCCTCTCAGTCGCCAGCACGGTCCTTGTCCTCAGATGCTCCCACTGACTGTGAGTAGCTGACTCCTCTGATCTGTTTCCTTTCCCTCTAATCAAGCCTATGTTTCCTCATCATATTCTTTTTTTTTTTTTTTTTTTTTTTTTGTGGTACGCGGGCCTCTCACTGTTGTGGCCTCTCCCGTTGCGGAGCACAGGCTCCGGACGCGCAGGCTCAGCAGCCATGGCTCACGGGCCCAGCCGCTCCGCGGCATATGGGATCCTCCCAGACCGGGGCACGAACCCGTATCCCCTGCATCGGCAGGCGGACTCTCAACCACTGCGCCACCAGGGAGGCCCCCTCATCATATTCTTGAATGCACTGAACTATTGAAGACACTGGGATAACTTGCTTAACTTTGTTTAATCAATTGTTTCCCAGACTTTTAAACTGTGGATCTCCCCTTCTTTTTTGGTGGTACACTTATTAATAACCCAATGAACAAGCCTTCTAATAAATAGTCTCTGGGAATGTGATCCATCAGATGAAGTCAAAATTTCTTGGTTTGACATTGGTTTGACACTTTCCCTTATCTCTTGCTCCAATTTCATCTCTCATTATTCCTTTCTATTTGGTGTTCTTGACTGTACTATGCACATGCACTGTCCGTGCTACTATGTTCTCCATGACAGAGGAGTATCACCTCCGGGCTTCTGGCTTATTTACTGGTTTATCTTATTATGTTTAAGCCTCAGCCAAATGTCAACTCTTCCTTCAAGGACACCTGACTGTTCAGTCCCCCAAAGTTATCTTTTCATGGACTCGTCTGTTACTCAGTATGTGTACCACTCATGCGTCAAGCCTAGAAGAGGCACCTTCAATGTGGGGATTGTTTTGTCTCTACCAGGGCTGGTAGCTCTCTCCCACTAACCCAACCTGAGCTCAGTTTTTGTGGGACTGCACACCTCTAAGTTTCAGTCACATCCTCCATCGGTTGGGTCTGTTCTCCTTTTGTATGGCGGCCCCTGGCAAGCCCACTGTATTCTACCTCTGCTATTTTCTGTGTCCCCAAGGATGTGTGACTATTTCTGGTTCCTTCCACAGCACAGCACACAGGAGCTGCAAGAAGCTTAAGTGCTGACTACCCGCCCCCACTTCTTCCTGCTAGAGGTCCTCACATTTGCTGCACTCTGCCCACAGGGAGAATACTCCCAGAGTTCTAAGCGGGGATTGGGGCACCCTTCCTTATGCATCTGGCTTTATCCACAACCTCTCTAACTCCCTCCCCCACTTTCTGGAATTTCAACTCGGACTGAGTGAGAAGCAGAAGCCAAGCTACTTGCTGACTTCTTGCTCCTCTTCCTTCCCACTTTCCAGGCCAGAGTGCCCTGCTTTCTTGCTCTTCATATCAGGAGGCATTTTCTCTGCCTTGTCTCCTTCCTCTCCCCAAAGCATTTGCCCACCCTTACCTGATTCCATGAAAACAGAATGACATCTGGAGGACATACTCTTTGTGAAAGAGAAGGATTTTTAAAAATACTATCAGTTTAATATTTTCAAGATATTAATGTGTAACATATGTGGCAGTGTTATATAAATTATAAAGCTTGCAAAAATATAAGGGAGCATAATATTATTAATAATTATTTGGAGAAACTGAATGTGGAGAGAAAACATTGAAGGTGGCTTTGCCTTTTGCCCAAGTCCATTCTGGGCTCAGTCAGGACACCAGGGTGATCTGGGAGAACCCCAAGTCCATTGTCCAATGCCCTGCAAAGTCCTAACAGTGGCCACACTGATGTCACTTGGAGGCAGAGGCCAGTGAGCCTGTGTGGCTACTGTCAGCGTCATGGGACCTGTGGAAAGATGCTTCTCTCCATTACAAACTTGTTTATAAATTTCTCATGCCCCAGGCCTAGGGTCTGCCAAGGATAACGCTGAAGGTTTCTGTTTTGAGAGCTCCAAACTCAAGAGTCAGAGGGAGTGTCTTCATCCCTTGGTTATCACTAAAACAAAGCAGTTCTCCCTGTTACAGGGACATTCTGCCAAGTCTGACTGCAGATCTGTCCCCAGCAAAAACGCCTCCACCAACAACAACAAAAAGACAAAAGAAAAAACAAAAAAACAGATCTGTCCCCAGCATCTCATGTCTCATCACTGAATCACCAAAGCCAAAAAGTCGAATGCCTAAGCAAAAAGGAGATTTGGGCCAAAATACCCTCCAGAGCCAAAGCTCAAGTTTCTGAAGAAATAGATTTATTTCTAAAATTAGCATCTTTCCAAATGAGATCACAGTCTGCAAAGCATTTACTGTCACAGGCCAAGAAAACAGGACCAGCATGAATTTGCATGTTTACTGAAAGGTGGTCAGCTCTTCTCAAAAACCAAACAAAAATTCCTAGGGCCAAGGGGATTTGGATAGACCTTCCTCACATAATAACTCCCAAAAAAGAAGACTCAGAAAGCTCTCAAGCACATTCTTAATTAGCATTCAAGTCTGGCAGCCACCTGACCATTTAGTCATCTTTTGATTAACGAACTCAAACATTCACCGAGTTTGAGAACATGCCAGGCAATGCGCTAGGAATGCGACAATGAGCAAGACAGGCCCCTCCTCCAGAGTGTCCAGGTCTGAACAGAGCCATGCTGAACAGAGCCATATGCCTTCAGATGCTGTGCTGCTGTGGACAGCGGCGCCAGCACTTTCCTAGACTGGCTTCCACGGCTGTTACCTAGCACCCAAGACTTAAATACACCTTAGGCTCAAACTCCACAGAAACAAAGCACCTCATTCTCTCCATCTCAATCCAATAGAAATTTTAGCAGTAAATGAAGTTCCACTGACATCCAGCAGTTTGTTTCTTTTGTGGTTTATCTGGGTGGACATTCCTCTATTTTTGGACACAGACAAATTTTGGAAACATTTTGGTTGATCAAACAAATCACATTCAGGGGCCGAATTCAAAGTGGTGTGGCCACAGCCCCATCCCCCGCACCTCCAGCAGCTGCGGCACAGGCTGTCACAGGCCCTGGTGGCTTGACAGCAGCCCCTGATCCTCAGCCCACCCGAGCAACCGTTAGAGCTGCTGCCCTCTCCAAGGGGCCCATTAAAAATCCTTGGTGGTCACTGGGACCCTCTTACCACACCCTCCAGGGCAGTTCTCAAAGCTCAGAGCCTGTTTCACCTCAGGTCTCAGGTAAGGTCTTACCTTCATGCCACAATCCTGAGTCTGAGGGTCAATCTGCTTGCTCTGGGCATGCAACTGGAGGCCTCAAATTCTTGGCCTGTCTCTCCTTGGAGGGCATCCACTCCACACCATTAAGCTGGAATAGAGAAGGAGGGGGTCAATCACCACCTGCTGAGTCGTCTGTGTTCCAGCCTGTGGGTTGTTTGCGGCTGTTTTTAAAACTGGTTGATGTCACACAGATTCAGTCAGGGTATCATTTCCCCCAGGTGATAAGGACCTGGAGATTCTGCTATGGCGACTCCTACTCACTGCCTTCTCAAAAGCCTGAGGAGTTGATCTCCACTCTTTTTTCATTCCTCTTGACCAAGCCATTATAAGAACTTAAGAGGGAGCCTGAGGGGCACAGATAACAAGTTGCAAACAGCCCATCACTCAAGTTTTGTGACTCCTCACTCCTGTCCTGTGTTTTCTATCCTCTGACTCCTTGCCAGAGTCTTTCCTGGTCTAGGATGCCTCCAAATCCCACCCAACAATTTGAGCTCCATCACTCAAAGCCCGTTTCAAATGCCATAAGGAAATGCGAGTACGTTTAAGCCTACTGAAGACTTTAGAGGCTCTGCCTTACGGAGATCCTAACAGGCAGTGGACTCGACCCGTTAATGCAGAGTAGAGTCAACCTGAAAACACATATGGTTTGGAAAACATGTCTTAGGGTTTGGAGATAAGTGTCCATGCTTTATGTTAGTGTTATTGGTATGGAGCAGCATTTCCCAAACTTTGGTCACTAGAGTGTTACCCTTATGATTTTTTACTTTATCTATATACAACCTATACTAACAGTTCCTTAAGATTTTTTTCTTTGCAATTGTTCCCTTTTAACTTACATTTATTTAAAAGGGTATCTTAGGTAATTTTCTGCTCTTTAAAATGTTTCAATTTTTTTTAATTTAGGAAAATTACATCAATGGAAAAGCAGTATCACTTGTTTTATAGGAGGTAATTTAAAAAATATTTTTAAAACAAAATAATATTGTTAATTACAAAGTTAAATAACAATAAATAAGTGTTTTCATGCTGAAAAGTAGGCAGTGAAGAGAAGAACCCCAGTTCGCAGGGTGGGAGATGAGCCCTTCAGGGAGGACCATGGAGAGGTAGCATTGGCTTAGGGGAGGGAGTAGACCAATGGACAGAAGAGAAAGTCCAGAAATAGGTCCACACATATGGCCAATTTATTTTCAGAAAAGTACCAAGGAAATTTAGCAGGCAAAGAAAGCCTGTTCAGTAAGTTGTGCTGTAATTTACTAGATATCCTCATGGTAAAAAAAAAAAAAAAAAAAAAAAAAAAGAAGCCTTAATCTCAATCCTACCTCATTCTATACACAAATGTAATACAAAATAGATTTTATACCTAAACATAAAACCTTAAACTCTGAATCTTCTAAAAGAAAACAATATCTTTCTGAACTCAAGGTAGGCAAAATTTCTCTAGACATGAAACAAAAACAAAGCAACAATAAAAAAAAAACCTACAAACCACAAAATGAAATCTGATAAACTGGACTTCATCAAAATCAACAACTTCTGTTCATAAAAATGCACTTTAAGAGAATGAAGATAAACTACAGACTGGAAGAAAATATTTACAATATATATATAACTGACACAGTACTCTAAAATATACATTAAACTTCAATCAATCAGTAAGAAAAAGACAAACAATCCAATTAAAAATGGGTAAAAACTTGAGCAGACATTTCACAAAAGAAGATACATAAATGGCCAGTAAGCACAGGACAACTTGCTTGTCATCAGAGACAATCAAATAAAAACCTCAATGAGGTATCACTTCATACCCACGAGTATAGATAATAATCTAAAAATCAAACACTACCTTGCGTTGACAAGTGAGGCATCTTTCACATATTACTCATGAAGTGCAAGATACTAGGGTTGCTTTTGGAATAAAGGTGGCAGTTTCTTATAAAGTTAAACATAATTTATCCTATGACTTAGGCACTCCCCTCCTGATATGGAACAAAGAGAACTGAAAACCTATGTACACAACAAGACATATAGGATTTCATATCATTTATACGTAATATAATATTCCATTGTATATATGTCCTACATGTTGTTTATCCGTCATCTATTGAGGGATACATGAGTTGCTTCCACCTTTTGGCTACTACGAATAAAGCTGCTATGAACAAAGCTGCTAAGAACCACAATAAAGAATAAAACAGCAGTGGGGAACAAAACACACTAAAAAAACCTACTGAAGTAGAGAAACTTATCAGTAACATGGCCTTTCTGGCATCCTGTTGAACACTTTTCCAGGAGGAATTCTGCATGGTTTCAGTATTATGCTGAAATATAAACCAAATACCACACCAAACTTACTGTATGTCAGATCTCTAGCTGTTTAACTATGCATGCTCAGGTACTAAACATTCTACCCCCATTTACACCCGAAGTCAAACAGCAGGACAGAGTGTAAAATGCTTCTTATAGCATGTCTTAATTGGCACTGAAAGTTGAAGAACCAGTTTTTTATTGGGAAGAAAAAAAAAGAATGGAAAATATCACTTAAAAATAAAATTCTCTCCTTCTTCCCTGTCAGTTTAAATATGTGTTAGAATTAAAGAAACATAATATACAAGTTCTACTTCCCTGTTAAATTCTCAAAATATTACTTTAAAAGTTAATGTTAATGAGTTGAAACCCTATAAAAAGCTTCTGCTGCCCCACCCTTTTCTCATACAGTATACACTTAAAATGACACAGCATCTTAAGCCAAAAAACTTTGGACCAATAGCTGGTACTGAAATGTTCATAGAGCTGATTCAGCAAAGTGAATCAGCTATATGTATACATATACCCCCATATCCCCTCCCTCTTGCATCTCCCTCCCACCCTCCCTATCCCACCCCTCTAAGTGGTCACAAAGCGCCGAGCTGACAGCGTGGCAGGAAGTTGAACTGTTAACATTTTGTGTAATGTTAATTCATTTAATTTGTTCAGCATATGTCTATTGAATATGTGGTACATGCTGGGAAATGTTCTGAGGATAGAGTAGTGAAACAAAACAGGCAAAATTCATGTTTTCAGGGAGATTATGTTCTAGCGGGCAGCCAATGTTTAATAAAAGAAGAAAGTCCCACTCATCTGCAAGAAGAAAACTCAATGCTTCGAAAAAACAGACATTTAATTCTGGCCAGACTTGCCAAGGATTTCGGTTTATGCTCATGTATTTCAGTGGACTGACTGTGCAACAAGCCCTTCCCACCCCAGGAACAGCTAAGTGGCTCTTAGCACAGCTACTACCAAATTTACTAAAAACCTGAAACAGCCAGTTTTATGATTGCTGCACACAAAATTTTCAACTCTCTGAGTCTTACTAGATAAAATGTAATCGAGCAACATGTAAAGGCAAGAATTTTTGTGATTTTTCTTGCAGTTTGTTTGACATAACTTTTTTTTTTTTTTTTTTTCCCGGTACGCAGGCCTCTCACTGTTGTGGCCTCTCCCGTTGCGGAGCACAGGCTCCGGGCACGCAGGCTCAGCGGCCATGGCTCACGGGCCCAGTCGCTCTGCGGCATGTGGGACCTTCCCGGGCCAGGGCACGAACCCGTGTCCCCTGCATCGGCAGACGGACTCTCAACCACTGCGCCACCAGGGAAGCCCCCTGACATAACTTTTTAAGAGCTCAAAAGTTCAAAACCTTTTCACCAAATCCTTAAAGATAATTACTGTTTCAGGAAGATGCACCTACCTTAATGCACAGCCTCTGTATATCATTGTTTGATCCTGACCCCTACACAACAGTTTGAGAAGCATAAGTGTAGAGAGAAAACAGTGACCTTAGGAGTCAGGTCAGCCAGGGTCTGAATTCCAGAGATGCTATTTATTCTGTCCCTAAAGTGGGGATAATGATGCCTGCCCCTCATATTTATTGTAGGAATTAAATGAGACAGGTGATGCAGGAAAAGTGTCTAGCATAGTATCTCGCACATAGTAAGTGCTCAGTAAATATTGCCCATCACTTTTGTATTATTATTCAGCAATGTTCATTACGCTTCCTTCATATAAACAATGGAATAAATCATGGGAATGCTAATTTTTCTATGAAGTAGGGTTTTCTAAGAAGGTCTCTTTGAGAGATTATGCAGTTAGACATGTGGCAGAAAAGCTGAAAGAGAAATTTCCTCTCTTCTGACACTTTTCCAACTTGGTGTTGGAAATTTTTGTTCCACTCTTAACTCCATAGTTTTTTCAGTCAACATATTTCCAACCTCATCTTTTTGCCCATCTTTTCCTTCTCCCTCCCTTCACCCAACATATTGACATTTTGTCTCAGATAACTCAGAACACTCACACGGGACATTGTGTGTTGGGATTAACTCAGCTGTGAGAACTGGAGCCCAGGCAGCCCCAGGGAAGAACCGGTTCACACTCTGCAGAAGCAGAATACAGATTCCTCACCAGAGGTGAAACAATGTGATTCTGCTATTTAGCAGGAAGCTGTAGATTCTTTTGAGATAAACTTTTAATTTGGGGCTCACCATAGTCTCTGCTTCTGAGGGACAAGGACAATGATTCCCCCCAAAAAAACCTCTCATGGGGACTTTGGGCTGCTTTCCATGTATGTGGTCCTCGTCATGAGTCTCAGCTGCTTGATCTGCTTCAATGATTTTGTTTACAGTTTTTCTCTGTGTTCCTAATCATTGTTTTTGGGAGAAAAAAGCCACTTCTTTAAGGTAACTTATCCTCATATTCCTAGACTTAACTTGATTGCTGGCTATGAACACAAAGGATTAATTCTTCTCTTTTGAAAAGAATGTTCTTAAATATACACAGTAGAAAATGTAAGTACTCATGTTCCTTCATTAACCTGAATTAGAAATAATGAGGGTAAGAAAAAAGTCAGTGTAGGAATTCTTTATTTTAAAAGTAAAAAGATGTTTCCAAGAGACATCTCACTGTTGACCTTGTAATTTTAGTGGTAGGGATTCATTCAACCCCATAACATTCAACTTCAGTTATTAGAAACCACAGTAGGCTGGACCAGGAATTTATAAGCCAGGGTCCTACTCCCATGCAGTGCCCCAGTGGTGGGTCTTTGCTCGGTTCAAGTGGTTTGTTCCTACTCTTCTTCTGAAAAACAGAAATGATAACATGGCTTCAGTGTACTTCCCAGGTTTGCTGGCAGGGGCGGTGGGTGGGGGGCGGCATCAAATCCTACAGGGCAGACTTCTCAACGGAGTCAGAGAGAATGTTTGTGGGAAAATGGGTTGCTTTGTCTCCTGCTTTGATTTGGTTTTAGTTATGCTCTTTAGTTGGAAATTTGAAACATCATTAAGAGAGCTCATAAATAGTGGCATTTGTCAAAGTGGGACATGGTTTTAAAAGTTTGAGAAACAGTGAGTTGGGGTTTGTGCTTTGTGTAAATGTTCTTATGCTAACAGCATTGTAAACATTCTCTTAAATGAATACAACTATTTTTCTCAAAAATAAAACACAATTCAAATATGTTATACTTTTTTTTTTTTTTTTTTTTTTTTTTGCTGTACGCGGGCCTCTCACTGCTGTGGCCTCTCCCGTTGCAGAGCACAGGCTCCGGACACACAGGCTCCGCGGCCATGGCTCGCGGGCCCAGCCGCTCCGCGGCATGTGGGATCTTCCGGGATCGGGGCACGAACCCGTGTCCCCTGCATCGGCAGGCAGACTCTCAACCACTGCGCCACCAGGGAAGCCCATGTTATACTTTTTAAACTAAGGCAGAGAAGCAGTCAAGTAAACTTTTTAAGATTTCTGTTGGACTGAAAAAGCTTTCTGGGTTTCCTGAGTTAAAGCAAGAACTGCTTCAAATTCCTGCTCACTTGGATTACAGGTGTAAATTTACCATATTGCTCTCTAATCTGGGTGGCTTGGGGTGATCTAGGGGGTGAAAGCATGGTTACCCTGTGGGTAAATAAGAGGTCAGAGGGCTCATTACTTGGGATGGGACAGTGAGCTGAGGTATCCGTGGGCCTGGGGGGTGGAGGAAGTGTGGCAACACAGTGTCTAGGAGGGTTGCTACGGTCAGCTCTCACCTTCCCAGACCTCCATTCCCATCTCCTCAGACAGAGGCTGTCTCCTTGCTTATTTTTACAGGATATCCATAGTTTTTTGCCCCAGCCCTGTGCCTCTTTAGGAAAGACCCAAGTGAAAGGGAACCTGAGAAGCCGTGAAGGACCCTCTCTCCCCACTTCTCTCTGTCTGTCCATAGCAGACCCTTCTGCCCAGGCTTTGTGTCCACTTCCACATCCAAGAAATCCCATTATATTCCAGGAACTGTGCCAGGCTCTGAGAATACAATGCTGACCAAAACAAATGAAGTTTACAATTTAGTGGGAGATACAATCGATTAAAAAGATAATTTTAAAGAGAGTATGATATAGATTTGTTTGGGGCTTAAAACAAGGAGAAAGAGACTCTCTCTCTTTTTCCCTGTTTAACTTGCTCTCAGTGCCACTGTGGCTCAGATCTGCTGCTTCCTATCCACTCCACTTACACCCCAAGCTCCATTCCCCTGTCACATATACACTTACTGGCAGCTAAGAATAGTACAAAATTTTCAAGGGAATAAACAGTTGCTTAACTCATAAGTGTTTTCCAAGATTATTTAAAAATCATATCCATAAGTGATAATGTGAGACTAGATTCTCTGCCAAATTACCAGTTCCTCAGTCACAGTCTGGACTCTGTCAGACTTGCTTTATTTATGAATCACTTAACATCTGGAAAGACTCAGTTGTCCCAGTGAACTTGGACACAGCCACCAAAAAATCACCTGACTTCTTTTCCCTCTGCAATAGTTTTAAGATGGTATTATCTTGTTAGTGTGGGTGATACCTCAACAGTGCTGCTGATATTTCAAATCATCCTGCTTCTTTTATCATCATCCGAGAGTGGAAAAGTCATGAGACAGATGACATGATGGTTCAACCCAGACCAACACTTGGGCAAGATGGATCCTGCAACTTCTCCGCAGTGAGAATTTCCCAGCCAAGTGACCTTGTTTGACCTTTTTAGCACTTGTTCCAATTAAGAATCCACAATTTTTAAAATTAATTTATTTTTTATGTATTTATTTTTGTCTGCGTTGGGTCTTCATTGCTGCGCACGGACTTTCTCTAGTTGTGGCGAGCGGGGACTACTCTTCGTTGTGGTGCGCGAGCTTCTCATGGCGGTGGCTTCTCTTGTTGTGGGGCATGGGCCCTAGGAGCACGGGCTCAGTAGTTGTGGCAGGCAGGCTCAGCAGTTGTGTCTCACAGGCTCTAGAGCACAGGCTCATTAGTTGTGGTGCATGGGCTTAGTTGCTCCACGTCATGTGGGATCTTCCCAGACTAGGGCTTGAACCCGTGTTCCCTGCATTGGCAGGTGGATTCCCAACCACTGCGCCACCAGGGAAGCCCAAGAATCCACAATTATTTTTTAAACCCCCAATTCCTGGTATTGGTCTATTGATTTGTACAACAGATAGCATCTCTCTGGAGAAATGTGTGCTTGTTCAAGCTGAAACAAGACAAGTCCACCCAGCACGAGACAGAGTGAGGAAGCCCAACCTTCCAGCAGGGCTGCCGTCAGCTCCTCATAAGCCATTTCTTGTCACTAGGGTGTTGGTAGCTTAGGGCTTAAAGATTTGCCCTGAGTATACTACTTTTATTTTAATATGAATATCTAGAAATTTTTAAGGCCCAACAGAATGAGGCTAGAAGGGATGGAATTTCAGATACCATCTCAGAAAATGCACTTAGTAAGAAATCTTACATCTGCCATCAGTACTCAGGCATGAAAGTAGATGGCTATTCTCACTCTACAAACAGCAACTAAAATCGTTTATGGAGCCTCCATGAGGCTGAGGAAGTCATGGTAGGGTCTGGCAAAATCGGCCCTACCCACATGCAAATATACAGGTTCATTACTCTACCAAGTGGAATTTTTAAAATTTATCCATGTTCCTGCTCCTGTACAGCAGTAAAACACTCAAATAATGATACTGTAACTGTTTAACCTAACAGTAGGTGCGATAGCATCCTGTTGTTGGAATACGAATCATAAATACACGATGACAGACTGAACTCCTGGCCTCACACCACCGCCTCCCTCAGTGTGCGAGCTCTCTGCCATGGGACTCTGCAGTTCCTTCCATTAGAGCCAGGTGTACTGTCTCCACATTGATGTTAGCTTGGCCCGTGCCTTGCACTGGCCAGGAGGACTGCAGCAGAGGTGATCTTACCAGAAGCTTGACATGGGGCTCATCCTCCCATGCCTCTGCTGACCCAGCCAGCTGATGGGTGGGGTAAGAGACAGGTAGAGCAGACCCAGACCCACCTGTAACTTGGAACCAACTAAACAGCCCAGATCTATTGACTTTCAGTCAATAACATGCTACGGGAAGTGAATGATTGCTGTTTCAAACAGCAAGTGCTAACTGATAAAAATGCATATAAGTTATTGGTGGTTCTCCATGGAGTGTACAATTACTGAAGATTGTTTTCTTCTTTGTCTTTTCTGTGTTTTCTAAATCTGCTGCACTTACGTCAATAAATAAGATGTTGCTGTGATCTCCACTGGCCTTAAGTGACTTGGAACTGAGACGGGCACTGAAAAACGTTAGAGGTTTTTCCTGTGCTATTTCCCAAGGGCCCTGCTGTATTCCCAGAAGACAACCTTTGAAAACATGTGCGGTAACAGACATTTTTACTATTTCCACGTTTGTACTATTTTCTCAGATTCGATAGCCACAGTCATAAATTAGATGCATTGTTTTAAGTCCGAAACATGTACCTACCATTAACTGTTGAACTTTGATTCCAAGAGGTATTTTTAGTGCTTACTTAAGAGGTAGAGGGGCAGGTAGAGAAGGTCTTTCAGAGAAAGGCTGGAACCCCAATACAGATTTTCAAAAAGACCCCAGGTTTAAACTTGACGTTTCATGTAACTTACTGTCTTTCTAAACACCAGCAGCAGTTAAAATGTAATTACAAAGAACTACATATATAATCGCAATAAAAATATGAGCTCTTGAGGAAAAAATCTAACAAATTATGTGCAAAATTCTTATGGAGAAAATGATATAATTTAATTAAGATTCATTAAAAAGACCTTAATAAAAAATGCACCATGTTCATGGGTAGGAAGGCAATATTATTAACATTTTCCATAAAAATGAATTATAAATTTAATTCAATACCAATCAAAATCCCAAGAGGGTTTCTTTGGTGGTCTT
This sequence comes from Hyperoodon ampullatus, assembly GCF_949752795.1. Lineage (NCBI taxonomy): Eukaryota > Metazoa > Chordata > Mammalia > Artiodactyla > Ziphiidae > Hyperoodon > Hyperoodon ampullatus. Next base: position 108,839,872 of record NC_136922.1, on the reverse strand, counting down.
TAGTGAATCAATTCTAAAATGTATATGAAAGAACAGAAGACCAAGTATAGTTAAGACAAACGTCTCCTAAGGTTAAAAATCTCACCACATGCAAGAGTGTTGCATAAAGTCCTAGAGAATCACTTCAATGTGTACATTTCCTAATCTTGAAAAGTCAGCATGAGGTAATTTGATCCAAATACTATCAGTAACTTAATCCCACTCCCACCTTGATTAGAAGCAGGAAACCCCATGTGTTAAGTCCTTCATTCTGTTTGCATTTACCGGCAGGGTACCTGGGGCTCAGAGGACAGCTATCACTACAAATATGAAGGACCGTCATGTGGAAGAATCCCATCCCCAGAATCCTGGAGTGAGGAAGGATTTTCTAACTATCAGAGTTTACAACAACTGAGGTGCAGCCTGTGCAGAAGAAGCCTGCCTGCCACAGACAACCTCTCATCCCCCCTCCATCCATTCTCTAAACAGCCCATTCAACAACTGTTCATTGAACACCTACTGTGCCCTGATGTAAACCATGTAGATACACTACAGAACAAAACAGACGTGGTCTCCACACACGCAACTCACAGTCTACTGGTGAAGACAGCAGTATAAACAAACAGACACTGATCATATTCTATAATTGTGTGCATATGTAATTACATATGCACATAGTTATATACATTATTTTAGACTTATATATAATTTTTTTTTTTTTTTTTTTTTTTTTTTTTGTGGTACGCGGGCCTCTCACTGTTGTGGCCTCTCCCGTTGCGGAGCACAGGCTCCGGATGCGCAGGCTCAGCAGCCATGGCTCACGGGCCCAGCCGCTCCGCGGCATATGGGATCCTCCCAGACCGGGGCACGAACCCGTATCCCCTGCATCGGCAGGCGGACTCTCAACCACTGCGCCACCAGGGAGGCCCTATATAATTTATAATGTGAAATATAATTAAATTAAATATATACTTAAATAATTAAATATATAATTGAATATATATAATTATTATATGGTATATAATAATTATAAAATACATATAATTAAAAACATGAAAAATATCTCAGTGAAACCAACAGAACACAGTGAGAGTGGGTAGTGAACTGGGGCCCTATTAGGGAGGATGTTCAGGAGAAGAGTGACTAAGGTGAGAGGGAAATGACCTTCTGGAGGTGGGGGGTTCCTGGGCAGAGGAAAGAGAATGAATAAAGAAAGGAAAGGGCTGGGAACTCTCAAGGAAAGGAGAGAAGGCCAGTGTGGCTTGAGCTCAGTGGGCAAAGGGAAAGTGGCAGAAGAGGAGGCTGAAGAGGACATACATGGCCTCACAGGCTGCAACCATCAGCTTATTACTCTAAGAGTAAAGGGAAACCACTGAAAGGCTTTAGGCAACTAACAATGCTGTCTGAGTTTTGTGGGCTACAGCTGGAGGGTGGACTTAGAACTGGGCAGGAGTAGTAGCAAGAAGACAGGCTCTTATCATTGTCCTTGGGAAACAGTGATGCCCTGGCTCCATGAAGACATGACGGTGCCTGGTTCCATGGTGTTGGCAACTGAGGTGAAGGGCAGGGAATATAATGGTGATAAATGTAAAAGGGACAAGTCAGGATGACTGACTGATGGCTTGACTGTCTGTTTTGAACAACTGGGATCCACTGTTGTGCCATTTGTCTTGTGTCTATTATTTATTGACTACTGCGTTATTTTCCAGGCACAGTGCTGAGGTTACAGTGATTAGTGAGATCAATACACAACAGTAAGGTGCTCCTGGTGAATATTATAAAGGAGAACCATGTGACAGCTCTGGAGATGCCCTAGAATATCTAGGATGAAGTGAGATGTGCCGTGGAGCCACTTGCAGGCTGTAAATAGTAATGGAAGATGGCATGGTTATGTTATGATTACAGTTCTACAACCTGATTCTCCTGAAATCTTACAATGAAGGGTTACCTTTCTTTCTTTTTTTTTTTTTGGCTTTTCCAGTTATTCATTTATTTATTTTTGTTTTTTGGTTATCTATTTTAAATATAGCACTGTGTGTACATGTCAATCCCAAACTCCCAGTCTATCCCTCCCCACCACCCTTCCCCACTGGTAACCATAAGTTCATTCTCTAAGTCTGTGAGTCTGTTTTGGTTTTGTAGATAAGTTCATTTGTATCACTTTTTTTTTAAGATTCTGCATACAAGTGATATCACATGATATTTGTCTTTTTCTGTCTGACTTATTTCACTTAGTATGATAATCTCCAGCTCCATCCATGTTGCTGCAAATGGCATTATTTCATTTTTTATGGCTGAGTAGTATTCCATTGTATATATGTACCACATCTTCTTTACCCATTCATCTGTCGGTGGACATTTAGGTTGCTTCCATGTCTTACCTATTGTAAACAGTGCTGCAATGAACATCAGGGTGCATGTATAATTTTGAATGAAGTTTTTATCTGGATATATGCCCAGGAGTGGGATTGCTGGATCACATGGTAGCTCTGTTTTTAGTTTTTTAAGGAACCTCCATACTGATCTCCATAGTAGCTGCACCAATTTATGTTCCCACCAACAGTGCAGGAGGGTCCCATGAAGGGTTACCCTTAATTAACACCAAAACGCAGGGAATTTCTCTGGGCTGCTTCTGCCTTCCTCAGACCCATACTCCCATTCCTTGGCCTCCCAGCTACCTTTCAATCAAACTTATTAATATGGAAGCTGATAAATGGCTTAAGGTATTATTCTTTCTTGGAGTTCATGGATTTGAAATACGAATTTTTAAACACAAAATATCTTAAAGTTCAAAAGGAACAAATTTATAATAATCGATAATGGTATAATTTCAGAATGTGCATTACTAGTACATGTATTTGGAGAAGGTCCTGGGGATTATTTTCTAAATATACCTTAGATAATGCCCTCATTGCGTGTATACCTGCCCCACGTACATAGTAGAAGCCCTAAAAAGAAGCAAACTTGCTAGGAAACAGGTGCAGAGTGACTCCACAACAAAGAAATGAGGGCTCTGAGCCCCTGGTTCCCCCAAAGTCACTGTCGGCTGCTGGTAACACCTAAACTCACACTCCAAGATACCTCAGTACCTGGGCATCGAAGGAGGGAGAAAGCAGAGCTAATAGGAGGAAAGGTCCAGAGAATGGAAAGTTTATGATCATAAAAAAGCAATTTGGGGGAGTTCCCTGGTGGTCCAGTGGTTAGGACTCGGTGTTTTCACTGCTGTGGCCCGGGTTCAATACCTGGTCAGGGAACTAGGATCCCACAAGCCACAAGGCACAGCCAAAAAAGCCAAAAAGGCAATTTTTCCTCATCAAAGGAGATTTTGGCTTTATATTTTTTGAGATTTTATAAAATATAGCATTCACATGTTATTTGTATGCTTATAATTAAATAATTAATGAAAGAAAGATAGTACTGTTGAGGTCCAATCTTCTATCTATTTGCACACACACACATATATAACAAATAATCATAAATATTTATAAATAATACATATAAAATTTATGTATACATTTTTCAGTTCAGCATTTCCTAGAATAACAATGCATTCTCTAGTGAATATGAAAATGCGAGCTTATTGTACTTGAATTTTTCTTACTAGTTATTTACAAATCATAATCCATTATGTATTTCAAAATTTAATTTCTAATTCTGTGTTTACCTTAATGCTTACTTCAATACCAGGGAGGAATTTCCAAATTAGGAAAAATCCCTAAAAAAACTTAAAGGCCCTTCAAGGCTTTTCTTTTGACTGGTTCGAATATGACTTTCAGGGTTGAAAAATATTGTTATTTGGACTGCATTATCATTTGTGGTCCCTGTGAAATGTCAGTCAGACTAGATCTTGCTTTGGATTTGAAGCTTTTGGACTGAGTATGGAAGATCTTAAGGGCTGAAAGACATACCCTTCAACAGAGTTACACAGAATTACACAATTTAACACTGTAATGATCCCTGTTCAAAATCAAAACCTTAGAAAACTTTCTGGTTATAAGTCAGAGTATTAACTACATTTATAATTTTCAAAAAGCTTCAGGGGTCTTGAGTGGAAGCAGAACATGTTTCATATAATTTACAAGGTAGGCTCACAGAAAGAAAAAGTGAGAAACACACTCAGAATTTTTTACAATTTGCCCTGACACTGTTTGGTCTTGTTCAGATCTGAAGCTGCAGAGAAATCAAAGCCGTTGCCAGAATTACACTTCCTCACTGTGTATCTGTTTGTGAGAAGAGTTGAAACCGGGAAGAATCCTGGCAGAGAGGCTGAAGAGAGGGCAAATACCTTTTTCTCCATGTGCTTAGGCCTCTAGTAAGTTTGTTTGGATTATCAAAATGAAAGATCTCGGAAATTAGTTTAGTTTTGGACATGAGTGATTTTTTTGAAAGGGCGTTCCTGCTAAATCTGGCTAAGTTAAAGGAGTTTATTACATTTGCTTTCCCTAGACCACTAGGCATGCCTAAATAAAATAAAGTAGCAGAATTTTTTTAATGGGAAAGAACACAATATAACTCTCCTCTGAAGACCCAAGTTCCATCCAAACTACTTGGGAACAGTCACATCAGGGCAAGTGAACTTAGGCCTCATGGGATGCCTGTGGATTCTCTTGAACATGGTAACAGATGCTATGAATCTCATTTGTAAGAGAGTTCATCTACTCCATCTCATGAAACATAAAACACATCTGGAAAGTTAATGACAGAACTGACAAAGATTTACAAATTTCTTATTGTTTTTGCAAGTAAGCCTCTGAGAATTGCAAATGGTATTTATATTAAACTATAATTTAGTGAGCATTTAGTAGCAGGTAACTTTTCATGAAATTACGTGAGATCTCTTCTTTAATGTCTTACAGCCCTTCTGGCACAATGACCTAACAGTTCTTCTAAAACCATTCAGAAATGCTTTTAGTTTGGTTGCCAAAACTATTCACAATGCAGCATGAAGTAAGATGCTCACTTTACAGACACAGTGCAAATGTGAGGCAGTGTTATCTTCTTCAATGACACTGTGATGCTCTGGATATTTGAAGGGTTCCCTGGCTATGGGAGATCACATTTTTAACTTGGAATAACTGGGGAAGGCCCAATGTATGTTATAGAATATTTTGAAAGAAATAAAACTTACATATAAGTGCATAATTCAGTGATAGTATTGGTAGTGGAGGCCCTTGGAAAGCTACTTTCATAACAATACAACATTTATAGTAAGTTTTATGATTATTTCTATGCTAATTATTTCTAAATAATGAAGGATATTAAGTTCATTGTGTAACAATAATGAAATGACTGCTAAGATGCCATACATACAATTTACTTTAAAAGAAAGCAAGCTGGACAGTGTTGCATAGACATTCACGGGCAGAATAAAGACTCTGTGAGTGGTCCCAAGTCTCACAAGGAGGGGTTGAAATGAACTGCATTTCATCCCGGAGCATCTGTTTAGACTGTGCTGGTCAAGTTATCTTTTTCCTTTATCAGGAAGGTTCTGCACAGAGTTGTTCGGGTAGAATGATAGGAGGACTGCTTCCTGTTCATATACTCCACCCACATATCCGCTGCAAACCAAAGAGGAAGCTCAGGAAGGTGAATTCATAGAGCAGCATAAATATATTCCTACTTTGGAAAAACTAATCCAAGCACACGTGATCCTACTGTAAGCAACAAAATCATAAAACTTGCTAGCCGTGGTTCTAGGTACCATATTTCTATTATTAGCACAGCCCACAGTCACCTCTCCTTTTCCCGCACTCAGAAAGTGCTTTTCATCACGAACATTGCTTTCTTTTCTTTTCTTTAATTTAATTTATTTTTTTATACAGCAGGATCTTATAGTTATCCATTTGATACATATTAGTGTATATATGTCAATCCCGAACATATAAACAAACATTGTTTTTTCACCCACCGTTCAGTTAGCTCTTGTCTCCAGAAACCTGAACGTTGTATTTGAAACCACGGGCTCATCCCCTCATTTCCAAGCGATCATTAAATCTGTTGATTTATTAAGTACGCCCTTGCACTCTATGCTACTGCCCTCCCGGTCCCACTGTCCCCTCTCGCCTGCACGACTGCAGCAGCCGCCAGCTCGTCTCCCGTGTCCTCTCTGCACTCCAGCCCACTCTCAACAAGCGGCCGCGGTGGCCTTTGTGAGATATCAGTCTGATCGCGTCATTCACATAAGTAAAGCCCTCAGTGGTGGTCCTTTGCCACTAGGATTAACCTTAACATGAACTTCACAGTCGTGTAAGATCCGGCCGTGCCCACGTCTCCAGCCTCTTCCTGCCTCTCCTCCCTTGGAGCTGCACACTTTTCTCTGACTCAGCACCTTTGCACATGCAGCTCCTCCTCTAATGCTCTTCCTTTTCCTTCACCTCACTAATTCCACCCAACCCCAATCCCCAGTACAAGATTTGTTCACATGTTTTTAGGATCAGTGATGATGGGAGTTGGCATTCATCTTAAAAATTGTCTGGTTCACCCTTATTTATTTTATTTTATTTTTTTTTTAAATTCATTTAATTTATTTTTTATTTTTGGCTGTGTTGGGTCTTCGTTGCGGTGCACAGGCTTCTCATTGCCGTGGCTTCTCTTGTTGCAGAGCACAGGCTCTAGGCGCACAGGCTTCAGTAGTTGTGGCACGTGGTCTCAGTAGTTGTGGCGCATGGGCTTAGTTGCTCTGCGGCATGTGGGATCTTCCCATACCAGGCCTCGAACCTGTGTCCCCTGCATTGGCAGGTGGATTTTAACCACTGCACCACCAGGGAAGCCCCCTTTATTTATTTTTAAATTCACGAGTAAAATGACTCCCTGAGAGGTCAAAGTCTAGCTTGAGTGGCAGCTGGGAGACAGCACAACCCAAATCTACCACAATCTTGGATTTTTCTTAAAGCAATATAAATGCTAAAGGCCAATGAATTGCATGGTAGATGGAACCTACAGAAAATGGGAAATTTATTATTCCCTAGTATATTTCCTGTGCCTTGAATAGTACCTGGCACATAGTTAAGTCTCTATAAATATTTGTTGAATAGGTAAATGAATAAATTTCTCTACTTTGTACAATTAAATCTTTTTGTCAAGTAGTCAAGCTGTGAGAAAGGTGTATCCCATGTGGTGTTTTCAATACCTCATCCTTGCCCAACTCTTGCTGTACTTTCTGAAAGGCATAAATATGGATAAGTTCAGAAATGAGTGTCTAAAATAACCAAGCAACACTTTTTTAAAAGCCTAAAGATACATGAAATAAATATGACTGATTTGAAAAGCATTTCCTTGCCTCTCCTTGGCTATATTATAAAGCAGTGGTTCTCAACCCTGGCTGGACATTAGAATCAGGTTGGAGCTTAGACCAATAAGATTAGAATCTCTGGGAGAAAAAAACAGGCATCAGTATTTTTTAAAGCTCTCCTGGTGATTCTAATATGGAGCCAAGTTTTAGAACCACTACTAAAAAGGTTTCCTGCTACCTCTTCAATCAGCCCTCTGCTTCTTTGCTGGTTTTACCACCTCCTTCTAACCCTTAACAAGAGATTCCTCAAAGCTCAAAGTAGGAACTCCTTTATCAGACATGGTAGGGACTGATAGTTGGCTAGTTATATAAAAGTTGATTAAAGCAAGGAATCATTTTAAAAAAACCACACACACGTACATGCTGTTGTAGATGGCAAGAAAATGGAGACAAATTCCTCCCATCCCTGTACGCCCACCCTTTTGCAGTATGACTTTGCTCCTCCTCTCATCAAGAGCTGAAGTTTGTCTTCACCTTCCTAAGTCTGATGAGGTCATCTGACTTCCATTGGTGAATGGAATCCAGCCAGTGTGATGCTGTGAATCTCCACATCTAGGCATCAGGAGGCTGTGCAGTTTCCATTCTTGCTCTCTTGGAATACTGTCCTGAGGCCACCAAGGGAAGAAAGCCAGGCTGGCCTCCTTGAGGACAGAAACCACAAGGAGAGCTGGCCAACCGGTGGCCAACATCAACGCCATAATGTGGATGAGACCATCTTAGACCAGTCAGCTCTGGGGAGTCAATATGACCGCAGCTGCCTGCGTGAATGTGGTTTTCATTCCACAGGCTGCAGGATTGTAGTTCTTCTTGCTTCTGCTGCCTGCCCTCTGGTGGATGAGGCTATCTAAGAGGCTTGTGCAAGCTCCCTGATGGGAGGGACTGGTGATGGGTAGAGCTGGCTGCTGCTCTGGTGGGCGGAGCTCAGTAAAACTTTAATACACTTGTCTGCTGATGGGTGGGGCTGAGTTCCCTCCCTGTTGGTTGTTTGGCCTGAGGCGACGCAGCACTGGAGCCTATAGGTTCTTTGGTAGGGCTAACGGTGGATGCTGGGAGGGCTCACGCCAAGGAGTACTTTCCAGAACTTCTGCTGCCAGTGTCCTTTTCTCCATGGTGAGCCACAGCCGCCCCCCACCTCTGCAGGAGACCCTCCAACACTAGCAGGTAGGTCTGGTTCAGTCTCTATGGGGTCACTGCTCCTTCCCCTGTGTCCTGGTGTGCACACTACTTTGTTTGCGCCCTCCAAGAGCGGAGTCTCTGTTTCCCCCTGTCCTGTCGAAGTCCTGTAATCAGATCCGCTAGCCTTCAAAGTCTGATTCTCTGGGAATTCCTCCTCCCGTTGCTGGACCTCCAAGTTGGGACGCCTGACATGGGGCTCCGAACCTTCACTTCAGTCAGTGGACTTCTGTGGTATAATTGTTCTCCAGTTTGTGACTCGCCCACCCAGCAGTTATGGGATTTGATTTTATTGTGATTGTCCCCCTCTTACCATCTCACTGCAGCTTCTCCTTTGTCTTTGGATGTGGGATATCTTTTATGGTGAGTTCCAGTGTCTTCCTGCTGATGATTGTTCAGCAGTTACTTGTGATTCCAGTGCTCTTGCAAGAGGGAGTGAATGCACGTCCTTCTACTCTGCCATCTTGAACCAATCTCTGCAACCTTCTTTTTTATTGAGATGTAATTATCATATCATAACATTCACTATTTTATTTATTTATTTCAAAATTTCTTATTGGCTGGAAAACTAGATACCCAAACTTGTTAAATGTTATGCAAGTAGAAGTGAGCAAGGACTCAAAGCATACTTGATGAGCAAAGTATGTGGGCTTGAGTGTGTGAACTGAATTTTTTTGTTTGGCCTTTTTTCACTTGGTTATCAGCTGTGTTCTGTATAGATGAGGTAAGGACTTAGATAAGTAAATGGTTATTGTTTTTCTAAAGAGTTTATAAAGAAGGACAATATTTGTGTCCCTTTTAATGATAGGATGTCGGGTCAGATATTCTTTCCAGACCCAATTCCATTCTTAAAATCAAAATTCACAATTTTAAAGTGTACAATTCAGTCGACTTTAGTATATTTGCATGGTTTTGCAACCCACAGCACTATCTAATCCCGGCAGATTTTCATCACCCCCCGCAGAGAAACTCCTAACCCATTAGCACCCATTCGCCATCCCTCCTCCCTCCAGCTCCTGGCACCACTCTTCTACTTTCTGTCTCTGTGCATTTGCCTATTCTGGACAAACATAATGGAATCATAGAATGGGTGGCCCTTTGTGTCTGACTTCTTAGTATAAGGTTTTCAAGGTTCTTCTGTGTTATAGTATGTCAGGACTTCATTCTTTTTGTGGCTGAATAATAATTCCATTGTTTGGATATACCACATTTTGTTTATCCATTCATCTGTTGATGGACATTTGAGTTGTTTATACACTTTGGCAGTTGTGTATAGAGCAATAATGAACATATGTTTACAAGTCTTTGAATACCTGTTTTCAACTCTCTGGGGTATATTTTTCAGTGCTTTGAATATGTCATCCCACTGTCTTCTGGCCTCTATTGTTTCTGATGAGAAATCAGCTGTTACCATTACTGTGGATACATTGTACATGATGCGTCCCATCTCTCTTACTGCTTCCAAGATTCTCTCTGTCTTTTGATACTTTGATTTTTCTAGGTGTATATCTCCTTAAGTTTATCCTTCTTGGAATTTGTTTGAGTTTCTTAGATGTGTAGATTAATGTTTTCCATCAAATTTGGGAAGTTTTTGGCCATTACTTCTTTAAATTTTATTTCTATCCCTTTCTGTCTCTCCTCTCTTTGGGACTCCTAGTATGTGTACATTGGTACACAGATTTCCGAGACTGTTTATTTTTCTTTCTTTTCTCATACCAGATAATGTCAATTGACTTATCTTCAAGATTTCTGTCCCTTTCTTCTGCCAACGCAACCTGCTATTGAGCTACTGTATTGAACTTTTTCATTTCAGTCATTCTATTTTTCAACTTCGGAAGTTCTCTTTGGTATTGTTTTATAATTTTGATCTGTTTATTAGTATTCTCTATTTGGTATGACATCATTCATGTGCTCTCCTTTAGTTCTTTAGACTCCAAACCAGGTCTAACATTAGTTCCTAGACATAGTTGTAATAGCTTATTTAATGTCTTTCCCTATTAAGTCTAATGTCTCTGATTACTTAGGGAGAATTTCTATTGGTTATTCTTTTCTGTTATGGGCAGAGAACATACATCTTTGCAGGTGGAACCTGCTGCCTTAAGTCCCCCTCAGAAGGAAACAAAGTTGTTTAGAGAAACGGCTTCCCTGGAATTTGACTAGAGTGAGCATCCTTCACAGAGCTGGTCCTCAGCTGAACATCAGAGGCAAATTTATACTCACCTCACACTGTCCCATTTACACTTTTCTGTTTTTCACTGCTTTCCCACTTTTTGATGAACTTTCCCCTTCTTGACTACTTCAATTACATGGTCTTCTTTTCCTGTTTATTTTCTTCTAATTGAAACTTCAGTTTCTAACATACTCTCATTATTGTTTATGCAAAGCCTGCTTTTTAAAATCAATTTACTTAAATAATTTAGCAAACACCTATAAAAGAACTATCCAAAATAAAAATGAGGACATTATAAAACTACTACCTCTGCCTAAGTAGCCCCCAATCCATTCTGCTCCTTAGACGGCATTATCTTGTGTTACTTGCCTTTCGGTCCATATATTCCTAGCCTATACACATGTGCCTAAAAATCATGTGGCTTCAGTTTTAGTTGTTTTTAATTCTTTGGGGATTTTCATTTAGCAATCAAAATCAAATCACTAGGATTCATACATCTTATTGCATGTAGCTGTGGTTTCTGATTTGGGGTGCTAAAAATAATTCATGTTTGAATATAGGACAATTTACCCATTTTCCTGTTGGTGGTCATTTGGGTTGTTTCCAGACTTCTGCTATCACGTGAAGCATTCTCATTCATCATGTCTTTTGTGTACACTGGCAGGGAACTACAAATGTTCAAACTGACAGTGTAAGACAAGCTACTTTCCACCCTCACCAGCCATGTGTACAGACCCTGTTGAGCCACATCTTTTCCCGCCCACGGCTTCATCAGACCAATCACATCAGCTGCTTGAAGGGGAGCAGAATGTCATCTCGGCGGGATAGTGATTTGCATTTTCCTGATATTGAGCCACTCTTCATTTATCTGTTGGTTAGGTATTTCATTTTCTGTGAAGCATGTGCTGTGGCTTTTGGACATTAAAAATTTTATTATTAGTCCTTTTCTTATTGATTTATAATAGTTCTTGGAATTCCAGATACTAATCCTTTGTTAATTATGTGTTGCACATATCTGTTCCCGTTTTGTGATGTGTTTTCAATTTCCTTAAGGTAACTTGAGTTTCCATTATCAACAACACTTGTGGGCTCATTTAAGAAATCTTTTATTGTCCAGGTCTGGAAGATACTCATCTGTATTTTCTACTGGTGTCTCCCTGTTTTTCACTTTTTTAATAAAACTGAGCAGTACCACCACATTCACAATTTCAGCTGTTTCTCAAGTTGTGCACAACAGCAGCTGACGTGTTAGCTTTACCAAGGTCACTGGCTTTTAAAGAATTTTTCCTAAATGTGGAATGGAATATCTGGATTCAATCATGTGATTTGACATATCAACTTGTGGGTGAGAACCCTGTCTCACAGGGTTCCTTGCAATGCTCTTCTGTCTACTTGGGGAAAGAGACAGATTCCATAGAACGGGCATCCTCAAAATGCACAGGGCACATGGGTTCCCATGGTGTGTCTTGGAAGAGCTTGGTACGGACTTTATTTCCCTTGCACTAGAAACCTTTTTCTCAGAATTACTAAAACTGAATGATTTTCAATCATCCCACCTTCACTGCTCATGTTCCAAAATCAGCAAAATTCCTTCTTGCTGTGAAGAGCTTTTTAAAATATTAGAAACAAGGCATTATCTTGATTCATCTCAAAACCAAAATTAGTCTACATAGATGCATACCCTAACATTAGTAGTAAGTTTATTACAAAATGCAGGCAACTTGCACTGTGATTCAAAAGGAATAATTTTGGTTTCAGTTAGTCAAAGCTTTCCATGCTAAAAACAGCACACACATTGCTTTACTCATTTCAACCAGAAAAACAATAAAGGAAAGGAGTCCAACTTAGTATCTGAATCTTCCGAATTCAATGACTGGAAAATGAAGGCAGATGGGTTGCACCTGGGTAAAGTATTCCTCAACCAGCAAACCAGGAAATTCCAGGCTGTGTCAATATTCACAAGAGGTAAGCAGGAGTTCAGATGACCATGCTTCCCAGATCTCAGACACACTTGTCCTCTCCCAAATAACTTAACATTTTTTGAAGTATAACACAAATGGGAAAAGTGCATGAAACACAGATGTGCAGTCCAATGGACTATCACAAAGCAAACACCACCCACATAAAAAAATAGGACCTTTGCCATATCCTGTGTCCTCGCCCAACCAATCCTGCTCTGTTCCCCAAAGGGAACCGCTCTTTAATCCTAGCACAACAGTCCAGCATTTCCTGGCTTTGAACTTTGTGGGATGGAACACCATGCATTCTTTTGGGTCTGGCTTTGTTGGCCCAAGTAGCGTCTGCTGTGATGATCAGCTGAGATCTCCTTTCCTGATTCTTCCAGCTGCTGGAAGTGCTGTCAGCAGGGGGCCCACAGCCATCAGCTCTGCTTAGGGATTGCTTGGCGTGTCCAAGGTCACATCTTTTCCCCAGGGCACCTCACAGCCATTGATGGGTCCAGGTGGGGGTCAAAGTCCCAAATGAAGGGCCACTGCAAAGGGTCATCCCAGCCTCAGCATTTTCTGTAGGTTCAGCTGAGGCCTCTTTTGAGACTGTGTCCCAGCTCAGATTTGTCCTTTGCCAAATCCTGCCTTAAGTGAGGTGGAAATACCAGAATTGCCATGGAGAATGGTGAGGGATTGATGGGCTCAGAGAGGTGGGCTTGCTACAGTGGAGAAGCACCCACAGGACACACCACTGACCAAAGCAAAGTGGAATTTGCTGGTGGAGAGAAAAGTGGTGGCCCTCTGTGCAAGCTGGACTGATGGTGGCAGGGGCCGTAACTGGATGGGCTCTCTGACAGCAATGGGATTACAGGGACCTAAACGGTACAGACCAGGTGGCTTCACTTCACTTTCAGGAGTCAAGTGCAGGTATCTTAGTCTGTGATGAGGCTGGGGTGGCAGCCAGGAGGAGCCTGACCCAGAGAGGCTGTAGGGGGATTGTGACAGAAAAGTGTCCCCAAGTGCAAAATAGACAGGCGGTCAACAAAGGCACTAAACAATCTGTATAATCAAACCAACGATGTTCATGACCCCAGTGAATGCTTATGAACTCCAGTTTGGGGACACAAAACCCCACTATTTGAAGGAGTCATCAGGCCCACAACAGGAAGGAACAAGATACGCTGTAACAAGTATACACGGTACTGATTTCCTTAGTCCTTCCCCCAAAGGAGCTACAGCCAATTACTCAGATAACCATTCAATAAGGAAGGATGAACAATGCAAATATTTCAAAGACTGTTGAACACAGCAGTCCAAGTTGACATCGATATCCAAAGATCTAGAATGTCATCATGCCCCTCTGTTAAAATGGGAGTACGCAGGGCCAAGTGATGGAGTCCTGGCTCAGGTCTAGCTCAGGGTGGACCCATCAGATACATGGACACACTTGTGGTGATTTCACCATCCCCAAATGTGTCGTTGGAATGGACATTCTCAGGATGTGGTGTAACTTACACAATAGTTCTTTCTCTGCACAACCCTTCTTCTTTCCCTTTCCTTCCACGAATGCCGATACAAAGAATGTTCCCTAATAAAACCCCAGCATGTTCACCTCCAGCTTTTAATTATGGATTAAATTTCTTTAAAACTCTAGAGCTACCCAGGTTTTCTATTTCTTCTTGGGTCGTATTTTCTCAGTTGCACATTTCTAGTAATATGTCCATTCTATCTAAATTGTCATGTTAATCTCATTTATTATTTCTAGTGGCTTTTTAAAGGGAATTCCATGAAATTTCCCATCCAGACCATTACGACTTCTGCAAATAGTGACAGTTTTTTCTCCCTTCCAATCTGTATGCCTTTTACTTATTTTTAATTGCTTTATTTCAGTTACTAGTACTTCCAGTAAAATACTGAATTAGAGTGGTACAGATGGACATTCTTGTTTTCTTTTCAATATTAGGAGGAAAAAAATGGATCTTTCACCATTAAGGTATTTTGTTCTTTATCAAGCTGAGAGAATTTCCTTCTATTCCTAGTGTGCAAAGAATTTTTATCCTGAGTGGATATTGAGTTTTATCAAAAGCATTTTCAGCATTTATTGATATGATCATGCAGTTTTTCTTTTTTGTCCATAATATGATGTATTACATTGTTTGGCATTACTTTGATTATAATATAAAATGATGCATTACATTGTTTGATTTTTGACTGTTGAACAAGCCTTGTATTTCTGAGATAAACCTAACTTGGTCATCATGCATTATCCCTTTTTAAATATGGATCCAATTTACTGATATTTTGCTGAGGACTTTTGTGTCTATTCATGAGGGATATTAGTCCATAGTTTCATTTTCTTGTAATGTCTTTTTCTCGTTTTGGCATCAAGATAATGCTGGCCTCATAAACTGAATTGGGAACTTTTTTCTCCACTTCGGTTTTCAGGGAAAGAATGTGTAGAGTTGTTTGTTTGCTTGTTTTTCTTTTGAATGTTTGCTACTATTTACCAGTAAAACCATCTATGCCTGGAGGTTTTCTTTCTTGAAAAGTTGATAATTACAAAATTCTTTAGTAATATAGAGCTATTCAGATTATCTGTTTCTTCTTGAATGAGATTTGGTAGTTTGTATCTTTTAAGAAATTGGTCCATTTAATCTAAATTGTCAAATTTATGGGCATAGAGTTGTCTATAGTAGTCCCTTATTTTCCTTTTAATGTCTTTAGTTTCTTTAGTAATATCCCTTTATTAGTTTCTGATAATAATAATTTCTGTCTTTTCTCATTATTTATGGAGCAGTCTGGCTAGAGGTTTATCAGTTTTGTGAACGTTTCTCAAAGTATAAGCTTTTGAGTTCACTGATTTTCTCTATTGTTTTTCTCTTTTTAATATTATTGATTTTTGCTTTCATATTTATTTTTTTCCTTTGTTTTCCTTTGTGTTTAATGTTCTCTTTCTCTAGGTGAAATTTTTTCTTTTTATTTCTAATATAGATATTTAATGCTAGAAAATTTCCCTCTAGCCATTGCTTTAGCCAGATCCCACAAGTTTTTACACGTCTTATTTTTATTTTCATTTAGTTCAAAATATTTTCTAGTTTTTCAACATATGTTAATCAGGCCTAGTTTATTAAACTATATTCTAATATTTTTGGATTGTTCTATCAGGTACTGAGAGAGGTACTTGAAAATCTCCCAATATTATTACAGGTTTGGGGGTTTTTTTGCTTTTTTGGTTTTGTTTTGTTTAGTTCTGTATAGTTTTTCTTTATATATTTGAATCTATGTTATTTGGGGCATACAAATTTAGAATTACTAGAGTGTCCAGTGAATTGTATTTTTATTAAGAAGTCTACCTCTTTATCTCAAGTAAAGCATTTTTTCTTAAAGTCTGCATTGATATACAGATACATAATCTTTCTTTTGGTTTATGTTTGCATCGTATTTTTTCCCATCCTTTTACTTTCAACCTGTTTTATATTTACATTATTTATGTGTCTCTTAGAAGAAGCATATAAGTTTTGGGTTTTAAATTTATTTTATAATTAAGTATTTGATCTAATTACATGTAATTATTGATATATTTTTGTTGAAATCTACCAACTTACTAATTGCTTTCAACTTGTCTCATGTGGTTTATATTCTTCTTTTTCTCTATTCATGTTCCATAAGATTGATTATTTTTTGTTCTTTTCTTTTTTCCTTTTAACTATTAGTAGTTATAGATTTCATTACTATTCTCTTTCTGAGACTCTCAGAAAGAGAGAGTCTCTTTTTGAGACTACAACAAGCATATTTTAATTAGAAAATTCAATTTTAAATTAACATTTTTCTTCTTAAAATTTCAAGGAACTTTGAACACATTTAACTTCATTTACCACCTCACAAATCATATGTTGTTTATATCATTATATTTTTTAAAACTCTCCATACACTATTGTTGTTGTTGTTACTTTATTAAATCCATCTTCATGCAGATTTACCACACATATTCACTCTTTTCATTGTTCTTTATTTCTCCCTGAATTTCTGGGATTCTATTATCCAGTATCAATGTCCTTCTGCTTAAAATATTTAAACAGACTTCATATATTTCATTTAGAGAATTAGCCCTTCTTGTAACAAAATCTCTCAGTTTTGCTTATCAAAAATGTTTTAATTTTTAAATTTCCTTATTATTAAATAATATTTTTACTGAATATAAAATTTTAACTTGGTGATGTTATTTCCTTTAGCATTTATCAATAACATTCTATTTGTTCTGGACTTTTCTTTTTCCTGAGAGGTAAAGTATCTTCTAATTATTATTCCATTTAATAATTGTCTGCTTGAAAGATTTTCTTTTTATCATTAGTTTTGACAGGTTATACTATGATATGTGTAAATGTGGTTTTGGTGGGGGGTTTATAGTGACTTGAATTTGAGGTTTAATGTCTTTTATCATATTTTGAAAATTCTCAGCAATATTTTTTCAGATATTTTTTCTGCTTCATTCTCTCTCCCCTCTTCTTCTGCAATTACAATTATAGGCATGCTAGATTTTTTTCACTATTTCCCCTATGACTCAATCTCTTTTTCTGTATTCCATATTTTTGTTTCTTCATTCTTCATTCTATAAATTTTTTCCTAAACTATCTCCCAATTCCAATAATTGTTTCTTTAGCTCTGTCTCTATTAATCTCATCCATTGAATTTTTAGTTTTGGCTATAGTACTC
Organism: Hyperoodon ampullatus; assembly: GCF_949752795.1. Lineage (NCBI taxonomy): Eukaryota > Metazoa > Chordata > Mammalia > Artiodactyla > Ziphiidae > Hyperoodon > Hyperoodon ampullatus. The sequence goes on along the minus strand of NC_136922.1, from coordinate 108,822,600 downwards.
TTTTGTTCTAGCATTTCCATTTGGTTCTTATGTCTATTTCCATTTCTCTGCCAAAATACCAGCCTTGTCTTTTATTATCTTTTTATTAAGAATGGCTATTTTAAACTTGTGTATCTGTAGCTATTGTCTATTATTTCTTTCATTTTTTTCAATCACTTTACTTGTCTCCTTGATACAAGGTTTTTTTTTAAACAGATGTATATTTTATATGGAAAAAACCAGAACGTTTAAGACCTAGGATGAAATTGTATTTCTTGAGAGAATTTTGTTTATTTTTAACAGTCAGCTAGGCTAAGAGCTTTAACAATTGCAGATCACCTTAATGTATTTCTAAGGATTGAGAGGATTTGAATCTGGCTTCAGCCCTTGCAAGGGCTGGTATATGTCTGAATTTCTTTTGTACTAGGTAAATCCCTGATATGTCAGGTCCCTCATTTTCTTGGCAGAAGCTATATTCCAATGTTCATCCCTCTTTCCCTGAAAGGCTATGCTAAGCTTCTGAGCCTTTCATTTGCCTTTGCCTTTTCAGGAATCAGTAAATGTTTCTGTAGGAAAAGCACCTTTGGATTATCTCCTTTTTCCCAATCTTGGCCCCATAACTTTGGTAGTGCTCTGAGGCCTTCAAGCAAACGTTTTTAACTTTGTCCAGCTTTTCTAGTTGTCGTCAGTAGCCTTTTTCTGAATTACCTAGTCTACCACTAACAAAAGCAGAATTCCCCCAAAATAACTTTTAAATTTAACCCAGGAAACTTCTGAGTTTCTGAACTTCTAAATGTATTACATATTGATTATGTTAGTTATAAGCTTCTGCATTAACCACACTGCAGAGGTGAAAAAATATGATGGACCTTGCCTTTTGGGACAGAGGTAGTCAATATTCATTTGCCCCTTCATTTTCAGGAATAGAACATCTGGCTCTTTTGCTGGGTATATGGCCACCCAAAATATAGCCTAATTTTTCAAGCCTTTCTTATAGCTGAGCATGCTTGAGAAATGTTTGGTCAATGGGATGTGTGTGTGATTTCCAGGCAGTGTCCTTAAAGGAAAGAACATGACTTTCTTCATTTCTTCTGCCATGCTTCTGTCTGGAATGGAGAAGCAATGGGTGGAGCTTCTTTCAGCCACCTTGGATGATGGGATGACCTTGGCGATGGAAGTCCTTCAAGACAACACAGCAGAATGGAAGGAGACTGGATCCTTGACACAATAGACCATTGTGCCAATGTTCAAATTGACCACTTCTGGACTTCTGGTATGTTACAGAGAAGTAAAGGTCTGTCTAATTTAAGCTTCTCTTCTTTTCTTTAACTTGTGGCTAGAATGCCCCCAAGGAGCTTATCTATATGCATGAATTAAAAGGAAACCTAATATAAGATAGCATGTGATGTGTGACAAATGGGTGATATAAATCATATGTACTATTAAAACTCACAGGAGGCAATTAGGGTCCTGTAAGTTACTTGAAGGTTTAGTAAGAGAGGAAGAATTTCAGTTTCACCTTGAAAGAGGGATAGGATTTATGTATGCAAAAAGGAATGAATACAGTAATGAGCAGACCAAAGACATATTTATGACCAGGTAGCTGACCAAACTGGTAGAACAAACAACAGGATTCTAGCTGGGGAATGTGGCTGGAAGAATTGGTTGGTATGTGATTGGACAGACCCTTGAAAACAAGCCAAAATGACTGGATTCTATTTGCTGAAAACTTATAGACAAAGAACGAGCCTGATAAATATTTAAGTATTCTGAGAATCGAAGTTATCCAAGGACTGGTCCAAGCCATGAAATACCACCTGAGTCACCTTATTCTAGTCTGCTTTGCATTAACACACTTGTCAAGAGTTTGAGAACGGAGATAAAGGAGTTCCAGATTGTGGTGTGGAAAACTGGTCATAAGAATCCCTTAGAGCTGGAGAATGGCGAGGAAAACAGTCAGTGGAATATTTGTCTCAGGGGAGTCAGAAACCAAATCAAAGTTTTTGATGCAGAGGAAAATTATGATAATTATGATAATTTAAACATTTTTTTCTATCCCTCCAACAGGTTTTATCATTACACTGTCAGATGAGAAAAGTATTTATTACAAAATTTTGATTTTTTTGCCAAGAAGGATATTTCATGAAGGGAAACCTGGCTTGAGAGATGCAGGCAGAGAACGCTCTGCTTATAAATTTTACTTTGTAGCATAATCTCTGATTACTAGAGGCAACTGTGAAAATGGGGCCAGAAGAAAGCCAACACTCCATATAAACATGCTAAATAGTTTCCACAGAAAATTTTCTTGCAGACACTAAAAAAAATAAAAATTCACTAGGAAGAACTGGAATGTTTATTGTTATAAAAAATATTTTAAAAGGCTGGGGGCTTCCCTGGTGGCACAGTGGTTGAGAGTCTGCCTGCCGATGCAGGGGACATGGGTTCGTGCCCCGGTCCGGGAAGATCCCACATGCCGCGGAGCGGGTAGGCCCGTGAGCCATGGCCACTGAGCCTGCGTGTCCGGAGCCTGTGCTCCGCAACGGGAGAGGCCGTAACAGTGAGGGGTCCACGTACCGCAAAAAAAAAAAAAAAAAAAAAAAAAAAAAGGCTGGTATTTGTGAAAAGGCCTATTTTGGAAATTATCACATCAACATAGGTAATGCTATTATTTCAACTAATTAGACTTTTCCCTTCCTCCTTAGGGACTACCTTACAGTTACACACCCAGACCTGTGGGGCTTTGTGTGTTGTGGTGTGGGTCTATGTGACGGAACAGAGCAGAGACCACAGTTATTTTCATGGAATTTTTGACAAGTATACCAAATATGAAAATTTTCACTTGGGTTATGAAGGGAATGTAATTTTGAACTCTATTATGGAAAGCACTACATTTTGAGGTAAACATAAATACCCCATCTTAAACTTACTGCCAACTTCTTCAATAAATCCAGCCAAAACCGTCAGCCGTCAGTTGAGACAGCCCATTTCCACCAGAATTCCCCCCTTCTTTTATTCCAGTGGATTTAACTGAGACTGTAGCTGCCCAGACGCCGTGCAGTCAGGTGTGGCCATGTGACGGCTGCTTGCTGATGGAACATGAGCAGAGGTGATGCGAACACCTGTGCATCTGGTCCTTCAGACCCACCCCTCACGCTGCTCCCACCTAGTCCAGTGGCTGCTAGAACAAAGCATCAACTCCACGCTTCCTTTTGCCCAAGTCCCTCACTTAGTGCCATTTGTTCTTCCAGGATCCGGGGCCGGTGGGAGGTTAGCAAGACTTCTCCCAGATGGAAGGAGGCCCCGGCTCCTCTGTGACACCTTCCTCAGGGAAAAGGAGACATTGAAAAGGTCAGGCCTGCAACGAGACCATCATCCAGATGCTTTAGCCTTTTCCTGGATATACATAGTTCTCCAGAGTTATAACAGGATTTCTCCTCTCACTGGGGGAGCACTAGAGTCTGAAACGGAGGGGAAGGGTAAATCGAACCTAACACAGTAGAAAATGGTTTCATTTACTGAGCAGTATTAATTTCAGCTATTTTCACAAATAAATCTTTTAAAATTGTAAGTACTTGCTATGTTCTCTAGGTCCTATGTTGAACACTGGACATAAAAAGGTGAGTTATGTATGGGGCTGACCTCAAAATAGTAAGGTAGTTCATCAAAATAGTAAGGTAGTTCAGTGTTTGGGGCTTGTTGACATCAGTGGGTGAGGAAGCACGTGTGCTGAGGAAGAGAAGAGACACTTTGGTTCCTCTTTAGAAAGCTCTGTTAAGAAGCTGAGGAGAAAGAGCTTGAAGGCAACTAGGTTGAGAGTACATTTGAGAATGTTTTACACTTGTTTGATGTCTTATTTATTCCCCCTGGGATGTAAATTATTTGAGAACATTAACAGCCTGAGGTAAAGAGCTAAGAGAGAAAGAAATGCTGAAGCCTCAAGAGAGAAGAATAAAATGAAAATGATGCCAGTGGGAAGGGGAGGTTATGGAAAAGTCAAGATTCCCGAACGAGCTCTGCACACCCCCCGTCCTCCACGGGCCTCTGAGAGACTCGCTCATCAGTCAACTATAAATCCTGGGAGTTTACAGCCCTTTTGAGAATTGTAAAAATGGAGAAACTTGGAAAATGGAAAGAACTGTAAAAATGGCTGTTCTTTCAAGTTTGGTATCTGTGACCTCTTTCATGTTTACCATTGCTCATGAGATGGGACGGGTTAGCATAGGTAGTAAAGAGCAATTCATATATTAATCTGGTTTGCCTGGAAAAATTCAAAAGACAATGAGAACTTTATGAAAATCCTCCTATTTCAAAACCAAATCAGGGACTTCCCTGGTGGTCCAGTGGTAAAGAATCTGCCTTCCAATGCAGGGGACGCAGGTTTGATCCCTGGTCAGGGAGCTAAGATCCCATATGCCACGGAGCAACTAAACCCACGCACCACAACTACTGAGTTCACGAGCTTCAACTAGAGAGAAGCCCGCGCACCACAACGAAAGATCCTGCATGTCTCAACAAAGATCCCGCATGCCGCAACTAAGATCCGATGCAGCAAAAAAAATAAACAAAATAAACATTTTTAAAAAATCAAATCAATACTTGCTCTATGTGTCCCTTTTTAGGGGATGGCAGCTTGGACACCCTCTACCACAGAAGGTCGACAAAGAAGGGGGAATGTGGTTGGAAGATACAGTGAAGGCAATACTGAAAGAACATCAGGATCTAAACTACAACCCAGGTTAGTCTCCTTCTGAACCCAGTTGGCTGAACAGCCCTTGCAGTTCATTCAATTTTCCTAACATAAGTTTGTCAGGCGGTCTGTTCTCATTTTATTTCAGCGCATATGGTTTAAATAGAAATAGGATTCTCCTTTTTTTCTACATTTCCATCTAAATGAAATTCTATTTTTATTCAAGTGAAAATTTACTGGTGATCAGAGTATGTCTATTCTAAAGATAGAGTTCATTGCCTAGAGATTCCTTAGGTGGTCTCACCTTGGAGTGGAGTCTTCAGCTGCTGTCCATGTGAGACAGTGGGTTTCTGTTGAGGGGTCTCTGAGCCATCCAGTGCTACTCTTCAGTCAGACCTCATGGGTCATTTCTTTTAAACAATTGGAAAACAAGAGGTCCTGGATTAACAAAACAAAATATTATGTTGGGACCACTTGCTTTGTTAAATTTATGTTAACATTGTCTCTATTTTCTGATTCAGCTGTACAGTCAGTTTTCCTTTCAGCAAAAATGCTTTCTGTTTGCTATACAACATTGCATGGGGGATTCTCTGGTGGCGCAGTGGTTAAGAATCCACCTGCCAATGCAGGGGACACGGGTTCGAGCCCTGGTCCGGGAAGATCCCACATGCCGCAGAGCAGCTAAGCCCGTGTGCCACAACTACTGAGCCTGCGCTCTAGAGCCCATGAGCCACAACTACTGAAGCCCGCACACCTAGAGCCCGTGCTCTGCAACATGAGAAGCCACCTCAATGAGAAACCCGCTCACGGCAAGGAAGAGTAGCCCCTGCTCGCCACAACTAGATAAAGCAAACGCCCAGCAACGAAGACCCAACGCAGCCAAAAATAAGCAAATTAAATCTATATTTTAAAAATCGCATATATAGTCAAAAATAACATCTTCTGCATTTAAAATTTTCTTAAGAGGGTAGGTCTCATGCTAAGTATTCCTATCACAATAAAATTAAAAACTTTAAATGTTATTTTTTTCAACTCAACAGGAACTTCTACCCTTCTCTGGCTTTAAATTTTTCAGAGTAAACTCAGGAGCAACACATAGTTTTAGGGTTTTTTTTTAATATTCTCAAATATAAATGTTTAACATTCTCAAATCTAAATTTTTAACTCTATCCTATGACAGTGAGATTTTGTACAATATCTTAATATGACAATTTCTTTTTTTTTACAAATTTATTGGAGTATAACTGCTTCACAATTGTGTGTTAGTTTCTGCTTTATAACAAAGTGAATCAGTTATACATATACATCTGTTCCCATATCCCTTCCCTCTTGCATCTCCCTCCCTCCCACCCTCCCTATACCACCCCTCCAGGCGGTCACAAAGCACCCAGCTGATCTCCCTGTGCTAACGAGGCTGCTTCCCACTAGCTATCTACCTTACGTTGAGTAGTGTATATATGTCCATGCCTCTCTCTCGCTTTGTCACAGCTTACCCTTCCCCCTCCCCATATCCTCAAGTCCATTCTTAAGTAGGTCTGTGTCTTTATTCCTGTTTTACCCCTAGGTTCTTCATGACATTTTTCCCCCTCAATTCCATATATATGTGTTAGCATACAGTATTTCTTTCTCTTTCTGACTTACTTCACTTATGACAGACTCTAGGTCTATCCACCTCATTACAAATAGCTCAATTTCGTTTCTTTTTATGGCTGAGTAATATTCCATTGTATATATGTGCCACATCTTCTTTATCCATTCATCGGATGATGGACACTTAGGTTGTTTCCATCTCTGGGCTATTGTAAATAGAGCTGCAATGAACATTTTGGTACATGACTCTTTTTGAATTATGGTTTTCTCAAGGTATATGCCCAGTAGTGGGATTGCTGGCTCATATGGTAGTTCTATTTGTAGTTTTTTAAGGAACCTCCATACTGTTCTCCATAGTGGCTGTACCAATTCACATTCCCACCAGCAGTGCAAGAGTGTTCCCTTCTCTCCACACCCTCTCCAGCATTTATTGTTTCTAGATTTCTTGATGATGGCCATTCTGACTGGTGTGAGATGTTATCTCATTGTAGTTTTCATTTGCATCTCTCTAATAATTAACGATGTTGAGCATTCTTTCATATGTTTGTTGGCAGTCTGTATATCTTCTGTGGAGAAATGTCTATTTAGGTCTTCTGCCCATTTTTGGATTGGGTTGTTTTTTTGTTATTGAGCTGCATGAACTGCTTATAAATTTTGGAGATTAATCCTTTGTCAGTTGCTTCATTTCCAAATATTTTCTCCCATTCTGAGGGTTGTTTTTTGGTCTTGTTTATGGTTTCCTTTGCTGTGCAAAAGCTTTGAAGTTTCATTGGGTCTCATTTGTTTGTTTTTGTTTTTATTTCCATTTCTCTAGGAGGTGGGTCAAAAAGGATCTTGCTGTGATTTATGTCATAGAGTGTTCTGCCTATGTTTTCCTCTAAGAGTTTGATAGTTTCTGGCCTTACATTTAGGTCTTTAATCCATTTTGAGCTTATTTTTGTGTATGGTGTTAGGGAGTGATCTAATCTCATACTTTTACATGTACCTGTCCAGTTTTCCCAGCACCACTTATTGAAGAGGCTGTCCTTTCTCCACTGTACATTCCTGCCTCCTTTATCAAAGATAAGGTGACCATATGTGCATGGGCTTATCTCTGGGCTTTCTATCCTGTTCCATTGATCTATCTTTCTGTTTTTGTGCCAGTACCATACTGTCTTGATTACTGTAGCTTTGTAGTATAGTCTGAAGTCAGGGAGCCTGATTCCTCCAGCTCCGTTTTTCATTCTCAAGATTGCTTTGGCTCTTCGGGGTCTTTTTTGTTTCCATACAAATTTTGAAACTTTTTGTTCTAGTTCTGTGAAAAATGCCAGTGGTAGTTTGATGGGGATTGCATTGAATCTGTAGATTGCTTTGAGTACTAGAGTCATTTTCACAATGTTGGTTCTTCCAATCCAAGAACATGGTATATCTCTCCATCTATTTGTATCATCTTTAATTTCTTTCATCAGTGTCTTATAATTTTCTGCATACAGGTTTTTTGTCTCCTTAGGTAGGTTTATTCCTAGATATTTTATTCTTTTTGTTGCAATGGTAAATGGGAGTGTTTTCTTGATTTCACTTTCAGATTTTTCATCATTAGTGTATAGGAATGCCAGAGATTTCTGTGCATTAATTTTGTATGCTGCTACTTTACCAAATTCATTGATTAGCTCTAGTAGTTTTCTGGTAGCATCTTTGGGATTCTCTATGTATAGTATCATGTCATCTGCAGACAGTGACAGCTTTACTTCTTCTTTTCCGATTTGGATTCCTTTTATTTCCGTTTCTTCTCTGATTGCTGTGGCTAAAACTTCCAAAACTATGTTGAATAAGAGTGGTGAGAGTGGGTAACCTTGTCTTGTTCCTGATCTTAGAGGAAATGTTTTCAGTTTTTCACCATTGAGGATGATGTTGGCTGTGGGTTTGTCATATATGGCCTTTATTATGTTGAGGAAAGTTCCCTCTATGCCTACTTTCTGGAGGGTTTCTATCATAAATGGGTGTTGAATTTTGTTGAAAGCTTTCTCTGCGTCTACTGAGATGATCATATGGTTTTTCTCCTTCAACTTGTTAATATGGTGTATCACGTTGATTGATTTGCATATATTGAAGAATCCTTGCATTCCTGGAATAAACCCCACTTGATCATGGTGTATGATCCTTTTAATGTGCTGTTGGATTCTGTTTGCTAGTATTTAGTTGAGGATTTTTGCATCTATGTTCATCAGTGATATTGGCCTGTAGTTTTCTTTCTTTGTGACATCCTTGTCTGGTTTTGGTATCAAGGTGATGGTGGCCTTGTAGAATGAATTCGGGAGTGCTCCTCCCTCTGCTATATTTTGGAAGAGTTTGAGAAGGATAGGTGTTAGCTCTTCTCTAAATGTTTGATAGAATTCACCTGTGAAGCCATCTGGTCCTGGGCTTTTGTTTGTTGGAAGATTTTTTTTTATCACAGTTTCAATTTCAGTGCTTGTGATTGGTCTGTTCATATTTTCTATTTCTTCCTGATTCAGTCTTGGCAGGTTGTGCATTTCTAAGAATTTGTCCATTTTTTCCAGGTTGTCCATTTTATTGGCATAGAGTTGCTTATAGTAATCTCTCATGATCTTTTGTATTTCTGCAGTGTCAGTTGTTACTTTTCTTTTTTCATTTCTAATTTTATTGATTTGAGTCTTCTCCCATTTTTCTTGATGAGTCTGGCTAATGGTTTATCAATTTTGTTTATCTTCTCAAAGAACCAGCTTTTAGTTTTATTGATCTTTGCTATCGTTTCCTTCTTTTCTTTTTCATTTATTTCTGATCTGATTTTTATGATTTCTTTCCTTCTGCTAATTTTGGGGGTTTTTTGTTCTTCTTTCTCTAATTGCTTTAGGTGCAAGGTCAGGTTGTTTATTCGAGATGTTTCCTGTTTCTTAAGGTGGGATTGTATTGCTATAAACTTCCCTCTTAGAACTGCTTTTGCTGCATTCCATAGATTTTGGGGCATCGTGTCTCCATTGTCATTTGTTTCTAGGTATTTTTTTATTTCCTCTTTGATTTCTTCAGTGATCACTTCGTTATTAAGTAGTGTATTGTTTAGCCTCCATGCATTTGTATTTTTTACAGATCTTTTCCTGTAATTGATATCTAGTCTCATATCATTGTGGTCAGAAAAGATACTTGATACAATTTCAATTTTCTTAAATTTACCAAGGCTTGATTTGTGACCCAAGATATGATGTATCCTGGAGGATGTTTCATGAGCACTTGAGAAAAATGTGTATTCTGTTGTTTTTGGATGGAATGTCCTATAAATATCAATTAAGTCCATCATGTTTAATGGATCATTTAAAGCTTGTGTTTCCTTATTTGTTTTCATTTTGGATGATCTGTCCATTGGTGAATGTGGGGTGTTAAAGTCCACTACTATAAATGTGTTACTGTCGATGTCCCCTTTTATGGTTGTTAGTATTTGCCTTATATATTGAGGTGCTCCTATGTTGGGTGCATAAATATTTACAAATGTTATATCTTCTTCTTGGATCAATCCCTTGATCATTATGTAGTGTCCTTCTTTGTCTCATCTAATAGTCTTTATTTTAAAGTCTATTTTGTCTGATATGAGAATTGCTACTGCAGCTTTCTTTTGGTTTCCATTTGCATGGAGTATCTTTTTCCATCCCCTTACTTTCAGTCTGTATGTGTCTGTAGGTCTGATGTGGGTCTCTTGTAGACAGCATATATATGGGTCTTGTTTTTGTATCCATTCAGCCAGTCTGTGTCTTTTGGTGGGAGCATTTAGTCCATTTACATTTAAGGTAATTATCGATATGTATGTTCCTATTCCCATTTTCTTAATTGTTTTGGGTTCGTTATTGTAGGTCTTTTCCTTCTGTTGTGTTTCTTGCCTAGAGAAGATCCTTTAGCATTTGTTGTAAAGCTGGTTTGGTGGTGCTGAACTCTCTCAGTTTTTGCTTGTCTGTAAAGGTTTTAATTTCTCCATCAAATCTGAATGAGATCCTTGCTGGGTAGAGTAATCTTGGTTGTAGGTTGTTCTCCTTCATCACTTTAAATATGTCCTGCCAGTCCCTTCTGGCTTGCAGAGTTTCTGCTGAAAGATCAGCTGTTAACCTTATGGGGATTCCCTTGTGTGTTATGTGTTGTTTTTCCCTTGCTGCTTTTAATATGTTTTCTTTGCATTTAATTTTTGACAGTTTGATTAATATGTGTCTTGGCATGTTTCTCCTTGGATTTATCCTGTATGGTACTCTCTGTGCTTCCTGGACTTGAGTAACTATTTCCTTTCCCAGATTAGGGAAGTTTTCAACTATAATCTCTTCAAATATTTTCTCAGTCCCTTTCTTTTTCTCTTCTTCTTCTGGAACCCCTATAATTCGAATGTTGGTGCATTTAATGTTGTCCCAGAGATCTCTGAGACTGTCCTCAGTTCTTTTCATTCTTTTTTCTCTATTCTGCTCTGCAGTAGTTATTTCCGCTATTTTATCTTCCACGTCACTTATCCGTTCTTCTGCCTCAGTTATTCTGCTATTGATCCCTTCTAGAGTATTTTTAATTTCATTTATTGTGTTGTTCATCGTTGCTTGTTTCATCTTTAGTTCTTCTAGGTCCTTGTTAAGTGTTTCTTGCATTTTGTCATTCTATTTCCAAGATTTTTGATCATCTTTACTATCATTATTCTGAATTCTTTTTCAGGTAGACTGCTTATTTCCTCTTCATTTGTTAGGTCTGGTGGGTTTTTATCTTGCTCCTTCACCTGTCGTGTGTTTTTCTGTCTCCTCATTTTGCTTATCTTACTGTGTTTGGGGTCTCCTTTTTGCAGGCTGCCGGTTCATAGTTCCCGTTGTCTTTGGTGTCTGTCCCCAGTGGCTAAGGTTGGTTCAGTGGGTTGTGTAGGCTTTCTGGTGGAGGGAACTAGTGCCTGTGTTCTGGTGGATGAGGCTGGATCTTGTCTTTCTGGTGGGCAGGTCCACGTCTGGTGGTGTGTTTTGGGGTGTCTGTGGACTTATTATGATTTTAGGCAGTGTCTCTGCTAAAGGTTGGGGCTGTGTTCCTGTCTTGCTAGTTGTTTGGCATAGGGTGTCCAGCACTGTAGCTTGCTGGTCGTTGAGTGAAGCTGGGTGTCGGTGTTGAGATGGAGATCTCTGGGAGATTTTCGCCATTTGATATTACGTGGAGCTGGGAGGTCTCTTGTGGACCAGTGTCCTGAAGTTGGCTCCCCCACCTCAGAGGCACAGCACTGACTCCTGGCTGCAGCACCAAGAGCCTTTCATCCACACCGCTCAGAATAAAAAGGAGAAAAAGTAGAAAGAAAGAATTAGTAGAAGAAGAAAGAAAGAAAGAGGAAGGAGGGAAGGAAGGAGGGAAGGAAGGAGGGAAGCAAGAAAAAAAGAAAGAAAGAAGATAAGGTAAAATAAAATAAAGTATGATAAAATATAATAAAGTTATTAAATAAAAAATAATTGTTAAGAAAAAAAATTTTTTTTTAAAAACGGATGGATAGAACCCTGGGACAAATGGTGGAAGCAAAGCTATACAGACAAAATCTCACGCAGAAGCATACAGATACACACTCACAAAAAGAGGAAAAGGGGAAAAAATCATAAATCTTGCTCTCAAAGTCCATCTCCCCTCCTCAATTTGGGATGATTCATTGTCTAAAGGAGGGAAGGAAGGAAGGAAGGAAGGAAAGAAAGAAGATAAAGTAAAATAAAATAAAGATAAAATAAAATAAAGTTATTAAAATAAAAAATAATTATTAAAAAAATTTTTTTTTTAAAAAGGACGGATAGAACCCTAGGACAAATGGTGGAAGCAAAGCTGTACGGACAAAATCTCACGCAGAAATATACACATACACACTCACAAAAAGAGGAAAAGGGGAAAAAATCATAAATCTTGCTCTCAAAGTCCACCTCTTCAATTTGGGATGATTTGTTGTCTATTCATGTATTCCACAGATGCAGGGTACATCAAGTTGATTGTGGAGCTTTAATCCGCTGCTTCTGAGGCTGCTGGGAGAGATTCCCCTTTCTCTTCTTTGTTCGAACAGCTCCCGGGGCTCAGCTTTGGATCTGGCCCCGCCTCTGCGTGTAGGTCGCCGGAGGGCCTCTGTTCTTCGCTCAGACAGGACGGGGTTAAAGGAGCCGCTGATTCGGGGGCTCTGGCTCACTCAGGCCGGGGGGAGGGAGGGGCATGGATCCAGGGCGAGCCTGCGGCGGCAGAGGTCGGCGTGACGTTGCACCAGCACGAGGCGCGCCCTGCGTTCTCCCGGGGAAGTTGTCCCTGGATCCCGGGACCCCGGCAGTGGTGGGCTGCACAGGCTCCTGGGAGGGGAGGTGTGGAGAGTGACCTGCGCTCGCACACAGGCCTCTTGGCGGCGGCAGCAGCAGCCCCGGCGTCCCACGCCTGTCTCTGGAGCTCCTTTAAGCCGCGCTCTTAATCCCCTCTCCCCGCGCACCAGGAAACAAAGAGGCAAGAAAACGTTTCTTGCCTCTTCGGCAGGTCCAGACTTTTTCCCGGACTCCCTCCTGGCCAGCCTTGGCGCACTAACCCCTTGCAGGCTGTGTTCACGCGGCCAACCCCAGTCCTCTCCCGGCGCTCCGACTAAAGCCCGAGCCTCAGCTCCCAGCCCCGCCCTCCCCGGCGGCCGAGGAGACAAGCCTCTCGGGCTGGTGAGTGCCGGTCGGCACCGATACTCTGTGCAGGAATCTCTCTGCTTTGCCCTCCGTACCCCTGTGGCTGCGGTCTCCTCCTCGGCTCCAAAGCTTTCCCCCTCCGCCACCCGCAGTCTCCGCCCGCGAAGGGGCTCCTACTGTGTGGAAACCTTTCCTCCTTCACGGCTCCCTCCCACTGGTGCAGGTCCCGTCCCTATCCTTTTGTCTCTGTTTATTCTGTTTTCTTTTGCCCTACCCAGGTACGAGGGGAGTTTCTTGCCTTTTGGGAGGTCTGAGGTCTTCTGCCAGCGTTCAGTAGGTGTTCTGTAGGGGTTGTTCCACGTGTAGCTGTATTTCTGGTGTATCTGTGGGGAGGAAGGTGATCTCCGCGTCTTACTCTTCCGCCATCTTCCCCGGAAGTCTCGACAAGTTCTTTAGTTAAGAAACAAGACCTTATTATCATCATTATTAATTTTATAAAATCACTCAGTTTCCTTATCTGCAAGTGAACATGCATTTGCTTGGCGATTCCATGACGAGTGCCTTAAAGAAAAGCATCTGAAATTTTATGCCAGATTGGTAGGAAAGAAGAGTTACTTAAACAGAAACTGTGCCTTTTGGGCCCATTATTCTTGCAGTATTTTCTATTTTATAAGCTCCATAGAATGCCGAGATGTGAAAGTGGCTGAAATGGGTTAACACAGGCTGAGGACAAGGACTGTCTTCTCATTGTCCTTCAAAAGCCCTGATGCTTCCAACCCCCCAGGAAGCATCAACATAGGTGTACGTATGCGGAATAGGTAATTGGACCACAGGAGATGTTTCAATATTGGAGGGAAATCTATTGGTCCTCCCAAGTCCCAATATTACTTATTAAAATAGTTTTTTGGTTAATGACACATAGCCTAATGACCACAACTTACATTTATTCAATTTACTCTGCGCCAGACAAGTTAAAGTTCTTTCACAAGTTCTGACTTATTAGTTCTAGTTGACTAGGTGGAGTCCTAATGCCACAGAGTTCTCAAGTGTAGAGATGGAGACAAGAGCAGAGGTCTTTCATGCTCTGCATGAAAAATGAGAGAAATGTAGAGAGACCTGAGGTGTTGGGACTGGATGGTGGGAGGGGCCGGGGGAGGTGAAGATGGTGCCCTGTGGGGCAGTGCAGACACAAAGCTCAGCAAAGGGTTTTTCACTCTCCGTCTGTGAAATCAGGTTTATTTATGTTAATGGAGTGATCTCAAGGTCCTGTTGTGGGGTGCACCTCGTGCTCATAAGGACCAGAAGTCACCTGTTGTCCAAGGAAGCTTGAGTGGCAGATGGTGGGCCACTTTGAGTTTTAAATGCTCTGGACTCTTTACTGTGCATCTCATATAATAAGCACCTAACAATTATATGCAGATTGAATCAATAAAAAGTAAACAAATCTATGAAAAGACTTAGGAAAATATATATCAAAACATTACAGATATGATCCCTGAAAGATAGAAATGTAGACAGTTTTAATTGTCTTTGAGTCTACCAAGTTTTCTGCAATGAACATTTATTATTTTCATGATTAGGGGAAAAAAAGATTTAAAAACAGCATCAACAACAAACTCATCAAGTGAAAGTAGCATCAGGGTAAGAAATGATGGCAGGCAGGGGGACAGAGGAGGCACCAAACACGCCAGACTCTTGAGCACAGGTGTCCTGGGTGTGCGAGGCTCTCAGGGCAGAAGCTCATGCTGCGAGGTGACTGCTCTTGGCCAGGTGCAGCTGCTAGGCACTTGAAAATGCAGATGTGCTGTACGTGCAAATTACACACCAGGCTTCAAAGAAAAAATGTAAAGTATTTTATTATGATAATTCCATGCATTTATGCCTTCTTTAATTCTCTCTGCACGTTTTGTAGCTTTCACTATACAAGTCTTTCACCTCCTTGATTAATTCCTAAGTATTTTATTCTTTTTGATGCTATTGTAAATGGATTATTTTGTAATTTCCTTTTCAGATTGTTCATTGTTACTGCATAGAAATGTAACTGATTTTTGTGTGCTGACTTTGTGTCCTGCTACTTTGTCGAGTTCATTAATTCTAACATGCTTTTTTGTGGAATCTTTAGGATTTTCTGCGTATAACATCATATCATCTGCAAACAGAGGTAATTTATTTCTTTTTTTAATTTTCTTTTTTTTTATATAGCAGGTTCTTATCAGTTATCTGTTTTATATATATTAGTGTATACATGTCAATCCCAATCTCCCAATTCATCCCACCACCACCACCACCCCGGCCACTTTCCCCCCTTGGTGTCCATACGTTTGTTCTCTACATCTGTGTCTCTATTTCTGTCTTGCACACCGGTTCATCTGTACCATTTTTCTAGATTCCACATATATGCATTAATATACGATATTTGGTTTTTTCTTTCTGATTTACTTCACTCTGTATGACAGTCTCTAGGTCCATCCATGTCTCTACAAATGACCCAATTTTGTTCCTTTTTATGGCTGAGTAATATTCCATTGTATATATGTACCACACCTTCTTTATCCATTCATGTGTTGATGGGCAGTTAGGTTGCTTCCATGACCTGGCTTATTGTAAATAGTGCTGCAATGAACATTGGGGTGCATGTGTCTTTTTGAATTATGGTTTTCTTTGGGTATATGCCCAGTAGTGGGATTGCTGGGTCATATGGTAATTCTATTTTTAGTTTTTTAAGGAACCTCCATACTGTTCTCCATAGTGGCTGTATCAACTTACATTCCCACCAACAGAACAAGAGCATTCCCTTTTCTCCACACTTTCTCCAGCATTTGTTGTTTGTAGATTCTCTGATGATGCCCATTCTATCCGGTGTGAGGTGGTACCTCACTGTAGTTTTGATTTTCATTTCTCTAATAATTAGTGATGTTGAGCAGCTTTTTGTGTGCCTCTTACCCATCTGTATGTTTTCTTTGGAGAAATGTCTATTTAGGTCTTCTGCCCATTTTCTGATTGGGTTTTTTTTTTTTTTAATATTGAGCTGCGTGAGCTGTTTATATATTTTGGAGATTAATCCTTTGTCCTTTGATTCATTTGCAAATATTTTCTCCCATTCTGAGGGTTGTCTTTTTGTCTTGTTTATAGTTTCCTTTGCTGTGCAAAAGCTTTTAAGTTTCATTAGGTCCCATTTGGTTATATTTGTTTTTATTTCCATTACTCTAGGAGGTGGGTCAAAAAAGATCTTGCTGTGATTTATGTCAAAGAGTGTTCTTCCTATGTTTTCCTCCAAGAGTTTTATAGTGTCCGGTCTTCCATTTAGGTCTTGAATCCATTTTGAGTTTATTTTTGTGTATGGTGTTAGCGAGTGTTCTAATTTCATTCTTTTACATGTAGCTGTCCAGTTTTCCCAGCACCACTTATTGAAGAGACTGTCTTTTCTCCATTGTATACCCTTGCCTCCTTTGTCATAGATTAGTTGACCATAGGTGCGTTGGTTTATCTCTGGGCTTTCTATCCTGTTCCATTGACCTATATTTCTGTTTTTGTGCCAGTACCATATTGGCTTGATGACTGTAGCTTAGTCTGTAAGCTTAGACTGTAGTATAGTCTGAAGTCAAGGAGTCTCATTCCTTCAGCTCCGTTTTTTCACTCAAGATTGCTTTGGCTGTTCAGGTTTTGTGTCTCCATACAAATTTTAAGATATTTTTGTTCTAGTTCCGTAAAAAACGCCATTGATAATTTGACAGGGATTGCATTGAATCTGTAGATTGCTTTGGGTGGTATAGTGATCTTTACAATATTGATTCTTCCAATCAAGAACATGGTATATCTCTCCATCTGTTTGTGTCATCTTTGATTTCTTTCATCAGTGTCTTATAGTTTTCTGAGTACAGGTCTTTTACCACCTTAGGTAGGTTTATTCCTAGGTATTTTGTTTTTGTTGCAATGGTGAATGGGATTGTTTCCTTAATTTCTCTTTCTGATCTTTTGTTGTTAGTGTATAGGAATGCAAGATATTTCCGTGCATTAATTTTGTATCCTGCTACTTTACTAAATTCATTGATTAGCTCTAGTAGTTTTCTGGTGGCTTTTTTAGGATTATCTATGTATAGTATCATGTCATCTGCAAACAGTTACAGTTTTACTTCTTCTTTCCCAGAAGAAGTAAAAGAAAATCTTTTAGGATTTTCTACATATAACATTATATCATCTGCAAACAGAGATAATTTGTTTCTTCCTTTCCAGTTTGGATGCCTTCTTTTTTTTTTCCCCCCTTGTGTAATTGCTGTGGCTAGAACTTCCAGTACCATTTTGCTCACACATTCTTTTTTTTTTTTTTTTAGCAGAGTGGACTCTTTATTACAGACTTTATGTTTTCCTATCATGTAATGAGTTCCTTTTTTATTTTAATTTTTTTTATTAGTTTCTGCTTTATAACAAAGTGAATCAGTCATACATATACATCTGTTCCCACATCCCTTGCTCACACATTCTTTTCTTGACTTTCTCCACATCTTCTTTTAGTTCTTTGAGCACCTTTAAGGCAGTTGTTTTAAAGTCTTTTTCTGGTGTATCTGCCATCAGGTAAAGGTACATACAGTACATTCAGGGATGGTTTCTGTTGATTTTTTTTCCCTTTGAATGAACCATACTTTCTTGTTTCTTTGTATGTCTTGTGATTTTTTTGTTGAAAATTAATTTGAGTCTAATAATCTGGTAACTCTGGAAATCAGATTGTTTTCCCCTTCCCTAAGGTTTGCTTTTTTTGTTACTGTTTTTGTATATTGCTTTTGTTTAGTTTGCTTTGGTTGTTATAGGCTGTCTCCATGCCAAAGATCAGCCTGAGGTGTAAACGTAAGATCTTCTCAGGTCTCTTCTGAGCCTGCACCTTTCCCAGGCATGTGTGGTCACTTTCTAACTTACCCTGTATATGCAATCGTTTTTGAATGTCCTAGTCTTAATGTCTGGCTCCCAAAAAGTGAAAAAGAGAAAACTGTTCAAGCCTTCAATAGGCCCAAGATAGTTACATCAGACAGATTCTGCCAGTGCAGCTGTGGTCTAGGTGGGGAGACAGACTCCTGGTGCTCCTGCTCTGCCATTTTCCCGGAATCCTCCTGCAGTCAGCTCTGATGATTTCTGTCTTTCCAGGGATGTGTTAATTTCACCCAAGTTATCAGTTGCTCTTAGTACTTCCTTGTACTGCCTTTCATTTCATGAGGTCAGTAGTGATGTCCCCTCTTTCATTCTTGGTTTCAGTAACTGGAGTCATCTTTCTTATTCCCCTGGTCAGTCTAGCTAAAGGCTGATATTTTCAAAGAACTGACTTTTTGGTGTCACTGATGTTTCTATTGTTGTCCTATTTTCCATTTCATCTGGTACTGCCTTAATCTTTGTCATTTCTTTCCTTCTGCTTCCTTTGGGTTTATTTTCTCTTATTTTCCCAGTGCCTAATGGTGAAAGTCAAGGTTATTGATCTAAGATCCTTCTTCTTTTTTTTTTTTTTTTTTTTTTTTTTGCGGTACGTGGGCCTCTCACTGTTGTGGCCTCTCCCGCTGCGGAGCACAGGCTCCGGACGCGCAGGCTCAGCGGCCATGACTCACGGGCCCAGCCGCTCCGCAGCATGCGGGATCCTCCCACCGGGGCACGAACCCGTGTCCCCTGCATCGGCAGGCGGACCCTCAACCACTGCGCCACCAGGGAAGCCCCTTCTTCTTTTTTAATATAGACATTTAGAGCTATAAATTTCCTTCTAAGGAGCATTTTAGTGGCATCTCATAAATTTTGGTATCTTGTGCTTTCATTTCCATTAATCTCAAAGTATTTCCGAATTTACCTTCTGACTTCTTTCTTGATCCATTGGTTATTTAGAAGTGTGCTGTTTCATTTCCACACATTTGTGTGTTTCCCAAATTTCCTTCTGTTAATGATTTCTAATTTGATTCCATTGTGGTTGGCAAAGATACTTTGTATAATTCAATACTTTTAAATTTATTGAGGCTTGGTTTGTGGCTGAGCATATGGCCTATCCTGGAGAATGTTCCATGTTCACTTGAGAAGAATGTGTGTTCTGCTGAGGTAAGGTGGAGTGTCTTAAAGATGCTACTAGGACCCATTGATTTATATTGTTGTTCAAGTCTTCTGTTTCCTTGTTGATCTTCTGCCCAGGTATTCTATCTAGTATTTAATGTGGAATACTGAAGTTTCCAACTATTATCCTTGAATTGTCTATTTCTCCCTTTAATTCTAACAGTTTTTCTTTCATGTATGTTTGGAGACATGTTGCTAGGTGCATATATGTTATAATATCTTCCTGGCTGGTTGACACTTTAATCATTATGCAACATCCCTTTTTAATCTCTAGTAACTAGTTTTGTTTGTTTTAAAGTTTATTTCATCTAATATTAGTGTAGCTACTCCAGCTCTTTTATGTTTGTTCTTTGCCTGGTATGTTTTTTCCCATTCTTTTACTTGCAATTTGTTTGTATTTTTCAATCTAATGTGTGTTCTTTTGGACAGTACATAATTGGATCTTGTTTGTTTTTTTTTAATCTAATCTGACAAATTTTGCCTTTCAACTGGATTATTTAATCAATTCAGTTTGAATGCTATCATAATATTGTTGAATTGATATATGCCATTTTGTTTTTTGTTTTTATATGTTTCATATTTTTTGTTCAAGTATTCCTCCCTTATTGCCTTCTTTTGCATTTAGAGAATATAGTGTAACATTTGAATTCTTTTTAATTATTTTTAAATATAATTTTTGTGTTATCATCTTAGTGTTTGCTCTAAGGCTTACAGTATACATCTTAACTCATCAAAATCTACTTCAGATTTATACTAATTTATTCCAATGATGTATAGAAACTTTATTCCTATATAGCTCCTTTCCCTCCCCTTTTTGTGATATTACTGTTATATATGTTCCAAGTCCAATGATACATTTTATTAATTATTGCTTTATATAATCTTATGTCTTTTATCAAAGCTAAGAAAAGAAAGGAGCATAAGCATGCATTTATAGCATCTGTCATATTAACCTTTTTAATTAATTCTTTTTGGTTTTCTTAAGTTATTTCTGTGGATTTGAGTTAGTCTGGTGTCATTTCCTTACTCCAATGCACTTTGTTCCCTCCCAGTCCATTGTACAGTTATTGGCCAATATATTACATTTCAGTATGTTATTGGCCCCAAATGTATTATATACATATTGTTTTATGCAATTATTTTTTAATCAGTCAAAAGAAAAATGGAGAAGAAATGTGCAGTGTTGCTGTATTTTGTAATTGGCTACATAATGATCTTTTCTGGTGCCCCTTTCATGTGTGCATGGATTTGAATTACTGTCTTGTGTCCCTTGTTTTCAGCCTGAAGAACTTACTTCTTGCAGGCAGGTCTTCTAGTAAAAAAGTCCCTCAGTTTTTCTTTATCCAACAAGGTCCTTGTCCTGACTTCATTTTGAAAGATAGCTTTGCTGGACTTTTTTTAGTTTCCACACTTTGAATATGCCATTTTGCCTCCTCTGGCCTCAACTGTTTCAGATGAGAAGTCAGATGTTAATCTGAATGTTTTGGGATGAGTCGGCTTTCTCTTGCTGCTTTCAAGCTTGTGGCTGTCTTCAGCTGTCAACATTTCAGCCATGGTGTATCTATTTGTGGATTTCTTGGCTTTTACCCTTCTTTCTTTTCCTTTAATTTTTTTGATGGGTAGATTAATAGTTTTCCTCATGTTTGGGAGGTTACCAGTTATCGTTTCTTTGAATAGTTTTTCATTTTCTTTCTCTTCTCCTCAATTACCTCCTTTGCACATATGTTGTGCACCTAATGGAGCCTCAAATTTGTCTTCAGTTTCCCCCTTCTGTTCTGCAGTGTGTGATCTCTACTGATCTTTCTTCAAGTGTGCTGATTCTTTCTTCTGCCAGCTCAGATCTACTGCTGAGCCTCTCTAGTGAAGGTCTGATTTTGCTTATTGTTTTCATCTCCAGAATTTTTACTTTATTCTTTTCAATAACTTCTCTTTATTAATATTCACATCCTCTGTTTAATGAGACACTGTCATCATACTTGCCTTGAGGTCTTTAGGCATTTAGTTCTTTGAACATCTTTATTATAGCTGCATTAAAGTCTCTGCTAAGTCTACCATTTGGGCCCCTTCAAAGGCAATTTCTCTTGCCTGCTTTTTTCCCTGTTTATGGATCACACTTTCTTGTTTCTTTGCATATCTCAGAATTTTTGGTTAAAAACAGGATATTTCAGATAATACATTGTAGCAACTCTGGATACTGATTTTCCCTCCCTGGTGTTGTTGTTTGCTTGGTTGTTTATTTGTTTAGTGCCTTGGCTGACCCAGTTCTCTGAAGTCTATCCCCCCACCAGCTTGCCCCCCTGATATCAGGTGCAGCCTCTAATATCTCCAACCAGATTTTCCATCCATTTATTTTTATTTCTTCTAGTCTGGCTACCTAGGTTTCACCTC
Organism: Hyperoodon ampullatus; assembly: GCF_949752795.1. Lineage (NCBI taxonomy): Eukaryota > Metazoa > Chordata > Mammalia > Artiodactyla > Ziphiidae > Hyperoodon > Hyperoodon ampullatus. The sequence goes on along the minus strand of NC_136922.1, from coordinate 108,801,267 downwards.
TGGGTCAGCACAAGTCACTTTTTTTGTCAAAGGCTGTGTTTAAGCTCCCTTAGGGAGATTTTTCACCCTTTAACATGTTATGTGGGGGGGGCTTGGAAGCAGCTAACACAGCTCAGAAAGTTTACCTTCTTTGCCTCCTATTCATCCAGACAGCAGTAGCTTGTGTTTTCCCTTTCTGACCTCTCCTGAGAGACACTGCATGAGGCTTGAATACAGTCTTCCTGCTGCCAGGGCTTGACTCGCTATTACTTATAGGCCTGGCTCCCTAGGAGTTACCACTGGGTCAGAACAGCTTACTGTTTGCTCAGTTTTGGTCACAAGTCCCTTGTGCCTGTATGACTCTGCCATGCATTGATGGTCTGTGTGTGGCTGGGAAGTGTTTTCAAGTCTGCTGTTCTTGACGTGTGCACAGCCTCATCGACGCCCAGAGTTGATGTGAGCCCAGCAGAGCCCCTGCTGTCCCTGGTTGTCTCCACGAAACTTCTGGCTGCTCTGCCATTTTGCTTACAGCATGGAGCTACCAGCCTTCTTCTTTGTTTCTCTCTACCAAGATGTCTATAATTGTTGACAAGGTGCTTGGGCGAGGGGCTCCCAGTGAAGTCAGGCCCTCAGGCAGGCTGCAGAGCTCCTCCAGGTTATGTGCTGCCTTCCTTCTGCACCACTGCCGCAGAGTGGTGTGGGGAGGGGGCCCTCTTCTCCTGGAGGGACACCCCTGCTCTACAAGTGAATGCCAGGAGGGGAGAGGGGGCAGCCCTGATCTTCTTGCTTGGTTGCCCTCCCAGCATGGAGTCTCTGCCCTCGAGTGGGCTGGGGTGCAGATCATGGGGCTCAGCTGCTGGGGAAGAACTTCCCTCCTACAGATGGGAACTGAGGAGAGGAGAGACTGGTCCCCTCGGCTGCACCTGCTTTGGCCACGTGGTGCAGGAGGAGGATGAGAAATGGCGGCAGCTCATCCTTCCTAGGATGAAACCACAGCACCAGCCCAGGAGCTGGAGGAGAGGGAGCCCATGTGCTTGGCTGAACCTGCCCAGGATGAAGCCTCTGCAACACAGAACCTGGGGGACAGGAGGAATCGGCCTGGTCATGGCTCAGATGTCTCTACATTAACATGGTGAGAAGTAGGCAGAGAAGTTTTAAATCATCGTGGCCAATGCCAGTTGAGGCTCAATCTGAAATCATGATATTAAGTCACTATAGACGCTTGTACCTCAGCAACGAGTGCTTTTGCAGAGCTTTAGTAAGCTAGTCTCAATTTTCTAAGCAGATGAGAGTTTTGACAGGTCCCCCAAGAGGCAAGAGGAAACATGCAGGGCAAGGTGGGCTTCCCTCTGGGACAACCCAAAGGCCCCAGGCAGCTCAGTGTGCACAGGGGTCCCAGACAGCTTGGAGAGGAAAGGCAAAAGAGCCAGAAGTCACGATGACCTGCTCAAAACTGTGCCCACAATTGACTCGAATAAATCAAGAGTCTCCTGCATTCTTGGATGAAAAATCTGCAAACTTTAAGAAGCTAGAATTTCTTCTGTCTGGAAAATAAAATCATAAATCCTGGTCAGGCAGGTCAGTCCACCCACAGGAAGTTCAGAAGCACTTTCTCTGGCTTGGTGTGTAGGAGCTTCTGGCTCAGATGAGGCGTCCAGTAATGTACTGCTTTTCAGGGAAGATGGAAGAGAGCAGGGCCCAGGCCCCTTGTTCTATTAATGAGGCCCAGAGAGGTGAAATGATTTGCTGACGATCCCCCAGGCGTGAGGGGCCAGTTCCAGCTCCAGTCCCTCTATCTGATAGAGGAGGAGCTGGAGGACACAGCATCCCTCCAGCAGCAATTGGGCCAACGGGCTTGAAAGTGGAGACGTCTGCTCTCCAACAGAGACTGTCGGACTCAGGAGGGCTGGTTGGTAAGAGAGGTTTTCCAAGATTAAAGTGAAATTTTAAAGCTTAACACATTAGCAAGTCTAGCCTCTCCCATCTCCGCTTACTTTCTTCCTTCAGCTTTAATTTTTTTAAACTCACTCCTTTGGGTTAAAGCCTTAGAAGGTGGTATGAAAAGCCAAAAGCAGGTCACCTGAGTGGCTTGCCATTGTGACCACCATTAACAGCTTGATGTTTAATACTTTGTTGGATTGAAGCTTGCCCAGTTGAGGAACGTTTGGGAAAAGGCTCAGTGTGAGGAAGACCCAGGCTGGTCAGTCCACATGGAAGCCCCCGGGCAGGTGGTGAGGATGCAGGTGGGGAGATAGACCAGGGCCGTTAACAGAAGCGAGACCACCACAAGCAACTGCTAACTCCTGCCAGGTCCTTACTCTGTGCCTGGCACCGTTCTTACCTATGCTTCATCTTATTTAGTCTTCAAAGCAACCTATGTCAGTGATATTATTATTATCTTCATTTGGCAGCCCAGTACCTCTGCTGCCTTGCACACAGTGATAGCATTGGGATAAACTCAGGTTACGTTCTGGGTCAAAAGCTATGCTCCGCTCCACTGCCAAAGCAAAACAAACGCGATGATTTTCCCTAACGCCATGTCCACGGATTATTGTCTCCCAGGGATAATCTTTATAAATGACTCTCAATGACATCCCAAGTTACAGCCAATGCCATAGGAAAGGCATGGTGAAGGAGTATTTGACATGCGCAAATCCATCTCCACCGCTAGAAAAGTATACCTAAGTACCAGGCTTAGCATCAGATCCCTGGTTTCATTTAGTAAAGGGTATGGAGCTTTATATGTTCCCTCAAAGTTTATTCCAGGATGTGACAATGTCAGTTTCGGAATAGGCAACGGTAAATCTCCCAGGGCCAACAACTGCATCTCTACAGTTTCCAGCCACCCAAACAACTTCTGGAAATTGGCCTGAAAGATGTAAACTTCAGAGCAGTTGCTTGTATTTCCTGGTCTTTTGCCGTTCGTCCGGCTCCCTGCCAGACCTCCTGCAATGAGGGCTGTGTTCTGCACGCAGCAGGTTTTTGTGGACTGAACTGAATTCTGGCTGTAAGAGTAAATAGAAAAAAAATTCTGAAGTGTTTCTCTCTCCTGGAAATAAATAAAACTTGAGCTTGGGAGGTCTTCACAGAGTCCTAACGGTTTCACCTTGCTGTGCGAAGCACTGGGGACTGTGTGTGGAAGGAAGACCCTGAGGGGAGAGAAGCGGCAGATGCACCCTACACGCCCCCCCACACACACCCCGTAAATGAAACATTCAGGAAAGGACTTCATTTGCACCAAAATCTCTTACTTTTTTACATCAGGAGTAGGGAGATATTGTCTGAAATACCTGAGTAATTATCTCTTCATTTTAGTTTTAAACACAAAATTTGTGACTTAAGAAAAAGTGATGAAGGTAAAAAGAGGTTTTTTTGTTTTGTTTTGTTTTTTTATGTGGGCCATTTTTTTTTTTTTTTTTTTTTTTTTTTTTTTTTTGTGGTACGCGGGCCTCTCACTGTTGTGGCCTCTCCCGTTGCGGAGCGCAGGCTCCGGATGCGCAGGCTCAGCAGCCATGGCTCACGGGCCCAGCCGCTCCGCGGCATATGGGATCCTCCCAGACCGGGGCACGAACCCGTATCCCCTGCATCGGCAGGCGGACTCTCAACCACTGCGCCACCAGGGAGGCCCTATGTGGGCCATTTTTAAAGTCTTTATTGAATCTGTTACAATACATCTTCTGTTTTATGTTTTGGATTTTTGGCCGCGAGGCATGTGGGATCTTAGCTCCCCGACCAGGGATCGAACCCGCACCCCCTGCATTGGAAGGTGAAGTCCGCACCACTGGACTGCCAGGGAAGTCCCAAAGGGAGTTTATCAGCTGTAACTTAGAAGCAATTCTGATGTCTGAGCACAGGGTGCAGCGGAAATGCTCTCATGACCTCAGCATCCCCATCTCCAGGACATGTCCACCTCAGGCAACCCCAAGCCTCCACCTGGGACCCGGGGCAGGGGGAGCCCCAGTGGCATGTGAGAACTGGAGGAGAAAGGCCTTGGCATTGGCGGCCCTTGGATGGGACGACCCTCCCAGTCATCCACAGCAATACTCACTCCGCTTATTAATGACCTTCTCCTCCCCACGGCCCCACCACTGAGTCGGGGGCCACCTCCCAAATAAACCACTTGCTCAGAGTTAGCTGCAGAGTCATTTGTGACATAGAGAAAAAGCTATAATTTCCTACTGATGGAACCAAGAAGGGTGTTGTTAAGAAACAGTGCCTGCTATTTGCTTCAAGAACTGTTTTTGATTGGCTTTTGTAGTATTTTCCCTGTCTCTCAAAGCCATGTGAATGTATTAAAATATAAAAATATTCTTAAAATCCAACTAACTGGCTGAAAAGTGTGCAAAAAGTTAAATGTTAGAGTTCTCAGTCCTTCTCCAAGTGGACTTGAGTGGACGCCATGATCTGGGCAATGAAGCCGCTTCCCTGTGACGATAAAAATTGCTGCTTCAGGGGCTTCCCTGGTGGCGCAGTGGTTGAGAGTCCGCCTGCCGATGCAGGGGACATGGGTTCGTGCCCCGGTCCGGGAAGATCCCACATGCCGCGGAGCGGCTGGGCCCGTGAGTCACAGCCTCTGAGCCTGCGCGTCTGGAGCCTGTGCTCCGCAACGGGAGAGGCCGCAACAGTGAGAGGCCCGCGTACCGCAAAAAAAAAAAAAAAAATTGCTGCTTCAAATTTCTGGAAACTTCTGGGAAAAAGCACATAAAATGAGTAAAGCGTAAGTACATAAGTCAATGAATTTTACACACACATATAACCCCATGTATCCAACCCCCAGATCAACATATAGAACCTTTCTGACACCCTCGCCACTCATGATTCTGACCTCTATCACCATAGTTAGGATCTTCTGTTCTCAAACCTGGTATCGTTGGGCTCACCCTTTCTAGACTCTTGTGTCTGGTTTCCTTCCCTTTCTGGTTTTCCTTTCCTGAAAATTCTTAGGGTGATAAGCTGACAATGAGCTGTCCTGTGCCTAAATGATCATAGATGCTGAGCCACTGAGTCCCATCCACGAGAGTTTGCATGAAAACGACACATACGGGGCTCAGCCTGGTCCTATAGCTGTAGAGTCCTTGGTCCTGTCATCTGCGTGACTGTGGTGGGTCACGTGGACGTGCAGGCACAGGTTCTGCCTTGTTGAAAGTTCACAGTTCGTGGCTACTGCGCTTCACCTACAGACACGAGCTGGTCATCCAGGTGCCCCCCGTTCCCCTCCCATCCCTTCTCAGAAAACAGCCTCGATTCCCATTTCCATAGCACCGTGCTGTCCAAACGCAGCCCCATCATGATTTGATTTATTCCTGTGGTGACCTTTGAGACAGATGACGGGCATGACATGGCTGATCTCCATGGTGAAGCCGAGACAGAAGAAGAGCGGGTTCCTGGCCGACATGAGGCTGTGGGGCCTGGAGGCAGGGCTGTGGAAGGGCCGTGTCTCTAACCCTGGCAGCTCTTCCCTGCCCCGCACGTCACCAGGTGGCACCCACTCCTCCGGGCACCACCCGCCAGGTCACAAGCAGCGGAGCCCCGACGCCACCTCCCCTGCCGCTCAAGGGCTGGGAGAGGCCCCAGGTAGGAGAGGCCACGTGGAGAGACAGGGACGCGGACACACGAGTGAGAAGCCACGTGAGGAGTGGCTCCTCCGGCCTCAGCCAAGAGGGTCAGACAGCGGCCCCGTCCTTCCTGCACTCCTGACCCAGAGTCACGTGCAAAAGAAAACGGCTGTTTTAACCCCCTAAGTTTTGCAATAGCTTATTACAGAGCAATAAATAACCAAAACACACCCTGGTGGGGAGGGGTGCTGCCCACCTACGTGCTCTTCTGAGCACACGATGCAGCAGGGAGCAAACACCCAACCACTGATCTCATCCCAGAAAAGGCACTAAGATCTCTGCCTGGGGCTCAGCGACATCGTGTCTTCTGCGCTCTTCCCGTCTCATCTTCAGTGACGTAAACCTCAGGAGTGGACACCGTGGAAGCTGAGAGGGGCCTCCGGTCAGGCAGCTGTGGGATCCGTCAGCTCCTCCAGCAAAGTGAAGACAGAGGCTCGAGCCTCCTTCCTTAGGAATAGCCTTGCACGTGTGCAGTGAAGGGCTTGGTAAATGACACCCTGGTAACCAATGGCTCTAATTACGGGCGAGTCTTCTCCTTTAACTTCTAGCTTGAGGCCTAAGGATAACATCCCTGGGGCTGTGTCTGAATCAGAGGCTGACGGAAGCCTTCAAGGAAAGTGATGGGTTTGTGGTCCCAGCTCACCTGGAGGCCCTGTGTTTGTGGCTCGAGCAGGACCCCTCCCTGAGGATCAGGTGAGGAAAGGGATCATCTGTGAAGTTCCTTTTGCAGCTGCAAGATGTTCGATGTCACTAGGACCTGTTTCGGCTACTTCTGCAGAACAAATACTTCAAAACTTAGTGCCTTCAAACGAGCACTTTATTTTGCTTTTACACAAAACTGGGGAGCCAGGAATTTGGCAAGAACGTGGCTGTGCGGTTTTCACTTGGGGCCTTTCACGTAGTTGTGGCCCAATGTCAGCAGAAGCCGCAGTTGTCCAAGAGCCCTGGGGCCGGACACCCGGGGGGGGGCGGGGGGCTCACTTCTGGGAGCATGGCTGGGCACGGAGCAGAGACCCTCATCCACACGGGTAACTCCTCACACGGCCTCCCACGCTGGCTCCCCCACTGAGTGTCCCAGGAGAACCAGGTGGAAACCATGATGACCCAGCTTTTAAAAAGTGAAAAATTCAGAGTTTATTTTTAAGGACAAATTGGCAGACTATATAAAAATACAGTGAATAAAATAAATTTAAAGAGCAAAATTATTTCATGAACTTTAACTTCAAAAATAAGTTACAATTTCATTAGTTATTAAATTTACTGTGAAATTATTTCTTCTTGTGTGGAGCTTTGCCAAGCTCATCCAGACCTGCCTAGATGCGTCACTTCCTTGGGCTATAACTGCCTGGGGGCAGAGGGAGGGCAGACGAGAGCAGAAGCGATGGGGCCAGGTGGGCTTGGTCACTACAGGGTGATTCTGAGTATTACTAAGGAAGGAACAGAGAGGAAAGCATTCCAGCATGGGAAATGGCTCCAGAGAAGTTGTCCCGGGTGGGAGTTCACTACTTTTACTTGGACTGAGCAGAGTGTCTGAGTGAGAAGGTAACAGAAATGCATAGTGTAGTGGAGAAGTCAGGAGAAGAGGGAAGAGGGTGGTTCTTGGCACTGAGCCATGTGGCTTTGGGGAAACACTCAAGGAAGAGCCAGCAGGGCTCCCCACCCCCCGTCCCTCCACCATCACCACATCGACCTCCTGAGTCCCCAGCCTTGGTCTCCAGCTCGAGACATGGCACTTTATTTTTCTATTTTCCTAGGAATTAAATTCTAAGAAGATGGCATTAAAATTGCATTTTCAAAAGAACATTTCATAAACAGAACTGTAAGGAAATGGGAAATTAAAAGAAACATTTTCTTATTCAAAGGGAAGAGAATGAGAGCAGTGAAATTGCATTAATAAAGGTCACATGGGCCTGTTTCTCATGGATTCTTCTATCTCCTTAATTTGTCCTAACTTACTCTGATTCCCTGTCCAGAAATTAAGGGCTTACTACAAGCCTTTTGGGTGACTATACACTTTGGCAGCGAAATCAATAATTAAAAATATATATATATTCCTCTTCCACCTAAAAAACAAAGAAAGAAAACGGGTCTACAGTATCTGCGTCAGTGGCTGGCCTGGGCCTTGTCTCCAGCTGAACAAGTCATGTGGCTTCTAAACGATAAAGACCGTTTCTGGATAATTGAGGTTCTCTTCTTCAAGGAACAAGCAAGGACTCGAGAGTGGAGCCGGGGAATCCTCTTTCCTCCAGGACAGAGGCGAGGTCGGCAGCGCGGGGCCCCTCCGTCCCAGTCCGCCTGCTGGCTGCGCAGTCCTCATGCTGCTCCTCCCCGGGCCGGCTTCACTCTGGTCCGTGAAGGGCAAGAGGCTCAGCTGGTGCCGAGTGAAATCGCCAGGTCCTTCTTTCTGAACCCCAGAAATGAGGGGCCTCAGGAGGAGGCAGCATGAGGCAGATGTTAGTTACGGTACCTAAAATCAGACGCTGGGCCTCCACATCCGGCTCGCCTACCTCACTTTTGTTTCCTTGTCACTGAATCGGGACCACTAAGGTGGGGCTGAGGGAGTTTCCTAAGACAGTCACCGAAAGTGCCTCACAGTAAATCCTGGCTGCTGTGCCTCTCGGGCGGGACCGGCCTGGCGGCTGGCAAGCACGGAGCCCTCCCTCGGGAGGGGCCGCCCGGCTCCAGCGTCTCCCAGAGCCCGGAGCCAGACTGAACGACAGCCCTGGGCTCCCGAGGCCTCTCCCTTCTTCCTGCCCTGACAGAGGCTGGTCATCCAGCGCCGTCCTGCCCTCCGGGCTTGGCCTCCAAATCCTTGCAACGTGGCCTTCCAAGAAGGTTCGACCAGCGGGTCACAGACAGCCACGGCCTAGGAGGCAGGCCTGGGGGGCTGCGAGGCCGCTAAGCATCCCCGCCCGCGGGCGAGGCAGGCAGCCCTGCAGCAGGCCGCCCTCCGCCGGCCCGGGCTGCACACCAGGACTATCAACACCCTGGTGGTACCGAGAAAACACCAGCTGCTGCGGAACCCGCGGGGAAACTTGCCCAGTGACAACATCACGACGTCCGCCGGTCTCACACAAGCCGGTTACAGCCGCCCACACGCAGTGCGGAAACCGCCTTCCGCGGTCTTCCACGGAGGCGGAGGCGGGGCGATGAACCGTCCTGCCCGCACCGTGCCTCTCGGTCTCCTCTTCCGGTTCCCCGCGTTCTCGTACTTTACAAGCTGCAGAGAGAGCGCACTGCATAAAGAAACAAAGCAGGATGTGAGCCTCTGAGGGATGAAAACCTTAAAGCAATCAGCTAAAGTGCCCTCAGTTATAACAAGGCACATTCTCAGGAGAAGCGTGGGTTGCTTTGTGGGTTTAACGCAGCTTCGTTTTCTGCAGTCACATTACGTCCAACTTGGTTGTTGATTCATAAAGGCATTTGAGTTAAAGCTCAGTGTTTACTTCATGTATAATCATCTGAGTACTCTGTGATGGGCTGGTTGAGTTTACCAGAACAAAGCACAAGGACGGCACAGCTTTTCCTGTCCCCCAGCAGACGGTAAACCCTCCGAAGCCCATGAAAGTCTCCAGTTCTCAGGGTTGTTTCTCCTCAAAGGTCGAGCGCTGCCTTGCACGCACTGGGTACTGACTGGTTGCTAACCAGTTGGACATTCAGGTTTTCTAAATTTCATGATCCTCCGAAGATGGGGTGGGGGTGGAACGTTGCACATCAATATGCAGCAAATACTGCATATTGAAGTCTCGACCCTCACCGTAGTGGGTGGCAGAAATGTGGGTTACGGCCCGCCCCTGACGCCTTTTCAACCCAGCTGAGAGGGGCGGACCTAAAGCAATCAGACAGCTGCGCACATCTGCGTGTGATTAACTGTCAAAATGAGTGGGACAGACTCCAGCCATCATCTCTGCTGGACGGTCAGTCAGACCAGGTCCTAGCAGTGTTCTCCTCGCTGCCTTGCAGCTTCTGCACAGCTATACGGGGCGGTGAGATGGGACAGTGATGGGAGGGGGACAGCGGAGCCCCTGGGTTCTGGAAATGCCCTTGATCTGGTTCCCCAGCTGTTTACATACGCAAAACTTGTCAGCTGGACACTTGTGCGTTGTGCCCGTAGCTGTGTGTGATTTATGCCTCAATTTTTAAAAGTAAAGAGGGAAATGGTGTTTTTAAAGTACGGCCACGTGCACCATTTAGTTCATTCTGGAAACTTGTATATTCCCGCCACACAAAAGCCTTGCTGGCACCTGGCAGTATCCCCGGGGAAGTGACTGGCCACTGCCATACTTTTTCTCTCAGGTGAAGGGCTGACACCAGATTGCAGGTTGTAAGTCACATTGCACAGTGAGGGTAAGACCCTGCTTTGATAACAGGCTGCTTTCTCTGCTTGCAGGTGTGAAAACAGCCCTGAGCTTTTGTCCTTTAAAGATGCATAATAAAATAAATTATAGTAAAGGAAGTTTTTTCCAGCTTTGAAAGCATAGAAGGTAAAAAGCCTCATTTTGTTCCATTCAAGACTATAAATAAATAAGAAAACGCAGCTGAATCTAATTTTAAGTATCGGTTTAGCTTGCTTCCAGAGTGTTGGAGGTATCCAGAATAACCTATGAGCCTGTCTACCAGCTCACTGTACAAGTGGGAAGGCTTATGTCCAAGAGGTAAAATGATGATACCGTGGTCACGTGGCAGGACCGAGACAAAATTCCTGGATTCCAAGGCCCTTTTTTCTCAGCTACCACAGCTTACTTAGGGATTGGGCAGCTTTGTCCTTAGTGAGAGGGAAGCTTTAAGTAGCCACTAGCAGTACGAGGTCTCGGGAAAGCCTTATGTAGTTGTGGACAGTGACTGACAAAATATTCTGTGTTCAGTGTGTGACTCGCAGGACCCTCTCCCCTCCCTTTTCCAAAGTGCATCTAGAATTATGGAAAGGACCTCATAACAGAAATTAGAGAATAGGAAAAAAGAATAAACAACAGCAAATATACAGCAATATTTTAATGAAAGGAACTAGGACCAAACTTTCCAATATTTTTGTTAATACCTCTGGTTTTGTGTGTAAAAGGAGTCAGGGATGGAGAATCATTAGGCAAGAAAATCCTGCACTTTCCTGTGGTGCTTCAGATGCTGCTGGGAGAACATTGGTAACCATCCAAAGGGGCCTTGAGTCATTAATTATCCTCCACTCTTCACTTTAGAAGCAAACTTTTAAATTTGCCAGTTTCCTCCCCAGAGTCTCATTTCTGCTGAATATACTGTTAAAAACATTTCTTTATTTCATCTTCCTTTAAACTTACTCATGTTCTTTTCTTCTCCCTAAAAAAAGACGGAAACAAGCCATTCAAAAGGCAGCACCATCTCTCAGATCCTGTGCGTGTGAGGTCTGTCCACGCCGCGGTCAGGGCTGCCTCTGTGAAAGAAACACCAGACGGGGCCCTTCTCAAAACCTTCCAGCCCTTTGCCCATGGGGCTCAGCAAATCCCACCCCGCGCTGTGGCCCCCGGGTCCTCCAGATCTGCTCCCCGGTCCCAGCCCCATGCTCTGCCGCCCCCCCCCCCACCCTACCCCGGCCCTTCACTGCCCAGTCCCTCATCTCTGCCCTCCCGGTCTCTCCCTTTTCTCCTTCTGGCCCTCCTCTCTGGACCAGTCACCCCGTCAGTGCCCTCTGGGTACCCCCACCTGCCTCCCCGCCAGCCAGCTCTAAGGGAAGGACCCCGATCTGGCACAAAGCAGACACGTGACAAGCCGAGGCTCCGCCGTGGACGTGGATGGAGTGATGAGCATCCTCCCTCCCCACCCTCCCAGGGCCCTGCGGCAGGGCGCGCGCTGCCCAGGCTTCTCCTCTCAGAGAGGAAGGGTCTGAGTTACCAATTCATGTTAGACATGGGTGCTTTAACACCTGTCACCCGCACCCCAAAGCCGGGGCCTGGCGTAGACCGCAGCTTCTCCTCGCAAGAGCTGCCGGCTATGCCTCTGCAGGTCCCGCCCAGCCTGGTGAGGGAAAGCTGGCACAGGGGACACTCCCCTGGGCCCCCTCATGCCCAGCTCCCCACTCTGTTGGGTGAGGACCCCGGCCTGGCCTGGCACTAAACTCTGCTTAGATGGGTGGAGGGTCTCCATTTTTCCCTCAGCAAGGAAAAACAAGATACTTGCCAAGCCTGGGGGTCAGGGCAGCCTCTCCTGTAGCCGGGACCCTGGAGCTGAGACGGGAAGAAGGCGAGGTGCTCACCTGGGGCTCGGTGGGACCTCAGATGGCCCAGTCAGAAGGAGCAGCAAGGCTTGCACGTAGCAGCAGCGTTAGGCCAGCGCTGGAGAAGCCGGTGAGGGTAGGGAGGGGCCAGATCACCTGTGGCTTTAAAGGTACAGTGACTGTGGAATAAGTGCAAACCAGGACAGGTCTGAGAATGCAAGGGGCACTGGTAACTGGTGCTGGGGCAGCGGGAGGGGCAGACGCTGGCTCAGCTTGTGGTGCTGAAAGGCGTGTAGGTGGGCAGCGAAGAAGGGTGCAGGGCGGGGAGGTGTCGTGCGTGGTCACTGTGCATTTTGAAAGTGAGTCTGGCGGGTGTCAGCAGCGCCTGTGTCTGCAGACCTCCCCCCACCGCCCTCCGCCCCGTCCCTGCAAGGAGCTCATCATCAGGGCTGTCCTTCGAGCTCTGCAGGGACTCCGGGCTCACGCGCTCTCCTGTCACGGCCCCAACCACCTGCGTGCCCTGCGCGGTGCCTCCCCCGGGTCACACCGTCAGCACCCTGACTCTCACGGGGGCCTCGGGTAAGGCCCCCACGTCACTAGATCTTAGCTTTCTAAGCCGATGATGAGTTTCCGTCGAAGGCTGTGCCTCTGCAGTGGCTCTGTTGACGGTTTTAGAGGGTAGGTCTTTACGGTGGGGAACTGTTTGCTGCATCTCAGGGTGCTGTGCCCCGGCCTCACTGCGCTGAGGCTCACAAGCCCCGCCCTTGCTGCACACAGCCTTGGGGGGGGCGGCTCCACCCGAGACAGCCAGTGGTCTGAGGCCTGCGCCCCCCTCCCTCACGGTCCGTCATCCTGGCGGCCAGCGAAAGCGAAACTGCCTCCCAGGTGGACCCTAGAGCTGGGGCTGAGGAAGAGGGTGCGGGGAGGAGGGCAGGCGCGCAGGGCAAGTTCTGCCTGTCGGGACGTCAGCTTCCGAAAGGCGGCCCCTGACCCCGACCCAACGTCCTGGGTAGAAGCGGCACTGAACCCTCGCCGGTCCCTTTACAGAAATATGTGTGACTCAGGCACCCGAGACGCTAACCGCCACGGAGAGGCTTGTGAAAGAAGAGCTGAGGAGATGGCAGCTTAACGTGGAAGCAGCTGCCTCGTGTGGCAGTGACCGACAGGCAGGAGAGGCCCTCGGAGCCCCCGGGGCCCCTCTGACGGCTGCCCAGCCTGGGCAGCTCGGGCGCAAGCAGGCAGCTGCGGGGGCAGTCAAGGCACCGTTCGGGGTAATTTAGAGCAAGAGGTGACAAGAACACGTCCAGATTGCAGAGCGTGCGTCGGGAAGCCAAATGGACTTAGAAGGTGCGTTGGAAGCTTTGCTCTGCGCTCCCCCTTGCCTCCCGCTGGGAACGATGCACGGTCTGCGCTAGTCCTGAGGATTCCACCAAACGGAGTCAGTGGAACGGATGCAAAAGGCACCATTCAGTCGAGGTCCCTACACTCTCCAGGCTCTTAATCTTCAGCTTTTTTCTTTAATTCATCAGCTCTGGAAAGTCAGCCTGCCATGTAAAACGCTAAAGCTACAACTACCAAGGCTTTCCTGGTCTTAAAAAAGTACAGAACATCTCATTGCTTTGTCACTTAATCTGCTGATTGGTTAATCAGTTGATCCGTTTTCTCTGAACTTAACCAAATGTTGAGTAAATGTTGGAGTCCATCTGATTTATACTCTGGAAAGTACAGTGAAAGGTAATCCAGTACATTTATGAAGATATCATGCTCTATTCCACCCAGCTCTGGCTTCCAGTTTCTAATTCGGGGTGTGGGGAGCTTGGAAGCCATTGCTCCTGCCTTCATAGCAAGAAAAAGCTGAACAACCTGGACATCAAAAACTCATCTGACACATCAGAAAACTGAGGTCAGAGGGCAAACCCATGGCCCCCCAAATGAGAGACAGACCTGCTGGTACAGAGAACCACAGCTAACCAGACAAAAGCTCAGGTGCAGACACCTTCGTGGGAACCAGGGCTGGGGTGGGAAAACCTAATCTGTAATTTATTAATTGATGAAGGTTCACTGTGGACAAAGTTGAGAGTTAAAAACTCCAGGGGGGGCCCGGCACCAGGGGGGCCTCACACTTTTGTGACTTTTACCTTCAGGAGTGGACCAGGTGCTCACGGTGAAAATCCCTTCGTGCTTCCAGCAGTGGGTGGAAAGAAGGAATCATTTGTCAGTGCTCCAGAGCACCCTGTTCCTACCAAGGCCTGCCTCTGGGGGAGCTGGTCAACCAGAGCCTGACCTACCTGCAGGCAGGGAAATACTCAACTCCAGCGCCCTCTGGCCACCCCATCCTGCTTAAGGGGAAGAAGAAAACAGAAACACTTGTGAAGTTCAGTCCAGGGACGTGGGCTTCCGTAAAGACTGAGGCCTCTCACAGGCCTGTAAGCCCCCTCCCCACACCTCACCTCTGCCTCATCAGTAGGACCCCTGTACAACAGCGGGGAAATACACTGAAAGACCTGCACACCTCAGACCTTTTTAAAAAAAGAAATCTCTAAGGAAAGCCAGAGACAACAGAGGAGGAGAAAACCAAGGGCACAAGAGGAAATTTTAGCCTCCAATACCTACAGCTACAGCAAACAGTAAACGTAGCCCAACTCCTAGCCACATGATCCTAAAAACTAATACCAAAGACCAGTTTATCTTAGGTTTGGGGGTTTTTGTTTTGTTTTGTTTTGTTTTTTGCGGTACTTGGGCCTCTCACTGTTGTGGCCTCTCCCGTTGCGGAGCACAGGCTCCGGACGCGCAGGCTCAGCGGCCATGGCTCACGGTCCCAGCCGCTCCACGGCATGTGGGATCTTCCCGGACCGGGGCACGAACCCGTGTCCCCTGCATCGGCAGGCGGACTCTCAACCACTGCGCCACCAGGGAAGCCCTACCTTAGTTTTTTAACCAAGTACATCATGTCCAACTTTTAACCAAAAAATTACAGGACAAACTACAAGACAAAACTCAAAGTTTGAAGAGGCAAAGTAAGTGTCACTGGAATTATCAAACATGGAAATTAAGACAACTGTGATTAATATGCTAAGGACTCTAAGAGAGAAGAGGACAACACACAAGAACACACAAGTAATACAAGCAGAGCATGGAAATTCTGTGAAAGAATCAAAAGGAAAGCCTGGAGAATTAAACACCATTAACAGAAATGAATGTTTTTGATGGGCTCATCAGTAGTCCGGACATGGCTGAGAAGGAATCAGTGAGCTTGAAGAAATGTCTATAAAAATGTCCCAAACTGAAATGCAATGAAAAAAAAAGAATGAAAGAGATGGAAGAGAAGCTCCAGGAACTGTGGGGCAATTACAGAAGGTATAACATGCACATGATGGGAAGAGCAGAAGAAGAAAAGGAAAGAGAGAAATGAACAGGAAATATTTGAAGCAGTTAGGACTGAGAATTTTTCAAAACTAATGATGGACACCAAAGATCCAGGAAGATCAAGAACACCAAGCAGAGTGTGTACCAAAAAAGTCTACACAGAGGCATATCATATTCAATTGCAGAAAATCAAAGACAAAGAAAAAGTCTTGAAAGAAGCCACAGGCAAAAACTCTCTTACATATAGAGCAGCAAAGACAAGAATTACACCTGACACGTCTTCAGAAACCATGCAAGGGAAAAAGCTTCCATTGTGGACTCAAATCAAGATGGCAGAGTAGGAGGACATGGAACTCGCCTCCCCCGACAAACAGGTCAAAAGTGCATCTATGTGTGGAGCAATTCTCAGGGAAAACTAACTGGAAACCGTACAACCCAGGCTGTGAGAAAGATCCTCATGGAATCAGGTAGGAAGGGAAGAGAAGCGATCAGGCCAGGACCTATGCCCCTAGAGAGGCTCAGAGGGAAGGGCAATTACTCAGGCAGAGACCCTCCCTGGGGCATGAGCAGATCGAGCCACATATTGAGCACCTCAGTCCTGGGGTCCGACTAAGGAAAGAAAGCCCCTTTGGCTGGTTGGAAGACCAGTGGGACTAACGGGAGGGCTGTGGGAAGCCTGGACTCTTGTGAGGAGCTTGTGAGGGGGAACAGATGCATGCTGGCTCCTGAAGCCGGGGCTGGGGTGTGGGCAGCGAGGGTGGTTTGAAATAGTGGCTAGCTGACTGCCCAGGCGCGTGCCCCAGCCCGAGCCCAGCAAACACTCTGGCACGACTTGCCTCACATGGCAGCTCCACACAGCAAGGGCTGCCCTGACCAAGGAAGAAGCTTGGCCGAAAGACGTGGAGGAAGCTCAAACCCTATGCAGCATCTGGGCAGGAGGGGCACAGCCATTGCTGGTGTTTGCACAGGCAGTGACCAGAAGCAGACCAGATCAGTGGGCAGACTGCCACAGTCCATGTCCAGACCCTCGCTGAAAACCCACACCAGCCCCTCTTGCTCCAGGACTGCTCCGTCCTGGGCCCCCCTCTGGTGCCAGTGCTGGGAGGGGGAAGAGCATACATTTAAAGGAAACTGAGCCAGCTCAGACCTGAACCTCAGGGCTCCTATGCCAGCAACCTGGAAGCTGACCCTAGCCCTGATAGCATGGTGATGCCCCTGAGCAGAGGGAGAACCCTGCCTCACAGCTGGCCCCAGCCCTAGCCCCTCCTTCTCCAGCCCCACCTCCTACCAAGGGGACAGCTGCCAGCACACCCTGAGGAAAGACATGACGTGTTCACATCAAATCCAGCTCTCCCACCAAAGCCACTGGGCACACGCAGACTCTATAGGGATGCTCCCACATAAGGACACCCTTCAAGACTGCCAAAGGAAACTGTTTCACCTAATTTCATAGAGAGAGAAAGATAAGCAAAATGAGAAGAGAGAGGAATTTGCCTCAACTGAAAGAGCAAGAAAAAAACTCTGAAGAAACAACAAATGAAACAGAAATAAACAATTTACTAGATAAAGCATTCAAAGCATTAGTAAGAAGAATGTTAAGTGAATTAGGGAAAAGACTAGATAAACACAGTGAGAATTTTAACAAGGAGTAGAAAATATTGGGTTGGCCAAAATGTTTGTTCGAGTTTTTCCATAAGATGTTAAAACCCAAACGAACTTTTTAGCTAGCACAATATTAAAAAGAACCAATCAGAAGTGAGGAATACAATAACTGAAATGAAAAACACACTAGAAGGAATGAACAGCAGATTGGGTGATACAGAAGAACATATAAGTGATCTGGAAGAGAGAATAATGAAAATCACACAATCAGAACAGCAGAAAGAAAAACAAGTTTTAAAAAAGTAAAAGTTTAAGGGGTCATTGGGATAGTATCAAGCATACCAACATTCACATGATAGGGTCCCAGACGGAGAAGAGAGAGGAGGTCAGAAATTTATTTAGTGAAATTATGGCTGAAAACTTCCCAAGCTGGAAGGAGGAAACAAATATCCAGGTACAGGAAGCACAGAGGGTCCCAAACAAGATGAACCAAAACAGACCCACACCAAGACATATCATAATTAAAATGGCAAAAGTTAAAGAGAGAATTCTAAAGGCAGCAAGAGAAAAACAAAGAGATATACAAGGGAACCCCCATAAGGCTATCAGCTGGTTTTTCTGCAGAAACTTTGCAGGCCAGAAGGGAGTGGCATGATATACTTAAAGTGCTGAAAGGGGAAAATCTGCAACCTAGGATACTCTACCCAGCATGATTATCATTTAGAAAGGAAGGAGAGATAAAGAACTTTTCAGACAATAAAAAATCTAAAAGATTTCGTCAATACCAAACCTATCCTAAAAGAAATGTTAAAGAGTCTTCTCTAAGTGGAAAAGAAAAGGCTATAGGAAGAAGTGTCTACAGGAAAGGAAAAATCCCACCAGTAAAGGCAAGTATAGAGCAAAGGCTGAGAATCAACCACTTAAATAAGTTAGTATGAAGATCAAAAGACAAAAAAATGTAAAATCAAGAATAACTACAGGGACTTCCCTGGTGGTCCAGTGGCTAAGGCTCCATGCTCCCAATGCAGGGGGCCCAGGTTCAATCCCTGGTCAGGGAACTAGATCCCACATGCATGCCGCAACTAAGAGTTCGCATGCCGCAACTAAGAGTTCACATGCCGCAACAAAATCCTGCAAGCAGCAATGAAGATACCACGTGCCACAACTAAGACCCGATGCAGCCAAATAAATTAAAAAATAATAATAATAACTATAAACTGTAAAGGGATAAACATGAAGATGTATAAAATGACATCAAAAACACAAAGTCTGGGGGAAGGGAGTAAAATATATAGAACTTTCAGAATGTGTTTGAACTTAAAGGACGACCTGTTTAAAACAAATAGTTATAGGTCAGGATATATGAACCCCATGGTAACCACAAATCAAAAACCTATAATAGATACACAAAAACAAGAGAGAAAGGAACACAAGCATACCACTTCACCGCCAAACCACAAGAATAAAAACAAAAAAGAAGAAAAGAAAAGGGAAAAACAAAACCAGAAAACAACTAACAAAATGGTAATAAGCATATACTTAGAAATAATTACTTTAAATGTTGTCAACTTAAAAAAATGCACAACGTGAGAAGTGCGAGTTAAGTATAATTTGGGGCAAAATGAGGACTGCAGCCCGGAAGACAGCATCCCAGATAGCTCTGAGAAACCGCTCCAAAGAGGCAGGGAGAAGGTCAGTATATACGTGATTTTGGTGAAGGGGGAATACATGCAATCAAGCACATATTTTTTACAGAAGATTTCTGCTAGTCTCGTGCAGGTTACTGCTAGTCATGAGGACCAGGCATCACCATGAAGAATTTTAGTGCTTTTCTAGGTATGAGGAGATACAAGAACTGGGCTCATAAAATTGGCTCCTGAAAATATCTAACTATCTGAAGGCCTGTTCTGCCAGTTTTTCCCAAGCACAGAGGGCCTCATTTCAGCTGTCCAACCTGAACTCCTTTCAGGGGGTGTTGAAAGTCAGCAGCTGCAGCAGCACACGATCTAATCCTTGTAGATGAAGGTGGCAAATGCCAATGGAAAATGCCAGTTTGTAGTTGACAATGTCAATGGACTAAATGCACAAATCAAAAGACATAGGGTGGCTGATTGGATAATTATTAGAGAAATGCAAGTCAAAACTAAAACGAGGTACCACCTCACACCAGTCAGAATGGCCATCATCAAAAAGTCTACAAGTAATAAATGCTGGAGAATGTGTGGAGAAAAGGGAACCCTTCTACACTGCTGGTGGGAATGTAAACTGGTACAGCCATTATGGGGAACAGTATGGAGGTCCCTTAAAAAACTAAAAATAGAACTATTGTATGATCCAGTAATTCTCCTCCTGGGCATATATCCAAAGAAAATGAAAACACTAATTCGAAAAGATACATGCACCCCAATCTTCATAGTAGCATTATTTACAATAGCCAAGATATGAAAGCAACCTAAGTGCCCATCAACAGATGAATGGATAAAGAAGATGTGGTATATATATGCAATGGACTATTACTCAGTTATATAAAAAAAATGAAATTCTGCCAGTTATAACAACGTTGATGGACCTGGAGGGTATTATGCTTAGTGAAATATGTCAGACAGAAAAAGACAAGTATATAATATCACTTATATGTGGAACCTAAAAAAGTAAAGCAAATGAATTAAAAACAAACAAACAAACAAAAAACAGAAACAGACTCACAGAGATGGAGAATAAACTAGTGGTTACCAGTGGGGAAAGGGAAATGGGGAGGGGCAATATAGGGGTGGGGATTAGGAGACACAAACTACTATGTATAAAATATAATAAGCAATAAATATATATTGCACAGCACAGGGAAATATAGCAATTATTTTGTAATAACTTTAAATGAAGTATAATTTATAAAAATATTGAATCACTATATTGTACACCTGAAACTAATATGATATTTTAACTATACTTCAATTACAAAAAGAAACTATGCAAGCAAAAAGAAAGTAGAGGGAAATATTTAAAGTTTTGAAAGAAAAAAAAAA
Source organism: Hyperoodon ampullatus (assembly GCF_949752795.1). Taxonomy (NCBI): domain Eukaryota; kingdom Metazoa; phylum Chordata; class Mammalia; order Artiodactyla; family Ziphiidae; genus Hyperoodon; species Hyperoodon ampullatus. Next base: position 108,781,498 of record NC_136922.1, on the reverse strand, counting down.
CCCCATCAACCTAGAATTCTGTTTCCAGCAAATTAACTTTCAAAAGTAAAGGAGAAATAAAGACTTTCTCAGACAAGCAAAATGGAGGGAGTTTGTTGGAAACAGTCCTGCCTTGCAAGAAATGTTAAAGTAAATTATTCAAAGAAGGCAAGGAATAAATTCTTATAGGTTAGACATCTGAATCTCCATAAAGAAAAGAATAGTGTTAAAGAAGGAACAACTGAAGGTAAAATAAAATCTTTTATTTATTTTTATTTCTAATTGATCTAACAGGTAACAATTTGCTCAAAATAGTAAAAGAAACAGTGTATTTTGCTATAGCTGATGGATGAGTAAATTGAATGACAAATTATAAAGGACAGAAGGATTTGTGTGGGATACTTCATTATAAGGTACTTGTGTTATTTTTGGTTTACTGTTGGTTTTTTTTTTATAACTTTGTGAAATAAAACTTACTCAAAAGGACACTTCTATACTTTAACAGTTTCCCCCAAAAGACTTGTTAAAATTTCAGTGTTAGAACCAGAGTAGGGCTTGAGAGATTGTCTTGGCCAACTTTATTATTTTACAGATGGAGACTCCCAGGCCTGAGAGAGAAGGGCCACATAGTAAAGCCAGTCCCCATCTGGGATGCAAACCCAAAGCTCTTGACTTCAGTGAGTTTTCTTTCCTTGTGTTTTGACTGTCTTGTGGTTACACCTATGCAGGGATGTGTCCTCTTTCATAATATAGCATTATTTGAAAGTGGACTTGAATAGTTGTAAATGTATATTATATACTCAAGGGCTACCACTAAAAAGTAATTTTTAAAAAGTATAATTGACATGCTAAGAGAGGATAAAATGAAACCACATAAAATGCTAAATTAAACCCAGAGAAGAATAGTGTGGAAGACCAAAAAACAAACAAACAAAAACACCCAAAAAAGGCAAGGAATAGAAAACAGTAACAAAAATGGTAGATTAATCCAACTGTATCAATAACCACTTTAAATATCAATGATCTTAATATACACCAATTAAAAGGCAGAGATTGTCAGAGTTGATTAAAAAACAAGGCCCAACTATAGGTTGTGTACAAGAAACTCCCTGGTGGCACCGCCTGCCAATGATGGGTTCAAGCCCTCGTCCGGGTAGACCCCACATGCCTCAGAGCAGCTAAGCCCGTGCGCCACAACTACTGAGCCTGCACTGTAGAGCCCGTGAGCCACAATGACTGAAGCCCGCGCACCTAGATCCCATGCTCCGCAACAAGAGAAGCCACTGCAATGAGAAGCCCGCACACCGCAACAAAGAGCAGCCCCTGCTCGCCGCAACCAGAGAAAGCCCATGTGCAGCAATGAAGACCCAACGCAGCCAAAAATAAATAAATAAATAAATTAAAAATAAATAAATACATAAAGATACAGCTAGATTAAAAGGAAAGGAAAGGAGAAAGATACGTCATGCTAACACTAATCAAAAGAAAGCTTGAGTAGTTATTTTAATTTCAGACAAAGCAGACTTCAGAACATGGAAAATTATCAAGAATAAAGAGGGGCATTACGTAATCATTAAAGGGTAAATTCTGAAAGAATATATAACAATCCTGAATGTGTATGTGCATAGCAACAAAGCACCAAAATACATCAGGCAAAAACTGATAGAACCTCAAGGCAAAGTAGCTGAATCTGCTATTTCTGTTGGACTTCAATACTCCTCAGTGAGTGGTTGGTAGATCAAGCAGGCAGGTAATCAGTAGAGACATAGTTGAACTGAACAACACCATACATCAACTGGATCTAATTGACATTTATAGAATATGTCATTCAACAACAGCAGAATACACATTCTTCTCCAGGTTACCTGGAACATTCACCAAGATAGATCACATTCTGGGCCATAAAACACACTTTAGGGCTTCCCTGGTGGCGCAGTGGTTGAGAGTCTGCCTGCCGATGCAGGGGACACGGGTTCGTGCCCCGGTCTGGGAAGATCCCACATGCCGCGGAGCGGCTGGGCCCATGAGCCATGGCCGCTGGGCCTGCACGTCCGGAGCCTGTGCTCTGCAACGGGAGAAGCCACAACAGTGAGAGGCCTGCGTACCGAAAAAAACAACAACAACAACAAAAAAAAAAAAAACACTTTAACAAATTTAAAATAATAGAAATAGAGTGTGTGCTCTCAGACCACAGTGAAATTAAACTAGAAATCAGTAACAAAAAGATAGTTGGAAAACCACCAAATTTGGAGAGATTAAACAACATACTTCTAAATAACATGTAGATCTAACAGAAGTTTTGTGAGAAATTTAAAAATATTTTGACCTAAATGAACATAAAATACAACTAATGAAATTTTCAAGATACAGGGGAAACAGTGCTTAGAGGGAAATTTACAGCATTGAATGCATATTTTAGAAAAGAAGAAAGCTCTAAAACCGGTCATCTAAGCCTGCACTTTAGGAAACTGGAAAAAGAAGTGCAAATGAAACCCAAAATAAGCACAAGAAAATAAATATAAAATTTAGAGCAAAAATCAAAGAAATGGAATACAGAAAACTGATAGAAAAAAATCAATGAAACCCCAATGCTGTTTTTTTGCAAAGATCAATAAAATTGATAAACTTCTAGGCAAGTTAACTCTGTGAGTTAACTAAGGAGAGAAGACACAAATTACTAATATCAGAAATGAAAGAGGGGCTATCATTATTGATTCCATGGACATTAAAAGGATAACAAATATTATGAACAACTCTGTGCCCACAAGTTTGATAACTTAGATGAGATTAAGCAATTTCTTGAAAGACACAATCTATCAAAACTCACATAAAGAGAAATGGATAGGGCTTCCCTGGTGGCACAGCGGTTGAGAGTCCGCCTACCAATGCAGGGGACATGGGTGCGTGCCCAGGTCCGGGAAGATCCCACGTGCCGCGGAGCGGCTGGGCCCGTGAGCCATGGCCGCTGAGCCTGCGCATCCGGAGCCCGTGCTCTGCAACGGGAGAGGCCACAACAGTGAGAGGCCCGCGTACCGCAAAAAAAAAAAGAGAGAGAAATGTATAATCTGAATAGGTCTATAACTATTAAAGAAATTGAATCAATAATTAATACCCTTCCAATACAAAAGCACCAGGTCCAAATGGGTTGATTGGTAAATTCTACCTATCATTTAAGGAAGACAGTATACAAATATTCTACAATCTCTTCCAGGAAATAGAAGTAGAGGGAATATTGCTAACTCATTCTATGAGGCCATCATTACCCTAATGACAAAACTAGACAAAGACATTGCAAGTAAAGAGAATTACAGACTAATATCGCTCATGAACACAAATGCAAAAATATTCAACAAAATATTAGCAAATCAAATTCAACAATGTATAAAAAGAAACATGCACCACAAACAAATGAGGTTTATTCCAGGTATGCAAAGCTGGTTCAACATTTGAAAATCAATTAATATAACCTTTCACATCAACAGGCCAAAGTAGAAAAATTGTATTCTCACATAAAGTAGATGCCAAAAAAGCATTTAACAAACCCAACTCCCATTCATGATGAAAACTCTTAACAAAGTAGAAATTGAGGAGATCTTCCTCAATTTAATAAAGAATATCTAGGGAAAAAAATACCTACAGCTAATATTATACTTAATGATCAGAAACTAGATGCTTTCTTGCTAAGATCAGAAAAAAGGTAAGGATGTCCCCTCTCACCACTCTTATTTAACATCATATTGGAGGTCCTAGCTAATGCAACAAGACAAGAAAAGGTATACAGATTAGGAATGAGGAAATAAAACTGTATTTTTCACAAGTGACATCACTGTCTATGTAGAAAATTCCAAAGAATCAACAAGAAGAAAAGATCACTTGAAACTAATAAGTGATTACAGCAAAGTTACAGGAAAGGAGCTTAGTATATAAAAGTCAATTGCTTTCTTACATACCAGTAACAAACAACTGAGACTTGAAATTAAAAACACAAAATACTAGTAACATTAGCACAAAAAATCTTGAATTACTTAGATATAAATCTGTACATCAAACAAAATATGTACAAGATCTATATAAGGAAAACTACTGAATTCGGATGAATGAAACCAAAGGAGAACTAAATATCAACAAATGGAGTGATATCCTATGTCCATGGGTAGAAAGACTCGATATTGTCAAAATGTCAGTTCTTCCCCACTCGATCTATACATTCACTGCAATCCCAATTTAAATCCCAGCAAATTATTTTGTGGATATGGACAAACCGATTCTAACATGTATATGGAGAAGCAAAAGACCCAGAATAGCCAACACAATACTGAAAGAGAAGAACCAAATCAGAGGACTAACACCACCAGACTTCACAACTTACGATAAAGCTACAGTAATCAAGACCATATGATATTGACAAAGTAATTATCAAATAGGTCAGTGGAACAGAATAGAGAACCCAGAAATAGACCCTCACAAACACAGTCAACTGATCTTTGACAGAGGAGCAAAAGCAATTCATGTTAGTCTTTTCAGCAAATGTTGCTGGAACAACTGGACATCCACATGCAAAAAAGTGATTCTAGACACAAATCTTATACCTTTCACAAAAATTAACTCAAAATGGATCATAGACCTAAATGTAAAATGCAAAACTATAAACTCCTAGGAGAAAACCTAGGAGAAAATCTTGGTGACCATGGGTTTGGTGATGACTTTTTAGATGTAACACCAAAAGCACAATTCAGGAAAGAAAAAATTGGTAAGTGGAACTAACAATTTAATTTTAATAAAAAATTAAAAACTTCTGCTCTGAGAAAGACACTGTTAAGAAAATGAGAAGATAAGCCACAGACTAGGAGACAATATTTGCAAACCACTTATCTGATAAAAGACTAGAATCCAAAACGTACAAAAAATTCTTAAAACTCAGCAATAAGAAAACAAATGACACAATTTTTAAAAATCAATAAAAGATCTGAATAAACATTTCACCAAATTAGATAGTCAGATAGCAAATAAGCATATGAAAAAATGTTCCACCTCATATGTCATCAGGGAAATGCAAATTAAAAGAATGAGACACCACTATACAAACATTAGAATGTCCAAAATCCAGAGCACTGACAACACCAACTGCGGGTGAGGATATGGAGCAGCCGGAACTCTCATCCATTGCTGGTGGGAACTCAAAGTGGTGCAGCCACTTTTGAAGAGTTTGGCAGTTCCTTACAAAACTAAATGTACTCTTACCATAAGATCCAGCGGTTACACCACCTAGGTTTTACCCAAATGAATTGAAAACTTTTGCCCACGTAAAAACATGCTCACAAATGTTTTTAGCAGCTTTATTCTTTTTTTTTTTTTGCAGTATAGTTAATCTACAATGTTGTGTTTGTTTCTGGTGTACAGCACAGTGATTCAGTTATACATACATATATATATTCTTTTTCACATTCTTTTCCATATATATAGTTTATTACAAGATATTGACTATAGTTCCCTGTGCTATACTGTAGGACTTTGTTGTTTATCTTAGCAGCTTTATTCACAATTGGAAGAAACCCAGACGTCCTTCAGTAGGGGAGTGGATAAATAGACTGGTCCATCCAGATACTAGAATATTATTCAGTGCTAAAAATAAATGAGCTGTGAAGCCTCCAAAAGACATGGAGAAAACTTAAATGTATTTTATTAAGTGTAAGTAGCCAATGTGAAAAGGCGACACACTGAGTCCAGCTTCAGGCCATCGTGGAAAAGGCAAACCTACGGCGACGGTAACCACAGATTTTAGTTAATAATAACATTGGCTCATCAGGCTTAGCAACGTGCCGTGGTAGAGGAAGGTGTTGATAAAGGGAGAATGTGTGTGGAAGGGGGAGGGATATGGGAACTCGGTACTTTCCAGTTTTACTGTGAACATGTAATGCTCTGAAAAATGAAGTCTATTTACAAAACCACAACTTGCCAGATGCGTCTCATACACAACCACCTTGCTTCCTTTCCTCTTGGGAACCCCTGAGGACAGGTCTCTCTCCAGATGTTTCTGAAGGCCTCCGGGCCGCGGGCCTGAGAGTTAATGTAACAGACATCGGGACAGCTCAGCCAGTTATGTCAGTGTTTAAGCCCAAAGGCCAACACAGTTATGGTCAAGTCCCCCACATCCAAGTTGAGGGGCTAGACCATCAACAGGGTATTGCCAGGGGCGTGAACCCGAGGGTCTGTGAGCTCCAGTTCGGGACCTACCTCCAGGCTGGTTAGAGAAGGCTCTGGCAGGGGGAGATTCTCGGCAGCAAGTGTCCACTGGGCTCAGTATCTCCCTTCTCCATAAAGGTGCTGGGGGTACTTTCCCGCCCTCAAACCAAGTACAGGGGCCTCAAGATCCATTTGGGGAGCTCGGCCTGAGTCCTCTGCGGGCGGAAGGGATGGCTCTGACTCTGGCCTGGGAGTCTGAAGGAGAGGCCACAGCTGGCGGGCTGCCCAGCTGCCGCAGCCCGCTTCCCGTTTGGCAAAGCAAAGGATGCGCTTTTCTTCTCATTAGCCAGATGCCAGCACCGGGGACCATCTGAAAGTCTTCTCCTGAGAGGACCGTCTGGGGAGGGGGGCTGATCCCGACAGAAGGGAAACCTCTGGGGGCAGCAGGCATCCTAAGAGGCATCCTCCCTCTGCATTGAGGGGCTGCAGGATGCTGGGTCAGGAGAGGCCTGAGGAAGTCACAAAAGCAACCCCAGCTGTACCAGTAAGTAGGGCTTTCTGATGCCTCCCACCCTCCCTCTGACCCTGGAGGACGCCCAGCCTGTGGCAGTGAAGGGGGCAGAGGAGAGAGGCCCCACGTCATGCTCACACCGCTGTCCACAGCTCCTAACCACAGTTTCAGGGCCTGATGCAGGACTGGGTTGGGGGGAGAGAGCTTTTACCTTTAAGGCAGTCAAGAGCTTTGCCATCCCGAGTACTGGGCTTTTTCATGTCTGGAAGAAAGACTATCACTAGAAAAGGGCCCAGGACCACCGAATCTGTCTCACTGGACAGGTCGGTTAGAGTTGAAAACAGAAGGGGCTGATGAGCCCCACACAGGGCAGATGAGCAGGTCAAGTGTGTCGTTGACCTGTCCTGAGACCAGAGCCCGGGCTCGGCCTGCAAGTGCCAAGGCGGGCACAGAGCAGGCAGTGGGCCAAGAGGGGCCCATCCCCAAGGCAGCACTTCACATCTGTATACTTTAAAAAATGTTTGTGAAGGCTTTCCATGGCTGGTATTTGATTTTATCTTCATAATCATCTTGAGAAGTAGGCCAAGCACATATTAGGAATTCTGCTCCATGGCCTGGGGATCTAATTCAGTCTTATGTGACAAGCACGCATGGGACACCAGCTCTGTGCCACAGAGTAGCACGAGTGCTGGGGCCACTGAGGGGCCAGGATGCCCTGTGCCTATAGGAGCCAGGACACGGCCAGAGAAGGCATGCTCTAAGTTCTCTTCCAGGAACCCACGAGGCACAAGGCCAGAGTCCAAGCTCAGAAGAGTTCTCCCCTGACCGCCTGTGGATCCCCCCAATCACAGCTGTGAGTGGGCAAAGGACTTAAAGCTCCAACTCCTCTGGCTTTTTTAGGGGGAGGAAGAAGTAAAGTTTTCATTGAAGTCTGGTCTCCCAGCTTTCAAAAGACACGAAAAGAGGGACACAGGCAAATGCTGCGTTTCTTCATAGGTAAAAGTTAAAAATGTACCTGGGGGTTGTGGGCATGTCCCCTCCCTCCAAGCAGATGTGGTCCCAGAATTACTCATCCAGACAGAGCAGAGGGACCAGGCGAACCTCAGAGAGTCATGTGAGGCTTCCGTCCTCTTTTGGACAAAGTATAAAGTACCAGCATGGCATTTATTTCTGAAGCGATTTCACTCTCTCCTGATCACGAAGGCCCAAGGCTTCTCTCACTGAATCCATAGGTTTCCAGGCTTCTGACGTGTGGGGTCAGCTTCCACCATCAGAGATTTGGCTCTCTCCCCTCAAAGCTCAGCCTGGAAATCCGGGGAAGCCGCAGGTGTGGGAGCAGAGAGGGGCGAGGGTGTCCAGGCAGGAGGGTGAGGAGGGCAACTGACAAGTGCCTCACAGGGTCCGCCCCACCTGGGGCCTCAGAACACAGGCAGGCAGGGGCTGGTGTCCAGGGCCGCGTGGTCCGGGTCAGAAGAGGCAGCAGGAGCAGGAGACAGAAGTGGGGTCCTTGTGACCAAAGCGGGGGCAGGGGCCCACGCTTCCACAGGCATCAGCACAGCACAGCACAGCCAGGGGGCTGCCACACCTTAGGGGGCCAGTGACAGAGGTCCAGAGACAAGACCCCCAGTCCCACCACATCAGGCACCCACAGAGGATCCTTTCTCCCAGAAGCCCTGAGGACACACAGACCACACTCCCTGCAAGGGGAAGTGGAAAAAATCCTGGAAGAATGGCCATTTACCCAAAAGAAACAGAGTAACCTTTAATTGACAAATATAAGTACCATCCATCCTAACATCCATTACGAACAAGGAAAGAACATTCAGACTATAAAGAACCCTGTGCTGCGCATTCACAGTGTGTTAGAATTCCTACTCTCGTATAATTCAGATTTTGCTCTCCACTGAGTGAAGATTGTCTTTCAGGGCCCCAGGCCTCCGGAGTTGGCCATCTTTCTTACTCTGATGCTCCCAGCACAATCCTTGTCCCTTGGGCTTCTGTCCAGGTGCTCCATCTGATTGAGATGCCTTCTCCCTCCATTCTGATCTCTCACTCTTAACCATTTTTCAGTCCCATTTAGACATTCACTCCTCCAAGCTCCTCCCAGGAAAAATGGACTTCTCCTCCTCCTCCTCCTCCTCCCTCCCCTCCTCCCCTCCCCCTCCTCCCCCTCCCCCTCTGCCGCCCCTCCTCTCCCTCCCCCTCCTCTCCCTCCCCCTTCTCTCCCTCCTCCTCCTCCCCTTCCCCCTCCTCCTCCCCTTCCCCCTTCCCCCTTCCCCCTCCCCTTCCCCCCTCCTCCTCCCTTTCCCCCCTCCCCCCTCCCCTCCTCCCCACCCATTTGCCTGTATCTTGCTCTTACCACACTTTTTCTCCGCATCACACACCCCCCTCTGCTGGACTAGAGCACAGTATTTACACACACATAAAGAATCTAGATTCTCACTGCGACCCGACCCTCAGGTGAGGAGCAGGTATCACCACTCTCGTTTACACAGGCACTTGGCTCAAAGTTCATTGCTTGTCCGGCTTCAAATAGTGAGTAAAAGAAATATTTGTGGGCTTCCCTGGTGGCGCAGTGGTTGAGAGTCCGCCTGCCGATGCAGGGGACATGGGTTCGTGCCCCGGTCTGGGAGGATCCCACATGCCGCGGAGCGGCTGGGCCCCTGAGCCATGGCCGCTGAGTGGGCACGTCCGGAGCCTGTGCTCCGCAGCGGGAGAGGCCACAGCGGTGAGAGGCCCGCATACCACAAAAAAAAAAAAAAAAAAAAAAAAAGAAATATTTGTCACATTGGATCCAGAGTCAATAAGCTTCCAGATCCCAAGCTGCATACCCAGAGTCCAGATCTCACCCCGAGTCCAAATCCTGTCTCTACTACTGTTCCCCACCAGACAGAAAGACAGATGATAGGTGATAGATAGATGATTAATAGCTGATAGAGAGAGAGATGACAGACAGATAACAAAGTTATTGATGGATCTATTGGGGGATGAGTGTGGTCAGAGAGAATACAAGTGACAAAGCCAGTGAGGCAAAACCTTAATAGCTGAATCTAAATAAAGGGTGAAAAGATGTCCTTTGTCCTAGTCTCACTTTTCTGTTAGTTTGAAATTATTTTCAAATAAAAAGTTAAAACCACAACAAAATTTCCTGTTTTCTTTTTCATTTCCAGCGCTTCTCCTTGTGCTGGAAAACAACTGGCTTTTACGCCACACTATCCTTCCGGAGGTTCCGAGGCAGGTGTGGGATGAGGCCGGGTCCAAGGCCCCTGCAGCCCGCACCACCCATGGCCCACCTCTGCAGCAGGGGGAGACACGGACAGGACTGAAGACCAGCCACCGCGCCAAGTCAGCCCCCACCAAGATGCACTCCACGCGTCTTAGAAGTTTTCGGTTGCCCCAACCAACTCCAGTGGCTTCCAAGGCAGCCCACATGCTCTTCCTGCCACCTTCTTGGGGGTCTTTAGGTTGTTTAACAAGGACACAAGTAAGGGCCGGTCTCTGACCCTAAAGTGGGTCCCTCCCGAGTCGCTCTCCCGTCCACCTCTACCTCCGAGTTGTGCGGGCCCAGCACGCCCACCTGTGCGCAACCCTCACCCGCTGCTGAACTGTCTGGGGGAGCGAGCCCAGCACGGGGGTTACGAGGGAGGGGCCAGGGGCGCGGGGAGGGGATACCGACGGGGAGCGGGGCGGGACGTGGGGCGGATACCCGGCGCCGGGACGGAAGGGAGCTCGGGGGCGGGGGCGCGGGGAGCGCGGGGCGGGGACGGGGTACCGCGGGGGCGGAGCGGCCGCCTCGGGGCACAACCCGGGCAGGGGACTTAACGGCAGCCGCCAGGCGCCGCGCAAGGACCTCGGGAGGCGGGAGACGCGTCGCTGCGCACGGGCTGCCCGGCCCATGTCCGTGCCGCGGAGCCGGGATGAGGGCGCCCGCGCTGCTGCCGCCCGCGCTGCTGACCTGCTGCGGCTGGCTGCTCGCCCCAGTGAGTGCGACCCCAGCCCCGCCTGCCCTGCCCTGCGCGCCGCCCCTCCCCGGAGGGAGCGCCCCCGCGCCCGGCTGCGCTGCGCTCCCGAGTCCGGCCGCGGGGCTGGGCCGGGGGCGCGGGGAGCGGGGCTGGTCTCGGGGTCCCCACCCGCCCGCCGGGCTCGCGGGAAGGAGCAGGGCCGCCGGGGACGCTCTGGACCCTCCCCGCCGAGCGAAGAACCGATCTCCCCGCCCGGCCGGGTTGGAGACGGGCTGGGAGGATGCGTTTGCTCTGTCCCCTCCGCCGTCCCGGGTTCGCTGGGAATAAGATCCAGTTTCTTGCTCGACGCCCTTCCCAGCGGAGCGGGTCCGGCCGCGTCCTCCCGCAGGCTGTGGCCGGCGAGGACGGTTCGCGGGTCCAGGGACGCCCGAGTCGGGTGGTGGGTAGGGCTTGGTCACCTCCGCAGGCCTCACGTTTCCGAGAGAAATTGGAGTTCGCTTTGTCTTTAACTACTTCCCCTTCCATCTCCTAGTACTGTTGCTGCTTTTTGTCTTGCTTTAAGTGTGTGTCAGGGAGACGCGATGTAGCTACAGAAAGTTGATTTTTTTTATCATTATTTAAGAGCACCGGAAGAAACGAGATGCTGAATAGAAATTTGTTAAATGAGTGCATTTGTAGATTATTTAATTCTCAGGAATTCTTCCTTTTATTTGAAGACCCTTGAAAAAAACACCCACAAAAACTGTGAACCCTATTTCTTGCTTCCCTCCCTGACAGACTGGAGTCAGTGTTGGCGTGTGTACACATTCGCACTTTATAACGCAGCCAGATCACTGTCTGTATTGACTCATATCCCCTCTTAAGGTTGTGAAGCCAAGGATGGAGCTATTTAGGGAAAGTTGTCATTGCTGAGGGTATTTCGGGTTCCAGGAGGGCATGAACCTAGCCCACCCCGCAGGGTTGCCAAACTCCCTTGTCTAGTGTGAAGGCAAACCAAGTCTTTCCTCCCTCAGAGGGATGCTGTGAGGATAAGAACCTCCCTACTAATTTTAGTGCTTTGAAAGAGCTAGTTAAAAGTACCAGGAGTTATTACGGTTAATGCTGCTTTAACTTCTAGGATGTCCCCAAATAAGTCATTGCTGTGCATATTCCAAGAATGTCAGATATCATGGTGTCTTTTAATACCTTAACAGAAATTCATTTTTCTTTTTAAGGCAAAATAATTTCCCTAATTCTGAAATTTAAGCTATTGACTTGTTCAGGTGTGAAAAATACGGCCTGAAACCAGGAGTTTGTACAGTGGTGGCTGCCCAGTGATGAGCCGGGGTGGGGGTGGGGGGGACCCGAGCTTCAGATCTTTTTAAAAATGAGGGTAAATGTGGCAAAAGTATTCAGCATTAAGTTTCTTCTCTTAATTTTGTTAGGAAGTGTTCTTCCTGGTTAGAATTCTGTTGACTTATTTCAATAGTAGGATAATTAAACATAGATGGCCATAATATACGCAAGAGTATGGTTTTCTTTAATAAAAAGTTTATTCTTACATGAGAGCGGGGGGCACAGCTCCAGCCTACAGCGTATTTGTGGGCGGTGGGAGGTGGCAAAACAAAAGAGAAAGTTGGACCTTGGTGAAAATAGAGACCAGAGAATATTATCTTCCAAGACCAAAACAGTATGTGGCTTTGTCTTTTGCGCACGTTGATGGACAATGTTCTTCACCATTTGTGTCGCATCTTTAGTTCCGGGATAGAGCCTGACGTGAAGTCCCCCACCTCTTGCTCAGTGGAAACCTCAGTGCTGTGACTCTCGCCCAGGCCTCTCCCTACTCACCCCTCATCTTTCTGAAAAGCTCCTTCACACCAAATTCTAAAGTTCAGTTTTGAATGTGACCTGCAGCCTCTAAAACTAAAGTTATCCTATTAGGGCTTTCCAGTGAACGCAGAGCCTGGCCTTAGATGAAGCACGCTGGCGTCTGGGGTTGTGTGCAGTCATTAAGAATGGGCTTAGGAGTAAACATGTATTTACTTTGATTAAATCAAGGGCTATGAAATGGAGAACTCGAATATTGAAAGATTATTGGGTTAAAGAGCTCTATTGCCACCAAATTAGTACTAACGACATAAAATGGATTACGTTAGTGAGTTTGTTTTCCTGCCCAGAAAAAAAAATTCTATCAGGTTTTATATTTGTTTACTAATTCCTTTACAAAGTAAATAGTGAAGCTTTTTTTTCCAAATAACCATGCCAAAATATGAACGTGATTGCTTTTAAATGAGTGTTAGTTTGGAAGCAGTTTAGAACTGTGAGATTTTGAGGGCTTTTATGTAGAAATTTTGCTTGACTTCCCCATTATAGTAGAATTTTCAGTTATTTCTATTTCTTTTAACCTTGAGCAGGTGAACAGCATTCACCCGGAATGCCGATTTCATCTGGAAATACAGGAGGAAGAAACAAGATGTGCAGAGATTCTAAGGGCTCAAACAGAAAAATTCAAAGGTAAGGCAGATGCCTGGCGAGTAAGACTGTGCCCCGGATGGTGTGCATGAGCTGACATGCAAGTAGTTTGCACCTCACTCGGAAAACTGGTGTTTAAGGTCACCTGTGTGGTTTAAAAAAAGTCTGCTTCCACTGTTTTTTAATGAACTGCTGGCAAAACTCATAGCATTGTGAGTAATGGGCAGCGGGGTGTGTTTGGGGCGGGGGGGGGGGTGGATCATTCACGCAAACCTTTCAAAAGAAAGCCTCACCCTTAACAGTAATAGTTCCCATGGTCTGAGATAATAGCAGCAGTTACTAAAGTAATTTAATGGGCGTTGTTACACTTTGCAAAAGCAACTCCATTTTCCATGGAATGAGTATTTATGCGATTTCTTGCATTTAAAATTCTTAGTTACATCACAGATGATTTTGATCCAGTTAAGAATGGTGGGAATTTATCAGAAATCAAACAGGAAAATGAGACTTTTGCTTTCCTGAAGAACAGACCGGTTATGAGTACAGTGAGCTTGCTGACTTTATTTCGCTACGTCCCAGAAGCAATACCAGGACAACGTGCACTCACCCTGGGCACCATCTCGTGTCTGTAAACTTTGAAGGTTCTGGGATAACATCCAGATCATAAACAACAGCAAAAACCTCTTGTCCTTCAGTTTTCTTTTTCTCTGTTCTGTGTCATTATTTTGTTCTCCTCAAGAAAAAAAATTAAAATCAAGGTACAGCCATGTGTTAAAAGTCTGGTGTCCTGCAGAGGACCTCAGATGGGAAGTCACAGACGTGGGCGTTGTTCTAGACCAGTGCTGCCCAGTAGAAGCAAGATGCAAGCCTCATGGGTGATCTTGAACTTTCTAGTAGCCACGTTAAAATAAGTGAAAAGAAACGTGTGATTTTAATTTTTAAAATATATTTTATTTATCCAAATATATATCTGAATCATGATCATTTTAACTTGTAATCAATATAAAACATTGATGAGAAATTTTACTTTTTTTTTTTTTTTTTTTTGCGGTACGCGGGCCTCTCACTGTTGTGGCCTCTCCCTTTGCGGAGCACAGGCTCCGGACGCGCAGGCTCGGCGGCCATGGCTCACGCGCCCAGCCCCTCCGTGGCATGTGGGATCTTCCCGGACTGGGGCACGAACCCGCGTCCCCTGCATCGGCAGGCGGACTCTCAACCACTGCGCCACCAGGGAAGCCCAAATTTTACTTTTTTGTACGTTAAGTCTTGGAAACTCAGTGTGCATTTTGCACTTACGGTGCATCACAATTCGGACCACACATTTCAGGTATTCATAGGTGGCCAGCAGCTCTGGTGTGCCCCTTCCTGTGCCCCTGGAGCCTCCACTCCCTCGGCTGAGAAATGAAGACTCTGGCCCTAGGGTTCCTTCCAGCCTTCAAGATCTGTGATTCTGCAATGCACACAAGATCCCGAGAGCCATGTGTTCCGAAAGGTCTGCTCGAACTCTGTCCAGAGGAAGGCACGCAAGGTGGCTCAAACATGGCCTGAGGATCTACCCTGTACAAAGCCACGTGTGACCACTAGCCAGCTACTAGGATCCACGAGGCCGGGTCTTGCCAACCAGGGTCTCAGGACAAGACAGTTGTCATGGCCACTGAGGTCTGTTCCCTTCAGAGAAAATTAAGAGACTTAGGGGAACTAAATGCCGAGAGGAGACAGGCTGAAACCCTTGGGAGCACCTAGTCGGTGGCAGGGACCAGGTGCAGTCAGCACAGCACACCGTCCACGAGGCCTCCTGAATGGGGGGGGGCACTGTCCGCTACATCCGCAGTGGGTGACCCTTGGCCTCTGCTGGGAGACTCCCGAGGCGGGGGCCTCTGCCCCGTCACGCCATTATTGGGCTCTGAGGCTGCCCATAAGCGGCATCCACTCACTGGCATGAATTGGGGGCAGCCGTGAACAGAGCCCCTTCTTCACGTGGGGCATCTGCGGGCACTGAGCGGGCTCACAGCTCTGTTTCCTCTTCCCGGGGCTGAGTACCTCCGGCTCCTACAGCCGTCACCGGACACGCTGCCGGGCCCTCAGCCACAGGCTCCGGACACACGCAGACACTCCCGAAGCAGGAAGGGAGGAGAACTTTCCCACTGACGTAATGGAAGGCAGACTGAATTGTAGTCAGTTGATGGCTGTTGATAACTCCTCTGCCCACAGCCCACCTGGCCCTCACGTTCACCGGGGAACTGCCCCCCTCCGCTCGCCCCTCTCATAGCTGCTGTTTTGGGGGAAATCTCCCGAGATACCATCTTAGCGTTTCTTTCTTGTCACTCTTCACTTCCTGTACTCACCAAGAACATTTTGTTAACAAGACAAAACTGGCACAGCAGGCGGCAGGAAACACTTAACTTTTAAGGAATGGAGTTTGGCCGTGACTTTCCCTTGGAGGAGACCCCCTCACAGTGGGTCAGGGTTGACCAGGCATCGGGTGGAGCACCTGCACATTTGTGTCCACAACTCACCTTGACAGACGTGGCACCTGGAGGAACAGGGCGAGTCCAAGGAGGCTAGTTCTGTCCATTGTGAAGTAGGATGTGTGGTCCTTGATCAGGTTTCTTTAATAAAAAGACTCTTCATCTCTGGTTGGCTCAGGTAGATGGAGGGTGGCCTTAATTAGCTCAAAACAGTGTCCTTTTAGTTCTGCTCGTTCCAAGGGCTCGGGTCCGTCCCTGTTCCCTGGCCAGCGGTGCCCGAGTGTGAGCTGTGGTGTGTGGCCGGGCAGGGTGACGTTTGGCCGCAGGGATGTGGAGAATGTCCCTCACCACCTACTTCTTGCTGTGGAGAAATGCAAGCGCCGAATTGCCCAGCTTCCTATTTTCACAGGACGTCAGAAATGCAAACTTTAGGTAAAATGTTCCAGTTCTTAAAGTTTGCAACTAGTACCTTTTAAAAAGTTCTTCAGGAGCAGGCAGACCTCCTGTGTGGTCGCTGCCTGAGCCGCCAGGTTGCTCTCTGCATGGCAGCTGGGCCAGGTGGGCCCCAGTTGGGGAGCCCCTCGTGGTGCAAAGATGGGCCGGGGCGTTTAAAACACTCAGTAGGGCTCCCTCGCAGGCTCTGCTGCCTGGTTCAGCGTTCCTCAGGGTGACCTGTGTGTGACCCACACAGACGTGCTGGACAGTGTGGACGGCAGAGCCTGTGAAGATCTGGGCATCAGCTTGAGCAGAAAGAACGTCTTAGGTAAAGGCCATAAAACATCTCCCCTGTTTGGAGCCGTGGGGAAAGGTGTCATTCAGTCTTTGCAATGACAAGTATCAGTCCTTGGACATTTTCTTATATTGAAGGCTCTTATTTTAATATTAGCTCGACAGCAAAAATACCCGCCCCTGAGCCCTTTCACCTTTGACCCGTGGCAAGAGCTCGTGGGTGGCAGCCGCCCTCGGGAAGGAGGTGGCACCACGGTAGCCGGCCTTGCGCCCTCGGCTTTCTGTAGAAAGGCAGCTCATGCTCTAAATTCCCGTGTTTCTTTCTGCTCTTTGAAATCTGCATGGCTCGAATACCAAGGATATAAATAGTGATGAGTTACCAGAATGAAGATACTATAGGTGAAGTAAACTGGGGGCTGAGTGAAGGCCTTCCAGCTGGATGGGATGCGGGCAATTCCAGGGGCAACAGTGTGCACCCGCTTCACGACATTGAAAGTGAGATGAGATATTGAGGGTCTGTAGGAGCTACAAGAAATGGGTGTGAAAGAGCACCAAAGACGCAAGAAAACGAGTTTTCAGTTCTACTGAGACAATTTGTATAAGTCTAACAAGGAATTCTTTTTATTACATGTTGAATCCAAAAGAAATTCAAACAAACCAACACATAAATCTAGACAAAACCAATTTTAATTCTAAACCCCTTGAAGGGATTCACTTTGTAGAAAGGAAAAGCTTAGGAGGTATTTAGAGCTTTGTGAGTTAATACTGATTCATTGCTAAGACTAACTTAATCCTGCCAATGAGGCAGTCAGGCCACGGATGCTCCTGCCTGTGCGTGGGTCACATGGGAACTTTCCTGTGACTTCACATCATTTTTGCCCAGATCGGGGTGGGGAGCAGGGGCGGTGGTGGTGGTGCTGGAATGTGGCCTATATTTCGGAAGGACAAGGAGGTACCCATGTTTCTTGACAGCTCCACAGTCTGGGCTGGGTCCTGAAGGACCCACGGTCCTGGGTCGTGGCTGAGGTGGGTATGACAGTGAACATCAGCTCAAGACCGGGGCCCTGGGAGGTGCTAGACTAAAGAACTTACTTTTCTCTGACGTTTCTCAAACAAAGAATACTGGACTAACTTTGATCCACTTGTCAAGGAGCTGTGGCGGGTTTGGAATTTGCCCCCTTCGAGCTAACAAGTTACCCTGCCACAGTTTCCTGGATGCCTGCAGAAGGCACAGGCCCTGTCAGAGAGCATCATCAGAGGTAACCTGCTCCCGGCAGAGCGGGTAGTGTGGATGTCATGTTCCCACTCCTGTGGGTTCCCTTTTCCCCAAGTCCCTCAGGACCTTTGTGGAGAGGCCCACGGTGCGTTTTTGTCCTGGCTGAGGAGCCTGAACGTGGGATACCCCAGTGTCACAAGGAGGCTGCTGGTGTCCTGCCCAAACTTCGCTCCAGCGAAAGATGCATTCTTGGTTATTGAGATCAGCCTGAGGGCCGCACTCTCTGTCTGCCAAGGCTGTTGCTCTACAGATGTCCTCAAAAAGAGTCCGGAGCAAAGCTGCCAGTGCCTTTTCCCAAGACACGCCCATGCAGTGTCCCCAGCTCCAGGAGGGCGACTCTCAGGAGGCGTGGACGTCCTGCTTCTCTTCTCCAGGGCGTGCTGTGGCCTTTGGGCCATAACTCCCCACTCTGTGCTGTTGGTCCCTCTACCACGTTGTCCACTGTCCTTGCAGCCACAAGATCCTGCACAGCACTTGGCATTTAAAAAGGTGTCAAATAAGCTTTTGCTGAGCAAATTAATGACAAACTTCCTATTAAAAATTGTGATATATGCACATAGAAAAAATGCCATACATACACAGCATGTGTGCCCATCCCTCTTAGAATTCACGTGCACACAGTGTGTATGTGCCTCCCTCCCCATTTCACTGTGCAGATGGAAGCCAGCTCTGGTCTGTACTTTGTTTTTCTTTTTTTTTTTTTTTTAACTTTAGCAATGTATTTGGCAACCGTTCTGAATTGGTTTATACTTTCCTTTTAAGAGCTACGTAGTGTTCTAACAGATTTCCTTAGTCTGTGCCAGGCTCCTGGACTTTTAGGTAGCTTACAAGCAATACTCTAGTGACTGCATTTCTTCATGACAATAAAATATTTCACCAGCAATTGAGGGTTGACTTCAAGCCACTATGCATGAAATCAGAACATCCTTCTCATATGACCAAATAACATCATTTTAAGAGACTTGCTTATTTCTGTAATGGTTGTGTCACACAGAATATAATTAATTACATCCCACTTTTCATCTCGTCTTTCCTTCCTGCACCTCTTTGTCACAGAGGAAACCAGGCAGTTTCATGAGCGTGTTCTCTCCAGAAAGTCCCGTGGGGGAATGACCCTTGTCTGCAACTCTTCTCTGACCCCCCACCACCACTGAGGCAGCGCTGCCTCTGGCCCAAGGGCAGGTGGTGGTGGTTGTCCCTCTCCCTGAAAAGCATCTGTTCCTGGTCCTTAGCTGACCTGCAAGTGGGACTTGTGAGCAGACTTCCCTCCATCTTACATCCTTACATCCATGTGGGTCAGAGGGTGCCTGCCGCCCTTCTGAGGTCAGCGTGATGTGAGGCCCATTATTCCCTTTTCAGTTTTCTCTCTGATGTAGGTACGAGCTGATAAGGCAAACAGCCTGATCTGTCTTTTTCCTTAGGGTGGGTCTTTTTGTATGCGATTTCTTCTAATTTCTAAACTCAATAAGATCAGCTACCGGCCTTGGATATTTAAATAATAATTATGTATTGGTTTGATTTTCTGAAAGTAATGGCTTTAACTTTACTTTTTATAGGAAACAAATCTCGCTGAAAAAAATTCTACTCTGAGTTAAACTTTTATGCTTAAACTCATGAAAGGAATCATGCACGAGAAGTCAATTACTAGCAGGTAGAGCATCAGCACACCTGGAAGCCACAGGTGAGAAGGAGGCTGTAACCCGATGCTCTGCTGGGTCACAGGAAGGAGCTTTGTGCCACTTGGCATTGCTGCTGATGGGGACCAAGCTACTTCTCCCGCCCATCTTCCTAAGGTGCTGGTGACCCCAAGACACAGCCAGCTGCTCGCGACCTCCTCCCCCGCGAGCACCTCTCCGCCTTCCGTGCCCCGACTTAGTGTCACGCAGGCCGTGTCCTGAAAAGGTCCCGTCACTCTTCCCGCCGGTGGGGCTGGTTCTGAGGCTGCGGCTCCCCCTCCAGAGTAGCCTGCAGTGCAGGTTCCAGCCTGTTGAGTGGTTTCCTGTGGTCCACCATCTCGCGTCCTGTGATGTGAAAGCACAGGGTCCCTTTCTGGGGTGGGAGAGCCTGCTGGAGGCTCCTCAGCACACTGCACTTCAGTCACAAGTGGCCAGTGAAGCCACTGTCCTGGCTGCAGCCCCCGCCGTCTGGCGCTGGCTCATGGGCGCATGGCTGGTGCTGCCACGATGGGGGCAGAGTTACACGTGTCAGCCATGCGCCCCCCCGGGTTCTTGGGGCTTCAGTTGTGCATGTTTTGGTTGCTTGGGCCGGTTGCAGCCCTTCCCGGGCACCCATTCACTTGCACGTTTTTGTAGAGTTTTCTGGGTCAAGCATCCATTCCAGTGGTTGTCTCTGAGCCCTCGTAGCCGGGCCTGTTCTTAGGGGGTCGCCTTGGATCATGGAGTGGACTGTCATTGCTGGAGCCTTGGCTGGCTCTGTCATTCACTGATTTTTCCAGCATGTTCTTATTGAGCAGATACCAGGCTAGAAGGGTGATGAGAAATTGGGCAGGACATGTCATCCCCTCTGGGAACTCCAAATCAAGCCCCCGATGGCGATGCACAGGGTGGGGAGCAGGGATAACGGGGCTTCGAGTCACAGGACTGAAGGATTTCTGAGGGGAAATCGGCGAATCTGAACATGGAATAACATCAGTCTACTCTGAACCAGAAACTGACAGTGACAGAAAAATGGCTAAGGACTCATTTTATCTTTACTCGGAGATTAAGGCAGAAAAAAGGTGAGTGGGGAAACTACCAAGAAGAATGGAGCTTTTTGATCATAAGCTAATTGGTGATCAGTACTTTGGTAATTGACTATATAAACCTGCTGTGTGTTCGGGGACCGTGGTCTTGGCTTCCATGTGTGTCCTGTGCTCGGCCCTGGAGTGGATTCGCTCCATGCAGCCCTGTTCCGCCTGCAGGTGATCACCACCACCCGCCCCCACCCGCCGCCTGGCCGAGACCCGCAGCCTCCTTGGCCTCTGCACTTGGTGTTGCCTTCCTCATGATGATGAGTGCACCCTCTTGCATTCCAGGGTAGGGGCCCATCTTGGTACTTCTCAGTCTCTTGGCACCAAGGCATCTGCCAAGGACCCTCCTGTCCGGTGTCTGTTGACCCAGGAGCAGATGTGCGGACCCTTCCTGGTGCCCAGGGCGGAGGGGAGGCTCTGAGGGTCCACTCTCAGGACAAGGACGGGAGATGTCCACAGAGCAGGCGTTGGGGGTCCCAATCTTGATGCTGGAAGGTGGCCGTCAGCCCATCAAAGTGAGGAAACGGGAGTGGACTTTCCAGTCTCTCATCCGAGCTGGTGGCAGAGCCCAGCTCCCTGGACCCTAAGTCAAGCACTCTTTTCACAAAGCCATACTTGGCATCTTAGAAAGAGAGGCATGCTTTAGATGAAGGTCTTCTTCCTCTCCAAAGCCTGCTTCAAAGGTGAGGGGCCTCCTCTGAACCGCACGGCTACGGGGAGATTGGCCTCATGTCCGTCTCATTGTCTGCACCTCCACTGAAGCTTCCCCTTGGGATGAGGGTCCCCACCCGTGTACTCACGTTGTGACGTCAGCCCCTTCTCTCCTCCGGCCCACGGCGAGGGCTCTGGGGCTTGGGGCAGCACGTTGATTTGGTGAGTCCTCCTTGACTTCCTGGCCGTCAGCTTCCTCACGACACGCCTGGTTCTCTGTGTATCAACAGGAACCGTCAGAGGCGGCTGGGGTTCAGCTGCAGGCAGAGGCCCCGCAGCGCAGGATGTTGAATCAAGGCCCAGAGCACCCCAGATGTCTGCACCTTAAACATCTCCCTGGCTGTGACCTGCCCTGGTAGCGCTCCCGCAGCTCAAGAACTGACACTTTCAAGGCACCTCTTATCCACCCCAGGGAAGTGTTACTACTGCTTTCCAAGCAATCTCTGACTTCTTACAGCTACTTCCTTCTCTGCAAGGGAAGGACTGAGGCCTGTGTGAGTGGACACTGAGGGTGAGGCCAGGCCTCCTGGCTGCCCACTGGGCCCCGGTGACAAGGACAGCACGTGCCTCCTGTGTCCCCCCGGCAAGTGCTGTCGCTCTGCTCCTGCGTGGCCCCGTGCAAGGCACCCGAGCTCACCAAGTTCAGGGGGGTGGGGAGCGTTTGCTCCTGGGGCTTGTTCCAGAGCTTGGAGCTGGTGGGCTGGCCACGCGGGCAGGTAGGAGGGATGTGTGTCGGCACACAGAACAGCTGGGTCCAGCCGCCGGGAGGGCTGGGGACGCGAACACGGAATGCATGGGTGAAGGAAGAGCAGCGTTGACCCGCAGCCTGGAGCTGGGCCCCAGGGGAATTCTGAAAAGCGGGATGTCTGCTATGAGCTGTGTTTCGGGACGGTTCACGGAGCAGACACTTCTGAGAGGAGCTGGGGGGGCCTCGCAGGCGGGTCACGTTTCAAGTGGAGGTGACGCAGGCGTGCTCCACGGACAGGACGGGAGGCTGGCGGAGCAGAGGCCAGGCTGCAGGGAGAGGGTGGCTGAGAAAGTGCCGCGGTCTCATGGCAGTGGGGGCAGCCGCCCCAGGAGCGCAGGAGAAAGAAAAGCACACAGGAGGAGCTGGGGCCCGGGGAGGGCGCCTTCGGGGCTGTGGTGAGCAAAGGCCACTTCTGGGGAGCCTGAGCAGAGGCAGAAGGGAGGGCTGGGAGGGAGGCTGGAGACTGCCCACCAGTGGGACCATTTGGGGCAGCAGGTCCTGGAGGCAGGGGGAGTGGCCAAGGGCAGACCTGAAGGGCTTGCCCCAGAAGGAGGAGGAAGGAGGGGACTGAGCGCCTGGCACAGCTCCCGGGGTGGAAGGGGCTGGAGGGGCCAGCAGGATGGGACCCAGGGCACTGAGCTGTGGACGTGCCAGGGGCCCCGGGCCCTGTGTCGCACCAGGCCCCTGGCCCCCAGCCCCCGCACACAGCCTGGGAGGATGGTCCCGCACGACGCTGGTCTCGGCCAGGAGCTGTGGATGCCACAGCCAGGCATCCTGCCCTGGGGGGCACGCGCAGCTGTGTGGCTGCTGTACTGTATGAGGACGATCTGTCTTAGCACTGGTAGATGGATGTCCCGACTCGATCCTGAGACGTCACCCAAGTCCTGCTCACAGATCCACGGAAGATTATCCTGGGAATAACATGGCAGGACTCCCCACGCATCCAGTCCCAGCCTGTCAGCTGAGTCCAGACTTCCCCTCTCGGACGGGGCTCGGCTCCGCCTGCCTGGGAGCTCATGTGGCGCCACCAACAATGCCCCAAGTGGTCACAGACATTGGAGGGAAGGTTGTTGAGAATTTGTACAAAAGACAACAGCAGACATCTTGATGGGTGAAAGGCGCAGCATCTGCACAAATTTAGCTCCCCATCAGTTTTCCTAAACTGACCCCACTGCAGGACCTCACCGGGACTCCCGAGGGCCCCCGTTGTACGGACGTCGGAAGAGAGCGTGAAGGTGCTGGGCCCACCTCGGAGGGCTCTGCAGCCAGTTCTCGGGCAGCCGTGCTGGCCGGGACCCTGACCGCAGGCACTAGGTTCACTCAGCTCACTTTGGAGGACGTTTTGATGTTTGGGGTTTATTGGATTCAGCATATTATTTAGATAGGTTCAAACTGGATCTCCATATGTCCCTTTGAAAAATTCTTTTGCTCAGTTAACAGCTTTGGTTAGTTCTGGGTTTTGAGTCTTGGTTTAACATTAGTTCAAGTCCCAAAATATGACTCCCACCAATGGAATCCGTCTGAACTGAAGTAAAACTTTGCTACTTCCATATTCAAAGTTCCAAAGTGATTTGATCGAGGTGCCGTCTGGTGGCATTGTCCCCCCAGATGGCCTTTCCCAGGCCTTGGTTCATAGTTAGCCTCTATCCCACCAAGGGTGGGATCATTGTAGCACCCTAGTTAGAATATTGGGGTGTCCAGGAGTTGTCTGAAGAATGAGTTCACCGAGAGCCAGAAGGTCCTTCCCGACTCTGAAGTTCTCCGGTCTTTTTTTTTTTTAATTTATTTTATTTTATTTTTTATTTTTGGCTGTGTTGGGTCTTCGTTGCTGCGCACGGGCTTTCTCTAGTTGCGGTGAGTGGGGGCTACCCTTCGTTGCGGTGCATGGGCTTCTCATTACGGCGGCTTCTCTTGTTGTGGAGCACAGGCTCTAGGCGCACAGGCTTCAGTAGTTGTGGCGCACGGGCTTAGTTGCTCCGCGGCATGTGGGATCTTCCCAGACGAGGGCTCGAACCCATGTCCCCTGCATTGGCAGGCGGATTCTTAACCACTGAGCTGCCAGGGAAGCCCCTCTGTGGTCTTTTTAATGACCCCCTAGCTGGCCCTCTGCCCCAAAGCTCTTGTTCACCAGGCAGAGCCCTGGCACTTATTTAAGGGGCTCACAGGGTGATGACAGGTGGAGTGAGAAAACATGACATTTCTTCTTAAAGTGCTTTTTTCCTGTTCAGAGATGTCCAGCAATTAGTGTGGCCTGAACCACCCCAGACGGAAGCACGGGGAACAAGAGCAGCCGTGACGACAGATCCTGTTCCCGAGGCACCGCCCAGCCAGTGCGTGGCCTCTCCATCCTGGGCCCAGCAGTGGGCTCTCGGACCCCACAGCGGGGAGAGCAGCCGTCACCAGGGGCTCCAGGGTCAGGGGCCCCTTGGGGCCACACTCCACCCAGGAGGTGCAGGTGGATCGGCGATGTTCCATCCTGCCCACCCCCAGGCCGAGCCCAGTGCTGCCAGGGACGGCCGAGGGAGAAAGTGGCCTGGCTGGGCTGGGCCCCCACTGTGTGTCTGTGCCCCACCCAGCCCAGCCCACAGCACAGAGGCGCTGTGGGCAGGGCTGGGGAGCCTCCGGCAGCTCAGTCAAGCTCCGTTCAATGCCTCGTTTACTCGTCTGTGTGATGAGACTGGGGACACCCCAGGCCTGTGAGTTTGGGGGATGAAATGAGCTCATGAGGGCGGGACCGGCTCCGCTGCTGCTGTCACTGCTCATCCAGGGTAGTGCTTTCCTCAGTGGGCTCGTGGGATGCGCTGGTCATCGGCACTACCTTCTGGGTCTGTGGAGGTGCTGGGGGCCGTCGGGTGGGGCGTCCAGGGATGCCCGGCCCTTCGGCGGCGGCGTGAGACCGGGAGGCACCCCGCCGGTCAGACAGGCCTCCCTGTGCCAAGCAGGCCCCTGACGAGCCGCCCGGTGGGCTCACCAGCACTCACCTGCCCTGCACGGGAGGAAGCCAGGCTTAGCGAGGTCGGGGCTGTGGCCTGGCGAGCTGTGGGCTTCGAGCCCACCCTCCTTCCCGTGCCAGGTAGGGCGTGGCTGCCATGAGCCCCTGAGCGGTTCAGCACCACTGCAGGGACGGGGGTCAGCCTGGGTCTCTGGCGCAATGGCCTGGGGTGGGGCACGGGAACTTTCTAACAAGTCGCCAGGGGCTGCTGCTCTGGGGCCCCATCAGCACCCGCACTCGTAATCCTTGAGGTCCCGTCTAGCGCCTGAGACTGTGGGTCTCAGCCCTGGGTACACGTTGGAACCTCTAAGAATCTTAAAAACCGAGAAGTGCTGTCCGGGGGAATCAAAGCGGAGCCCTGGGTGTGGGTACTGACAGCGGGCCCCGGGGGCATGTAGGAAGGAGCCGGGCACACCCTCCACTGCCGCTTGGCTGCCCCATCACCAGCCTGGGCTGAGGGGCACTGACCTGCCCTCTGACGGGGTCGTCCACGGGGCACACGAGGTGCTGCTGGTCAGGTGAGCCTTGGAGACCGCGTCGTTCTGGCCACGGCAAATTCTATACAAGGAGTGACCAGGGAGCAAGAAGTGCCATTTCTCTGCTTCCTCTCGAGCAGGGCTAAAAAAATAAAAAGCAAATCAAAATCTCCATAATGAAGGGACTTGGCCTGGAGGGTGTGCTCGTCATGGTGGGGAGGCCAGGCGAGCTGAGCTGACCCCAAACCGAGGCCTCTGCGTGGCTCTACCTGCTGTCGAGTAGCAGCCGCTGTTCAGTGTCCCTCGCCGTCTCCCCTTGTGTCGTCTTCACACTGACCCCTGCACTCGGCCGCCTGCCCACCGGGGTCGGAGCCGGGAGACAGGAGAGGAGGTGATGGGTCCTTCCTCCCATCTCGCTGCGCCTGTGCTCACCTGTGCACCGACACAGGCGTGGCTGATGCACAGAAGTGCCTGGAAACAAGTAAACGGTGTCCAGCGCTGTGTCCACCACAACCAGGCAGTTGAAAGTCCTCTGACGGGACTGGACTGGGCTTCGCTGGAGCTCCGGCTTCATCACCGGGGGCAGAGGAAGTGGGACTGTGAGACCTCCACCCCAGGAGCTGCAGCTTGAGGGGTGTTTGCCCACCCGGTGATGAGGTCCCACCAGCCCATCACAGAGGAGGACAGATGGACCAGGTCAGCAACTGCTGTCTGCGGGCTGGGGACCCAGTGACCAGCACGGCTCTGGCCTTGGAGCCCAAGAGCACTTCCTGGGCTTCCCTGCAGCTTCTGATTCTGGAAGAAGCTTTGCCACTTATGACTTCAAATTTAAAATAAACTTTTGAATGGAAGGTGTTATTGGTAATGTTAGCTGTTGCCTGGCCTCATACGTTAGTGCCAGAAAGTTTTCTTTCTCCTTTTCCTTTCCCCATGCCTGCTCCTGCAGCACCTCCCCAACGCTCCATCTTGAGCAAGGTGACCCAGGGGATGAGGCCTCCCACCACTGGATGCCCAGGCGCTGGTCCGCCCACCCTCTCCTCGCAGGCCGGGCCGCAGGAGCGGAGACCCCTCCCTGGAGCTCCTGGCCTCGATGGGAAGCGCCTCCATCACACTGTGTCCATCGTCGAGAGTCAAGCCTGCCTGGGTTCCTCCACTGTCCCACTGCTGTGCTGTGTCTCTCTGTGCGTCGGTGTTGGTAGGGGACTGGATTTCTCTCTTGGTAAAAATGTGGACAGATCGGAGCACAGCCACTGCTGTGGGGATGCATCCTGGGGATGCCCCAGGAACCTCACCCAGAGAGGGCGGCAGACCACGTCAGTCGTGGTCACAGCCTCACCTGAGACATCAGCCCTGCATTCGCTGGATGAGTGCTCAGAGCCGTCCTTTGTCTGCTTGC
Source organism: Hyperoodon ampullatus (assembly GCF_949752795.1). Lineage (NCBI taxonomy): Eukaryota > Metazoa > Chordata > Mammalia > Artiodactyla > Ziphiidae > Hyperoodon > Hyperoodon ampullatus. The sequence goes on along the minus strand of NC_136922.1, from coordinate 108,754,867 downwards.
GCATCTGGACTCGGTTCATGCCTCTGGCTCTGTGTCCAGGGCTTTCATCATAAAACACCTTGAACGTGGAAGACTGGAGTGGTAGTAACACATCTCCCCACGTCCCAGGAGGTCACAGAGGGTCAGTGGGGACAGTGGTCTTCCACGGAGAGGACAGTGACAGCAAGACGGGTTCTGGCCCCAACCTCGCTCTGCAAACCCAGAGCAGGAAACACAGTGTTTGTAAAAGCTCTGCCCTAGACGAAGTGTAACACCTAAGTAGTGACTCACCTGATTTTCTTGAAAACGAATTGCTGTTTATATCATTGAAATAATGAGAAAATAAACCCGGGACTCAAAGCAACACGTGTACCATCGTCTGTGAGAGTATGACTTGCCCGGGGATATTTTGGAAAGAGAGTTGGTTTTTCGGGTACAAGTTTCTTTTCCATGGTGGTCAGTTCCTCCCCCTTCGTAAGACTGCATCGGGCCAGGTGAACTGCAGCTGTCTCCTCTGAGTTCCAGAATATTGACAGGCACGTGTTCTAATAGCAGCCTTTCCTGAGCACAACTCATCCATGTCCTGAGTATGTTCCATTCAAGTTGCCGTGAAGTTTAAGAAATGTCTGGAGGTTGCACCATGCCTAAGACCAGTTTTTCTGAACCTTTTGATCTAGAATGTTCCTTTCAGGGGACTAAGCTGTCTTCCCAAGAGGAACTTAGGAAGCCACCACCGCCGGTTTACGCTGGGCTCCTATGCGCTCTTTTCCTGCGAAGTCTGGCGGTTGGTTCACGGAGGCACCTCGGTCAGGCCCTGGTCGGGGCTCCTCCGCCACCTCCTCTCTGCAGCTTCTGGGACACTTTGCCAAGTTTACAACGTGTCAGTGCCTCCCAAGTCTGTTACTCACCCAAGTGCTAAATTAAACAGTATGGAAGCTGAGGAGTACAAAAAAACACTTGTTTCTGGGAAAATCAATTTGTGTGCTTTGGAAAAACTAAAAAAGTGAGTTGCTAAGCAGCCGTAGGGTTGGAGGTGAGAATGGCGGCTAGGATCGATTCTGGAAACCTAGCTTTGCGGGAGCCTGAGTCAGCCCGCTTTCAGTGCTCTGAGGTTGGAAATCACCGAGGACAGGTCAGAGTGTGATTTACACAAGAAGAGCAAAGAGGAGCCCAGTCAACAAGCCCACATGCAAAGGAAAGGCTTTGGCTTTGTGTTCTATGTTGAAGTAATAGAAACACACTTTGTGTTTCAACTAATGGCAGATATTTAAGGCATTAAGCACCTACCGTGCTTTTCATTTCCCCAAGCCACTGACCCCCACTTTGGATAAGAGACCTCCTCCTCCTTGTTTTGGGTTTTGAAAGACGGAGAAGATTTGTGTGATAAGTGATAAATTTTTACCAAAAAATTCTCATTCTCATTTATAATTTATTCATAAAATATTTCAGGTAATTTATATGGCCATTTTTAGCTGAAAAACCATGACCTGAAGAAAGTTGCATCTGTTTGGGCTAATTTACCCCCAGCAATAGTTTATGTACAGTAATGATGGGTTTGTTATTTTCTCTCTTTGCTTTGTTTCTTGATAGTTTGTAAGAGTGGCTTTTTAGTTTTATTTTTTGCTCGTTTTAGCTACAGCTCGAGGGTGACGCTGTCTGGGATGATGGAAATGTGTGTCTGAGCTGTGAGGTGAGAGCCACCAGCCACATGTGGCTACTGAGCATTAGAAGTGTGGCCACTGCAGCTGAGGAGCTGAATTTTCAATTGCATTTAACTTCAGTCGATTTAGGCTTAAACTTAACGGCCACATGTGGTAACCTTATTGCAAAATGCAGTTCTAGGATTTTTTTCTCTTCTTTATTTTAGCAAATCTGTTTAGTTCACTTTATCTATTGTTTTAGCTAAAGCGCTAATATATTGTTGAAGCATGAAGGTGACAGCAAGTGCCCAGTAGGTTCCTGGGTTGGGCTGTACACTGCGCTTAACCGTTTCTAATAATAGCTACTTCTTTTAATAAATGGTCTTTGCTATTTTAAGGCAGTCTCGGTATTTCGTTATTCTATTTAGAGCTTTTAAAAATTAGGAATGGCTGCTGAATTTCATCAAGTAACTTTTCAGTCTATTGATGTGAACAAAATTTTCCTCTTTGCAGACTGAGCCTTGATTTTATTATCACCATCTCAAATATCTAGGTTGCTACCAGAGTGTAACAAAAATAAATTCTCACGCAGACCCTGCTTGCCTCACCCACGCCACTTTTTCTCACGCAGTCTAGACTATTCACCAGTTTTCAAACAAGCCTTTTCTCCCCGGTTTGCCTTAGCTCCAGCTGAACTCTGTCGGGAGTGGCCCCCGCCTGTCAGCTCTCTCCCCTTTCTCCAAGCTGCCCCCCTGCCCCGCCCGCAGAGTCCCATCACGCTTGTGGTTTACGCTGTTGTGATCACAGTTGACCCTGTAACAGTCCCAGTCTCCTTTCCAGTGTAGCTCTGTGTTATTCCTGGAACTCTAAGTTAGTTTTCCATGTCTCTATCAATCATTAGCATCAACTTTGTACCAGAACAATGGCAAGACACTCGCGATGATGTAGTACACAGGGTGGTCACCAAGTGCTGTTCTCGGAGCCACTCCTGCGCCCTCCGTCCCCTGCCAGGCAGCCTGGTTGGTCCGGGGCTCCCTGGTGCTCCTCCAACAGAGCTTCCAGAAACACCCAGCAGGGCAGGGAAGTCTGGAGTTCTCAGAGTTCAGAATTCAAACTCGACGTGATTCTCCCAAACATAGGCCACCTGTGCCCTTTAAGGGCACCCCCATTGCTCACCTCCTGCGGGCTGGGCTGCCGCCCCCTTTGCTCCACCTGAATCTTTAACACACATACGTGCTGTCTGTCTTCCGTTTTATGACATCTCTAGGAACTGCCATTTCAAATTTCTCAACTGCCTTTTTTTTTTTTTTTTTTTTTTTTTTTTTTTTGCGGTACGCGGACCTCTCACTGTTGTGGCCTCTCCCGTTGTGGAGCACAGGCTCCAGACGTGCAGGCTCAGCGGCCATGGCTCACAGGCCCAGCCGCTCCACGGCATGTGGGATCTTCCCAGACCAGGGCACGAACCCATGTCCCCTGCATTGGCAGGCGGACTCTCAACCACTGCGCCACCAGGGAAGCCCTCAACTGCCATTTTCATGAGACTTGGGAAATGGAGCAAGAAGCTCGTATGTCCCCAGTTGTCTGTCTCTTGCCCGCATCGCATAGGCACATCCCTCCTTACCACCCTGCTCATCCGTACACTCCCAGGCCTGCAGGCTGCACTGCCCACCGGGCTGGAGGTGTGTTTCTAGTGATGTCTTTGTCCTTGATTATGTGTTCTAAGTAATTTTTCAAAAAGCAACATTTTCTTTAAATATGTAAGAATGTTAATATAGTATGAATTCATGTACTCAATCTTCGGTAGGTAATTCAGTTCTTAGGATGAATGTATTTTCATTTTATTTTAAAAAGCCTTTAGAGGGCTTCCCTGGTGGCGCAGTGGTTGAGAGTCCGCCTGCCGATGCAGGGGACACGGGTTCGTGCCCCGGTCCGGGAAGATCCCACATGCTGCGGAGCGGCTGGGCCCGTGAGCCATGGCCGCTGAGCCTGCGCGTCTGGAGCCTGTGCTCCGCAACGGGAGAGGCCGCAGCAGTGAGAGGCCCGCGTACGGCAAAAAAAAAAAAAAAAAAAAAAAAAAAGGCTTTAGAAAGTACTTTCATGGATTTTTGGGTGTGTTTTTAGCCACACCGTGCGGCATGCAGGATCTTAGTTCCCCAACCAGGAATTGAACCCAATCCCCCTGCAGTGGAAGCACGGAGTCTTAACCACTGGACCACCAGGGAAGTCCCTATTTTCATCTTTTTTTTTGCAAAACTTGGTTTGTAGCCAACTTTTCATTACCTCTGTTCTTAGAAGTAAAACATTTCCGTGGTCGAACCAAAAATGCATAACTCCATTGATGTGTTTGCGCAGTTATTGTACAGGTGTGGGTGGCGTGTCAGAGAGCAGAACTGTTGTTTCTTTCTTTGTTTTAATTGAGGCTAGCACCCTGCTCCTCCAATACTGAAGTTTAAATGAAGTATAGAAGTTTAGAGGTCACAAAATATAGTAGAAGCACCTTGGACTTGTGATAAAAATTTCCTGGGTTCAAACGTGGATTCATTTACTGTCTGTTTAATGTCGAGAGGCCCCTGGACCATTCAAACCTCAGTGCTCTTTGTCAGTGAGATGATTAATACAGTGTTGGTATGAATTACCGTCATGGGGTGGTTATTAAACCAAATAAGAGAAAGTGTTTTAAGCTATAACATTATGCAAATTAAGTTTTGATAACTCCATGAGGGTAACCGAAGATTTCACCGCTAATAGGTCGTCTTGACTGCTGAAATCCACTAAATCTTTTCAAATATTTAAATTTGCAAATTGTCCTTGAAGTCAGAATCCATAAACGCACAAGTGTATGTGCATCTAGGGGACCCTTACCTCTAAGACTTACACAATACCCAGTGTTGCCCATTTTATCACATGGGGGGTGGGGGGGAAGCACTTCAGGAGGAAAAAGTAATGATTCTACTACAATTCAAAAGTGCGCAGTGCATGCTGGGTTCCTCAGAAACGTTCTACCACAGATCTGCTTATTCCTCCAAAGCTGATTACAATGAACCCATGCCAAGTATATTCTCAATAATATCGTGGTGCGAGTTTCACAGAAACATAATTTGCAAGATAATTACCTAATTAACAGGCTTTCTATTTGAAAGGCTTCTGAGCAGATGCAGTCCCACCACCCTGGGCACCCCACGTGTGGCCTGAGCGTGCTGCCCTTGTGGTGGGCAGAGGGCCTTGCTCACCCCCGTCTCCCCTCCAGCCTGCAGCGGCGTCTGGGACAACATCACGTGCTGGCTCCCCGCGGATGTCGGCGAGACTGTCACGGTGCCCTGTCCAAAACTGTTCAGCAATTTTTATAGCAAACCAGGTACTGTCGTCTGTGTTGTTTCTGAGCTTTGCGGTGGGGTGCATATGAGGGGCTGGCTTCTCCATGAAGGCACAAGGAGCGGGGTGTCGGTTTCCTTGGCCCAGTGAGTCAGGGAGCGGCTGTGCTGAGCTGGCCTTAGAGACTGGGAGCACAGAAGCCTTCCGGCCAGGTGGTCCGCCCTACAGCACACAAGGTGGGGCGGACAGGAGACCCTGGGCAGGAGCCAGACACACAGATGCCCAGCGCAGACGAGGGGCCGCGGCACCAGGCAGGGAGAGAATAGAAACACCTGCTGCACTTGGGCACCGTAACCCTCAGAGAGCGTCCTCCAGGGTGTCCCTTCCCGGCCGGGAATGCACTTTCTCCTTCACAGGAATCATCTCCTTTCCTGGACCGACTCTCTGGGTTCTCAGCCCCACCCTTGACCCGGCCCCCTGTCACCTGAACACCTGCAGTCGCGGAGCTTCCCGCCTCAGAAGGTGCTGACCGGGATGGGCCGCCCCCTCCTTCCGGGGCTTGCTCTGCACACAGGCCCTGGAAACCCAGATGTTCGAGAAATAAACCTGTTTTTTATAAAAAGTTATAAGTGGGAAATTGGGGGGTCTCTCTACACATCGGTACATGTTGTCATGGCAACCAGCACCTTGCTTTGCTGTCCCCATGCGGGTGAGCCCTGGGGCCCACGTGAGGTCCCCCTGAGCCGGGCTAGGAAAGGGGATGTGAACAGGCGGGTGGGAGACTCTACCTCTGTGGGAGGGGAGAGCTGGGGGACTGGGCACAGTTCTGAGAGCAGGTCTTTGCAAGAGACAGTATCAGGCCATCAGGTGGAGGAGGGCCAGGTTCCAGGACTCGGAGGTTTATTCTGACGAACTGGAGCCTTAGGGCATCATGGATGCCTTCAAGTATTAGTGTTCTCTCAGCCGGGGAGAAGGCGCCTATGCTCTGCGTCCAACAACGACACGGCCAGGAGCCCGTGCCCTCGGCCAGGCAGCCCAGTTCTGAGTTCTGCTCCCCGTCCTCTCCAGAAGCCGCTTGGCCAGTCCCCAGAGGGCTGCGAGGGCCCTGGCCCGCCCCTGACTCGGAGCCTGAAACGGTCCACAATGGGAGCACATCCGGTGGACCGGCCGCAACCTGGAGCCTGCGCATCACTCCTGCCTCGGCCCAAGCCAGGACTCTCCTGACAGGGTCTGAGCCCAGGTGGCCGTGCTCAGGGCCAGACGTGTGACTGTGGCCTTTTCAGGACAGTCACACTCAAACATGCACTTAAGGACCGAGGACAGGAGTGTGCAATCAGCTTTAGGGAGCTGGGGTGGGGCTGCCTACACCACCGTGCTGAGGCCCCAACACTGCAGCTCAATTGGGGCTGCGGTGGGGAGAGGCATGGAGATTGCGGGGGTCCTCACAACAGGTGACCAGACTTCTGAGTCCTAAGCTGTGCCCCACTTTTGTTCCCAGGTCCCTCTCTCACCTCCATGCCTCCCCTCACTTCCCTGCCTTCTCCCTCATCCCCCAGATCCTTCCCTCCCCCCCCGACCCCTCTCCCTCACCTCCCACGCCCTTCTCCCTGAGCTCCTTGGCCCCGCTCTCACCCCTTTGTCCATCTCTCACATCCACGACCCGTCCCTCACCTCCCTGACCCCTCCATCACCTCCCCAGCCCCTCTCTTGACTTTACCGTCTCAAGCATTTCCTGGAAGCCCACCTTCCACTTTTGCCTAAGGTTTCACTGAGGAGTGTGAAGCCAGGCAAGATGACAACCCTGTGGGTGAGTCTTGACTTCATCGGATGAGGTTTATTTAAATGTCTTCTTTAGTGTTTGCCATATAAGAAGTGAGGAATGGCCAGCTCAGCACTCCTTGCCCTTCCACAGAGCTTAGGGTACAGGTCCCAAGAGCAGGTAGGTAGGAGCTGACTGCCCAGGTCTGACACGGGCACCTCGCTTGTAATCTGTGTAGCTTTGAGCGGGTGACCCAGCTTCTTTAAGCCTCAGGTTTCTCATCTGTAAAACGGGATCATCAAAGGGCCTCCTCACGTAGCTGTCAGGATTGCATGAATTAAATATGGAAGAGCCGGGCGGAGCCGGTGAGCCCTACGCTGCCGACCAGTTGTTCTTTCTTGTTCTCGACCCTGACGGGCAGGTCATTCTCTTCTGTGGGCCTCAGTCTCCCTTCTGTAACGTGGGGCAGCGGAGCCAGACCTCAGCAACCTTGCCCCTTTCAGGGCTCTGTCTTGCCCACAGCACTGCAGTCCCTGTGCCCGAGATGCCCACAGGCCCCCCCGGGGGCTGGAGCGGGAGGTTTCGGGTCTGGAATCAGAGAACCCAGGGGGTGGCGGTGCGGGAGTGAGGCTGGGCCGGGAGAGCCCAGGTGCTGCTTTCCAGGGCTTTGCTGAAACCGACCCAACCCACTTCCTCTCCAGTGGACTGGGGCCTGGACTCCCCCGGCCTCTCTCCCCGCGGTGAGCAGAGTGGCTTATGCTTATCTCCTCCCCAGTGTGGATGCGCTGCGCTGTTGATTCCACCTGATTCATCAGTCAGAGCAGGTGAACAGCTGGGCTGCCCTGGGGTAGAGGAAATGAGGGACTTTGAATCCCAAAACTCAGTTGTTGCTGACCCTCAGAGCCTCACTTTTCCATCTATAAAATGGGAACAGTGATGCCACCAAGTGTGCAAATAAAAAGAGATGGTGTGAGGAAACATTTGCTATTCTGAAAGCCCTGGGCCTGTGGTCCCAGCAGGAAGCAGAGACAGCAGGGCCAAAGTCACCGCGCCAGCCTGGGTCCGAGCTCCCAAAGCCCACCCAGCAGGTCCATCCCCTTCCCCTCACCACCCCGTGTGTCATCTGCTAAAGGCGCCTCTTCCTGTGCAGGGGACCCTGCATTGCTGAGTCTGACGTGCAAGTTAGGTTCTTAGGAGCAAACAGTGGGGGTGTAAAATCAAAGCTGCCTTTATTTCATGCCACGCAAATCTGACGTCCACGGTCTTTCCTGCAACCACAGTGACCAGTGGTGCCTGCCCTGGCTGCTCCGGTCACTGTGCCTCGGGCAGCGAGGTGAGGACTGGCCCAGGGGAGCGGGAAAGCGCAGGGCAGAGCAGGGCAGAACGGCCAGGGTCTGCCTACGACGCCTCTCACTGTGGGCTTCCGCCCCGCTCCGTAGCGAGTAGAACACACCGGCACCTCTGTCCCAACAAAACTGCCCCCAACACCACGCCCGTGCTTTGGCGCAGAATCCACTCCCTCCAGCCGCCAAGGCCCCGGGGCTGCAGGGGCCGCTGCCCAGGCTTCGTGGGTGAGGAGGCCAAGGAGGGGGACGCACCCTGAGCAGCAGCTGCCCCGGGTTCAGGCCCGGGCCCCTCGCCGGCCCCGAGGGAGAGGGAGCCTCTCAAGCCGGCGTAGGTGCAGGCGGGGGCCCTGGTCACCCAGGCCAGTCCTGACGCGCAGATCAGACACCTGGCCTTTACCTTCCAGGAAACATAAGCAAGAACTGCACCAGTGACGGGTGGTCAGAGACGTTCCCGGATTTCATGGATGCGTGCGGCTACAATGACCCCGAGGATGAGAGCAAGGTAAGGGCTGCGTGGGCCTCCCTTTCTGGTCGTTTTTCCGAGGTGCCTGGTAAACCGCGACCGTTTGCTGCTCCAAGCCTGACTCAGGTGTTCTTCCACTTCTGGCCAAATCCCGCCAGGTCCCTGGTTTCAGTTCAGCCGCGCGGCCTTTGGAATTTTGTGCTGGTTCCGTAGTGTTGGAGCTGGAAAGGCTGGTTTTCTCCACCTGCTGTGCTGTATCTGGAAGGTGACACCGAGAGTGGCTCTACCTGCCGAACTGAGCTTAGCCAGTGTCCCTTCTGCCACGAGGGTTTCTTTATTCCCTTTAAGGTCTCGCCACCCGTGGGCTGTCGAGAAGCCATGCGGCTGTTCTCGTAGCCCTGAGCCGGCAGCGGGGATGGAACCAAACTTGGAGCATCTCTGCAGACTTAGAGCCCGTGTCGCTGGTGTGGGCTGCCCAGGCTCGGCTGGCCGCTGGTGCCTCTCTCAGGCCGTGGTGGGGACTTGGCGTGGGGCAGGCATAGTGTGAGGAGAGCCCTTCTCCGGAAATGCGGTCCTTTAAGCAGTGAGCACCCTCAGCCCGGCACCCACACCTGGCCGTACCCCGTGGTGGGGCCTGTTTTGTTTGCCACTGGGAAGCCAGGTCAGTGTCTCCCCTTGAAGCCCATCACTCGTCCTGTGACCCCGTGTGGATGGGTAAGGGCCTTGGGAGCTGGGAGCCGGGCTGTTTCAGACGTGCTCCCTGACGACGGGTGTGAGGCCCTGGGGAGAGCCTGCCCCCAACGCCTGAGCCCACAAGGTGCGGGCAGACCGTGTCTGTGCCGCCGAGGCCCGTATCCTGCCCCCCGCCCATGCCACCTCACCTCCGCTGTCTCTGGGTCCTGCCCCCAAGTGAGGCCCTTAGGGATGTGGCCGTCCCATCACTTTTCCTGGGTAACGGAGGGACTTTCATTGCCCTCCTCACTAAGAGTTACAATTTAAAGCCGATTCTTTTCCTACCAAATTAGTAAACCCTAGGAAAGGAAGTTCCTTGTGTTTTAGCCGGTACCCCTCTAACTGGATGACAAGGGACCTGTCACCAGTGGCCAGTGAGGGTGACCACTGTGGTGCAGCTCTGAGCCCTACGTCGTGTGCTTCTTACTGATGGACGTGGTGTATATCTAACGTACACGATGTGATGTTCTCACGTGTATACAATATGAGATGATTCCCCAGTCCATCGCCTCACAGATTCCCTTTGGTTTTTTTATATATATATATATAAATTTTATGTATTTATTTATTTATTTTTGGCTGCGTTGGGTCTTTGTTGCTGCGCGCGGGCTTTCTCTAGTTGTGGCGAGCGGGGGCTACTCTTCACTGTGGTGCGCAGGCTCCTCATGGCGGTGGCTTCTCTTGTTGCGGAGCACGGGCTCTATGTGCGAGGTCTTCAGTAGTTGTGGCGCACAGGCTTAGTTGCTCCGCAGCATGTGGGATCTTCCAGGACCAGGGCTCGATCCCGTGTCCTCTGCATTGACAGGCGGATCCTTAACCATTGCGTCACCAGGGAAGCCCCTCCGTTTGCTTTTGGTGAGACACAGAACCTATTCATCTTATCACTGCAGGTTTGTGCTTGTTGACCGATGCCCCCCCATTTGCCCACCCTCATCTCATTCAGTCTGGGTGACAACCCACTTTACAGATGGAGAAGCTGAGGTTTAGAGAAATGATGTGACGTGGCCAAGGGCCCCGCCATTCTGACTAGAGCCAGCCCCTTTGACCCCCTCCTCAGGGACCGCTCACGGGCCCCCCTGCTCTCCCTACACAGGTGGAAGCAGCAGCAATGGGCCTGGGACACACCTGGGCGGGCAGCCAGGCCAGGGCTGTGCTGACCCTTCCCAGCCATTGTCCCCCCCGTGGACTTGTGCCCCTGGGGCATTCTGCACAAACCCCTTTTGTTCTACAGGATCCCACAGAGAAGGCCCAGCCTCTCCCCATAGGCGTGGCCAAGAGGCAGGTCTCGCGTGGCCCCCATGACAGCAGCACAAATGGTGAAGCCCCCCCCACCACTGAGCCCGAGGCTCGGGCAGCGTTTAGCCTCCTCCGCCGTCAGCCGTTCCCCCCCTCCCCTCCGCTCCCTGGAGGACGGACGTAAATGCCACTGCCCACGCGCTTGCCGGTGGCCGGGTGCACAGCCGGGTCAGAGGCCACTCGTGGAATCAGGGTCCGAGCACGTTTTCATTGGACAGTGAGGGGATCTGGGTTCCAGACTCATAGCAAACTGCTGTTCAGCTACTTAAATGTGACCAAACCAGGAAATCATCCTATTGGTGTCTAAGAATAAGACCTTAACTCGTGTAGAATTTAACCCCAGTTTCAGGGCTGTTTCCGTAGAGAAAAGCGTCCCAGGCCCTGTTCTGAAGACCCTGAACTCTGACCAGGGGTGATGACAGCCCCACGGTGGCCGGGACCCTGTCACATCCCACCTGCCTCCCAGGTGGCCCTGCAGGACGGGGGCAGCGGCTGGAGTGTGTCCAGACTTCTGTAGGGGTGGTTGGGGTGGGGCCCCGGCAGCCACCTTCCATCACCCACGTCTCCCTTCTACCTCGGCAGCCAGCCCAGCGTTCGTACCTCCGAGGTCTCAGGACACACGTCAGGGCGAAGAACACAGCGTCCTGAGGCCTCGCCAGCAGCATTCATTCAGAGCCTGTGCTTGTTCCACAAGTAAACATTTCCCAGAACTGCGACGTTCCGACCCTCGGGTTACAGAGAGCCCAGGGTGGTTGTAAAGGACATCGTCGTGGGAACCATGTCAGCTCAGAGCCCATGAGGACAGAGCATCTGTGATCTCCTAGTGCTTTTCTGTCCGGTGCGAAGAGCTATTTTTGTTCTCAATTAAACATTTCAGAGATTCTGCAGTTATCATGAATGCATATTCCCTGCTAATGGATTAGAAACTCAAAATATTTTAATGTGCGAAGGCGAAGAAAATAATGGCACAAGACCAAAATGAATAATTTTCTTCCTGATTGCAGCTTCCACTGCTCTCACGCTTCGAATTCTCGGTTGTTTAAGGAGTCGCTTGGAAGATGAAAACCGCAGCACGCTGAGCTGCCCAGAGCGAGGCCCGGACGGGTCTTCCCCGGGGGGAGGGAGGGAGCGGCCCCTCGATCCATGGGGACTCCTGCTTCCACGTCACTCTTCATCTCATCAGCCACTCTCTTTCTTCCCAGTTTTACGATTTTAATTGGATTTCCTGTGCTCGTGCAGCCAAACTCTGCCCTGGGTGCCAGGTGTGCAACCTTTGTTGGTTTCAAAATTAATTAAGTTCAAGGGAAAAAATTAGCTTCCACAAAAGCCACATACAGTGAGGGAATTGAGAGACAAAGCAGTCGGGAATGGGAGTCCTGTGAAGGAAAAAAGAGTTTGAAGATCCCAGAGGACCCCTTGGACAATGCGGGAGCCGTGATTGCGAAGCTGCTCCTCGTTTGGACCAGGGGAGCCCGCAGAGTCATGGGGGTGGTGGTGGCGGTGGCCCGGGCCTGCGTGTCCTGGTGCACTGAAACCCTGACGCCAGCCAGGCTCAGCTCGGGGCGCCCCGTCACCACATCCCGCTTTCCATAAAGCAAGGTCTCCCCAGTCTGTGTCGCTCTCCCAGCAAAACCTGCCTCAGGTGTGCGCATCTTCGTCTTAGGCCTTTCTTCTTTCAATCCTTGGATAAAGGGTTTAATCCCATTAAGAGGCTTTCAGGACCCCCCTGCCAACCCCAGACCCACAGGGGCCACACCGGCAGCTCCTCTCCCCCTTTTCCCTTGTCCCAGCCTGCTGAAGCCTGCGGGGGAAGCAGGCCAGCCGGAGACCACGAGCCCCTCTCACTGCCCCCACCCTTATCATGGGAGCCTACAGGTCTCCCGAGCCGAAGAGGCTGTCCTGGCATCAAGGTCTCAGCCTCAGGCGGGCGGTCGTTCCACCTGGTGTCGTCTGCCTGGTCACCTGCCCCCCCAGGCCCCCTGACCCATCATGCCCCAGACCCGGGGGCTCTCCTGACCCGGTGGCTCCTGCTGCAGCCCGTCGGGTAGACCCTGGTGTCCTGACCTCCTTCCTCCACCGATGGCTGTCTGGAGGCTTCTGGCCAGAGCGCCCCCTGGCCAGCCTCCCTGCCTAGTGTCCCACCCGCTGCCCAGTGTTCCTGCCTCTCTGATCTCCCAGGGATGCTGAGAGTTGGCAAAACATGAAAAGTGCTAGAAATGAGCACCCATGACAAGTCTTGTGGGCCCAGGGTGGTCTCCTTTCCCCTGTTATGGGAGTCTCCCAGATGAATCTAGAAGGACCCCAGGGCTGTCCCCACTCCATGGCCACCACCCACGACTCAGTCAGCACATAGGATTCTGCACCCGGCCTGCTGCCCCGCCGCCCTGCCGAAGGACAGCAGCGTCAGTGACACGCAGGCACCCTGTGCTGTGTGGACACACCAAGCAAAGCAGTCCATACGTCTCCTGCATTATGGATTTGCTACTATAGTTCTTAAATAAAGAGCACTTCCGCTAAATTTAGCCAAGAGAACTGTTTGGCATTTCAACCTTCCCATGCTTCGAGTGAACACATTTCTTCCATGTTATGCCATATTCCTAAAAATATTTTTGCAGTCTCTTCTCAGCTTTCAGACCATTGCAGTAACGCTTTCCCACTGACCGCTAATGTCACCTCCCCAAGGGTCCCCGTCCCTGGCGTGCTCAGTCCTTCCATGTCAGGCGCCCTCGACCTCTCACTCCCAGGCCCTGCAGGACCCCTGATGTCCCCATGTCAGAGGACGGTCGGGCAGGGACATGCTGAGCAGCCTGTGGGAGGTGGAGGCCAGGAGTGGACCAGGAGTGGAGCATCTGGAGGTGCAGGGGGGCCTCACACTCACTTCCGTCGCGGTGGCCGATGGCGTTCCGCTTCCGAACAAGCACCGAGGGCGGTGGCTTCGCTTCAGTTTGCGGGAAGGAGCTTCGCCGTGGTGTTCAGGGGCCCGTGAGGGCCACACTCCCGCGTGGACCACTCGTCAAACGATGGCGAAAATCCATTTTCCTCTGACCCGTCTGCACCAACAACGGAGTGCTCCCCACAGGGACTGAAGACGTGGGGGGTTGGGTCAGCGGCAGCAAGGCAGGCAGGGCAGGACCTGGGGGTTCAGGACGGGGGAAGCAGTGCCAGCGGGACCGGGCAGCAGCCGTAACCAGCGCTACACACCATGCCGCCTGCTGACGGTCCAGGCAGAGGTCTGACTGCCGGCGGAAGCGTGATCAGAAGATTCGCGAGACAGACACGATTATTAGCCAGTTTCACCTGAACCTGTAAGCGTGACGCTTAACACTTGCCCGATAAAGGAGTGAGTCTTTCCAAGGCCAAAGGAGAAACAGGGTGAGGGAGAGGAGGTTAGCCAGGAAATCTACAGAAGCGGGGTAGGTGCCTGGCTCCGGGAGGTTCTCCTACAAGAAAGGAGATGAGGGCACAGAAATTAGGGTCGAATAATGGAGAAAAAGCTCAGGAGCGCGTAGGAAGCAATACAGGTGTCCAGGGAAATACAGAGAAACAACCCGTCTTCAGGGAAGGAGACGCAGGGTGCCTGCGAGGCAGGCAGCTCCAGCCTTGCAGGGGTGAGGGGCCGAGCCACGAGCCCACCCCACTGCGGACACCAGGCCGTTTCTGTAAGACAACCATGGGGACCAGCCGTGTCCACAGGGCTGGGGCATCAGGCAGGACTCGGGGCTGGGCCCCAGCAGAGGGCTGGGGGCACCAGGCCGGTCTCAGCCAGGAACAGGTCTCTGGGGGGGGTCCGATCTCCCTGATGACCCCCCTTCATTGGGCTTGTACATGACATCCTTGCCTGGGGGAAACAGACATTTGGGGCCCAGGCGGTTGGCAGTCGGCAAAGCTGGGCACACCGGCCGTCCCAGCCAAGCCCTCGAGGTGGGGATGGGAGGGAAGGCACCGTTTCTGGGGCAGGTTGGGGGCAACCAGGACATTCACTGGACAATCCGGTCAGTTTCTCCATGTGACGTACAAGTTCAGGACTAAAAGTTTGTGGTCCTAAGAGATAATTGAAGAAAATATGGAAATTAGCAATATTTGCTTTACTGGGTACTCGCAATCTCTGTTGAAAACCTAGAAAAAAGAAGACAGAGTTTTGGAAAGGCTCACCTACCAATTGTCAGGTTGACACCACCTGTCACATGGGTGTGATTTGGGGAATTTGAGCGGCTGGACATGGCCCTGGAGAGGCCGCAAGCCAGGAAATGTGCTGATGAAGGACAAACAGTGGCCTCGTTACTGCAGGTTCCCTTTAACAGTTTGGCTATATTTTCTACCTTCTCAAAAATCAGCAAATACTTTACTCCTGTGTTCAAATAAAATCAAATTTTAGGTCCCCCCCAAAACACTTAAATTTATGCTGTTTGACAAATCATTTCTCAGTGACATTTGCTTCCCACCAGGGACGCCGACAGGACAGCGAGGAAACTTCCCTCTGTCATGCGTTTCCTGAAACCTGTTTTGAAGCGATGTAGTAGCTGGGATGGGGCAGGGCAGCCGACTGGCCGGGGCGCCCCGCGGCTCTGCGATCAGTGCGTGGGCGTGCACGCGGACACGGCACCCGAGCTGCACACGTGCACCTCCTCAGCTCGTGAACGGCGAGGCCGGCTTTCCTCAAGGGGGTTGTGCTGTGACGTAGCCTCAGCACTGGTACCAGACCTGGGAGCTTTCGAGTTTTACACAGCTGTCACCTGACCCGCCGTCTCGGTCCCAGGACAGTTCTCAGGGCATGTCTGCCAGCACAGGCGGCACTGGCGCACGTGACCCAGCCTCTTCCCACCCCTCAGCCTTGCTCTGTCTTTCATGTGTCATGTTTGAAGAACATCGGCCTCAACCTCACAGACCTCACAGGCTCTCTGAGGGTTTTGTCTGATGTTTCTAGAATCAGATGCAGGTTATCTGCCAAAGTTGAGGACGCTTGGTAGCAAAACAAAGGCTCCCAATCCCTCTGTCAGTTGCCTTTTCTTTATCATAAACTCTGGGCTGTAAATAGGTCTCAGTGGGAGAAACTGCTCCAGAATATCTGTGGATGTTTCTTTGCCTCAGAAACGTCGTATTTGTGTTTTTAAAAGAAAATCCATTTTCCTCTAACACGTTCACACCAAGAAAGGACTGCTCCCCGTAGCGACTGAAAACAGGGGCTCTTCGCCAGCTGGTCACGCGGTCCTGGCGACCGTGCGACAGCTCAGACCGGCACCCCCAGCGCCACCTCCTCTGAGATGTCACCGCTGGGCCCACGGCCAGAGCTGCCAGGTGCCCCGCTCCCAGCTACACAGCAGTGCAGCTCCCATGGGAAATCAGCGCTGTGGCGAGTGGGCATCAGTCGTGGTGACCATCCGGACGCCGCCCTCTCCTGCCCCTCCACGAAGTATCAGACACCTTCCCGACGTCTCCGCTCGCGCTCAGGAGAGAGGTGATATCGGGGACAAGGACAGCTATGTCACCTGTGTGTCACCCAGACTGGCTGTGACGGGCGCCTGGTCGCTTCCGCCCAGGGCAGTGCCGTCCAGCGCTCTCTGACCTGAGAGCCCAGCGCCCCCCTGGGGTCAGTCCGCTTCCTCAGACGGCCCTGAGGGCTGCAGCGAGACTGGAGGAGGCCCCAGCGCGAAGCCAGCGTGCTTGCGTCTCCCCTTTGGGTTCCTGCAGTGCCTCTGACCATCCACAGGCTGAAGGGGGCGCCGCCGTCAGCAGGAGCTCTGCCCGTCCACCTGTCCTTGAGTCCACCCGTCCCCTCACCCTCCGCCGCAGTGCTTGTCAGGGCCGCGCGGGCAGCGGGAACCACGCTGAGCGTAGGGATGGGGGGCTCCAGGTCCACTGCGAAGCAGACTGTGCACAAAGAGGCTTGACTCAGGAGGACTCGGGTCGTTGGACTTAATAACCTTGAAGGTCTCTTCCATCATAAAAGTGGTTTTCATTATAAAATCAAACCCAGTCACGTGAGTCACTTAGGGGCATTTACTAAGAGTGTTTACAAGCTCTTTACATGGATTACCTCATTTAATCCCCCGACAAGCCCATGAGGTAACGCGCTGTTTTTCATCAGCCTCTTATGGTTGAAGGACACTAATCCACAATCTCATCAGCGAATAGAATTTAAACCACAAGCCCCAGAGTCCCCGTGCTCCCGTCCGCTGTGGATTTTACTCTTGGTTGCGTTAGTCCAGCTTGATGATACCACGGTCTGTGCTTTGGTGTGGAGCATCGTTTCATTTGCCTGTTTGCCATCCGGTCTGTTCTGTGGCGAGGTGCCTGTTAAGGTTTTTGGCCCATTTTAATTTGGGTTGTTTGTTTTCTTATTGTTGAGTATTAAGAGTTCTTTGTATGTTTTTGTTTTTTGTTTTTTTTTTTGCGGTATGTGAGCCTCTCACTGCTGTGGCCTCTCCCGTTGCGGAGCACAGGCTCCGGACACGCAGGCTCAGCGGCCATGGCTCGCAGGCCCAGCCGCTCCACAGCATGTGGGATCTTCCCGGACCGGGGCACAAACCCGTGTCCCCTGCATTGGCAGGCGGACTCTCAACCACTGCGCCACCAGGGAAACCCTCTTTGTATGTTTTGAATAACAATCCTTATCAGATGTACCTTTTTGCAGGTATTTTCTCCCGGTCTGTAGCTTGTCTTCTCATCCTCTGAATTTCTTTCACAAGGCAGAATTTTTTAATTTTATTGAAGTCCACCTTATCAATGATTTCTTTCACGAATGGTGGTGCCTTTGGTGCTGTAAAAAGCATCATCAACTCAAGGTCATCTAGGTTTTCTCCTATGTTATCTTCTAGGAGTTTCATAGTTTTGCACTTTACATTTAGGTCTATGACCCATTCTGAGTTAATTTTTGTAAAAGTGTAAGGTCTGTGTCTAGGTTCATTTTTTTGCATGTGGATGTCCAGTTGTTCCAGCAACATGTGTTGAAAAGACTGTCTTTGCCCCATTGTATTACCTTTGCTTCTTTGTCGAAGACCAGTGACTATTCACATGAGTCTGTTTCTTTGCTCTATTCTGTTCGTTGACGTGCTTGTCTGTCCTTTCAGCCACACCAGTGTCTTCATTCCTGCAGCTTAACAGTCAGTCTCGTGACTCTGCTCTGGGAGCCCCCAGCTCCTGCGGCCGCCTGTCCCCCCACTGTCCTGGGGCAGCAGTTTGTCCTGTGTCCTCCCTTCTCTCGTGGACCCAAGGAGATGGTTGATGTTCCAGTCCTTTCAGAGTTCTACTCATTGTTAGGATGCAGTGGTGATGTCCACGCTCCTTACATGCAAAACTGACCAATTCCTCTTAAAGGAAGGAAGCTGAAACAGACAAGTAACGTCTCCCAGGGAGGGCGCCCTCTGAGGGAGGGGACACTGGGGTGCGGGTGGACTCTCAGCCCTGCACCTTGGTGGCCTCATGTTCTTAAACTGACCTGTCACCCCCAGACTCAGGTCCCCCATCTGTATAAGGGGAACGTGGCAAAAATACTCCGTCTGCTGCTTCACAGGCCATTGGGAGAAGTGAATGAATTAACTTTTGTGTTATATTTTGTAAATTGCAAAGCACCCAGCACTGTTAGGTTATCATTACAGTCTCCTAAGCAGAATAGGTGAGTCTTAAAAGATATTTGCCAACCACTTTCAGGCAGAAAAATTCAACTCATAACATTGTTGCAAGTGTGACAGTGAGCCTCACTCATCCTGAATCTGAGATGGTGCCTGAGTCTGGGGAGTAGCTTTGATGACCTGCGTGCGCTTTGGACCACATTCCCATGAAAACAGGCTGTCATTTCTGATGGTCTCTAAAACATTTGCTTTAAAACAAAGAAGCCTCAGCCTTCCATTTTTAAGGTGAGAACAGGCACCTCCTTGCACCCGAGACAGAGGCTGTCCCTTGGCCCTGGCGAAGGCTGCTGGTCCACGGGCTCTGAGATCCTTCGCAGCCCTGCTCCAAAGCTGCCACGAGAAAAGGCCCCGGACTGGCCACTCCACTCAGTGTGCTGTGCTGAGTGAAGCAGACGCTGCCCGCTCGGCCCTCTGCCTGCTGCCACACAGGACATGGCGTGTGTGGGCCCCTGCAGCGCCTTCTCCGAGGAGCCCAAAGACCTGGCCGAGGAATCAGAGCTGAGGTGCTGCCCTGGGAAGTCAGGGAGCCGGGGAGAAGCAGAGTGAGCATCATCCGTGACTAATGTCTCCACGGGGAGCCCAGACGACCCTGCCGCACCGGCCAGCGATGTCACCCGGGTCCCCAGCACTTGGCACATCTCCTCCGGGCCACCCGCACATCCGTGCTGCCCTTTCCACCACCTGCCCTCCGGCCCTGCTCATGCCTCAACCACTCGCTCTGAGTTCAGAGTAAGAGACACGGGTCAGCATTTTTCGGGGTCTGTGTTGGTCTTATTTACCCAACAAGACCTACATACCCCAGAGACAGGGGCTGTGCCTTCTGTTCAAGGGGGACCCGTCCTTAGACAGATGCCGGGTAGCAATGGTGGTTTCACTTGCATTCCCTCGGCCTTTCATGTGGAGGTTAATCCTTACTAAAAGGTCTGGGAGAAGCCACTGTTTCCCAGACAGTGATGCACGTGGCATCAGCAGGTTCAGAAGAGAACACGTCAGGGTGTTTCACATCAGCCGAAGAGTGAGGCGACGGGCCAGGCAAGGTTCTAATCAGAAAGTTTCCTGAATCAGGAGCCTCCGGTCTAGCCAAGGGGCTTTCAACTTTTTAAAATTAAAATCCACAGTTAGAAATGCATTTCACACTGTGACCCAACACAAACATTTCACAAAGCCACATTTTCTGTGCTACCTTCTTTAAATGTTGGTTGTTACCTAGGAAATTGATTGCATGACCCACTACTGAGTTATAAATAGGGTTATGGTATAAAAGGTCAGCCAAACCTGGCCTCTCAAGAGAAAAAGGGGAGCTATTAATAGTCACTCCAGGACAGCAGACATAAACCAGGCCTGGCCCAGGCAAACGGAGGCTTCAGTCGCCTAGTTATGACTCAGTGTTTGGAAACACTGGCCGGCCCGCGGTGTTCCTTGAGAAGGGCTCTGCCGTGTAGCTCCAGGGCGATGTATGATTATGGAAAGTTAGAGCTGGAAGAGGACTTGCACGTCACTCGGTCCCACACACTTGCTGGGGACTAGGAAGCCGCCCTGGGTAACAGCCAGTGGGGAAGGGCCGCCATCTCCTCCCAGGCAGGATCCCCAACGGAAGGCTCAGAGTGGCGGGTCCTGTGCTTGCCCACCGCAGGCCCCTCAGAAGCGTTGAGGAAGGGGAGCATTCCTGACCTGTTTTCCTCACTGCCTGATCATGTGATGATGGCAACACATATTCAACTACTTTTTTACAAGTAAATCCAGTCTCAAACTTGCAATTGTAACGTGTGACTGGTTGAGAGCATCTTCCCTGGTAAAACCTCGCGGTGACAGGAATCCTGGTACGTGTGCATCCGGTGTCGGTGGGGGGCTCATGCCGAAGCCCTGGAAATGTGTCCCCCGGCTGCCCCTTGGGCGTCCCACTGGCGACACTCTCAGGCCCACCTGTGCGGACCGGTGTTCGTGGACACCTGTCATTTAATCACCTTCGGGCGCGAGTGCCCCCCACCCAGGTTCTCTTCTGCTTTCCACACTGAGTGAGGCCACAAGCCCAGGAATCGTCCTGTGGGCCTCACGCTTCAACAGTATGAGGACTTTCTGTAAGAAAAAGAATACAACCTTAAATATAAAAGTGAATGTTTATTCAGGATAAGAAAGGAGATGGCAGGTTCCTTTTCATGGACCTCAAGCACGGTGGATGCCCAAAATACTTACAAGAAAAGAGTTAAAACCTGCAGAGTGTCCTACATGTTCTGTGATCACCTTTTGTTGGCTTAAGGAAAACAAGCCCTTATAGATGTCTAGTCCTAAGACTTCTATAAACTCATAAAGCTCATAAGAATGAGTTTTGGGAGGATGTCATCCTATTATCCTGATAGGGTCAAAAATGAATATTAAATTCAGCCAGACATTTGGAATAAATCTTTTGTGTATCAAAAAAATTATTACAATGGATCATTTAAATAAGTCCCTCACCCTGAAGAGGAGCAGCACATTCTAATCTCAAAGAAGTTAGGAGGGGAGGATGAGCACTGGAATCACTGCGCTTCCCCCAAGGATTTGCACCTTTAGTTCTGTTTTGTGAAGTTTGTGGTGCAGATTATGGATGTTACAGGTGATAAAGAAAATAGGTATTTTCTCCCTTAGGGACTTGATAGTAATTTTACCAGGAACTGAAGATGAAGGCCCTGTTACAAACCCGTGAACAGCCACTGTTCTCGTGTGGTGCGTGCGTAACCAGCTCCCGTTTCTGCCCCTCTGATCATACATGCACTAGTGTGAACAGGAAAGAGGGGACCTTCCAAGAGGAACACATGAGCAGTACACCACCCCCGTCTCTTCCCCATTTTTATGTAGTTACTTCAAAATTACCATTGTACTTAATGTACACTCTACTTGTTTTGTTTTATAAAATATATCATGAACATTTTCTTAAATCAGTCAGTATCCTTCGAAAACAAGATTTTTAAGGGCAGTGTGATATTCTATTTTATGAATAAGCTGAATTTACTCAATTGTTCTCAAATTAGGTTTTTTCTAATATCTTGTTATTTTAATCAATAAACCTGTGCACAAATCTCAAATTTCTGGTTAAAGGATGTGAAGTAAGACAAGGATATTTTTAATGTTTTTAATTATACTGTCAAACGGCTTTCCAAAAAATGTGCCAATGCATGTTTCCACTAGGAACAGATGTGATGCCCATTTAGCTAATACCTTCACCAGCAGTTTCATATTTTTTCAGTTATCACCAAGTTTGTAAAACAAACAAAAATGCTATCTTATTATTTTAGTTGCACCTGGTTCATTGCTAATGGGCTCAGGCTTTTCCTAGGTTATGGTTAACTTGTTTCCTTTGCCAGCTCCCCTGTTGAGATGTCTTCCTTCCCATCTACCAGGCTTTCCTGAGAATCTGTCATGACAGGTGTGCCTTCCTCCAAGTTGGGTTTTCTTGTTATGCTGCCCACTATGGAAACTCTGAGCTGAGACATCCAGGTAGAGCATTCCTGAACTGGTAGCACTGGGGAGCCTGGCAGATGCAAACACGGGTTCTTCTGGAAGAAAATCCTTGCCCAGGCCTCCCAAATTCCCATAGATCAACCCCAAAGATGAGCTCACACCTAAATATACAAACTACACAAAGAACCAGTCAGCAGATGATGAACAGTGAAATTACATCCTCGAAACTGGAGACAATGGATTCATCAGGCAAAGAACACAAATAAGTGCGTTTAAAATGTTTTGTTAGGGCTTCCCTGGTGGCGCAGTGGTTAAGAATCTGCCTGCCAATGCAGGGGACACGGGTTCAAGCCCTGGTCCAGGAATATCCCACATGCCATGGAACAATTAAGCCCGTGTGCCACAACTACTGAGCCTGTGCTCTAGAGCCCATGAGCCATAACTACTGAGCTTGCAAGCCACACCTCCTGAAGCCCACACACCTAGAGCCTGTGCTCCACAACAAGAGAAGCCACTGCAATGAGAAGCCCAGGCACCGCAACAAAGAGTAGCCCCCACTCGCCGCAACTAGAGAAAACCTGTGCACAGTGACGAAGACCCAGCACAGCCAAAAATAAAAATAAACAAAATAAATAAATTAATTTTTTTAATGTTTTTTTAAAAAAAGAGGAAATTGAAAATAACCAAAAATGAGATACTCTAGGGCTTCCCTGGTGGCGCAGTGGTTGGGAGTCCGCCTGCCGGTGCAGGGGATGCGGGTTCGTGCCCCGGTTTGGGAGGATCCCGCGTGCCGCGGAGCGGCTGGGCCCGTGGGCCGTGGCCGCTGGGCCTGCGCGTCCGGAGCCTGTGCTCCTCAATGGGAGAGGCCGCGACAGTGAGAGGCCCGCATACTGCAAAAAAAAAAAAAAAAAAATGAGATACTCTAAAAAGGACCTGATCTGGGGGAAAAAATAGACCTAAAAAAAAAAGAAAATTAAAACATACAGAAATCTGTTGCATTTCTTTACAGTAACAATGAAATATCAGAAAGGGAAAGTAAAAAAAAAAAGATCCCTTTAAAAATTGCATCAAAAAGAACAAAATACTGAGAAATAAGCCTGACCAAGGAGTTAAAAGACTTAAATGCTGAAAACTATAAAACACTGGTAAAGGAAATTACAGATGATTTTAAAAATGGAAAGCTATCCCATACTCTTGGATTAGAAGAATTATTATTGTTAAAATGGCATACTACCCAAGCAATCTACAGATTTAATGCCATCCCTATCAAATTACCCATGACATTTTTCACAGAACTAGAACAAGTAACCCTAAAAATTATATGGAAGCATAAAAGACCCAGAATTGCCAAAGCAATCGTGAGGAAAAAGAACAAAGGGGAGGCATAACCCTCCCAGACTTCAGATGATACTACAAAGCTACAGTAATCAAAACAGCATTGTATTGGCACAAAAACAGACACATGGATCAATGAAACAGAATAGAGAGCACAAAAATAAACCCACACACCTACGGTCAATTAATCTTTGGTAAAGGAGGCAAGAATATACAATGGAGAAAAGACAGTCTCTTCAGCAAGTAGTGTTGGAAAAGCTGGACAGCTGCATGTAAATCAATGAAGTTAGAACACTCCCTCACACCATACATAAAAATAAACTCAAAATGGCTTAAAGGCTTAAATATAAGACAGGACACCATAAACCTCCTAGAAGAGAACATAGGCAAAACATTCTCTCACATAAATCAAAGCAGTGTTTTCTTAGGTCAGTCTCCCAAAGCAATAAAAATAAAAGCAAAAGTAAACAAATGGGACTTAATCAAGCTTATAAACTTTTGCACAGCAAAGGAAACCATAAACAAAACGAAGAGACAACCTACGGAATGGGAGCAAATATTTGCAAACAAAGCGTCCAGCAAAGGCTTACTTTCCAAAATATGCAAACAGCTCATACAACTCAATAACAACAAAAAACCCCCAAACAACCCAATCAAAAAATGGGCAGGGACTTCCCTGGTGGCGCAGTGGTTAAGAATCCACCTGCCAATGCAGGAGAAACGGGTTCGGGCCCTGGTCCGGGAAGATCCCACATGCCACAGTGTAACTAAGCCCGTGTGCCACAACTACTGAGCCTATGCTCTAGAGTTCATGAGCCACAACTACTGAGCCCCCATGCCACAACTACTGAAGCCCACGTGCCTAGAGCCCGTGCTCCACAACAAGAGAAGCCACCACAATGAGAAGCCCGTGCATCACAACGAAGAGTAGCCCCTGCTCACCACAACTAGAGGAAGCCAATGCACAGCAATGAAGATCCAATGCAGCCAAAAATTAATTAATTAATTAATTTTTTTAAAAAAGGGCAGGGCTTCCCTGGTGGCGCAGTGGTTGGGAGTCCGCCTGCCGATGCACGGGATAGGGGTTCGTGCCCCGGTCCGGGAGGATACCACATGCCATGGAGCGGCTGGGCCCGTGAGCCATGGCTGCTGAGCCTGCGCATCCGGAGCCTGTGCTCCGCAGTGGGAGAGGCCACAGTGGTGAGAGGCCCGCGTACCGCAAAAATAAATAAATAAATAAATAAATAAATAAAATTTAAAAAGGGCAGAAGACCTAAATAGATATTTCTCCAAAGAAGACATACAGATGGCCAATAGGTGTATGAAAATATGCTCAACATTGCTAATTATCAAAGAAATGCAAATCAAAACTACAATGGTCAGAATGGTCATCATTTAAAAAAATCTACAGGGCTTCCCTGGTGGCGCAGTGGTTGAGAGTCCGCCTGCCGATGCAGAGAACGCGGGTTCGTGCCCCGGTCCGGGAAGATCCCACATGCCGCGGAGCGACTGGGTCCGTGAGCCATGGCCGCTGAGCCTGTGCGTCCCGAGCCTGTGCTCCGCAACGGGAGAGGCCACAACAGTGAGAGGCCCACGTACCACAAAAAAAAAAAAAAAAAATCTACAAACAATAAATGCTAGAGAAGGTGTGGAGAAAAGGGAGCCCTCCTATGCTGTTGGTGGGAATGTAAATTGATACAGCCACTATGGAGAACAGTATGGAGGTTCCTTAAAAAACTAAACATAGAATTACCATACAATCCAGCAATCCCACTCCTGGGCATATATCCAAAGAAAACTATAATTTGAAAAAATACATGCACCCCAATGTTGATAGCAGCACTGTTTACAATAGCCAGGACATGGAAGCAACCTAAATGTCCATTGACAGATGAATGGATCAAGAAGATGTGGTACATATATACAATGAAATACTACTCGGCCATAAAAAAGAATGAAATAATGCCATTTGCAGCAACATGGATGGACCTAGAGATTATCATACTAAGTGAAGTAAGTCAGACAGAGAAAGACAAATATCGTATGATATCACTTATATGTAGAATCTAAAATATGATATAGATGAACTTATTTACAAAACAGAAACAGACTCGCAGACATAGGAAACAAACTTACAGTTACCAAAGGGCAAAGTGGGGGAGGGATAAATTAGGAGTTTGGGACTAAGATATGCACATTGCTACATATAAAATAGATAAACAAGGTCCTACTGTGTAGCACAGGGAACTATATTCAGTATCTTATAATAACTTATAATAGAAAAGAACCTGAAATAGAAAATATATGTGTGTGTGTGTGTGTGTGTGTGTATACACACACACACACACATATATAACTGAATCACTTTGCTGTACACCTGAAACTAACACAACATTGTAAATCAACTATAATTTAAAAAAATGAAAATCAAGTAGGTGCATCAAACAGCAAATCAGATACAGATGAAAAGAGAATTCTGGAACAGGGAAGGTAGATCCAAAGAAACTGCCTGGATGCAGCAGAGGGACGAGGGGGCGGGGGGAAATAGAGCAGTTTCTGGGCATCAGGTGGAGGCCCAGCATCAATCTGATCACAGTCTCAGCAGGAGAAACGGAGACCCTGACCACCCCAAGCACCGTGAATAAAAGAAAATCCACAGCCAGGCAACTGTGATGAAACTAGAACATACCAAATTGCGGAGAATCTTAAAGAGAGATTGCCCACCCACAGACTGCGGAGACGCAGCCGCCTCCCAAGTGGGGGACTCGTCGGTACCCAGAAACCACCCGCTGAGCTGCTGCTCAGAATTGAAAGAGAAACAAAACCCGATGGGTCCACAACCAGCAGACCCCCACTAAACGTGCATAAGGAGTGTGCTTCAGGGAAAAGAAGAAACCAGAAGGAAGAACTGAGAATCAAGAAAAATGTGAGAAAAAAAGGTAAACATGGGGAAACCCAGCAAAGACAATTTAAAGCAATAATGAAGGGCAGGTAGCTAAAAAACAGGGTGAAACGGCGCAGGACAGCAAGCAGCGCAGCTGATGAGGATGGAGGTGCGTGTGCAGAAACCACCCAATAACCCCATCGAGACCGCAGCACAGACACACGCGTGAAGGTGTGAAGGCACACGGGGGGCGGGTCAAGCCTCAGGGTCGGCAGTGGGCCCCCCATGGTTTTACTCAATTGCCGGTTTGGTTCTGGCGTCTGTCTGCAGGTGCGTGTGTGGTCATCACGTTGTTTCCTGTGCTTTCAGTGGGTTTGAAATATTTCATTTTCCAACTGTTTAACCTGAACTGTTGCCTCAGGTGACGCGGTGGTAGCTGCTCCGAACACGCCAGTCCTGCCTGTAATCCTGAGTCAGGAGGAGAACAGGAGAGGGACAGAACCTAAAATCAGGGTTTCCAAAGACGGTTCAGAAGCCCAGCTCGCCCTCTGCTTTCTCCCCCGTAGGGTGGAAGCCACGAAGCGACAAATCCCACATGCCGACCTGCGAGGCCTCAGACAGGGTCACTCGAGGCAGGATTTGCTGTTTCTTCACACTTAGCTCCACCGTCTTCGCTGACTTAAGACCCAGATCACACCAGGAATTCACTGGGGGAGCAAGAACGCACCCTGCGGGAGGCAGGCGGCAGTCCCTACGTAGGGCGCTGTCTTCCTGGTCCAGACCCGCTTGGTTCTAGCAGGAGCTGGCAGGGTGGCCTCGGGGAAGACCGCAGGGCTGGGCCAGCGCCCACCTCAGCGGGCTGCTCGCTCCTGGAGGTTAAGACGAGCTCAGTGGTTTTCCTCTCTCCCACCCGGAGGGCTGAGCGCATCCAACCTGCGGCTTCGGGGCGGCGCCTCGAGGCCTCCTCTGAATGTGGTCCCCAGGTGCTTGCTTCCTTTGTTTCCCCAGGCGGCTCCCTCCATGCAGGTTTGCTTTATGGAAACCATCCCAGGTTGTTCACAATGAATTATAGGGGAACAGGTTGGTGTTTAGAGTGCCATTTTTGGCTCAGGATGGAGGTGGAACTTCAAGACAGTGCTGCCTCTTGTGTTCCAGCATCAGCAGCCCATAGCCCGACCTGAAGGGAACGCACGATGCGATCAGGAACCCGGCCCGTTGTCCAGTGCCAGCCACCAGTAGCTTACAGATGCACTTTCCTCTCTTTCAGATCACGTTTTATATTCTGGTGAAGACCATTTACACCCTGGGCTACAGTGTCTCTCTGATTTCCCTTACAACCGGAAGCATAATTCTTTGCCTCTTCAGGTAAGTGGCAGAAATGAGCAATCCTGCCAAAAACGTGAGACAGGAAATCATCCATTTAAGCTGTCTCGGCCCATCAGAGGAGGGCAGAAACCACTACTCCAAGCCCTCCTCTGTGCTGAGCCAACCAAACTCCCTGGGAAAATGCCAACATGAAATATGATGCTAATGTTGACATTTGTATTTAAATACTCTGCATTTCTCATATGAGGAGACAGTACTGACCATGGATAAGAATGCAGTTCAACTGTTATTTACTAAACAGCAATATGCAAATGCTTTGAAAATACAGAGGCACCCTGGCCTTCCCCTCCCACTCAGAAGCACCCACATCTGGGCTTCACAGTGGGTGCTCTGTTAAAGAGACACTGTCATGTGTTCAGGAGCATGAGGACAGGTTCAAATCCTGGGTCAGTCTCTTAGCAGCTGTGTGACCTTGGACAAATTGCTTAACCTCTCTGTGCATCTACATGGAGGCTGATGGAGCCTACATGGCATGTGGGAGGTGCTCTCTGAATGGCGCCTGTTTTTCCCCTGCTCCTGGACCCTCCTAGGTCTGTGCTAGGTCTCTGGGAGCTAATGACAGACGTTGTGTGGCTGGTGGTCAGGATTCAAGGGGGGAGGTCGACACTTCTATCTGGGAAAAGGTTCTAGTTTTTAGGATTAAATCTGTGTCTTAAGCATTACTAGCCTTAAGTAAAATGGGTGATATCCAGCTTATTTTAACAGGGTTTTGATCACCTGTCAAAAATAATCTGTAGGGAAGAGAGAGCATTATTTGGGGGTCTCAGGAAATGCAATTCGAGAAACACAGACTCAGGTAAAACTGAGAGGGTTCCAGGGAAGAGAAGGAGTCGGGGCTTGTAAAGGCAAAAGCCACAGGTTGTTAAAATTGTCTGGCAAGAGTTAGGATTGGCTCTGATGCAAAAGGAAATATTGTCCTTAAGGGACAGGCTGTCACAAGTTGTTCAGGGGGTGGGGTCTGATATGTATCTGAGTTTCTGGAACACTGTGCAGACCTTCTGGACGCCTCATCAGGACAGTGAGTGGTCAGAGCTCAGATGTGGTCCGGCTGAGACGTGGTGGCCTCACTTCCTCGCGGCCTCTGGCTCCATCTGGAGGTTCTCTGGGCAACACCGACTCCACTTTTATTTCCCTCCCACACACCACATATCTTATTTCCCTTTGCTAAAATATAGTTCAAATGTTGGCCAGTCTTCATATAAAATCAGTGATATAACAAATGGAGTGTTTTTAGAACATTAGGAGATCCGTACTTGGAAGAAAAATGAGTGAGTGGAGGTGATGGAGCAGGTAGTGGAGATCTCAGCAGACGTTAAGTGGTGCTCCTCTAGTTTCAGGCATCTCGGCTGAGTCAGGTAGTTGATAATTCTCAGAAAGAATGAGGCAATGCCTTTAATCCAGAACTGCACTTTGAAAAGTGTGGGGAAGATGTATAATATTTTATATGTTAAAAAAAAGGTTCTTAAAAAAACACCGGTATTATATTAATATTTGTTCTGCTATCTTCTGTATTTTATTGTACATTTTTAAATCTTGAAATTGTTAAATATAAAAAAGAAAGGAAACATTTAGGGAGGTAAGCCAGCACAGGGTAACTTGAATTAGAAAAATTTCAGTTTGTTTTTAAAGAGCTCCTGTGTTGAGCAATCCATGTTATTGACACAGCAATTTTCCTCAGGTTTGTACTTCATGACATATTTAACTAGCCAGCAATAGCATTTTGGAATTATTACAAATATGGTCATGATCCATTAAGAGAATCTCAAATGGTTTTATGCATATCACAGTCTTCTTTACATGGACGTCATTCTTCACCTGCAGGTGACACTTCTTAGTTAGAAAAAAGACGTGTCTGCATTGGCTGTCATTCTGCTGGTTCAGTGTGTAATGATCCCAGGAAAAAGTGCCCAGAGCCCAGGGATGGAGTACAGTCCCAGGTTCTGCCTTCAACTCGGGCACCCTTCCCACTTCCGTCTGCTGATGCCACCTCCCTGGAGAGCTGAGAGACTGAGTTAATTCTAAAATCCATGTTATAAAAATAACACGCTCCAGGGAGGAGGGGGAAAAATAACATGCTCCATTGTCATGGTGATTACACCCAGGAAACAGAATTCTTTGCAGTCATCGAACATTTATTCTCCAAAATATAGCCCTTAAGCTAAGAAAGCATCAAGCAACCATGTTCTTTTTTTTTTAACATCTTTATTGGAGTATAATTGCTTTACAATGTTGTGTTAGTTTCTGCTGTATAACAAAGTGAATCAGCTATACGTATACATATATCCCCATATCTCCTCCCTCTTGCACCTCCCTCCCATCCTCCCTATCCCACCCCTCTAGGTGGTCACAAAGCACTGAGCTGATCTCCCTGTGCTATGCGGCTGCTTCCCACTAGCTGTCTATTTTACATTTGGTAGTGCATATATGTCAATACTACTCTCTTACTTCGTCCCAGCTTACCCTTACCCCTCCCCGTGCCCTCAAGTCCATTCTCTACGTCTGTGTCTTTATTCCTGTCCTGCCCCTAGGTTTATCAGAAGCTTTTTTTTTTTTTTAGATTCCATATATATGTGTTAGCATACGGTATTTGTTTTTCTCTTTCTGACTTACTTCACTCTGTATGACAAACTCTAGGTCCATCCACCTCACTACAAACAACTCAATTTTGTTTCTTTTTATGGTTGAGTAATATTCCATTGTATATATGTGCCACATCTTTATCCATTCATCTGTCAATGGACACTTAGGTTCTTACTTTACAGCGGAGAAATGGAGCATCTCATTTCTTCATCTCTTTCTTTCCCGAAGGTCATGCAGACTTGGGTATCAAACGCAGGGCCTAGTTCTGTGTGGGAGTCATGGGTGGTCACTGTTGCTGGCATCCTCGAGTGCGGCCTGTGGTCCAGGCACTGACGAGGCAGCCCCGGTCCTCACAGGCCCAGGAATAGCAGCAGTAATTGCTAACACACTGTGCCGTGCATTTCATAGGGGCTTGTAATTTGGTCCTTACGACACCTCCACCAGGTAAGTGCTGTCACGTCCCAGCTTTGCCAGTTAGAGAAGGAGGCCTTGGAGGTGCCATGTGTCCCAGGCTGCTGAGCGGATGAGCGCAGGGCCCTGATCCACCACCACCTTCACCCCTTTCACCTTCGGGAGTCCATTCATGCCACCATCAGGGGGCGGATTGCAGCCTGGCTCGTCTGGAGACACACTTTCAGTTACATCCATCATCCGTTAGATCTGTACCTGGAAGTGAAACTTTAAATGTGTGGTGAAGGCGTTGCTGAGAGACCCGGCAACATGACTCGTTTGGACAGCTTGCTGAGCTGGAGAGGCTGTGCTCACCTGGGGGACAGCAACAAACCCCAGCCCCACTCAGTGGGGGGAAAGAGGGAAGAGGAGCAGAGAAAAGAAGAAAAGAAAGAAAAGGGTTTGGAGAGACGAGGGCTCCCAGCACGAGAAGCACACGAAGCCGAGGCAGCGTCGAGCCTGCAGCCGTCGGACCACAGTGCAGGGTCACTGAGCTTCAGAACTGCTCCTGTGTCGTATTTAATGTCGTCATTACTGAGGTCCGGGGCCATGCTGAATACAGAGAAATAGACTTTTCTGAGTGAAGTGTGCGTGCAGGGACGTGGGCAGGGCTCCACGTGCAGCGCGATGCTTGTCCCCAGAGAGCACAGTGCCCAGGTCGCCATCCAGCAGGGTTAGCACCAGGAGCTGATCTCCAGGCCGCTGCGTGTCCGTCAGCACCCACTTCCCAGAAGGTGACCGTTATTCAGAGTTCTGACACCACACGTTGCTTTTGCCTATTTTAGAATCTTACAGAAGGAACGCCCCAGTCTCCCCAGTTCAGCGTTTTGCAGGGAGGTTCATCCGAATTTTTGCATGTGGTTACCCTGTTCTTTTTTATTGCTGTGTGAAGATAACACAACTCATTTATTCATTCGATGTCCACGGAGACGTGGGTGCCTCTCGGTTTGGGACGACCACAAGCAGCACTGCTGTGAACATTCTTGTGAGTTCTCTCCTGCACGCGTGTACACAGTTCTTCAGATGTGTGTGTGTATGTGTGCACACTTACATTTATATTCACATTTATTTTATGTTTATATGTCTCTCCTGTCATAGGCCATGCACAGGTGTAGTCTCTCTAGGTACTGCACGTGCTCACCTGCCTTGCGGAGATTCCTTCCACTCCACCTCCCACCCCCATTGTCTATAATAATATAGAATTGTGTTTTTAATTTGCATTTCCCTGGTGAATAATCATATGATGTGTTTGGAAACTTTTTTCTGCAGGACCATTTCAAGTGTTTGCTCATTTTTCTATTCAGCTGTCTCTCTTTTTTAAAGTTAATTTTTAGGAGTCCTGTAAAAGCAGCCTTTCATCAGATACGGGTATCACAGATTTTATCTCTAGCACCGTGATTCGACTTTACACCCCCCTAATGAGTCTTTTGATCAGCGAAAGTTCTTCTTTTTTTTTTTTTTTTGCGGTACACGGGCCTCTCACTGCTGTGGCCTCTCCCGTTGCGGAGCACAGGCTCCAGACGCGCAGGCTCAGCGGCCATGGCTCACGCACCCAGCCACTCCGCGGCATGTGGGATCTTCCCGGACCGGGGCACGAACCCGTGTCCCCTGCATCGGCAGGCGGACTCTCAACCACTGCGCCACCAGGGAAGCCCAAAAGTTCTTCATTTTAATGAAGCCTATTGACCATCTGTCTTTATGGTCAGAGCTTCCTGAGCCTGTTTAAAATATCTCTGGCATGTTCTTCTTTGTTATCATCTAGAAATTCTTATTATTGTAACTTCTCATGTATAGGTTTATGATCCACTGGTGATTTATTTTTGTGTATGGTGTGAGGTAGGGGTTAAGGTTCATTTGCTTTCTCTGTATGTGTATTCAGTTTCTCCAGGACCATTACCTGGAAAGCCCACCTGTGCCAGTGCGTTGCAAAGGCATCTTTGTGACTGTGTATCAAGGGACTGGATGCCCTGTTCTGTCCTATTTCCCTCTTTATCTATCACGTGCCATTTTTACATTGCTGTAATTGCTGTACCTTTATAATAAGCCCTGACTTCCAGCAGTGTAAATCTGTGAGCTCTTCTTTCTCACTAGGAAGAGCTTGGTCATTTGCACTTACATGTGAATTTTTTTAATCAGCTTGTCAGTAGCCATTAAAAAAACTCTTCTGGGGGCTTCCCTGGTGGCGCAGTGGTTGAGACTCCGCCTGCCGATGCAGGGGACATGGGTTCGTGCCCCGGTCCGGGAAGATCCCACATGCAGTGGAGCGGCTGGGCCCGTGAGCCATGGCCGCTGAGCCTGCGCATCTGGAGCTTGTGCTCTGCAACGGGAGAGGCCACAACAGTGAGAGGCCCGCGTACCGCAAAAAAAAAAACTCTTCTGGGATTTCAGTTTGGATTGCATTGAATCTGTAGATCAGCTTGGATAGACTGGACCTCTTTACAGTTTTTAATCATCCAATCAGTGATTATAGCAGATCCTTCCATTGGTTTGGGTTTCCTTAATTTCTTTCAATAATATTCTGCGGTTCTCTGAGTAAACATCATGGACGTCTTTTGATAGTCATGCTGAGGTATTTGTTTATGCTGTTGTATGTATTTGTGTATACATAACGTTTAGAAAAGGAATTGATATTGATATATTGATCTTGCTTCAGCAGACTTGCCAAATTTATTGATCTTGCTTCAGCAGACTTGCCAAATTTATTTATGAATTTTATAATTATTCTGTAAATTCATCTGGATTCTTCTTATATGCAACTCAAGTTTTTGTGAAGCACAGTATGAATAGAAGTGATGATAGAGGACCACCTTTTCTTATTTTTGAGCTCAGAGTGAAAGTTCTCAATATTTCACTTGTAAGCATGATGTTTGCTGCAGATACTTTGAAGATACTCTTTACCAGATGAAGAGCATTCCTTTCAATTCCCAGCTTTCTGAGTTTTTAATCATGAATGGGTGCTGAATTTATGATATTTTCTGACATTAAATCTACCTTTCATTCCTAAAATTAACCCTAGTTGGTTGTGATATATTATCCTTTTACTATATAACTGGGTTTAGTTTACGAATGTCTTGTTGAGGATTTTTGTGTCTACATTCGTGAATTTGATATAATTTTCCTTTCTCGTAAGATAGGCTTTGATATGACAGTTGCGCTGGTCCATAGGTGAATAAGAAAGTGCCCCCCTTCCCTATTGTGTGGAATAGTGTGGGTTAGATAAGGTGCTATTTCTTCCGTAGCATTTGTGGAATTCACCAGTGAAGCCATCTGGGCGGAGAGTTGTCATGTGGGAAGGTTTTCTTTTTAGGTTCAAGTTTTTAAAACAGACATATGACAATTCAGATTCTCTGTTTCTCCTATGTTAGTTATAAGTTGTATTTTTCAAGGAATCTATTCATTTCATCTACATTTCTATATCTCTTATTATATTTTTCATGTATGTAAGAGCTATACTTATATCTCCTTTTTCATTCCTGGCATTGGTAATTTTTATTTTCCTTCTTTGTATCTTGATGAATCTTACTGTATAAAGCTTTATCAGTTTTATCAGTGCTTTCCAAGAGCCAACTTTTGACTTTAATTTTCTCTCCTGTATGCTTATTTATTAATTTACTGACTTGTGCTCTTATCTTCATTGTTTCCTACCTTCTGCGTTCTCTGGTTTCTATTTGGTATGCTTTTTCTAGCTTCTTAAGTTAGGTGTATGTTCAGCCTTCCTTTGTTTAAAATGCATTTATTTATACCTACACATTTCCCTCTCAGACCTGCTTTAGTTCCATCTTTTACGTTTAAATATGTGTTTTCCATTATCATTGAGTTCTAATTTTTCTAAACTTTTTTAAATTATTTTTTAACTCATAGGCTATAGAAGACTATAGATTAATTTCTAAGCTGAATAGAAAATTAGTAACAAGTTGGATTGTGGCTTAATTCATGGTAATCTGGCTTAATTCATGGTAATCAGAGAGCATACCACATGAATTAAATCCTCTAAAATTTGTTGAGACTTGATTTATGCTCAGAATGTGGTCTATTTTAGTAAAAGTTTCATTTTCATTTGAAGACAATATAATTTCCACAGTTATTGGTTTGTATGCTACATATGTCATTTACATAATTTTGTCAATCATGTTATTTAAATATTCTAAATTTTACTGTTTGTTTTAACTACTTGTTCTATCAGTTACTGACAGACATGTATTAAAATTTCCAACTATAATTGTGGACTTGTCTATTTCTTCTTTTATTTCTTTCACTGTTTGCTTTATATATTTTAAGGTTATGTTATTAGGGGCATACCCATTTAATGTTTTATTTTCCTATTAAACTGTACATGTTTAGTAATGTCCCTTGACTTAAAAAAATCTACTTTTATATTAATGTAGTTATATTAGCTTTCTTTTATTTGATATTTGCAAGATATATTTTCTGTGCTTTTACTTTGAAAGTCCCTGTTTTATTTTTAATTTGAGTGTTTTTCAAGCTCCATTTATTTTTTTTTACAAGCTCCATTTAATTGAGATTTGCTTTTTATTTCCAGTCTGTTTTTATTTTTACATACAGTATTTTATACTCACATTTAGACTAGTTACTGACAACTTGGAGTTTCAATCCGTCTTCTATCTCTTTGCTTTCAATTGTCTCAGCTGCTTCATTGCTCCTGCACTCACTTTGTGTTTCTTTTTAAATTGTCAAGTATTTTTATTATTCCAATTTTCCCCTTTCAGATTGTTAGTTATAGATTCTATTGTTCTTCTTCTGGTTTTCACCCCATATTAACAACATCATTATTGTCTCATAGGTGTTAACCTCCAGTTACTATTTTTACTGCTTCCCAGTCAACTCAAGACTTCACAGCATTTTATATGTACCACAAGGCATGATTACTGTTGTTGTTTGGAAGTCAGTGTTTATTTACAGTTGCCTGTCTGTCTGTCCTGGTGCTCTTCATTCCTTCTTAAATGTTCGTGTTTCCATCCAGGATCATTTTCCTCCTGCCTGAAGATCTCCCTTTAGTGTTTCCTTCAGCACAGCCCTCCCGGGAGTGAATTCTCATGATTTTTGATTGCGTGAAATCATCTTAATTTTGCCTTCTTTTTTTTTTTTTTTTTTTGCAGTACACGGGCCTCTCACTGTTGTGGCCTCTCCCATTGCAGAGCACAGGCTCCGGACGCGCAGGCTCAGCAGCTATGGCTCACGGGCCTAGCCGCTCTGCAGCATTGGGATCTTCCCGGACCGGGGCACGAACCCGCGTCCCCTGCATCGGCAGGTGGACCCTCAACCACTGTGCCACCAGGGAAGCCCTACCTTCATTTTTGAGGATATTTTTGAGAGTATTGAATTCTTTGTTGGCAGTTATTTTCTTTCCTCACATTAAAGATGTACATCATTAGTTCTTTTGAAAAAGTCAGCTGCCAGTCTCACCATTATTCCACTGAAGGATGAGTCTTTTTCTGGGTGCTTTGAAGATTTTTTTCTTTGTCTTTGGTTTTTAGCAGTTATACTATCATGGGCTTTAGTGTCATTTTCTTTGTAATCCTCCTTCTTGGAGTTGGTGGAATTTCTTTAATCTGTTATTGTATTTTATCAATTTCAAAAATCCTTGGCTAGTATCTCTTCAAATATTGCTTCTACCTTATTCTCTCTCCTCTCCTTCTGAAACTCCATTTTCATGTATGTTTAACATTTTCATCATTTCCCATATATTTCCTATTTCTTTATATTTTACATTATTTTGTTTCTCTCTATTTTCATCTAGATGTACTCTACTGACCTATTTTCCAACTTATAATACTCTGATTTACAGTGTCTAATCTAATGTTAGACCCAGCTATTTAATTCTTAATTTCAGCGTTATTAAGTTTTCAATTTTCCATTTGATTTTTACAATTAATTCCATCCTCTAATAAGGTTCTCCATATCTTCACCAATTTTCTTGGATATATTAATCAAAGTAATTTTACAGTCCATGTCTTAAAATGCCAGCATCTGGATCTCCTTCTATTCTCTGTTTATATTTGTTTTTGTTTTTTCCTTTTTAACTGTATTTGATCACTTGTTACTGTTTATAGCATACTTATTAATTTATTGAAATTACATATAATTAAATTGTAGAGACTTTAGATGATCTCTTACTACAGAGGGGATTTAATTTTTCTAGCAAGATGGGCAGACCAGCCTGAGCCAGGCAGGGATTGAGTTGACTTGAGACCGTATTTCAGGCTCTGTGAAGGCTGGTTTGTCATTATTCCTACGTCATAGCCTTTTAGGGGTTTCAGATGAAGACCTGGGAATCTTTCTACTCATCCAACACATGAACACCTTAGGAAATGGAAAAAGGAAAGGAAAACCTCAGTAGATAACTGCCTGCTGAATTTTGGGCTCTCTGTGTTTTCCTTTTCTCCAGAATCATTGCTCCTGGAGTCTGTTAACTTGAAAGACCTTAACTTCCTTTGTTGTCCATTCCGTCCAGTGATGATGTTATAAGCTCTGGGCCCCTGCTCTCTAACTGGTTGCTGTGCCCTGAGACATAGGT
Organism: Hyperoodon ampullatus; assembly: GCF_949752795.1. Classification (NCBI taxonomy): domain Eukaryota; kingdom Metazoa; phylum Chordata; class Mammalia; order Artiodactyla; family Ziphiidae; genus Hyperoodon; species Hyperoodon ampullatus. The sequence continues at coordinate 108,718,104 of NC_136922.1, read as the reverse complement.
TGACCAACAGCCCAGGAGACAAGAGGAGGTGGGTGCCCAAAGAGCCTCAGTGCCTCCCTCCTCACCAGTGCCCTGTCCTTCGAGTCCTAGCTGCTTCCGCTGCTCTCCAAGTAGATAATTTTTTAAATCACATTGACCCCCTAGTGGGAGGAAAGTCAGATAAGCTTCTCTTCGTAGCCACAGGTGGAAATCTATTTTAGTATACATTTTTAAATGTTCTTCAAAAATTGTAAACTTTACTAAAACCTAAAGAGTTAATGTTTAACAACGTTGGAAGTGCATCTGTGTGGAACAGCTTGTTTCTTAAAGACTCCAAACAATTAAAAGTCAGAGTTAAAGCAAATATCCAATTAAGTCTTCTCCAAAGCAGAATTTAAGTGTTGTAAAATAACTGTAAACAAAATGTTCTGAGCATTTTTTAGAGAAGCAAAATATCACATAAAGTTAAGTTCAGAGACAGGTCCTTTGATGTGGGTCTTGCCGGAAATTTGCTGCAAAGATGGGTGGTTTGCACATCCGTGAAGTGGGGGCATGCCACTGCAGGCTCGACTCAGCACGGCTTTACTTCATACTTTTATGCTGAAATCCTGTTTCTAGGACTCTGATCTAAGGCGCTAAGTCAGAACTAAGGGAAAAGGTTTATGCACAAAAATATTTATCATAATGCAAAGCTGTAAACATCTTATATATACAATAAGGAATAGTTAAATAAATGATTAACTTCCATAAAAAAGAAGCCTTAAGATTAAAGCCACACAGGCGACTATGAAAGTGTGCCCCAAATCAGTGTTTGATTATCTATCTCCTCCCCCTTCCCATCCCCCTCCAATTCCCCTCTGTCCCCATCCACGCCTCCCCCCCTCCCCCATCACCCTCTCCCCGCCATTCTACTCCCCTCTCCTCTCCCACCACCGCCTCCCCCCTCCGCAGGAAGCTGCATTGCACCAGGAACTACATCCACCTGAACCTGTTCCTCTCCTTCATCCTGCGAGCCATCTCGGTGTTGGTCAAGGACGACGTTCTGTACTCCAGCTCAGGGACTCTGCACTGCCCCGACCAGCCGTCCTCCTGGGTAAGGCTGCCCCTGTGGGCGGGGTCCTCTCATGGGGGGCGGGTGCCTGTGTGAACTCCAGCCCCACCGACCTCCCTCCCCACCGCCCATCCCTTTGCTCCATCTCCACTTGGCATCGGGAAGAAGTCCCAGAGCCGGTGGTCCCCGTCAGGGCGCGGGAGCGGGCCTGAGCTCGGAGCAGGCCCACGGTGGCCAGAGACACAAGGTGGGCACGTGAGCACTGCCCGGTGGGAGGTCACGGCCGGAGTGCTGACCCCGGGCAGAGCCAGCCTCCCATGAGGCCGCTGCCCCGAAGCACCAGCGGCAGCTCGAGCCGGACGATCCTGGCACGGGTGGGCATGCACGACGCGGTTTTCTCCGCAAATGTCCGGGATTCTGAGCAGTAGATGCTTCCCCCGACTGCTGGGTGGAAATCACCTGCACGGTGAGTGCGTCCCCGCGGCACCTGCTGGGAGCGCAGTGCACGCCCATGACCCGCGGGCCCAGCTCTTTGCACGAGGATGAATCACCTTAACTGTTAGTTTCTACAGTGCAGGCTTGGCTTGTGGTGGACATTAGTGGGCCTTTAGGGCATAGTTCAGTTTAGTGCGTTTATATTGAGCTCCTCTGAGATCAAGTCCTTCTACCCAGTCTTCCGACACCCAATCGCACCCTCCACCTGGGTTCTACCCATCACCCTAGTCCTGGTCACAGCTCTTCCACACTAGCCGGAGTGCTGTTCTCCACCCGCATCCCAAGCGGATGGATTCATGTGCTGGCACCGTTGCTCTGGACCGAGCAGATTTGAGTCAACGTCGTTTTAACATAGTAAAGGCTTTATCACACCGAAGAACTTCAGCTGCTTCTTAGGTCTGCAGGTGCAATAAATATCAATATACTCCTGGGATAATCTTGACCAGGAGGCATGTGGACTGAATATAATAAAGAAATTAGCAACAAGATCCTCCACCTGGCAAGTCCCAGCCGCAGGTGGAAGTGCGGCCCCTGGGCTCTCGTCCCTAGATCGAGCCTTCGCTGCACAGCTGGGGGTGCACCCGCAGGCCTGGAGCAGGGGTGCCTGGCTGTCCTCCCGCTGAGGAGCCTTCGGTCCCGTCTCTGTGTGTCTCAAAGCTCTGCTCGAAGAAGCCCTCCTTACTTAGCTCTTCATTAAAGAATGTAGTAACCCTGACGGACCCACAGACAGCAGGTCCTTGACCTGGAGCAGTGCTCTCAACTTTCTCCTGCTGTGTAGACGGAGGATCTGGCTGAGGGACAGAGAGCAACAGGGACCTGGGTGTCCCTGCCCTGAGTCCCACCTGCCTAGGGGTAAACTCGGAGGCCCTGGGCTCTGCAGTGAGGCTGAAGCATCTAAACAGGGATGCACCCGGCCCAAAGCTGAATGCTGACCAGGCTGCTGCTTGCTGTCCCGGGTGGGTTGTGGGGAGGCGGAGAGCCAGAGACAAGGGCTGGAGGCTGGGCTGGGGGTCTGCACATTGCAGAGGGTCCTGGGCCCACTGAGCTGCCATGTAGGCCCACAGCCCAGGTCAGAATGGCAGAGTGGGCAGGAGAAGGGGAAGTGAGAAGAGCGCATCAACACACACAGGTGCACAAGTGCACACACACGCAGAACACATGCCCACAGAGGTACGCAGAAATGCACAGGCAGGGCTTCCCTGGTGGCGCAGTGGTTGAGAGTCCGCCTGCCGATGCAGGGGACACGGGTTCGTGCCCCGGTCTGGGAAGATCCCACATGCCGCAGAGCGGCTAGGCCCGTGAGCCATGGCTGCTGGGCCTGCATGTCCAGAGCCTGTGCTCCGCAACGGGAGAGGCCACAGCAGTGAGAAGCCCACGTAATGCAAAAAAAAAAAAAAAAAAAAAAAAAAAAAAAAAAAAAGAAATGCACAGGCATATGTACGCTCACACAGGCGCACAGACCCAGGCGCACACACACCCTTCAGACTCCGTCCCATCACGAGTTTGGCTCCGTCCCTGGAAAGACGGCTCCAAAGGAAGGGGCTTTGCGTGGTGCTGGGGGAGCCCATGTCTTCGAGTGTGGAGCAGCTGTGGACACAGGACGAGTGAAACTGCACACGTGGACATCACCATGGCCATCACCTCTGCTGCTCGCTGCGCACTGAGGGCTCCAGGCATCAGACCCACAGAGGGACCAAGGCCCATATCCCCAGCCCTGCAGCTGTCATCTTCACACGTTTAAATAAAATATCCTGTTGACTTGGTCTTAGCCAGCACCTACAGATGCTGTAAGTCTCCCCAGCACTCTAGGGAAATGCCATCTGTCCCCGTAGAGCCTGAGAGGACACGTATTTCCAGGTGTGACACCTGATTTTGCCTTTGACAACCCTTGTGGTAGGTGCTGTTTTCTCGTCCTTTTCAAGGAGTTGGGCCTCAAAGAAGCCAGTGTCTTTATTGGATCAAAACGTGGACCAGGAGACAGAAACCCTGCCTCCTTCCCCACCAAGGCCAGCCTGCACATGTGTGGGCGCCTCATTCTCTGCACTTGTTGGTCTGGGTTTGATCTAAACCTGTGGAAACCGTGCTCCAGTCTAGAGAAAATGAGCGACCAGAGGGCCACCTGAAGCCGACCTTCAGGACCCCCCCAGACAACAGAGATCGGCCCCCTGGACATCTGGCCGTGAGCAGTGATGGAAGCTCTGAGACAGGGGATGGGGCTGGCTGAGATCCTGCTGGGGTCTGTGCGGGGCGCTGTCCCGGCCACATGGCCATCGACCTCTCCACGCTAAAGAAGACGGGGTCAGCTGACAGCCCGTCAACCCCAAAACCTCCTGTCCTCAGAGTGTGTTGATGGTGGATGAGCAACAGGAAAGAAACGCAGACATGGCGTTTTCAACATTTTATCAAGAAAATGGAATTGGAATCATCTTAAACACACTGTGCCCTCCTTCCTCCTCCAACAGGATATCTTGGAAATCCTCTGAGTCTAGCGGTGTCTCAGGGTCTGCTTTGAATCTACCGTGCAGGTGTGACATAATCTGTGCGACCGTCCCACCAATAACAGGCACACCCTGTTTTTGTATCTTCTGTTCCCAGAAGCGTCAGTGTACGTGTATCTTCGTGCACAAGTGCTCTAACCTCAGTCAGGTGGGTCTGGAGAGAGACTGGAGGGACCAAAGGGCACGTGTGTTTAAACTGCAACAAATAGAGCTAGACAGCTTTCCAAAGGCAGAGATGCCACGGGTGCTGCGTGTGCAGGGCGTGCCCTCCCGCGCCGGCCAGCAGGGCTCACCACAGATTCCCTCCACCCGTGGGTGTGGAGCTCTTTCTCCTCGACACCCAGCACGCACCTCTGTCACTGTTCCAACAAGGTCTTGGCTCGCTTCTCCTGTCTCCACAGCAGTGTTGTCATGGGCGTCTTTCCACTTACGGCGGCCCAGCCCCGATGTCCAGTGGGCCGCCTCCACATGCAGACCCCCTCCCCGCCCGCAGCGTCAGTAAACCGTAACCACTTTAGAAAGAGACGGAACCACACTCCACTTAGGCAAGAGAGACCTGGTGCGAGGTAAGGGGCTGGAGCGTCCTGGAGAGGATGGAGCCACTGGGAGTCAAAGCTCCTCACGACCCCGGGGAGCCAGCTTGAGAGGCCGCCGTGCATTTCCTGCAACTCTGTCCCCCCCATACACGTATAAGAGTATGTCCACATATATGGAAGTACATACACCCATCCATCCACATACACATATTAGGGGAGGCGGCTGCAAAGGTATAGAAGAAGAATAGAAATAAAAGTACTGTTCTTTTTTTCAGCTCACTTATAAAAGCTTAGTGATTTAAAGCCTCAATTTCATGTTTGCTCATGACGTGGAAATACCTGATATGTTTACTTATATGAAGGTCTGAGAGATTAAAAATGCATTTATTTTATGTAATACATAATTTTTCCCTTTCAAAACTCCTGGGGAAATAATTTATTTGGTGGGTTTCTCTTGTTTATTCCTTTATTTTTTCATCTCTTGTTAAGAGTGCACAGTGAGGAAGAACAGAGGAGGAAAAGTGGAAGTGAGTGGAGGGTAAGGATGCAGGCAGGAGAGGGGGATGCAGGGAGGAGGGGGGATGCAGGGAGGAGAGGGGATGCAGGGAGGAGAGGGGATGCAGAGAGGAGGGGGGATGCAGGGAGGAGAGGGGATGCAGGGAGGAGAGGGGATGCAGGGAGCAGAGGGGGATGCAGGGAGGAGGGGGGATGCAGAGAGGAGGGGGGATGCAGGGAGGAGGGGGGATGCAGAGAGGAGAGGGGATGCAGGGAGGAGGGGGGATGCAGGGAGGAGAGGGGATGCAGGGAGCAGAGGGGGATGCAGGGAGGAGGGGGGATGCAGGGAGGAGAGAGGATGCAGGGAGGAGAGGGGGATGCAGGGAGGGAGAGGATGCAGGGAGGAGAGGGGATGCAGGGAGGAGAGAGGATGCAGGGAGGAGAGGGGATGCAGGGAGCAGAGGGGGATGCAGGGAGGAGGGGGGATGCAGGGAGGAGAGAGGATGCAGGGAGGAGAGAGGATGCAGGGAGGAGGGGGGATGCAGGGAGGAGAGGGGATGCAGGGAGGAGGGGGGATGCAGGGAGGAGGGGGGATGCAGGGAGCAGAGGGGATGCAGGGAGCAGAGGGGGATGCAGGGAGGAGGGGGGATGCAGGGAGGAGAGGGGATGCAGGGAGGAGAGGGAGATGCAGGGAGCAGAGGGGATGCAGGGAGGAGAGGGAGATGCAGGGAGGAGAGGGGATGCAGGGAGGAGAGGGAGATGCAGGGAGGAGAGGGGATGCAGGGAGGAGAGGAAGATGCAGGGAGGAGGGGGATGCAGGGAGGAGGGGGATGCAGGGAGGAGAGGGGATGCAGGGAGGAGAGGGGTCAGGAAGAAGGAGAGGGAGGTCAGCCAAGCGTGCCAGGCCCCACATGGTCACTCTCAAAGTTACATGTCACCCTCAGGGACACTGTGTGCATCTGCCTGGGCCCCATGCTACCTTCCAGCGAGTTCCAGGGCCTCACCTGAACAAGCACACGTCTCCAGGCAGCACCTCTGTGTTGAGTATCCACGCGCCTCGTGCAGCACGGGCTGCCGCTGGGACCCGGAGCGGGCTGCCTGCCCTGAACGTCCTCATCCAAACGCAGTGTCCTCTCTCACTCTGTCTGTGGCTTCCAGGTGGGCTGCAAGCTGAGCCTGGTCTTCTTCCAGTACTGCATCATGGCCAACTTCTACTGGCTCCTGGTGGAGGGGCTGTACCTCCACACCCTCCTGGTGGCCATCTTCTCCCCCAGCCGGCGCTTTGTGGCCTATCTCCTGATCGGATGGGGTAAGGACTCCCCCCGACAGCCCACTGCCACCCCCAAAGCCACCAGGTTCCTGATTCCTGTCCTCTCTGACCTATAAATGCAGATGCTTTCAAGCTCAGAAAAACGCTGTGCCGCCCCTGTAGGAAGAGCTTTTCTAGAGCCAACAGCTTAGTATTTCTGGGAGCCAGGACCTGATTTAAAACTGCTCTGTCATTCCTGGGGTGAACCCTGATGGTGGGCAAGTCAGAAGGAAGGGGCCTGGGAGGAGAAGAAGCAGGGAGACCGTCCCTCATGAGGTCCCACTAACGTGCCCATGAGCAGGGCTCTGCCTTAGCTGCAGGACCCCCACCTTCACAGCGAGGGACTCCCCTTCAGGTCTTTGCCAAGTCTGAACACAGCCTCTCCAGCACGTTGATACCGACACCCAGAAACACAGAGATGCGTTTCAGGACCATGAAGCCTTCAAACACATACTCAGTTATCTTCACTGCTTAGTAAGGCACGAGCATAAGCCTGTATGTATTTATGAAGAGTTTCCACTTAATCTTTTCATCAGAAAGCCCTTGTCCTTGACCATCAGGCTAATGAAAGCTCCCACGTGTGCCCCTGCTGGGCTGGTCCAAGTACCCAGCACGGGGTTGTGGTCACCAGGTGTCTTTCTGCAGGCATCCCCACCGTCTGCACAGGTGCGTGGACTGCGGCCAGGCTCTCACTAGAAGACACAGGGTGAGTGCTATGCCTGTAAAGAGAGATCGAGCAACACTGAGGTCCTGGCATCACTGGTCTTGGGAAACCAGAGAAAAGCTTCGTATCTGGTCAAAGGCAGCCTTTGGACACCGATGGGGAGGACATTGAACTTCATGGGGAGGAACACGGGTTGGAGTGCTTGGAGAAGAGCCAAGGGACAGGTGGGGCTGAGCTGGGCCTGGCAGCTGAGCTGAGGTTGGGGTCAACCAGGCAGAGATGGAGCAGCCAGCCCATCGAGGAGGCCGGGTTGAGACGGCCAGCTGGGGCGCAGCTCTCTGAGGTAGTGCAGTTGGACCAGGGCCCAGAGCGCTTCTGCTTTGTGTGCACAGTGAGCCAGACCACGGCCCAGACTCAAGCACCAAGAGCTCCCACCCCCGGTGCTGTGCCTCATGCAGGACCCCAGGGTCTACCAGTTGTCCACTACCGGTAACAAACCACCCAAAGCTGGGAGCTCACATAGTCCCAGTTGATTTGGTGTGTTTCTGTCCCTGGAACTTGGGGCAGTTCTCCTGGCCTCAGCCTGGCTCACTCACACGCCACAGGCACCTGCAGGGGCAGCCAGGGCCGTGGGTCTAGACGGCGTATGCTGGGTTCCAAGGACTCCACATCCTGCTGTCAGAACCAGCTAGGATCCAGGAGGAGGGTGGGTCTCTGCGCCTGCTGGGAAGGGCTGTGGGTGATGGAGTGAGCCGGAGGCATTTTACAAGCCGCCCACCCCAGCTTCCTGCTGGAGAGAGCGCGTGGCAGTCAGGAGGGACCACCTGACCAGCCGCGTGAGTGAAAGGGCTCACAGTCAGGGGGCGCTTTGTTTGGCAAGCCCCCGTGTAAAGGGTGAGTCTGCAGTGTGCTTGGTTTGTAGATGGAACTGGTGGTAACGTGATCTTCCTTCTCTCTTTTCAACAGTTGCTGGGATACCAATGACCACAGTGTTCCCTGGTGGGTTATACGAACACCAATTTTAATTTCTATTATAGTAAGTCATTTCTGTATTGAAATGCGAATTGCCTGCCTGGTTGCACACTTGGGCAGAGAGGGAGCCCGCTGTCTGGTAGTAAATATAAAGGGCCCGTTCTACTAGGTCTTCTGAGACGAGTACCCTGAGGCTGAGCTCTTGCATGGTGGGCTTGGCCCAGCTTCAGGATGAAGTCTCAGTGAAGCGGAGGGCGAGAAAGAGACAGTCCTCCAGGGGAACCTCGGGGTGTTGGGGGGAGTCACAGTCAGGTCCCCCAGGTGTGCAGCCTTAGAGCAGGACTGGATTTCCACCTGCGGATTTCATGTCTCAAAATTAATTTTCTCAGCTCAGCTGCCTCAGCCTGGGGTCTGAACGTATGTGATGCAGCAGAGAGACACTGTCTGGCTCTGACTCAGGGGGGCGGGGCAGGGAAGAGCAGAACCAGGGGGGCAGGGCCCTGGTGCTTCTGAAACAGCAGTGCCTGGAGCCCCGTTTAGGGCGGGGCTGAGCCACACACATCCCGGCCACACCACCTCCCTTGCAGGGGGACTTCACACACAAACGTGTCGTCTCTTTTTTGTGCAGGTCAATTTCATCCTTTTTGTTAGTATTATACGAATTTTACTGCAGAAGTTGACATCCCCAGATGTCGGCGGCAATGACCAGTCACAGTACAAGTGAGTATTTGTTTAGATCCAGCTCTGAGCCACCCTCACCAACCTCAGGCAGCCTGGAAACTTTGAGTATATGTGTGGAGAGCACAAAAACGGGTGCGAGGACCCTGCAAATGACCCCAGCTTTTCTCCTTTAGTTGCAGGAGTGTGCTCTTGGCCACTTTACAGGGACCCCCAGAGATGGACTGTCTTGTCCAAGGGCCAGCGTTGCCATGGCAATTATTCAAGCCGTGTTCCTCTCCTTCATTCCAGCGTGGATGTCCTCTAGAGAACAGCTTATTGAAGTGTGCTGCCCACTCTCCTGTTTTGTAATCTGACTTCTTTCTCCTTGGCCACACGTTGTTTGTATTTTATATTTAGTTCTTTCTTCCCCATCAGACCGCGGGGTCCAGGGGACACACCTCGTGTCGGGCCTTGTACTTAATAATAATAATAACTCAGCTGATGTTTGTTGCCTGGATGATAACGTGAAGACAGTTATCATCATCTCCCTCATGGGAGGAGAAGTTAAGTAAATCACTCACGGTCATCCAGCTAATTAATAAGGATCTGAGAACTCTGTAAAGGAACTCGAAGATCATATAAATTTCTATCAAGAATGTATAAAGAAAAGATAAAGCCCACAACTCGAGTATAAAATAAAGCTAGTTTAGTGTGGAGTGGTTGGTCCAGCTGATAGGAGCCTTGGGTTCAGGCAGATTGGGGTTGGAATTGCAGCTGCAGAAGCTGCGTGACCCGGGGCGGGTTACCTGACTGCCCCTGCAGGGCGGGCCCCCCTCAGCTGTCTCCTTCCCTCCCCTCCTTTAGACAGCAGGGTGGACCTGGGGAGACAGACAGGTGGCATCCCCTGTGGTCAGCAGCCCAGTGCTGGGTTATGTGCCAGCTGGAGGCCTGGGGGAGGTAACTGCACTGCTCTGCCTCGGTTTCCTCACCTGTGAAGTGGAAATAATAATAATAATTGTCACAAGGTTATAAGGATTGATAGAGTTAATATTCAAAAGACATTCAGTGGCTGGCACCAGCAAGTGTTGCGATAGCGTTTGGTAAACATATACATATAACTGTGCCCTGAGGTGTGACAGTCTCTGCCCAGCCCACGTTAGAGGTCAGGCCTAGAGATAGGAATCCACGTCAGACCACAAAGGATAAAGTGGTTTCAGCCAGACCTTCCAAGTAGCATTTTTACTGCTCAGGTGAGAAGCTGGGCTGGTTCCTGGACTCACCCCACACCTGCAGCTCAGGCTGCCCTGCAAGCTGCACTTGCAGTTTCTGCACGTCTCACTCAGGGCCACACTGACCTTTCCTTTGGGCTTTTTGGGAGTGATCTTAGAGATGGATGCTTTTATTTTGGAAACAAAATAAAGTGGGGATGATAGAATCTGTCCTTTTTCCAGGATAACAAAAAGGCAGAGCACATCTTTTCTGTGTATCTGTCTCGTAACAGGAGTGGCAGATCTCCAGGCACAGGGCCCCAGGCGTCCAGCTTCTAAATCCCTTTTCTAGAGACTAGCACAACAGCAAATTCCAGATGGATCAATAATGAGAATCCAGGCAGGTTCTCTCTAACGTTTAACTAAAGGGCAGCTCCCTGCAGAATCCCATCCTTCACTCACTGGGCTGACAGAGGCCCGAGGTGGTGAAGGCAGCAAGTGCACTGTGGGTGTTGCAAAGTCAAATGTTCAAAGCTGCACGTGGTGGCGGCTGGGTGGTCAGTGAGGCCTTCCCTGCCCACCAAGGCCCAGGACATGCTCACATCTGGTGCAGAGCGGCTGGGATTCAGAGTTTGTGCAGATCGCCCAGTACAGAGGAAATCTTGTTGTAAATGCCACGGTGCCTCAAAAATATGTAAAGCAAATGGTGACTCTTTTCCAAGCGTGGGCTGGGGTCCACCAAGCAGAGGAGGTGGAGGAGGAGCACGGAGGCGCCTCCCGCCTCAGTTTCCACAGCTCAGAGTTGCCAGGATGAGGCGGGTCGTTGGAGTGGCTGCTGGTTGCTGGGGTCACCCAGGGGCCTGGACATGCACACGTACCACCTGGGGGCCCCTGCATTCCTGACCAGCCCCCTGGTGATCCCAGAGCTCCTGATCCTCAGAACATGTTGGGCTTGCTACATTGAATATGGCCAGGTTGAGTCACCTGGGAAGATGCTGGGCCACCTGCAGAGACCTGATTTAATTGGATGAGGGGCAGCCTGGACTTGAAGAGGTTGAAAAGCCCCCCAGATGATTCTCATGTGCAGCCGTGAGAGTCAGAAGTGCCTTATAGAAGTGGTCCTCAAAGTGGGGTTCCAGACAGCAGCCTCAGCATCTCTGGGCACCTGATAGAAGAGCAAATTCTCAGGTCTGCGTTTTAACATGACCTCCAGGTGGTTCTGGTGCAGGTGGGGCCTGAGAAGCCCTGAGTTAAAAGAATGTGATCTGTACCTGCTCGGGGAGCGGGAGGGGCTTCAAAGGCGGGGAGGGGGGATTGAGGTGAGCTATTTTATTTTCAACACCAATGCAGTGAGAAGAAAATCTGCTCTTTGATTAGGGAGGGTAAGAGCTCTTTGATAGGCAGAGAAATTAGATCTGGTCCAGGTTCCCCGATTCCTCAGACTCTGTGCGATCCAGAGCAGGGTCGCCTGCCAGGACCTATAAACAGCCGTCTGTGGGAACACTTTCTGTCACGCTTGTGCTCAGGGGGCCACCCCTGCTGCGTCTGCTCTTTTGATCTGAAAGTAAAACTTGCTCCCATCCTCCAAAGGCTGGGGATGGGTCTCTGCTATTAAAACCAGTGGCACACGGGGCCGTCAGACCTGCTCAAACCAATGTCATCCTTGGCAAACTCGTCAGGATTTCTTGTAAGAGTTTTGCTGCTTTATGAGGCAAAGTGGTGGTCATCATCGCGTTTGCACGCTCTGCCCATAACGGGGTGGGGTGGTATTAAAGTCAGGGGGGCCCTGGGCTGGCCAGCAAGTGACCATCGGGCCACCACGGGAGCTCAGGCCCTTCCTCTGCGGTGCAGGAGGCTCACCAAGTCCACCCTGCTGCTCATCCCCCTCTTTGGAGTCCACTACATGGTGTTTGCCGTGCTTCCCATCGGGATCTCCTCCAAATACCAGATACTGTTCGAACTGTGCATCGGATCCTTCCAGGTGCGTGGGAAGGGGCTGGGCGTCCCGGGGAGGGGTGCGTGTGAGTGAGCTCTGACCCACCGCCCTTCTCGCTTGCAGGGCCTGGTGGTGGCGGTCCTCTACTGCTTTCTGAACAGTGAAGTAAGTCCTTTGACCTCCTCGGGAAGCACAGGTTCTCGGCTTGTGAGGGAGTCCCTGAAACGCCCCTGAAACCCCTGGGGAGGGCCCGCCCTGCTGTGGGGTCAGTGCCCTTGCCCGGCGCCCGCGGCGCTCCGCTCCGTCTTCCCGCACACCTCGGCCGCCCCCGCCGACCCGCCGCGTCCCAGAGCCTGTGCGCCTGAGAGCGCCCGGCCAGCCCCGCCCCCCGGCGCCCGCGCCCCGTCCCCCGGCCAGCCCCGCCCGCTGCTTTGCCTCCGCCGCGCCCCCCATACCCTCGCCTCACCTGGGCGGTGGCTGCCTCTCCAGCGGCTCGCCCGGCGCCCGCGGCGCTCGGCTCCGTCTTCCCGCACACCTCGACCGCCCCCGCCGGCCCGCAGCGTCCCAGAGCCTGTCCGCCAGCGAGCGCTCAGCCAGCCCCGCCCCCGGCCAGCCCCGCCCCCGGCGGCTGCGCCCCCCGGCCAGCCCCGCCCCCCCCGGCGCCCGCGCCCCGCGTACCCTCGCCTCACCTGGGCCGCGGCTGCCTCTCCAGCGGCTCGCCCGGCGCCTCGCGCGTCTTCCTTGTCGCCCCGCGCGGTCCTCAGGGTCCCCTCACTCCATCGCTTTCCTCGCCTCTTTCGGGGCTGCCAAGCGGGAGCGCCAGCCAGCATCGGTGGCGGGAGTAGCAGGAAACTCCCAGCCGAGGAAAAGCGCCGGCTCTGCTCTGTAAATAAACGTTTCCCGTCCCTAAGCAGCAGCTCCGCACAGAGAGTCCTCAGATAGGGGAGGGGTCAGCCTGGAGACCCCTCCGCGCCCAGAACCCCAGCTCTGGACCGAGGGCGGCGCGGAGGCGGACAGGGGACGCATGGCTCCCAGCCGGCCCCGCCCCCTGCGCCGGGGCGTCCCAGGTCCCCCGTCCGGGCCCCACCCCGGCTGTGTCCAGCCCTCTCCGCTCCCCAGGAGGCGCGGCTTCCCCAGGCCGAGCCAGCGTCTGCTGAGCGCTCCGTGCCTCCCTGTCCCATGTCGTCTGAGCGACTCCTGCACTCCCTCCCCTCGTTCTTTCCGGAACCCCTGACACCCCCGCCCACCGGGAGCAGAACCAGGACTGTAGGGCAAAGCGCCGGGGTCCCGGCTGCCACGGGAGGTCTTTTCTGGAAAGCCGAATTAGCCCTCTCGGGTTCTGGGTGTAGCAGCCGCTGCCTCTGGATTGAAGCCCTGGGCTCCGTAGTCTGACAACCTTTCTCTTGGTCCCTCGTCTGGTCCCGCATCCTTCTCCGCCTCTTCATTCCCAGGCCCGTCTGTCCCCGCCCCGCGCCCATGGATATCACACCCTCGACACCCAGAAAAGGGCCGAAGGGGAAGCGCTCATCCACGGGCATTCGCTCTAGGGGGAAGCTGGGATCTCGGTTCCGGCTTGCCCGACCGCCTGAGCCCCGCCTGCTCTCGCTCTCGCCCCCGCCCCAGGTGCAGAGCGAGCTGAGGAGGATGTGGCGGCGGACTCTGTGCCCCAGCCGGCCCTCCGGCCGGGACTGCAGGCTGCACAGCTGGTCCATCTCGAGGAACGGCTCAGAGGGCACCCTGCAGGCCCCCCGCGGCTCCCGCGCCCTGTCCTTCCTGCAGACGGAGACCTCGGTCATCTAGAGGTGCCACCACACCGCAGCCCGAGCCCCCAGCCAGGAGTGCCTGGGGTGAATCAGCTTGGACCTACTGGAGCTGGGCTTGGCTTATCCCACGCATGGAACCGGCTTACCTTGTAACCGCCCGGGGTTTAAATCTAACGATTGTTACACTCCAGCATTTAGGTAGTTTTGTTCTTTATGTTGTTTGGCCGTGCAGACAGACCCATTTTCAAAGAGATCAGGAAAGATCAAGGTGGCAGTAGCCCAGGACTTGGGTCCAGCGACTGTGGAAGAAAACGCGGGATTTTCTGATCTCAGTGCCTGTTCTCAGGGGGCACAGGCCTGAGCTGGGATGATGGTCCTGAGTGACATGGTCACCCTTCCTCTGCATGACCTGCATCGCCGGCCTCAGCCCCCAGGTCCCACAGGGCAGCCCCTTGTGTGCAGGACACACAGGCGCCCGCTGAGGACTTCCGTGGAACTCTCCCGCAAGCCCAGGTGGGCCCCACCTGCCCCAGTCCTGCGCACACCGCCATCCGGGCTCTTCTTTCTCTGCCGCTGCACTCGGTTCTCCAACCCCTTTGTGACACTGGTCCCCTTTAACAATGAGGCCACAGAGTCTTCGTCCTGAGGCATCACAGACCTGAGCGCAGGTGCCAGCTATCGGGATGACTGGGTCCAGGGAGCGGGGCCTGGCAGGCAGGGCCGGGCTGAGGAGGCGGGCTGGACGTCCGAGGACGGGGGGTGGGCGCCGTGAGGCCGTCGCCCTGCAGCGTCCCTCTGGGGTGTGCACCCAGGCCCCTTGTGAGAGGAGCCTGGTCAAAGAGTGGCAGCGTCCACCCGGAGCCCCCTGCAACCCGGCTCCCCAGCTCAGATGATTTGCTGCGACCAGATCTGCACGACCAACTGAAGAGCCAGCTCCCAGGGTGCCCGGGGCCATCGGTGGAGCACGGGCGTCAGATGTGCACCTGCACGTCCGTCAGCTGCCGGGAGCCAAGGCCGCGGGCCTGGAACTGGGCGGTCTGGCCTGACCGACAGCAGAGGGGAGAGTGAATACCACTCACTGTTAGCAGAGGAGGGGGTGACCAAATAAAATGTTGTAAACGTGTGTGGAATGTCCCCAAGCCGCCACGTGTGACCGCTTGAGTAAAACCCATTTCGTGTCTGTTCGCTGGGTGACTCTGACCAGCAAATGCTGAGGCCCCAGGACCTCAAACTGAGGACATTTGGAGGAAATCCTCCTGTGCCTAAAGCGGGGCCTAGATGGCTTATGGGGTGGGGAGAGGGGCACGTGGCAGCTTGCGGCCTTTGGAAGCAGCCACCTTCCCCAGGGCACTTAGCCGCCTGCCTGGACGTGCTCCTTGCAGCATCCGGTCAGCGGTGGAGGTGATGCACGGGGCGCCCGGCAGCCCTGCAAGGGTGGGGCGCACCTGCGGCTCCCAACACACCCACCCCACAGCTCCACAGAACCTGAGAACCTGCTAACTAGGGCCAGGGCTGAGCACATGCGTGCTCGCATATGTGCACGTATGTGTGTGTGCCTTCTGTGAGCTAACCCCTAACTGCATTTGTGCCACAGACAGATAAAATCTATTTCTAATAAACTCCATGTTCAACCAAACTGCTTCATTCCAAGAGAATACCGCACACTGCTGAAAGTCAAATTCTCCAGAAGCTGACTTAGAAATGAGCAGACGGACCAGCCTCTGGTGAGTTTCTGAGAGCCCCAGGTGCCAGGTGATGGTACGTTGTCAGCTGTCCACTGGTGGAAAGAGCTTCATGAGAATTTGCTTAAGGTCGGAATGCGTTGCATTCGCAAGGAAGGGAAGTGAATACGTGATGTCGGAACGGGCGTGTGCCCAGGAGCCGCGCTATAGATGGAAATAACGAGCACCTTCCTTTCTTAGCAAGAATGGCGTTTTTTCAATGGTGCTTTTTTTCAGGTTTTCAGGTTAGAAAAATTATACAGAGGAGTTACCAAACCTCAGATATTATATCCAGATATTACCCAGAAAGTGAAAAAGCTCTGAATTTCGTCCTGCATCTGGCTCTTACTGCTTGAGAAGTAAATATCAAGAGTGAATGATCTTGTTCCCAATAGTTTCCTCTACGTCTATGCAAACCTGCAAACCTCTCTCCCTCCCTCCCTGCCGCTCTTTCTTCTTTTTCTTCGTGGAAAGTAGGTCATATTGTATAGGAGTTTCTGCAACTTGCTTTTTTAGTTAAGACAGGCTGTGTGGATCTTGCCTGTCTGCACACAGATGTGCTTTACTTGTAACAGCTGCATGATGTTCCATGGCACGGATGCTCTTGGTTTATTTCACACCTCCTGTTGATGAATGTTTGAGCACTTCTGCATGTGCTGGAGCATCCCCACAGAACAACGTCCCAGAAGTGGGAATGGGTTCCGGGCCTGCACATTTGGCTCTGGGCGGGTACGGTCCTGGAAGAGGTGGCCTCAGCGCCCCTCTCACCAAGCTGCGGTAGACACCAGCATCACTGGGGTTCCCATCTCTCTTCGCCCCAACCTGCTGTCTTTAGTCTTGGGGACAGTGAGTGTCTCTTCTTTACAGAAAGCTTTCTCTCTAGTTCTGAGCCTCAGCCTGACCCACGGACGTAGACGTCAGGTAGCCAGGCCCCTGCTCCTCCAGTCGGCTGCCCCACCTGAATGCAGGTTCTGCTGAAAGTTTACAGATTAACTTTCTTATTCGTGGAAATGGGGACAAGACTCCGCAGAGGTCGTGGGCGGTGTGTCATCGCCATCTGTTTGCATCGCCAACCACCGGGCCCTGTAAGAGGCCCTGCTTAGCCTGGGGACGTCACAAAGGATTTAGGGCATCGTGTACCGAAGAGTGTTCTTTGGAAGATGGAGAGAAAAGGGACTGTCACTTCCATTATCTTCTCTAAAGGTTTAATGAGGAAAGTGGAGCAGGCACAGGCGGTGGGGACCCCCACTCGTGACAGCAGTCCCACCTCCCCCTGCCCAGGGGCGTCCCGGACTGAGCCCTGGATAGCAGGCCTCGGCGCCAACAATGACCCCAGAGCTGTCACTGGGATCTTGGTTAAAGCTACTTATATTCATTATATTCAACCCCTGACACTGAAGGACCAACAGGGGGAAATAAACTATTGGAATATAATTACAAAATAATGAGGCCAAGTAGCACCAATCTCTCCTTTGGAGATTTAGGACTTTACAAATCCTTATATGCTGAATGCTATAGATAGCAAAGTATAAGAAGCAGCAAGTGAACTCAATACACCTGAAAAACACAAGCTTTCCTGGTTTTAATCATTATAATCATGAATCTAGAATATGCAAAATTTGTGATTTTCAAGTCATAACAAAAATAATTACAATTCACTCAGATTTAAAGGCACACAATATACTAAAACCCCGTCATAAGGTGACTCATCACTGCAGACTTTCACAGGCATGGGCACGTGTGTTCTCCCAAACCTGTCAGCCTGCTGTGAAGACCCAAGTACCATCTGTTCTTGGCTCTGTAGGAGCCCCATCTCTGTAAGTTTAGTCCCAGTCTCTGTGCGCGCATGAAATACACTCATGAATGCTGGACTAGGCGTTTCCGGAAGCAGCCCCGGCCGCCTCCCTGGGGCCTTTGGAAAGGGTTTTGGCTGGCTTCCCTCCCGCCCCCCCCACCAGGAGAGTCCTTCCTTGTCAGACAGGCTTAAGCCTGGGGGATGGAGAAGCTGAAGGAAGAGGAGGCGGGTGGAGAGCGTTTACTCTTGGGGGGACGATGGGGCAACTTAACGGAGCAGCGCTGCAGACTGCACGTCCCTGCGCAGAGCAGGGGTGGAGGGAAAGGGAGCTCAGGAGTTACCGAACCCACCAGGCGCCCGCTTGTACAGAAAGTAGACAAGGGGCTTCCCTGGTGGCGCAGTGGTTGAGAGTACGCCTGCCGATGCAGGGGACACGGGTTCGTGCCCCGGTCCGGGAAGATCCCACAT
This sequence comes from Hyperoodon ampullatus, assembly GCF_949752795.1. Classification (NCBI taxonomy): domain Eukaryota; kingdom Metazoa; phylum Chordata; class Mammalia; order Artiodactyla; family Ziphiidae; genus Hyperoodon; species Hyperoodon ampullatus. The sequence goes on along the minus strand of NC_136922.1, from coordinate 108,700,554 downwards.
GCCGCGAAGCGGCTAGGCCCGTGAGCCATGGCCGCTGAGCCTGCGCGTCCGGAGCCTGTGCTCCGCAACGGGAGAGGCCACAGCAGTGAGGCCCGCGTACCGCAAAAAAAAAAAAAAAACAAAAAAAAAACCGGTACTATTTCATTTTATAATTTTAAGATGGTACCATCATATTTAAGAGAATTCTTCTATTCTAACCACTGTACATAAATTAAATAATCCCGATGGATTTAGAGGTTCCGGTCAGTTTGGCTCAGCCCAGTGGAGCTGGCCTTGCGGGAGGCTGCTGCTGACCCGGGCAGTCGAGCGGACTCCGGGGCTCCGGGGCGGGTCCCGTGTGGCGGTCCGCGCTACCAGGTCCAGGTCTCTGGGGGCAGAGGGGGGCGGGGAGCTGGATGCGGGGCTGGGGAGCGTCGCCTGCACGGGGGTCGCCCTCTCTGGCCTCTGCTTTGCATTGTTCACTTCCACCCGTTTCAGACTCTGTTGGTTCCCGGGAATTGACACGACACGACACGACAGTCTCGTTTGCTGTTTCCCGGGACCCGTCGCGCGGAAGGAGCAAAGGCCTTGGAGGGCGGGCCGCGTGTCCCGAGGACGGAGCCCATACCTGGGTGGAGGGGAACCTGGACTGGACCCGCGAGAAACCCCCGGGGAGCCGCTGGGGTGGGGGGCTGCCGTGAGGGGCTCCCACAAAGGTCACCCACGGGAGGCACCCACTGGACACCGTCCAGGTGAGCGCCCGGACCCCCGACACCGCCCGACCCCGCTTCCCCCTGCGGCGCTGGACACGAGGCATGCCGGGCGCCGGGCTCCAGTGGCGCAGGAGGCGAGTGCAGGGGGCCCGCGTGGACCCCACGGTGGGCGGTCAGGGCCCGACGCCTCCCAGCCCGCAGGTCGCGTCGCCCCGTCCTGGTCCTCGGCGGGATCTGGGCAGCGCCGCAGTTCTGAGGTGTAGGCAGGGCGCAGCGTCCTAACAGGACGATGCGAAGTTCAGGGCTTCATGAGAAACTCGGTGAACAGCGCCGGGTGCTGGCCTGCTGAGGGCGCCCCAGGCCCTGGGAGACTGACCTCTGCCTGGTCCCAGTTCTGGGGTGAAACCATCCCATCGCTGGCGAAGCAGCAGCCACATGTGGCCCAGAGAGAACAAACCTGCCCCCCACTGAACGCTCACCTGTCACTGTGTCAGTGACACTGGATGTAGGCAAAGGCCATCACCCCAGAATTCTCCTGCCCTTAAGTCCCTATAACTGTACAATTAAGAGAATTTATATATTTGCATCATCTTTAGACAAAACTAATTTTTAATAATAAAGCATAGTGCAAACGTGTCTGAACAGACATCCCAACATTACCAGCAGAAGTCCAACAAAGTATTAAAGAAACACAGGTGGGAGGTCATTTCAGCAGAGTCAGTCCTTTAATTTAAACCTGTGAATATGTCATTTTACGTATGACTAAGAAAACTGTTCATTAAATACATCTTTATTTGGATTGTTTAAAAACCTAGTAATAAATGTTACAATATTTTAGAGCTGCTCTGAAAATCAGTAGAAATACTCTTGGAAAAGAGCATCCTACCTGGCTCTCCGTTGCCTTTGAAGTTCAGTATACACTAAAATGTCTGCTGTTTCCATTCAAAAATAGTAATTTATTTATGGCATATTGAAGTGACATTCTTGAAAAATGAACTCTGGGCACACACCTTCTATCTACACTAATGTACACCCATCAGCTGTAACATCGGGGTCACCGCACGGCTTCCTCGCGGCGTCCCACCACTTACAGGGCTTCCCGCAGCAGCAGCCGCAGCCTCTGCAGCTCATCGCCCACTGGGGCCACCCACTCCCGCCGCAGGTACTGGACGTCCACGTCGCCTGAGGCTCTGGCCAGCACCAGGGCCAGGAAGCCACTGCGGGTCTTCTCTGCTTCACCCACGACAGTCATGGCCACCAGCCTGAAATCGAGAAGCACACGCTGTGTGATCCTGAGTCTCCCAATTACCCACCTTCCCAGGGGGGAGCAGGAGGAAGAGAAACGCTGAAAACATAGGAGGTTAGAGCTCCTTGACATCAGTCTGGGGATGATTTTTTGGATCTGACTCCAAAAGCAAAGGCAACAAAAGCAAACAGGTGGGACTACGAAGCAGCTTCTGCACAGCGAAAGAAACCAGAAACAAATGAAAGGGCAACCTACAGAATGGGAGAAAATATTTGCCAATCATACACCTGTTAGGGGGTTAATAACCAAAACATAAAGATCTCATACAACTCAATAGCAAAAAAACCAAGCAATCCAATTACAAAATGGGCAGAAGATCTAAATAAAAATTTTTCCGAAGAAGACACATAGATGGCCAACAGACAAGTGAAAAGATGCTCAACATCATTAATCACCAGGGAAATGCAAATCAAAACCACAATGAGCTATCACCTCACACCTGTCAGAATGGCCATCAAAAAAAAGATAAGAAATAACAAATGCTGGAGAGGGTGTGGAGAAAAGGGAGCCCTCCTGCACTGCTGGTGGGAATGTAAATTGGTACAGACACAGTGGAGAACAGTGTGGAGGTTTCTCAAGAATTAAAAATAGAGCTACCATACAATCCAGCAATTCCACTCCTGGGTATTTATCCAAAGAAAATGAAGCCACTATCTCGAAGAGATATCTGCACTCCCATGTCCACTGCAGCATTATTCACAAGAGCCAAGACATGGAAACAACCTAAGTGTCCATCAAGGGATGAATGGATAAAGAATATGTTATATATGTGTGTGTGTGTGTGTGTGTGTGTGTATATCCATATACATGTGGAATATTATTCAGCCATAAAAAAGGAAATCCATTTGTGACAATATGGATGGACCCTGAGGGCATTATGCTAAGTGAAATAAGTTAGACAGAGAAGGACAAACACTGTGTGATCTCACTTCTGTGTGAAACCCCACCTCCACCCTGCACACACACACACACAAAACAGGCTCACAGACAGAGAACAGACTGGTGGTTGCCAAAGGAAGGGGGGTGGGGCATGGACCAAACGGGTGAAGGGGTACAAGCTTCCAGTTTTAAAATGAACAAGCCATGGGACGTAGTGTACACGTGGCAACTATGGTTAATAACACTGTGTGGCATATTTGAAAGTTGATGAGAGTAAATATTAAAAGTTCTCATCACAAGACAAAACTTCTGGAACTATGTAAGGTGACAGACGTATCATAAGACAATATATGGGCTTCCCTGGTGGCGCAGTGGTTGAGAATCTGCCTGCCAATGCAGGGGACATGGGTTCGAGCCCTGGTCTGGGAAGATCCCACATGTCATGGAGCAACTAGGCCTGTGAGCCACAACTACTGAGCCTGCGCATCTGGAGCCTGTGCTCCTCAACAAGAGAGGCCGCGATAGTGAGAGGCCCGCACACCGCGATGAAGAGTGGCCCCCACTTGCCGCAACTAGAGAAAGCTCTCACACAGAAACGAAGACCCAACACTGCCAAAAATAAATAAATAAATAAATAATTAAGACCACATATAAATAAATAAAATCTTTTAAAAAAAGACAATATATACAAACTTCACATCATTATGTTGTGCACCTGAAACCAATATGTTTTACATCAATTATACCTCAATATAAATAAATAAATAAATGATAGATAACATAATTCTTTGATCCTTAGACTATTTTGGACTAAATATGAAACAAACACACTTTAAAGTGTTTTTTTTGTTTTTTGGTTTTTTTTTTGCGGTATGTGGGCCTCTCACTGTTGTGGCCTCTCCCGTTGCGGAGCACAGGCTCTGGACGTGCAGGCTCAATGGCCATGGCTCACGGGCCAGCCGCTCCGTGGCATGTGGGATCTTCCCAGACCGGGGCACGAACCCGTGTCCCCTGCATCGGCAGGTGGACTCTCAACCACTGCGCCACCAGGGAAGCCCCTAAAGTGGTTTTTTAAGATCTTACTCAAATATATAAATATAAAACTAATATTTAAATTTAAATATAAATAACCATATTTTAAAGTGTGGTGGCCTTATACATAAATTAAGCAACAAAGACCATCAGTGATGCTTCTGCAAAAAGTCACCGGGGAGGGCTCATCCTGAGTTTCATCAGACTTACCTGTCCGGATAGACGGGCTGTTTGGCGACAGGACCCAAATCGCTCTCCAGGAGGTCCCAAATATACACACAGGATGTGTCGTCCTGGACCAGGAACACAGCCGGTCTCGTCGAGGACCACTGCAGGCCAATGACGGCGCGGCCGTGGGTGCTCTTGTCCCACTGCAGGAGCGGGTGCTCGGCCGTCAGCTGGTGCAGCCTGATGCTCCCGTCAGAACAGCCGGCCTGGGGGAGGCGGGGAAACCTTATCACAGTTCTTTTCTCTTTTTTACTCAAGCTCAGTAGCCAAGGAAAATTTTCAGGACATCCGCTTTTTTTGTTGTACAGCAAAAATATTTGGTTTATATCTTGTTTTCCAAACATAAAATTGTAACATTAAATCTTGTCCTCACAAAGCACAAAGGCGAGCGTTTGGAGATTCTGATACACTTTGTACCCCCTGCCCCTCCCCAGAAGGGCTGAATTCAGTGAACATATAAAGAGGTGTTTGTGTTTAACAAAGCTGAATATTGCTGACTCAAGCATAGGACATTAAGATTGGTAAGACTGACGTCTTTTCTAAAACAATCACATACGTTTGCACATATAATATGGCTTTACATTCCTTTTGGATTGAAATTTCCATAAAACAAAACTCAGCTGGCCTAGTAAAAAACTAAATTTTTAGCCTAGGAAAAGGAAACTTAATTCCTTTTTACTCAATATATTTAATTCTTCACATATTTAATCTTTCAAAAAAAGCAGAGGCAAGATATAGCAATCACGAAAGCTTCTAAAGTAAATGAATAGATTTATGCATAATAGAGCCAGGTGCCCACTGTCGGGAGGGTGGAGGGGACCCCGGGCCAGCCGGGGACTAGGGTGTGCGTGCGACGCCGGGTGGGTGGTGCGTAGATGGAGACCAGAGGAGATCTCGATGTCGTGTCCTGTACACAAGCACTTCTGACTGCCCAGGTCTTGGTTTCTAGGTAATTTTCTCCTAACAGGAGCCAGGACTCCTTGGAGTAATGGCTGATCCCGAGGGTTCCTGTGCCAGAAAGCAAAGAGGGGCTCCCGGAATGATGTCAGAACCACCTCCGGGGACCCCCGGGACCATCTGAGCAGCGGAATAAATGCAGGCAGCGAATCTGAGACGCACTGAAGACAGTGAAAAGCCTCGTGCCCACGTTTACACAAGAAATACACACGGAAGAAAGGCAGTCTTCTGACCAGCGACAGCTCCCATGGAATTAACGACAGGGCGACAGAACCCGCCTGGTAACCGACACGGTGGGTGAGAAACAGCAGCAGCTCAGGGTCTGTGCGTCTTCCACCAGGCCCTGGCTGATCAGACAGGGAAGGAGGGGCCCCACGGTCAGGAAAGGCCTGCATCTAATCGTGAGGAGACGTCCCCAGACTCCACAGGGGACGTCCAGGCCCTCTGTGCGATGCTGAGGCCGGTCCCAGTGAAGGCGGTGAGCAGCCACAGTGACTGAACGGGACGCGTGGCCTGGGCCACGACGCTGCTCACAAAGGACAGTCGGGATAGTCGTGGGCTTGCACTCAGACCTGCAGAGAGCAGGACTGACTGGGGCTGGCCTGGGCTACAGAAGACCAACACCCAGCCCCTGGGGTGGAGCGTCCTGGCCACGGCAAGTGTGTCACTGCACGCTCAGGATGGTGGGGGCGAGGGGAACGCTCTGTGCCGTCCTCGTAACTTTTCTACAAGTCGAAAATGACATCAGAATAAAACGTCTGAAGAAGATCCAGACAGCAGCCTCATGGAATGAGCTGTGCTGAGCACACGCATGGGACTTCAGGAGACCAGACCCGAGTGCTGTAGACCCCAGCAGACGCTGCAAAAGAATCGGTGCTTAAAAAACAGGCATTCTTACCAGGAATACTGGTTCTCCAAACGGTGAAAAGTCAATCACGTTCACCTTCACCGGCCTCACGCCCTGCTGCTGGGGCCTGAACAACCTGGGAGAGACTCTCACGTCTTGTCTGGTGCCATGGCTGATGAGGCCCTGGAAGGGAGAGGAAGGAGGGAACCAGGCAGGGTAAAGCTCTTATTCTTGAAACAATTTAATCAACATTCTGATTAAAGCGAACAGTAAGTTTATCTCCAACAAAAATACTTACAGAATGAAATCTAGACCATTACTCACCATGTCTGTGCCAACAACAAAGCGATTAGGGTCTGAAGGCAGAAATTTAATGTTCAGTGTTTGTGTGGACCCCCAAAATTCATAACCTTTATGGGAAAGTCTGGAAAACAGCAAAGATGAACAGATGGGCAGTCTTGAAACTGTCAGGGCGGAGGCGACACTTAACACCGTCACCTGCCATCTGCCACTGGACGCGCTTCTAGTTCCTTTTCCCTTCGGTTACCATGCTCTGGACAGTTCCTTCAGCCCATCCTCTTGCTCACTCATTCTTTCTTCTACTGTCTAATCCACTCTTTCATTCACAGACTTAAATTTCAGAGACAACAGCTCCATTTCGAGAAGTCTTTCTGATCGCACAATTCTCTCTTGTACCCTGGTGGGTGTCCCTCACACAGCAGCGTCCGTGACCCCCACCATGAGCCTGGCCGTGGACGTGCCCGTCCGCAGGCAGCTGTCCCGGTGCTGACAGCCCCGGGCACTGGTCTGCCCCACACTCACTCCTCAGCTGCGAACCCCTGACCGCACCCCGACTCGGCTTCTGGGATTCTCCCACTGGAGGGGCAGTGCGACCCAGGGTCCCGGGCAGGGGTCAGCTCCAGCTCGCTGCCCAGCAGGCCTGACACGTCCCTGGTCCCCACGGGAGCCAGCTCCCAGCCCCACCACCACCCAAAAGCCTGCAGGCTGACTTCAAGCTCCACCCTTATTCTGGCACTTTCCTCTCTTTTTTAAAAGACTGTATTTAGTGTGTTGTTGGTTTTCTACCTTGCACAGTGTTTGTATTGTAACAACCAGGGGGCCCAGGGCTGCTCCTGCCACGCTGCCCCGGTCCCGGGTCGGGGATCTGGCCCCTCAGTCTCTCCCCTCTCTTATTACCTCCGGCCGAGATCCCCGCCTCGGGGCCCGCTGCCCTGGTCACCTCCATGCTGGGCCGACCAGGTCCCGCCCTTCCCACCCCCAGGCCCCCTCCTCCCTCCTGGTCCTCAGCTGCACGGTGCCCCTCAGCTGAGCTGGACACCTGGGCGAGAGGCAGGCTCTCCCTGGTTCCTGGAACCAGCCGGCCACCAGGTGTGCTCAGTCCCACCCCTGACTGAGCCCGGCCCTCCGTCCCCATGAGTGCGGCCTGGTTCAGACTCTCATCTCGGATCTCGATCCACCCCCACGGCAGCTCCCGAAGCTCTCCCCGAGTCCCCTCCTCTGTTCCAAGCTTACACTGTTGCCAAGTTCATGGTTCTAAACCGCAAACAAGACACACCCCTCCTTACGCAGAGATCCGAGATGAGTCCCCGTCACCCTCGAGAGAACTGTCTGAACCCTCGGCGCAGCAGACCCTCCTGAGGGTCAGGCCACCGACTCTACCCCTCTCCTGACAGCAATCCTACTCGAAGGTCTGAAACCGTCAGCGTCTTCATGCGTCTGGGCTCCCTCTGCCCGGCGCAGGCTCCCTGACTCTCATCCCACCCCCGTCCCACAGCCGTTCCTCCTCCGAGCCCACACTCTGCGGGGCTCCCCCCAGCACTTCACCCGTGTGCCGAGCCACGGGGATGAGGAGACGTGCCACCAGGCCACTCTCAGGGGAGGCCTTGCTGCCCCAGGGGTCAGGGGCACTTCACCCAAGGTCCCCCTCCTCCCCGGAATGCCCGAGTTCAGGAAGGGAGGCTCAGGTCTGGCAGGGGTGCTCTGGAGAGCCGCTCCTGCTCTGAGCCCCCGGGCCAGGCAGCTGCCGGGGGGCCTGCCTCTCAGCCCAGCCCCCTCACCGCCACCCCTGCCAGCCTCCCTCTGCCAGAGGCCGACCCCAAGGCTGCAGCGGCTATTGGTCACTTGTCTGCACTTCAGGGCCCTCCCTGAGGGAAGAGGCACCACGAGGCAGCCGGTAGAACACACACCACTCGGCAAGTGTGCAGATACGGTCTGGACAGATGTTTGTTACACCCGGACCTGGGGGAGGCACTGCCAGCATTTAGCGGGGAAAACCTAACATCAGCTACAGGTGACACTTTCCTTTAAAGAGCGTATAGTTAGGTACAGGAGAAATTTATAGTTAAAAGATAAATGCAATGCACAGTATGAAGTGATACGGCCATAATGGAGACGAGAATGGTCTCACAGAAATTCAGTGAGCGGTCAGGGGGCCACCCGTGGTGGGGTCTGCAGTGTATTAGATGAGTTTTTTCAAACATAACTCACTCCTTGTCATAATTATACTGAAATCAACGGCAGGTGATTTACAATCATGAAGCATGTATGAATTCATTGATACAACCCAGAAGTGTTCTGTCTGATGAGGAAAAGTCAGGCTAATATCAAAGCGTTTTCCAGGGTAAATCACAGGCTGATAGCTAGGCCCTGACTGCGGTGAAAAGATGAGAAAAGACATCTTCAGGAGATAAAACTAACGTGAAATATATAAATACCACAAACAATATTCATATATCTAAGATTTTTACATCATATTAAGTTATTTGAGTTAAAACAGAAACCTAATTTCTGAATAAAACTTTCATACCAATGTTTGTAGTTCCTGAAACTTGTCTATTTAACTTCAGGGTTGTATTAAAACTGGATGAAAAAGAGTCAAATCGACCAATTCATAAGATAGAAAATACTTTAATCAAAGAAAAATGTTAGCTCTATACCTGGCAATTGCATTTATTACTTTGATTCATTAATAATAAACTAAGTAGCAAATAAACTATTTAGCAAAAATACAATGGGAGAAAGGGTTCTTCAGTGCCAGCGTGGCCGTGCCTTATTACCTGACGCTATTTCCTCCTGTGGGAAACAGGGCTTTGTGAGCAGGGATGCGGCTCAGACCTACCTGTCGCGCAGCTGAATCGCGACGCTGTGCACCAGCTTTATCCTCCCTCCAGGGAGTAAACCTGCAAACAGAGAAACCGGAAGTAAATGCACCTCTTAATATAAGTTAACCAAAATCCAATTACATTTGCCTGGAATTATTTTTCATTGCTTAAATATCTGTGTTAGGAAATAATATAACAATGCAGATTGATGAAGAGTGTCCCGTCCCTCACGCAGGGGAGGTTCCTGCAATTGCCTTAGGATATGAATTAAGAATTTGCAGTTCAGGGCCTTAGGGGAAGAGGGTTGGTGGAATCAATATCAAAAAGCCTTTACATTTTTTGATTTGATTTGATTTAAAAAGGGAAGTACACTTAAGCAAAAAAAGAAAAAAATCAATATTTAACAAACCTCCCACCCCCCACAGAAACCCTCTCCTGTAAACGTCCTCCCGGGCCGGTTTCGGTTCCCCATGCAGGTGGGGAGGCCCCCTCCGGCCCCTCCAGCCCCGTCCTGCCCCGCCCGATGCCCCACACCCACAGCAGCCCCGGCTCCCAGGGAGCAGAGCGGATGCTGCAGGAAGACGAGGCGGAGAAGAGAGGCCCCTCAGGACGGCTTCCACCGCGTCCTTTCTCCAGGAGAGGGGGGTCCACAGCACCGGCCCCTCCTCATTTCAAGAAGTCACAGTGACTCTGGTCCTACTTTCTGGCTGGCTCTAGGGGGGTGCCCCCGGCCCAGACAAGGTGAAGGGGCCGGTCATTAAAGAAGCGGCTGGAGCTGCTGAGGAAGTGCAGGCGGGCGGCCCCTCGGTGCCCCAGCCCAGGGCATCGGGACAGCAAACTGCCGGCCGCAGAGCACCCCGACCCCCGGTGGCTCCAGTCTCAGAGTTCTTGGGGGTCACACACACCCAGGCCTTAGACACCGAGTCTCGGGGACGCCCTCAGGGGGCACAGAGCAGACGACACGCATGGGCCTCCTGTGACAAGGGCGTCAGGGGCCTTTTCAACAGCCGACAGGTTATAAAATACACAACTTAATCTTCATTTTCCATGCAGCTAATTACTGATTCTTCAAAGCGGTTATCGGTATTTTAATCTTTACTGATTTTAGCAACCGTTGATTAAACTCAGTTTTTAGTTAATAGTTACCTAAGTCACTTATTGCACCTGCAGTATCTGCCTTTGCTAATTCAACCACCACCTGAAATAGAACACTGAAGATAAATATCAGCACGTGTAATAATCGTGAAACAGTCTAAGCAAAGCGTCGCTCTAATTAAGGCACTAAAAATTTAATTCCTCCAGAAGAAAGACTAGCGTTTAAAAGTTATAAATCGCCGCCTTCGACCTGTTTCTCTACACTCTGTGACCGGTCAATGCCCTGTGCATCCTCCGGCCCTGACACTGCTCCCCTTTCACTCCCACAGGCATTCCCAGCAAGCCCGTCTTGTCCTGGCTTCCCCGCCATAGCTGACTGCATGGTCGCCCCTGCTCTGCACGCATCTCCCCCTGCCACCCCGACCACAGACCACCGACCACCACGCAAACCCTGGGGCGAGCGCTTGCGTGTCCGACTCACCCACACGTTGAGAACCCCGCTCTCGTCCAAGGAAGCGACGTGGAAGGACAAGCCTGCTGGCTCTAGTGAAGACAGAACCGGGGAAGGACCGGCTCATAACCAGAAAACCACATCTCACAACTTGAGCTCAGGATTTTATGGGAGTGGAGGGTCACGTACCTTCTTGAGTAGAAAAAGGTGAAAGCACACAGCTCTGTCTTTTGCAGACAGACCCTGAGATGGGTTCTATCGCCTGGAGTGGGCTGCGGTGGTTTACAGACGTCAGGACACCATCTGGGGGTGAAAAGCACATGCACCACAGGCACGTAGTGAGCCGTGGAGTACAGTTAACGTTGTGCAGGGACAGGCACATCTTCCCAAAGCACGAGGCCACGTGGACCACGGTGAAAGGACACGTGCCACGGCTCTCAGCGTCACCGAGGAGCAGAGGCCACAGACCGCGTCACACCTGTGAGAAGAGAGGCGGCCCTGGGTCTGCACGGCGGCAGGTTCAAGGATGGACAGGGCGGGGGGGCTCTCCACGGCGAGGGGGGGTCACAGAGACAGCGCAGAAGCTGGGGCCTCCCGGCTGCGGGGGAGCGGGGGGCTCACGGCCAGAGCGGCACAGGGAACGGGGAGTAGGGAGACTGGGAGCTGCAGGCTCACCCCCCACCAAGAGCAGCACCTTTGAAGAAACGACACCTCACAGTCCAATGGAACAGAGCTCCTCTGACCTGGCATATCCACCTACAAAATGTCCAGGAGTAGAAAAGAACAGACAAACTCCACACAAAGCTACCGAGGGAACTCGAGAGAAAATGCAAATGAAAGCATTTCAACCCATGAAAATTCCCCCTCCAAAAAACAAGCGTGAGACAGAAGACCAAAATCCAACACTCCAAACTACATCACATCTCTTCAAAAATACGTCTGGAAATGTGTTTAAAGCACATAAACAAACAAAAACATCTGAAATCAGAAATCCAGAACAAAAATGGATTAAAAAACATCAAGAAAGAAAATGAGAGTTAGGGCTGAACTCAGGAAAGAAACTGAAGAAAAAGACAAAACGGTCTCAGGAATGAAGAATAAGTGACAGGGGTTCAGATTCAGTGAACGTGAGGGAGGCCAGCTGAGGAAGGGGTGGCCTCTGGGCCTGAGGTTACTGAGGCTTTGAAGGTTTGAATGGCAAAAGGAAATGAAGGCAGCATGTTAATGGAGTAATTAAGTTTAAAAACTTAAGAGTTTTAGTGTTTTGAACACGGTGGTGAATTCAAAGGTTAATTAGTAATATGAGCAGCACTTAGAAAATGCACATTCTTAAAAGATATCTTTTCTAACAGCATCCAACCCATAAGGTACCTATAAACTCATACGTTCTCAATAGTGGCAATTTCACCCCCAAAGGGGCAAAAATTGGTTGTTGGGAGACAAAAGAAACCTTGCCTTTTATGTATAAAACACAGATGTACTCCGAGAACGTATAGAGCTATGCAGGATACGTGCGGTGCCCCAGGCAGGGGCGATCAGGCTACCTGGTGAAGAGAAGGAGGCACACCCGACACGCCTGACACAGGACTGTGTCCAGAGCACACGAGGCCTCGAACAACGCTCCAGTAAGAAGCAACAAATCAATTTACAAATGCGTGAAAGACCTAAACACACCCCACTGAAGACAGACAGCAAATAAGCATCTGGAGACGCTCCGCATCCCATGTCCTCAGGGAAACACAAAATAAAACCCCGAGACACACCAGCACCCACCAGAAGGGCAGGAAGTCTGCCGGCTCCGCTGGCGAGGACGTGCAGCCTGTGGCGCCTGGGGTGCAGGCTCCAGTCCTGACCGCCAGCCATGGGAATTAACCAGGAGCCTGCCCACCAGCGGGCGCAAAAACCCACGTGGTGCCCAGCAGAGGACCCTGCCCAGAGAAGGAGGGGTGACGTTCTGAGCCGCACACAGCCGTGAGCGCAGGCACGTCTCCCGAAGGGACGGAGGCCAGGCTCGGAGGTCTGGGCCCCGCAGGGTCCCAGCACTTGCCTTCGGAGAAGGTAAAACTACAGAGAAAACGCCGATCCTGGGACTCGTGAAGACGGGGAGACGCAAAGCCAGCTGTGGTGGTGGTGGTGGGGGGGTCCCTGGGCAGGAACAGGGAGAAGGATGGTGAGAGACAGTCAGGTCTGAGCGCAGGCCCTGCCCCAAGGTCGGTGTGCTCATGGACGAGCCTCCCAGCCCTGAGCGCTGGCAGGTGGGCAGAGACGGGTGCTGAACAGGTCACGTCCACAAAGCACTGAGAGAAAACTCTAGAACACAAGTGCCTACCCAGGGTTGGGGCGGGGTGGGGTGGTGGTCGTGCTTGTCCTTGTTTGTGGTTGTGGTTATGGTTGTGATTGGCGGTGGTTGGAATTGTGGTTGTGGTTGGTTGTGGTTGTAGTTGGTTATGGTTGTGGTTATGGCTGTAGTTGGCTATGGTTGTAACCGGTTGTGGTTATGGTTGTGATTGGCTGCGGTTGGAATTGTAATTGTGGTTGTGGTTGTGGGTGGTTGTGGCAGCAACCGCATGGCATGAAGTATTCACAGGAGTCTAACTAGGGGTCCTGGCAGCTCCAGTGGTTCTGGTTCCTTTTGACCCCCGAGAGGCCACTACTTCTCTCCTTCAGCCTCCAGTGGGGCTGTCTGAGCCACAGGAGCGCACACAGCAACACACCTCAGACTGGTTTAAAACTGGGCGTCATCTCACTGAGGACCTGAAGTCCCCAGAGTTATTAACAGGACGGAGCACTCCCATCACCCCTGCCGCTGCCTGAGCAGCTGCCGGAAGGAGGCCGTTTCTCCTGTTTATCACAGGTCTCTTTTGCTCTTAGGTCAGCGCTGTCCTCTGGGATGACCTACATGAACGATGCAAAGGGATTTCACGGCTGCTCCGGAAGACCCTGGGCTGGCGGGCAGTGTCACTGACCGGTGGAAAAGGTTGCGGTCCTGAACGTCCAGAAGCACCCACTCAGCTTCACGTAATGATGGATCCTGGCATCTTCCCTCAGATCCCACACGACCACCGAGCCGTGCACGGTCCCAGCAAACAGCAAGAAGGCTTTAAAGGGGCTAAAGCAGCAGCAAGTGACCTAGAAAGATGCACAGAAAGCCGGGGGCTGACAAGTGGAGGCACCGGTGCCCATGGACCTTCCACCTGGAAGCCAAGGGCGCCTGCGTGTCGCCTCCCTGGGTGACGGGAGGGATGGCGGCTGCGGGGCGTGGCCACGGTGCCTCCATTCAGCCCCATCAGGTGGCCCAGAAGGGCTGAGCCCTCCTGCCATTTTATTTACATCCTGCATCACAGTAAGTTGTTATTTTCAAGCCCCCAAAACTGATACCCATAAAAGTTATCCTTCTCCACAGCTTTGGAGGAAATCAACGACTTTGAGGTCAAGGCGCACATGACTAGAAACACACGCGTAAAAGGGCAGCTCTGGGGCTTCCCTGGTGGCGCAGTGGTTGAGAGTCCACCTGCCGATGCAGGGGACACGGGTTCGTGCCCCGGTCTGGGAAGATCCCACATGCCGCGGAGCGGCTGGGCCCGTGAGCCATGGCCACTGAGCCTGTGCTCCGGAGCCTGTGCTCCGCAAGGGGAGAGGCCACAACAGTGAGAGGCCCGCCTACCGCAAAAAAAAATAAAAAAATAAATAAAAGGGCAGCTCTCCCACTGTATCCGCGTGGTCATCACACCACAGCCCCGCTAACCAGGGGCAGGAAACGCACGAGGCCAAGGACTTGGAAAATCTCAGGCACATTAAGAAAGCTCTACAATATCCGGACCAAGTGGAGCAAGCCGGGAAGCACACTTCTGGGATCCCAGGGGTGCCAGAGCCAATGTTTCCATTAAGTCACAGCCACGATAGTGCTGAATGCCAGGGACCGAGAGGCTGCGGTAACCTGGCCCCTCCGTTGAGCTGGTCCTTTCAACTAGGAGTTTCTGCACCTCGTCACCCTGCACACAGCTGGGGCGGCAGGGACAGAAAGCAGTGGCCTTGGACGCCCTCCTGGTGCCTGCCGTCTGCTAGTAACACCCACAGCTCTCCCAGGCTATACCTTCGACTCGCATATCAGGACCTTCTGGGGCCCCGACGGCTGCCAGATGTCCCACACGCAGAGCACGTATCTGCTGTCCAGCAGGGGCGCGAAGGCCTTCCCAGGTCTGCCATGCACGGACACCACCATCCGCCTCTGAACCTGAGAGGCATGCAGGTAGGATACTCTCCGGTCTGAGGATAAGACAAGAAAAATGTTTCTGGGGCCTCCCTGGTGGCGCAGTGGTTGAGAGTCCGCCTGCCGATGCAGGGGATACGGGTTCGTGCCCCGGTCTGGGAGGATCCCATATGCCGCGGAGCGGCTGGGCCCGTGAGCCATGGCTGCTGAGCCTGCGCATCCGGAGCCTGTGCTCCGCAACGGGAGAGGCCACAACAGTGAGAGGCCCGCATACCACAAAAAAAAAAAAAAAAAAAAAAAAAAAAAAAAAAAAAAAAAATGTTTCTGTATTTAGTGATCTGCCAGTGATCTGCCACGTGAAACTAACATACTTAAGATTATTCAGATACATTTCAGCTTAATGAAGAAATAAACATGGTCTTTCGAAGATGCCCACACCTGAAATCAGGGTTTTGACAAATGGCCAAGCTCGACTTGAAAACGTCCAAGTTGGCCTCGTTTGCTAGAAGCCACCCTCCTCCACGCTCGGCACAGAGCGGCCTGGGACTCCGCTGTCCATCAGCTACTCCCACGGGCCCATGGGAGCAGAGGTGACCTGGGTGGGGCATCACAGCTGCCCCATCAGTGCCTTCTCCCCCGGCAACGGGACCCTGCCTGACACCCATCTTCCTCCTGATATCTGTCCCTCAGATACACTGTCTGTTCCCCTCGTTGAGTCCACTTACAGAGGCAGGATTTCTGTCTGTCTGTCTGTCCACTGTGGCTCTGAGGCCTGGGACACTGCACACACTCCTGAGTATCGAGAAGAATGAGTGGGCCACCAGCGCTGCATGTTTCCTGGCAACGGTGGCATCGAGTGGACTCTGTGAGGGTCCCATGTCACTCCCTCGGAGCTCAGATCCAGGTAACGTGAACCAGGCCCAGGTCAAGGACACCTGCCATCCCCATCTCCTCTCCCGTTACCTCAAAACTCACTTTACTAAAACAAAACACAAGAAAAACCTCCACTCTGCCCACACTCGGAACTCAGGGGCAAGTCCCAGACAGCACCCGTGCGTCCTCTGTCTCTACCTAAGGGTTCTGGAACAAGCACGACCTGGCCCCCAGCCCCGGCTCTGTGAAACCACCATCGCTCATCAGCTCCTGGAGGAAAGCACTGCTTTAATTCCTGTTTCTTGGGCTACAGGGGGAGGTGGTGGTGTGGACAGCTGTATTTTGAATGCTATAGATGCAATGATTTATTGTTTTTCTAACAGGATAACTCTTACCTTTTAAAAACAAAAATACCCTCAAACAACATGAGGTGTTTTTTGTTTTTTGTTTTTTTTTTTTTTTTTTTGCGGTACGCGGGCCTCTCACTGTTGTGGCCTCTCCCGTTGCGGAGCACAGGCTCTGGATGCGCAGGCTCAGCGGCCATGGCTCACGGGCCCAGCCACTCCGCGGCATGTGGGATCCTCCCAGACCGGGGCACAAACCCATGTCCCCTGCATCGGCAGGCGGGCTCTCAACCACTGCACCACCCGGGAAGCCCAACATGAGTTTTTTAAATTAGCAATGCCATTTGTGCTAATGGTCAATGCAGAGGTATAGATACAAATCTAGATCTCTACAGCAGGCAGGATAGAGGAACTTCTAGAACAAGCGGCATCAATGCACCGGGTCACGCAGGCCCAGAAGCACCCGGCAGGGCTGACTGTGGGGCCCGTGCACTCCTCGCCCTTCTCCACGCAGACCAGGACCATGGTTGCCACCCAAGCCCTCACCAGCCACTTGTTTTAAAAGCAAGGAGGCGACCTGCTTAAGCAATTTACACTTGGTCATGCACACGCAGTTTGTTTTGTTTATGACCACATGCAGTTCCACTCCACCTGTGATGACACGGGCTTCACTTCGGTGGATTTTATGCTCTGTAACCACGGATCAACTTAAATCTAAGTCAGCGCTGGGCTCAGTTAACCACACGACTCCCACCTGGACGCTCCCTCACGCTGCTCCCCCCGTCCCTCTACCCGTGAGCGCCCGTCATTCCTGTGACACACGCGCTCGAGTCTGCAGAAGCTGAACCTCCGCTCCCTGTTCGGTAATCCCCCTGCTAACACAGGGTGTAGCAGTAATGGTCACTGTCTCAACGTCCGTGTTTACTTTGAGGACCGCTTACTTTGAAGGAACGGCAAGCTGGTGTTCAGCTGCGCGGAGCTATCGCTGAAACGCAGGGTGCAGTCCTGCGCCCGGGGCGTCCAGCTCGGCTCTGACGCCACCCGATCCTCCTCAAGCAGAACCGCAATCACCTTTCAAAGACACACGAGCAGTCCTTCTTCAACACTCTCAAATGGACTCATTTTACAAGATAAAACAAAGCACTACCTGATCTTACCTGTTTCTTAAAATAACTGCCTAAGTCCAGGACATCAATAAACGGACAGAAGGAAATTCCTTTCTCCTTCCCGCACAATAATAGAAACTACCCGGTAAAGTTCCATTAATGTAAACTCCAGAGCCATTATTTAACACTGGATGTCATTTTTCATAGTAAACCTTTTGCTAAAATAATGGGAGTGGGGAAAGGGACCCTCCAGCTTTTCTAGAAGAAACAGAGGCATGGAAATGCCACCTACAGCACCACGTCCTGCTCACCGGGCTGTGGTAAGGATCCAGTGTGACAGCAAATCACCGTCACTGCCCTCATGGGTCGTGGGTCACGCTCAGGACGACAATGGGGAAGAGAAAGGCGAGGTGGACTCAGGAGAGGCACCCGCTGAGAACAGACGGGACGGGGCGGGAGGCCCAGGGGTGAGATAAAGGTCTCCGACCCCCGGCCACCCCTGCTTCCTGCTCCAGCCCACCTTTCCTCCACGTCACCCGGCACCCGAGCGTGTGAACTCTCACTGAGAGCGGCTGACTTCACGTGCAAGCGTGTGAAAGCACGGTCGTATCTCGTAAAGCACAGACTCTCCGTAACGCAGCTCGGAGACCACCACCAGGCGTCCAGCATGGGGCTGAGGACAGGCTCATTCTGAATCTACATGTCAGATTCATGTGTATTATACTTAGCGGTGCTTTAGACTTGAATTCTGAGCTGACGTGGAAACAGCATGAGACAGTGAAGAAACACAAACGCCGACCTTATGCTGGATGTACTGAGAAACATTACTGATTCTGATCCTCTTCCTCCAGGGGCTCATAAGGAAACACCCATGGCGGGACCAGGACGGTGACCGTGGTTTGCTTTGACGTAATTGAGGGGTGGGTGGTGGGCCTCAAGAGGTGAAGGGCTGCAAGCTGGGACCTCTGAAGCACGCGGCGGCCACCTGCCGCCCCTTGACCTTTGTACGGACTTTGAAGATTTCCATAACCAGTTTTTAAAGTCATGAGTTTACTAGTTTCAAATACCCTAGATGTGTGCTCACCTTGCCGACTTTGTATGTCTGTTTTTTAGTCTATATTCATTTTAAATTGCAAGCAACCAACGTTACAGTACAGAATCCAAACACACAGACAGTGCCTGCAGCCACAGAAGCTGCTGGGGTCCCTGCCCAGGGCAGAGCGCACCTGGCAAGCGGCCCGGAGGAAGCTGCACAGGCGGGGCGTGTTGACCTTCGGGATGACGGCGGCGGCATCAAGGGGGCCTCTCCGCTCACTCCCTGAAAAACAGTGCACATGAAACCAGCCAGCGCGACTCTCACGGTCACGGCCGCACACGTCAAAGGGCGTAGGAGCGAACCAGGAGCCCTGGAGGGGAAGCCAGGGGGTCCCATCTCATCCTCTAGATCTCCTCCTGATTTCTCAGAAGTCTGTAAACAGAATCCTACTTAAAGCATCAGTTTATTATGTATGTGTTACGTTTAGGTGTGTTATTTTCTTAGGATGAGACTTCCCTGAGGAAAGGGAGTAACAGAGGTAATTCCTCAGAGTGAACAATCCACCAGTAAAGCAATATTTAGCACATACGTAACCGAGGAGAACCCAAGGCAAGCACAACTCTGCATAGTCCAGGGGCTTCCATCTGTCTTGATGTAACATACCTGGAAACTGTACTTAACGATGAAACTTCTCTAAGACTGAGAACAGACTACCCCACGTTAAGAGCAGAGAGTGTTCTAGAAGCCCATCTGCAAGGTGCTGGTTTGGCGTGGGGGCTCTTTCCCCTCCGTTTAGGAACAAGTGTTGTGAACCCTGATCAGGGCCCAGCCCAGGCCTCCAGCTCCGCGCAGGTGCTAAGGGTGGTGTTTGGAAGAGCTCTGGTGTTTCCACAGTCACATGGCGACAACCACACTCGAGATGGAGGAAAGAACAAGAAAGGGAGGAAACACAACTCCCAGGGTCGAGAGCAGAGGCTGGTTACCCCCAGACACGGCCGCGCCTTCCCCCGGGTGCTGGGTCCACACTTCCTGAGTCTCAACCTCTTCAGTCTGGACGTCCCTGTCCACGTTATCTTCATTATACTGAACATAAGCCTGAAAAACAAAGCTGGGCTGAATTAGCTTTGGATCTCAACCTCAGAGCCATTTCTCATTACTGAAAACAACTAACAATTTTTAAGTTAATGATAACAGTCTTCTAGTTTGTCAAAAGTAAGCATCATGGCATAAATAACCATCATGCAAAGACTGGTTGTGTCTTAAACGTTTGATAAATATGGGCCTAAATTTCAAAAGTGTTTTCAAAAAGTCACAACAAACAATTCAGCTCTGGTTTGAAAATATGATGACCTGGTCCACCAACACCCTATTCTCTTAGAACATAGCGGCTTTGCAAAACCAGACACAAATTTATTTATTTCAAAAATGTACATGCTTCAGTAAAGACAGTTGTGATACTAATAGCTTTAAGATGAGGAAAACAAGCAAAGAAGTTAGATAGTCTGTTCAAGGTCAGGGTGAGTCAGCTGCAAAGCCAGGGTTAAACAGTCAGCTTCTTAAATTTCCTCCTGTGACCTCCTCCCCAGTGAAAGATTACTGATTGATACATCCAAGAGCATGTTGATAGGTGCACTGTGGGGACAGAAGAAAAATGTCCCAGGGGATCCCTGACTCCAAGACTCCACCACGTTGGGATGTGTACTGTCACACAGTCAACAACCGGAAGTACTACAGGGAAAGACAGGGCTGTGTGGGACATACTGTAGCAATCCTGGAGGCAGAGGACACTCAGTGTAAGTCATCAGGGAGGGCTCACCTAGTTGCCTAGAGGGCAGGACAAGGACAAAGAGCAACAGGCAGGTAGATGGCAGGAGAGGCTGGGTGGCCTAAGCCAGGTAATGGAGAAAAACAGGTAGATGACAAAGGGACCTGGCAAGAAGGATCCACAGGCAGGTGTGGGGGGCCTGGGAAGGTAAGGGGGATCCACAGGCAGGTGTGGGGGGCCTGGCACAGGAAGACCTTGAGAGGAGGGTGAGGAGAATGGAACAGGCAGGAGGGATATTGAGGTGAGCCCAGTGTCTTGGGATTTGGGAGGCACTCGGTCGCTGATCCTGGAGTCCCTACATGCAGGAACATATGTGCAGGACTCGGAGGCAGTGCAGGATGCTACAGCCCCACAGGAACCCAAGCAAGTGATCCGAGCTGACTTCCCAGTGACCTTCAGTAAACCCCCCCTACTTGGGGCTGTCCTTAGGGCTTGGGAGCGATCCACATCCGTGCCCAGGAGCCTCCAGGGCGCCGAGGATGCTGGCACGACCTCCAGGTGACGAGCATGTGGTGCCTGCGTCCCTCACAACCACTCAGAGGTCTAACGCCCGGAACAAGACACAAGCCACACAAACTCCTGCCAACGCACTGTACTCGCACTTGGTAGATAACCTTGTACTCACCTGCTTGGTGTTTTTTCTCCCAAAGTTTCTGATGTACATGTCATACTCGTTCACTGGTGGGAGGTCCAGGAGGGAGAAGGTGAAGGAGAAGTCCAGGTCGATAAGCTGGAGCAGCTTTGTGCTGCGTGTCCTGGAAACGAGATGATGTGACATCAACCACGTGCAAAGGGAAGAATGGGCCGGGGGAGGGAGCCTCAGGAGGAGCTGGCGGCTCCGGCCAAGGGGCTCGTGAAGCTCTGTCTAGGTGGGAGCCTGAGATACGAACAGTCACTAAGGTGGGAACTCACGCGTGGACAGCGAGGCCCCGGGGCTGAACCCCCAACTGCGCTGTCGGCACCCTCAGACCCCCATCCCACCTGCCCGCCGCCCACCCTGCTCTGAGGGGCGGAGCCCTGGCCACTCCCGAGGGACGCGTGCAGCCAGGTGAGCTCCTGTCCATCCTCACCCCCGCCTTCATCTGATAAGACACTGGCAGAGCCATGCTGCCGCAGAGGTTGACGGCCGTGAGACCCGGGGGAGGGAAAGCCCGCTCCGCCGGTGCATCTCCCTGGCTGATCCCACTCTCTCTAAACCTACTGCGTCCATCCCAGATCCGGGTGGACTCTTGCATCTACTCCCAGACTGTATTGGGTTTAGTACAGCAGACCACGGGCTGAGATTCTGTTCTCCACTTTCATGAATCTAGGAATTTTGCAAATTTCTGAGTTCACAATCGTGCAAGCTTGGACTCTGACACCTGGTGGCCCTGGCTGCTCAAAGCTCACATCCACCTCCACCAGAGGCTAACCTGGAGCCTGCACTTCGTCGTCTACACGACTGGCCTGCGGCACCCACGGAGGACACTGACACAGGAGGCACAGCGCCCGGGCACCTGGCGGCAGAGCCAGTGTGGGACTCTTCACCCACGAATCCCCAGCTTCCTCACGCGAGAAACAGAGCGCTGGCCCTGAGTGACGCCAACCCCAGGGCAGGAGGGAGCAGCACCAGAGGCGCAGGCTGGGCCAGGCCGACCCTCTGCTCACGGGTTCTGGCCACCGGCCTCATGGGCCCCTGACTGTGACCCTGCCGCAGCCGTGACATGGGGGCTCCCAGGGCGCCCCAGAACTAACACCAATGCTAGGACCGAGCTTGTCTACAGCACTGCACACCTGCACCAGGACACAACATCTGGACACAGGGAAACGGAGCACAATGAAATCATGTGCCTGAACGCCAGCAGTGAAAACAAAACAAGAGCTAATTTTTAAGGGTACGTTGAAGAAAAGTGTATTAAAACTCCCTAATTCCTTCTGCAAAGTTCCCAACACACCTACTTTTGCTTAAGGGCCTGAGTCCGACTCTTCTGGCGGCGTGAGGCTGTTGCAAAGTCCAGGAAAATCCCACAAGCAGGGGTTTTGGAGGGGGAAACATCTGCAGCTGCACACACACAAAAAGCGTTTTCGTGACACTGAAACGTTTCTTCAAGCAAAAGAAATCAAGAGTAAACCAACTAGAAGCATGCAAACCAACTATGTCCAGTAAGGTCTTTACACATAACTAGTGTTAAACATCTTCTACAAGCATTCAAGAACCACTTCAGCTACCATCATCTAAAACTCTCAGCAACAAAGCAACACTTCCTACGCATGTGCCAATCACACTACGTTTAGAAATATTTAAGAATACATGGGTTTCCCTGGTGGTGCAGTGGTTGAGAGTCCGCCTGCCGATGCAGGAGACACGGGTTCGTGCCCCGCTCCGGGAAGATCCCACATGCCGCGGAGCAGCTGGGCCCCTGAGCCATGGCTGCTGAGCCTGCGCGTCTGGAGCCTGTGCTCCACAACGGGAGAGGCCACAGCAGTGAGAGGCCCGTGTACCGGGAAAAAAAAAAAAAAAAAGAATACATATACAAGGCAGTCCTCCACTCCCGCCCCACTCTCCCCCTCCCCCTCCAAAAGGTGTGTCCTCTGGTAAGGGAGCTGAGATGTGAATGCACAAAACAACTGAAGAACAGAGACAGATGCAACTTAATGCTGGATCAGCCACTCACTGTGGCAGAGAGAAAACAGGCAGATGCGGGCAGGGGTTCGTCAGTTCACCGGGTGCAGAGGTCGTTGGCCTGGTGACCCACCATCAACTGCCAAAAGCTCCCACCAGGACGGACAGCTCGGGCCCTCACCCTCCCATGCAGACAGCCTCCGTTGCCTCTCTCCCCCAGGGATTTCTGTGCTCCCCGTGCAGACTGACCCCCGTCTTTGTCTACACATTTATTTCAGTTGTATCTTAGTCTGTCTTCTCATTCCTCTTGGATACATGTTTGAACTCCTGCAAAGAGCGTGCCCTCTCCTGCCGTCTTACAGCTTTATCAGACCCGCCAGGCACAGCCGGATCCCAGCAGGGCACCGCCTGGAGGCCGCGAGGAGGGTGCTGACCGAGCGCCTCCTGTTTCTCATCCCTCAGGACACCTGGCACTCAGGACAGTCAGGAGCGTTTATGAAAAGAACTCTCCGACCCTTACAAGTAACCCAATCATACCCAGGTGCCAAGAACTTTTGAGCAAAATACACTTCCAATCTCCTAAAGAAAATCGCCGGGAGAGGACAGCTCCCTGGGGAACAGACCCTGTGCCGCCACGCTGCCCCTCTGACACGCCCGGGCCTCCTGCCGACCCTCACGTTCCTCTGCCAGAAAAGCAGCAGCCTGTGCAGCTGACAGACGACACGGCGCAGGGAAGGAGCAGCGCTGAGCACCTGCCGGGCGCCGTCACGGGGCGGAAGGGCTGGGAGCGACGCGGGACCAGCACGCACTCACGTACCCGGCCCCGGCCCCCTGCCACGCTCCGTCCGGCCTTGCTTCTCAAACATCTTCGAGGACAGCTCGCCGACCCATTCGTTTTCTGCGTGGATGGCTTTCTGAATCTCCTGTATCTCCCTCCTTCTGGCCGGAGGAAGCTCCTCCGCTGTCTCTCCTGATTCAGGATCATGTGCAGCATCGTCATCGTCCCCGTCACAGACCTCAAAGTCATCCTCGTAGTCCTGCAAACAGTAGCAGACGCGCACAGGACAAAGCACACAGCTTACAGCCTGAAACAGAGGTGGTCCTCAGTGTGGCTCAGGGCGACTTCTACAGCTCACAGATTTCAACATCACTGAATCACAAATCTGTACGAACTGCTGCATTTGTTTCTCTGCATCTGTATAAACTCTACAGAACTACGTACACTGAGAGCTCTGAAAGAACAATAATGTGCAAACGCCTCTGTGCTGAGAATGGGAGTGTATGTGCACATAAACATGTGTGCTACATGTATACTCCATGTAGACGTACACATATACATGAATACACACGTGCACATATACGTACACATTTGATTGCGTTTGATTGCAGTACACTAACAATAGCTTAAATAGAAAAACCACTTAATTACATCATATTGGTCAGCAGTGGTAGACATATAGCAACCTCTTTATAGGTGCCAGACCTAAATCAAACAGCTATGGAGTATTGAGAGCAATAAAAAGAGAAAAACACTATTAAGTTACTGATTTTAGAACAAATTATCTTTAAGCTGAGAAAATTTTTAATTTTTATACCTACTTCAAAATCATCTTCAAAACTGGCTGCATATTCATCAGCTCCAGCATTTTCTAAGTCAAGGTCTTCCTTTTCAATTTCCTAGAGGTAGAAATCAAACATATAATTAAAATATTCAATCATAAGTTGACTCTTGCAAATAGGTTGGGAAAATACATGTTTTCTCAGATTCACTTGATGTTGCTAATTTTAAAATGCAAATATTTATAAAACTAACATAACCTAATTACAACTCTTAAAGAAATACCCTAACTTATAAGTATAGCCAGAAAGAGAAAACAGTGAACAATCATATTCTTTTTGGGAAACCTCTATAATTCTGATAGCTAAAGAAAAAAGGTGTGGTACTTCCCTGGTGGCGCAGTAGTTAAGAATCCGCCTGCCAATGAAGGGGACAAGGGTTCGAACCCTGGTCCGGGAAGATCCCACATGCCGCAGAGCGACTAAGCCCATGCGCCACAGCTACTGAGCCTGCGCTCCAGAGCACGCGAGCCACAGCTACTGAAGTCCGTGTGCCACAACTACTGCAGCCCGTGCACCTAGAGCCTGTGCTCCACAAAAAAAGAAGCCACCGCAATGAGAAGCCCGCGCGCAGCAACGAAGACCCAACGCAGCCAAAAAAAAAAAAAACACGAAAACAAAAAACCAATGGAACAAAATTTTAAAAAGAGAAAAAGAGAGAAGGTATTATACAAATAACCCACAGACTGTCACTCAGCACTGCCTTCCCCACTGTGCCTCTCACCCACGATCACAGCCCGGCATCTGCAGTTAAGAACAGACACACGTGCTCAAGCACACGCCAGCCAGGTCCCGTGTGACCCACCACAGCTCCAGGACCAGCCCACAGCCCTGCCCCACAAGCAGGCAGATGGGCTGTTCTGTCCCTGGCCCGGCCATCACTGACCACCGCCAGCCTCCGTTTCTCCCCTGAAGTCTGAGTAAGTCCTGCAGTGGACATGTGCTCAGTCGTGCTCTGCAGGTTTGGGGAGCTGCACGTGTCACCCTCAGACTGACCCAGTCTGGGTCTGAGGGATGAGGAAGAGGGTGCCGGGAAGACGGAGCAGAAAGACGTTCCAGGTCTCCAGGCCAGGAGGTGGCAGAAATGAAATACAGGTTCAGGAAACTCACACTTTCCCCCAAGGCTGTTCCTTCTCTTGTCCACCTCGCCCGATTTACTGGTGACACGGCACCTCCACCACGCACAAGCCAACACACCAGGAGCCCGCCAGGACCCCGCTCTCCCCGCCCGCCAGCCGGCCCTCCGCCCCAACCCTGCCACCCCCCAGCCTAGCCCCTACCGTCCCTGCCATGTCCCCTCTCGTGCCCTCGGAGTTCAGAGACAACCTTCTGAGCAGGAAATCTGATCACACCACACCTGCTTCATACCCACACAGCTCCCCAGCACCCGTGGTGGACACCCCAAGTACCACAAATTCAGTCACCGAAGGGGCTTCCATCTCCATCCTGGAGGAAGAAACAAAACATGCCTGGCATCTGCAGGCAGGACAGACGTGGGGAGGTGAGACCCACCCGCAGGGCTGGTGCAGAGGTGGGCACTGCTGATCTGCCCAGGGGCAAGGAGACGACTCGCAGGCTTTCGGGTTTCAAACAGGATAGGTGTTGGGGATGGAGGGCAGAGGGTGAGCCTGGGGAGCGTGGACCATCCAGGAGGAGGGGCCGACAAGCTTGGAGCTCAGGAAGGAGGCAGGAAGGGCTTCATCTTCTCTCCAGAACCTAGTGCCCTGCTGTGTGGTGACCAGTGCCAGGAAGTCAGTGATCTGAGCCACAGAGAAGCCAGCTGAGCCTCAAAGTGGACATTCGGTTCTGACCCTGGGGATGAGGACGTGGCCCTGCAGGTCCAGAGGACCAAAAAGCTGCCCCACAAGAAGGTGCTTTTGGCACATCGTCATACAAAGTCACCGTACGTTATGGTGAGTGACATGCCACATGTACGGTACCAATAAACAGGACCCTGCTGATTGAGAAGAGAAACTAAGACAGACGTCACACAGGAGTTTTCAGCAAAATTCACAGCATCTCAAGCTCACCGTGTGCCGACAACTCATCACTCGGCAAACACCCACGGCCTCACGGTGCCCAGGGCGCCCGTCAGGGGCAGACAGGAGGACGGTGCCAAGAAAGTGTTCCTCCACCTTCCACGGGGGCCCTGAGCAGACAGTCTTCTGCTTCACGCCCCAGTTTTGGAGAGAGTGCCTTGGCATCACCAATGGCCTCTTACAGGAGGAGAGGGCCATTTCCTTTGCCTCTGGTTTGGCTTTTATTTCTGAAAATTATCTGCTACGTGGAATGTGTCTCACTGACGACGGCCTGAATTGTGTCTCTGTGATGCCTCTGTCCAGTTTCTTCCATTCTCCCCAGACCTGCTTTCAACGCAGAGCAACAGCAAGAAGGCTGAGGACTCATCCAGCCCACGCTCCTCAGGAAGCCGCACACCCGAGGGCAGTGCGGGGCGAACACGCACCTCCCCCTCCGTCCTAACGTCCTGCTGCCTAAAAGGAGGAGGAGCCACCCCCAGAAAACACACCGCGAGAGCTGGGACACAAGTGACAGCGTGCGTTGGGACAGAAGCAGAGACACGTCCTCTCCTTACCAAGGCCTCTTCGCTCCCTTGCCTCCGGGCCAGCTTCCACGTCGAGGGGCCCTCTTCGCGGCCGTGCTGGGGGACAGAGCACAGCTGGTCAGCGTGGAGGGACGGAGGGGGGGTCCCAGGGCAGCCACAGGGCCCACCCCCTCCCATGGGGACGCAGGTCCTGGCTCAGAGGGCCACTGGCGGTGCGACTTCACATAGGAACTCAGCCTCTCTGGGCCTCGGTTTTCTCTTCCAAGAAGTGGGGAGAACTGTGAACCTTCTTCCTTGTGCTAGTGAGGCGGCAGGTAAAACGGGAGAAACTGGCCATCCCACTGTGGTCCCTGACCCCGGGAAGGCACAGCTCTCAGACGTCACTGCCCAAAACCATTTGGTGCAAAAGAGTGGGGAGTGCACGGCGTATCACCATGAAGAAAATGAGCAGTTTTCCACATGTCCAAAAAATTATTCTGGCATATTGTGGGCTCTCCATAAACGCTGAAGCATGTTGATGCTATAAAATATATGACCCAATCATAAGCCAGAATGAGCTGCCAAGCATCTTCAGAATCACTTCTGGGCTCTCTTAGGGGGAAAGGACATCACATATTTTGCTCCTTTGGCAAAAAAAGAATGTAAAATGTCTCATTCATAATTTTTTATATAGGTTACATGTTGAAAGAATAATATTTCAGAAATGTTGGATTATATGTGTTATTCAAATTTTATGTTTCTTTTTTAAGGTGATTTACCAAAACTTTAAAATTACAAATGTGGCTCACATTGTAAGCCTAGTGAACAAGGCTAACACTTACCAAAAAAATTGGGAGACAGAGGAAAACATTAAAAACTATATATTTTCATCCAGTAATTCCAGTTCAAGAAATTTAGGGCTTCCCTGGTGGCCCAGTGGTTAAGAATCCGCCTGCCAATGCAGGGGACACGGGTTCGAGCCCCGGTCCGGGAAGATCCCACATGCCGCGGAGCAGCTAAGCCCGTGTGTCACAACTACTAAGCCTGTTCTCTAGAGCCCGTGAGCCACAACTACTGAGCCCATGTACCACAACTACTGAAGCCCGCGGGCCTAGAGCCCGTGCCCCACAACAAGAGAAGCCACCACAATGAGAAGCCTCCACACCGCAACCAAGAGTAGCCCCTGCTCACCACAGCTAGAGAAAGCCCACGTGCAGCAACGAAGACCCAATGCGGCCAAAAATAAATAATAAAATAAAATACATAAAAGCCCTTCTCTAAAAAAAAAAAAAAAAAGAAGAAAGAAAGAAAGAAATTTATCCTCGAAAAGTAGGAGGGAGATCTGTATCATTAGAACTGGAGGGGTTTCCACAACAAATTAGGAAAAACAGTATATGCTGCATGGGGTGTATGTGTATATAAAACACAAAAAAAGGCATTCAAATCCCCCAAATATATATATCAAAATAGGATTGTGAAAGATAATATAGAAAAAAAGATTATGTGGGAAGAATTATTTGTAAGGCTAACTTTTTTTCTAAGGTGTGGCTACAGCTAGACAGTAAGGGATCCAACCACTGCCCAAAACTCAATGAATAAAACATCCTCACATCAAACAACACATGCTGCATGACCTGATTTATGAAAGATTGCTGTGCTTTTGTGTATGTATATGGAATAAAGACCTGTAAAGACATGGCACAAGATGCTAAGGACAGGTATCTCACAGGCCAGGGTTTCAGACAACTATCAGAGAAAGAAAATGATTATTCTTCACAAGTAACAGAAGCCAAAATCTGCTTGCCACATTATCTATAACAAAACAAAAACGTAGGAAGTGGTTTGATAATAATTTTAACACCATAGTATACAATTTTAGAGATACTAAATAATCATTATGAAGACTCTTCTGATGATAATTATGAAAGTGTTATAAAAGATGAAGACTGGGAGTTGTGGTGTCCTGAGTGACACCGTATCACCGACACGTGCTTCTCGAGTATACACACACGCACACGTGGTCCAGAACATGAAACTATTACACCTTATGACTTGCATGTGCTTCTCGAGTATACACACACGCGCGCACACACACGTGCTCACACACCTAGTCCAGAACATGAAACAACTACGTAAGGAGCGGGGCCGTGAGGGCGTCAGTGATAATAACAAATGTTTGACAGAATTCGCCAGTGAGGTCATCTGAGCCTGGGTCGCTTTGTGGAGAGATTTTCTACACTAACACAATTTTGTTACTAACCACAGATCTACTCAGACTTTCTGTTTCTTCTTGAAGCAATTTCACCAATTTATACCTTCCAGGAATTTCCCTTTCATCTAAATTGTCTAATCTGTTAGCATGAAATGCTGTCGTTCTATTAGTGAAAGTGGGTGCTAAAGTCTCAATCACTGTTGAATTTTCTATTTCTCCCTTTAATTCTGTCAGTTTTTGCTTCTCGTATTTTGTGTCTCTTTTGTGAGGTGCATGTTCATTTATAATTGTCACATATTCCTGCAAGCTAATTATTTTATTACTACCATACGTTCCTCCGCCTCTAGTCCAGCCTCTCAAGCTCTGTTACAGCTGCTGTTTGATGGTTTACCTTGTCCACCTTTTTACTTTTAATCCATTTGAGTCTTTTAATCTAAAATGTATCGTATGTGCCTCCTGGAATTGCCACTCAAATAAGCCATCTGCAAACAACGCCCGCCTCGGGGTCTGAGTCCCAGGACCACGCCCACTGCATAACAGAATCAGTGTGAAGTGTCTTACCTTCCTTCTGGAGTCTTTATCTTTCCCATTATTCCTCTCTAAATTCTCTGCATGCCTAGGAAGCAAATATGATCAAAATCAAAATTAATTTTAAACGAAGACTTGAAAATTAAAACATTGACATCCCAGTGAAGGCTCAGCAATTGATGGGATTAAGAATGGCAGTAGCTTGATGCTATATTAGAACTATGAATACTAAATCCTTTTCTAAACTATTTTTACTATTTCAGCAGTAGTACAAGATAGGAAATATCTTCAGTAGAGAGAGAAGAAACTATGTGGTTTAACAAACTTGTGTTTGTGTATGAATCTATATACTTATAAGAGTTCTAGAATATTCCTGTAATTTTATTAGAGAATCTCCCAAATGTTATTTTGTGTTTAATATTTGTATTTCCAAAAGAAAGATTTATCTTGAAATATGTTCTATTCTTTAATCATATTTTATATGTTTACCTGGGACCTAAAATAAAGGCTTTCAAAATTGCAAGTTGATTCTCAATTTTTGGAACTTACATTCATACCAATTCAATACAGCATATGTTTAAAAACATACAGAACCAAGCAAAAGCTTCACTGTGCATTCCAGCAGATCTGCAATATAAAATCCAGGAATCTGCACCCCCAGGTTTAAGTACTAACTTAGCTCAAACTTGTAAGAATTTGGGCAAGGCATTTAACCTGAGTCTTCCTAATCTGCGAAAAAGAATTACCAAATATAGTTGTCACAAAGAACAAATTATAACCCAGAGCTCATATATAAAATGAGGGTTTACACACAAACTCTAATCTGTAATCTTCATAAACTGCACAAAATAGGTATCATCCGAGCTTCACCAGAAAAGATGAGGCTCCAAAGGGCCACCCAACATCCCAGGGAAAATGCAGATGTGCAGCGGCCAGGCCAACACCCTTGCCTTTGTCTGACTTGCAAACACTGGGCGGCAAGGGTCTGAGGGCGTGCCTGCGCTTAGCGTTTAGGGGACGTGAACCACAGGCCACCTGCAGACGCTCTCCCCTCGCAAAGCGGAGACTCCCAAGCTAATGATTCATTTATATAACAAGCTTCCAAGCTCCACGAGTACTCCAAAAATACAATTTAGAGGGCTTGCATTGAGAGTAAATGAGGTGTATCTATAATTTATTCTCACTTACTGGCCCTAATCAGGCCCAACAAGAAAAATTCATTTTGAAGCATTGTGTGAAAACTGTGTTGTAAACAGAATAATCAACCAAAGGACGAATATTCCTTACTGGCTTCCAGTCTCATCTCTCTTCGAACTTGCTCCTCGATTTCTGTGTTCACCATTCTATCAAAAAAAATTCCATAACCATTAATTAGTATATCATAATGAATTAACCATAATTAGTGAGCTCTGTAAAAGAAGTCATGGGCTCAAAATTTAACAACAGCATCGATGTTACAGGCATCTCTTAAAATAACCATTTTTACAACCTCTCTTTAGTAAATAAGGGACTTGACATAAGGGAGATGAATAAGGTACACCAAAAGGTGGTTATTTGTTACCTGAGTAATGTTACCTAAGTAAAAGAAACTTATACTTATCAACTTCACATAATTTTCAGAAAATCAAATGAGATCCTTACACGTTTTCAAACTATAAACTTTCAAAAACATATGGAACATGGCTATTTCACAAATCCATGCACCTATAGAAAAATATTTAAATGACTTTCTCTTGAATTAAGTGAATTTTTAAAAACAAAATTAAAATCGACGTACAAAGGTAGGTCGTTTAAAAAGAGAGCCATCTGCTGAGTAAGCACTGGCCAGAAACGCGCTTGGCGGGAGGGGCGGGCCACTCGGTGACAGGAGGGTGCAGGGAGGCGGCGCCACACCTCTCCCGGGCAGTGGGGCTCCAGTGGGGGGCGATCCATGAAAAGCAGAGTGGAGCGGAAGAAGGGCCCGCAAGCAGGGCAAGTAGCAAAAACACCTTAAAAAAGTTAAAACTATTCAAACACTTTCTGTGACCAATAAATTTTACTTCTAGGAAATTATTCCTAGAAAACAATCAGACACGTATTAAGAGTTTCAATCTGTCATCACAGAATAATTTATAATATCAAAAAAATTACTGACCTTAATGTTCAATATCAGGTTACCTGTAAATAAATGAGGTTATGACCACAACAGAATACCAGACAGCTATTAAACGTCCCAGTGTTAAAAAAGTATTTCCCAGAATAAAAAGAAAAAAGAGTGTAATTCCAATTTTGCATTTTTAGAAAGCTCATTTATGTACAGGAAAAGGACTGCAACTAAATACACACATATTACAAAATGGATTATCTCTGAGTCTGGGGTCATGGGTAATTTTTACTTTTTTATTCTTCCTGTATTAAAATAATCTTTCCAAAATCAATTAGGAAAAAGTACAATTACATGTTTAACAGGAAGAACAGTCTGGCATCAGTCTATAAAATAGAGTGGAATGGAAAAAGAATGAAATCGGGAGTGTTAGGTAGGAAAAAATGACTTAATGGTTATCTAGATATAAAAAAGGAGAAAAAGTAATCAGGTTAATTGTAAGAAATACATTTAAGTGAAAAAGGAGACCCAGCACTGGTGGGGCCTGGACCCAGGCTGCACATGGGCTCAGGTGACACAGCAGGGAGGGCCACCCCGTCAGCACAATTCCTGGTTCCAGCTGTATGGGCTGGTGGGGAGACTTCTGTGCTAGAAGCACACGTCCACAGAAACATGTGAAGTCACCTGCCCAGGAGCCCAGGAGCACAGCAGCACTCGAAGTTGAGGGGATGGCAGTGCCCCAGGTCATGCTGGATTCTTCCACTAAAGAAGTCATTCTTGGTCAGCAACCTCTAGAAGGCACTCTGTTGTATTTATTATACTTAATCACACCCTCTCCATCCCTAATCAAAAACTGCAGCAGGCACACATTAAAAGACACATGTAATGAAAGTAATGAATCAGAATTCATATAAAGTGAGCACTTGCTCAGGGGAGCACATATCCCCTGGAACAGTCCCCCACCTGCCGTCCTGGCATCATTATTACCAGTGCTTCCCTGCACTTCAGTCACCTCAGCGATAATTACACCAATCACCAGGCTAACACAGTAACTAAGCTGAAAAGTATATTTTGAGTACCTGAAAGCCAATACAAAGAAAATGCTAATTATACGATGCTCACCAATCACTCCTGACATTATTATATCACCTACTCATTTGTTTATTTCTTTATTGCATGGCTTCTTCAATGGAATGCAAGCCCCATGGAAATAAGAACCTTTGTTTTGTTCACAGCTGTGTCCTTAGCACCTAGAACAGTGGCCGGCGCACAGCGGACCGTCAACAAATATGAACAAATTGGCTAAAAAGGAAGTTTGTCAACTGTCCTGGGACTAACATTATGTTAACCCTTATGTAAGGAGCACTGTTGAGGCATAGGTTTTATAAAGAGGCAGAATAGTGTTCTTTGTGGGACCATCTCTTATATCCACCTTTAATGAAAGCCAAAGGTATACACATGACATGTCTAAGAAAGGTGTTTCTATGGGGAATGAAGCATGTCATTTCTAGTAATTAAAGTTGATCAAGGGAATATAAAATAGGCAGGTTCAATAAAATGCTAGTGGTAGGATCTAGGTGGTGGAATTTCTGTCAACTCTGCTGGATGTTTGAAAATGTTCTTAATAAAATGTTGGGGGGAAACCCTGAAAAGGTTTTGATCTATGGAAGGAGATGCAAAAGACAAGGGGAATAAACACCTGTCCACAAGGGTCTCGTGCTCAGTCACCAGCCCTCCGCCTGCTGACAAGGCAGTGGTGAGGAACACGAACACACCATGTGGCTGATCCAAGGCAGGCCCGGGGCTCAGACCATGTGTGTGTGTACGTGTGACACACGGTGCTGTCCTAGAGCTGCTAAGAAGCACGACCCACGTCCTGGGCCAAAGGAGGGCAGCGGGCTGTGGGCGACACAGTGGGTTCTGGTCCCGCTGCAAAGAAAGGTGTGGTAGAGGCACTGGGGCTGCAGGCGCAGGATCAACTGGGGGGAGTGTCATGAGGACAGGTAGCACCCACAGAGGGTTCTCGGGATCTCCTAACACAGATGTTCCTCCATAAAGACATTTTCATGGACAAGCACTAGCCCATCCCAAGCCTCAGGCTTTGGATGAGCCACCCACTCTCTGCTGCAGAGGCCTGGTGCTCACAGGGGACCACCAGGCTCTCATGGGGAGACCACCTGGCCCTCATGGGGGGACAGCTTCCATGTGGAAGGCAGCACCACCAGCAAATGGGGGGAATGGGGTCACGCCCACTTCAGTCCGGAAACAGAGCAGCACAAAATGTACACACAAGAACAGATACACCAAAATGACTGCAGGAAAATATTAAGCAATTACAGTCATTATATGTGGAAGGGAAATCAGACCCTCTGC
The DNA here is from genome assembly GCF_949752795.1 of Hyperoodon ampullatus. NCBI lineage: Eukaryota > Metazoa > Chordata > Mammalia > Artiodactyla > Ziphiidae > Hyperoodon > Hyperoodon ampullatus. Next base: position 108,666,594 of record NC_136922.1, on the reverse strand, counting down.
CATCAACAGTTCTATTTTTGTGTTTTGTTTTTTTTTGTAAACTTAAACTACCAATTCTGGTTGAAACATTTTGCTAAATTATTCCCTTAATTTCCACTTTAAAAAATATCAGTTTATTTTTTAATGTTAAATTTCAAAATGTTATGATGGATTTCTGAATATATGTTAAAATTACATTCACAGGGACCTCCCTGGTGGCACAGTGGTTAAGAATCTGCCTGCCAATGCAGGGGACATGGGTTCGAGCCCTGGCCTGGGAAGATCCCATACGCCGCGGAGCAACTAAGCCCGTGCGCCACAACTACTGAGCCTGTGCTCCAGAGCCGGCGAGCCACAACTACTGAGCCCACACGCCACAACTACTGAAGCCTGTGCACCTAGAGCCCGTGCTCTGCAGCAAAGAGAAGTCACTGCAGTGAGAAGCCCGTGCGCTGCAACGAAGAGTAGCTCCCACTCGCTGCAACTAGAGAAAGCCTGGGCACAGCAACGAAGACCCAATGCAGCCAAAAATAAATAAATAAATAAATATATAAAATATATATATATATTCACAATATAATCCAAAGCCTCCACTTCACACCTCCCAGAAGATCAGTAATCTCCGCACATTGATCACATAATACAGACCTGAATCACGTTTTCACCAAGGTCACTAGCTTTAGGCAACAAGCCCATCACCTGGCTGCGTCCAGATGTGCCTAAGGGGGCTGGACGCGTCGGGAAACGGTACCTTGGCCTCCCGCCTCCTGTGCTCCTTCTTGTCCACGCTGCTTCGGTGCTTCTCCTCGTCCACACGGAAGCCTTCTTTATGGCGCTTTTCTTTATGCCTTTCTTCCCCTTCCTTGTCAGAGAATGAATTGCTTTTTTCTTTTGAATAATTCTCTCTTTTCTCCCTTGTGCTGCTTTTTTCTCGATGTTTCTTTTCTCTGTCTGGTTCTTTCTGCTTCCTGTGTCGTCTTTCACCTTCTTCTTTATAGAGCCAATACTTGAGAGGATTGTCTTTGCTGTCACCATACTGCAACTTTGGATGTGACATTGAAAAACACATGAGCGTATAAAACAGACGCCTGCTGTCTTATATACCCATTACAGCAAACACAGGGGAAGACACAGAGCTCCCCTGGCTCTCGCTCCCCTGTCCTGCCGCGGGCACCTTCCCATACTCACCTGGCGACGGGAAAGGAAACCGCGCAGACCACACACACACACACACACACACACACACACACACACTCACGACAACAGACACCACAGCCAGCAGCCTCGCCCTAAGGAGGAGCATCGTCCCAATTCCTCCGCATGGCGGACACCCTTGCCCTTCCTGCCGCCCTCTCCTCGACTCCCCCGCGTCCTGAGCGCTACCAACACGCAAGGCCCTCCTGAGAGAGACATGTAACTTGTCTGGAAGGACATCCGCTTCCGTGGGCGCACACTGCGCCTCTCTTCATGGCACACAGCTCACATGTCTTCCCCCACCCGCAGGGAGATGGTTCAGCCATCCCTGCATCCCCCAAGCCCCCAGGGATGTCCAGGGACCACGGGTGCCGAGGCCACAAGGCAGCGAGCTGCAAGCTTGTACAGTGGGTCATGAGCGCCCGGTTCGGGGAGCATCACCACCACGTCTCAACTGGACCCAAGCTGAACCGTCCTTCTCCATTCACTCAGGGCCTCCTCCGCCTCTGTTCCCCGCGGTTCCATCCCCTCCATCCCCCACCTGCTCTGCTCATGGCCACCAGGATAACCTTCCCAAAGAGAAACATGGAGAAGCTCCTCAGGTGTGAAGTTAGATTCCTGCACACCCATCACAGACTGAATTCTAAGGGAATTAAAGATTTACCGTTAAAAAATTATGAGGACCCAGACAGAACAAAACACAGGCGACTCCTTACATGACATGAGTGTGGGGAAGAGGGTTCTCCAAGCATCACAACAATGACAGAAATAAGGAAAGACAGATCTGACTACTTCATAACTTTAAACGTACTTATAAAAATAACGATTGCACAGAAAAACAAACAGAACATTGACATATATAACTAGCAGAGAGTTCACCTTTAAAGTACTCTTAAAGTTAACAATATACCCCACTAGACAAGTACGCAGACATACACAGGTAGCAACTAATAATAGGACAATAAATCCTTTTATAAAATGCCCTTTGGGGACTTCCCTGGTGGTCCAGTGGATAAGACTCTGTGCTCCCAATGCAGGGGGCCCAGGTTCGATCCCTGGTCGGGGAAATAGATCTCACATGCATGCCGCAACTAAGAGTTACATGCCACAACTAAGGAGCCAGTGAGCCACAGCTAAGGAGCCTGCCTGCCGCAACTAAGACCCAGCACAAATAAATAAATAAATAAATAAATAAATAAAATAAGTATTTTTTTAAAATGCCCTCTGTTTCTGAATCAAATTAGCAAATGTTAAAAATTATGATAATGCCCAGTTGCTGCTTAGGACATGGGGAATCACACTCTGATGATATAAACAATTACAGCCTAATGTAAAACAAATGGGGTAACACTTACTTTGATCTAGCAAGTTCACTTCCAGAAATTAATCATAAGGAAATAATTGTGAATAAATGCAAAAAGTTTACACCATGGATATCTTTACAATACAAAAAAAACCTTAGAAGCGACGTAAGTATCCAAAAAAAAGCAGATGTGTCCAGAAAACATCAATGAATACTGTATTATGCAGCCATTAAAATACTATAGACAGGGCTTCCCTGGTGGCGCAGTGGTTGAGAGTCCGCCTGCCAATGCAGGGGACACAGGTTCGTGCCCCGGTCCGGGAAGATCCCACATGCTGCGGAGTGGCTGGGCCCGTGAGCCATGGCTGCTGAGCCTGCGCATCTGGAGCCTGTGCTCCGCAACAGGAGAGGCCACAACAGTGAGAGGCCCACGTACCGCAAAAAAAAAAAAAAAAAATACTATAGACAGATATGATAGCTTAGAAAAAATGTTCAAAATATATTAAACAGTTATAAAACAGTAAAAACAGTTATAAAACAGTAAAAATCCAACTTAAGAAAATAAAGTTTCTATGTACATATCCAAACACATACACATATATGAATATATGTACATAAACCTATAGGATATATATCTAAACATTATCAGTAATTATCTCTGTTTTTTATTTTTTCTCTTATTATTATTTGCATTTTGTAAATTTTCCAAGATAACCAAGGTTTACTCTTGGAATCGGAGAAACATAATTGCCTGTGAGAACTTAGTGCCTGAGAACTGTCTTAGGTCTTAGATTCTGTTTTACAGTATTTTCCAGAAGCTCTCTAACGCCCCTGCCTGAGCGCCCTGGGCTTTGCAGCTGGAGCCCCTCCCAGGCCTCGCCCTGCATACCTTTCTTTCTCGGTATCTTCTTTCTCTCTCCTCATCTCCTCTCTCAGAGTCTTCATCTCTCCATTTCCCCTCTGCAATTCTTGCTTTACTTACTACAAAAATAAAACAGACTTTTAACATTCTCAAACTTTAGCACATCAAAAATATCTTCTAACATCCTGCTGCAGTCTTTACTGTAGATATCACACAATAACACAAATGAAAACATATTCTTTCATTAAAACACATTCTCCCATCTCAAGAATGGAAAGTTCTAGAATCTAAACTTAAAATGGAATAAAGAAGAAAGAAACCTGGAAAGCATGTCAGAGGAACCCCTGGGGACCCGAGAGGGGCCCCAGCCCAAACACAGGCCTTTGGAGCTCCTGCCCTGGGCTGAGATGCTCAGGGAAGCAAAGTCCAGTCCAGCTGGGCAAGACTACATCATTCATCTGCAGGGAAAAGTCGGCTTCGGGTGCCTGGGGGACTGCCCCCTGCCCCGGGTCTCCCACAGCCCCACTGCCTGGGGCACATGGATGCAGGAGGCCCTGTGATGCAGGTGGGTGCACCCACCCCACCCCATGATCTCTCCCTGCCACGGGGGAACCCAATAGAGCCACCTCAGTCACTGGTGACGCCTGCAGCCCCGTTCAGTAGTGAAAAACTAGACTTTCACTTTTGAATTTGCACCAAGTTATTAGGCTTAAAACTAAAAGAATCCACATTTTTAAAGGTGAGGACAAAATTCAACATACAGAGATCATCGAAACAAAGTTCATTCACTCCAAAAGTATTCACCAAACCTGACCACTTTCTAGGAGCCTGGGGTACAAGAGATCAAAACAACCAGTGGGGGTCCCCTGGGGGGACACAGGAGTGAAGGTGGAAGAGAAAGAGTGGGGGGGTCAGGATGATCACCCGGATTTCTGACCTAAGGAAGGAAGGGAGGGCCCCGGGGATCCAGGGGAGACACAGAGGAGACAAGGGAAGAGGCACGAAAACAACCAGGGGAGGAGGGAGGACCGTCAGAGTTTAGTTGTACAATGAGTCTCTCCAGAGCAGCACACTCAACACTGCACTGAAAAACCAGATCAGGCCAAAGGACTGATCTGAAACCAAAACAGACTGTATTACTAAAAAGTACCAGGCTTCCCTGGGGGCACAGTGGTTAGGAGTCCACCTGCCAGTGCAGGGGACACAGGTTCGAGCCCTGGTTCGGGAAGATCCCACATGCCGTGGAGCAACTAAGCCTGTGCACCACAACTATTGAGCCTGTGCTCTACAGCCCACGAGCCACAACTACTGAGCCCGTGTGCCACAACTACTGAGCCCATGTGCCACAGCTACTGAAGCCCGCACGCCTAGAGCCCACAAGCCACAACTACTGAGCCCACGTGCCACAACTACTGAGCCCGCATGCCACAACTACTGAAGCCCAAGTGCCACAGCTACTGAGCCCACACGCCACAGCTACTGAGCCTGCGTGCCACAGCTACTGAAGCCCACATGCCTAGAGCCTGCGTGCCACAACTGAGCCCACGAGCCACAACTACTGAGCCCGTGTGCCACAGCTACTGAGCCTGCACTCTAGAGCCCGTGCGCCACAACTGCTGAGCCTGCGCACCACAGCTACTGAGCCCCCGTGCCACAGCTACTGAAGCCCGCACGCCTAGAGCCCACGAGCCACAACTACTGAGCCCATGTGCCACAACTACTGAGCCTGTGTGCCACAACTACTGAAGGCCACGTGCCACAACTACTGAGCCCGCGTGCCACAACTACTGAAGCCCATGTGCCACAACTACTGAAGCCCGCGTGCCTAGAGCCCGTGCTCTGCAACAAGATAAGCCACTACAATGAGAAGCCCACGCAGAGGAACGAAGAGTAGCCACCGCTCGCCGCAACTAGAGAAAGCCTGTGCACAGCAACGAAGACCCAACACAGCCATAAATAAATAAATTTATTTTAAAATAAAAAATTAAATTAAAATTAAAAATACCAAAAACGTCAAAATAATAATCCTAAAGAGAGGCAATGGATAGTAAGGTAGTCAGTGTTAAACTTAATTAGAGATAACCCTCTTAACCCCAGCCCTGCCCCAGCACTCGGCCCGGCAGAGATGCACACTTGGGTCCTTGGGGCCTGAGCCCCTGCACAGGAGGGACACACGCCAACAGGGACCATGAACCGAGGTCCTGGTCCCATCGTGTTTACAGCCTGAGGATTCTGAGATTCACTACATGCTCTTCTCATATGTTCCATTTTTGTTTATGTTGGCTAGTTTGAATTTTTTTATAGGACGCAGACACTATTTGCATAATAAAAAATAATGAAGATACTTATTTCCATTTTGGGGAGGAAAAAGTATGTACCTCTACCTTAGAATTCCTAGGAATTTGGACAAATAATATTTAAATACTGCTTAAATCTGACACTTTTGAGGAATTCTTTTTTATCAAAGAGCATTATTTTTGTTTATTTACAACGTGGATTGCGATCTATTGAGGTAATAAACCTAAAATATATTTCAATAGTAAAACTCCAGCAAACCATGAGAAAACTGTTATTCCTTCTGTTCACTGAAATGAGTTTTAAAAGAACCCGAAAGAAAAGAGTGCAAAGTGCACACGCGTGCACCACCAGGGCCTCCGACTTCACAGCCAAAGCCGAGACCTTCATAAAAACCAGGAGAGAAAACAAGTGGGGAGGGGACACCTCCAAGGAGGAAAGTGCCCCGGAGTCACAGACCTGCCCGCCTGCGCTCGGGCCTGTCTCGGTCGCAGTCGCGGTCGCGGCCCAGCAGGCTGGGGTGCGCGGCCACCTGCCTCAGCTCCTCCGGCCGCGCCCGGTCCCTATCGCGCTCCTTCCCTCGGCCGTGGGGCTTCTCCGCGTCCCGCTCCCGGTGTGTCTCCTTTGGCCGGCCCCTGTCCTTCCTGCTGTCCCGCGGCTTGTCCCTGTCCCCGTCCCCGTGGGGGCGCCCCCTGGCAGCCTGGCCGTCCCTCTCGGCCGCGCTCTCTCTGTACTCGGCGTCACGGTCTGGGGCGCTGGGTCTGTGCTCTTTGCGGTCCGCCCGGTCCGCCTCTGACTCCCTCCGCGGCTTCCTGGCTCTGGGCCTCGTCTCTTCCGTGGGACTGGCTGATCGAGCGGCCTGCGCAAGAGAAGGACAGCGGGTCTCTGAACCCAGGCTCACACTCACTGAAGGGCCCTAAGAAGCACTGGCGTCAACTGCTCCCTGTCCCGGCAGGACGGGCCGGGACGCAGACTCTGGACCCCTCAGAAGCGGGGTCAGCTTGGCAGCCTGTGCCTGGCGAGGCGCCCACTTACAGGGACGTCTCCATGTGCTGGCAGATCAAACCTAAAGTGCTACGTGGGTCAGAAAGAAAAGAAAGGGGCGCTGAGGCTGTGCGGGAAAGTCTCCAGGACACTATCCGCCGGGGCCCCCCTCAAGGAACAAGGACCCTCGTCGGAAACTCTCAGGAGGTCTTTTTTTGGCCATGCTGCGCGGCATACGGAATCTTAGTTCCATGACCAAGGATCGAACCCGAGCCCCCCGCACTGGAAGCACGGCGTCTGAAACACCGCCGGACCTCCGGGGAGGCCCCCTCTCAGGACGTCTTGATCGGAACCCCTCAGCCCCGCACACACATGCGCACAGACCACACACGCACACACGCGCGCACACGCACTCACACACTCACAAGGCCCGAGCTCTGAACGCTGACAGGAACCCGACTGGTGGCATGCTGGGCCGAGCTGGGACGGAAAACCCAATCCAAGAGGGTTCCAGAGCAATTAACCGCATGGCTTTATCTCTGAGTCAAACCACCTCTGAAATGAGCCACATGTAAGCAAACCTGTGCAGAGCTGAGAACCCGGTAACACTGCGCAAGATTACCATCCAGGGTCCAAACAGACCCCAACTCAAACCTTTTCTCCCAAATCTTTAAAATATATTTTTACCCAAAGGTGTTTTCTGAGCTCGTGTTCTTTCCAAGTATCATCTTTGGTTCTTCTCTAAAAAGAAAAGTACAGAGTTAGAATTTTTAAAGTTTAAAATACCCTAACTTTTTACGCTCCAGTGAGCTGCTTTTTCATCAGACCATTTTAATCAATGGCGACCCTCGGTGTGCCAGAAGTTACTGTCTATCTACAAGAAGAAAAGGCAATACGAACGCCGACTTTTTAAAATTACTCACAAACGATCACAGGCTACTTCATATTCATGCTGCCCGGAGGCTCGGGCCCACCGCAGGCACCCAGCCCCACCTCCCCTCGGTGGGCTCAGGGCAGACTCCTCGGTGGGTCTGTGCCGGGCAGGTGCCTCTTCAGGTGCTGAGAGCACACAAGCCCACAACACGGGGCTCCGGCCACGTGCGCGGGGTGATAAATAACAAAAACCACCAAGGATGGTTTCCCATAGAGAACAAGAGAAATCTACCCTGACTACCTCATTTCCCTTTGAGAAACTCTGCCTTAAGGGCACAAATACAGGGCGATTTGGTGTGTTTAAAATTTAAAGCAAATGGAGTACAAGTGAAAATGAAAACATATTGACGGATCAGCCCCCCAAAATTTTCCTGTTGATGTGAAAATGAGGGAAGCAGAAAAAAATTCACAACAGCTCATAAACACTCTAAGGAGAAATAAATAAAAAGCAACCAGGTCAAGAATCTACCAAAGCACAACCAGAAAGGGCATTGTGCTCTGCTGTCACTGGAACACGTATTCTTTTCTGATAAATTGGTCGATTTAACAAAAGGGGTCCACAGTAAGACATGGTGAAGATGGTCAGTGGCAGTTCACATAGCTATAACCTGCAGCTGCTGGACTTTAAAATGTTTTCTCTCAAGTTAACTGCTCTTTAGAGAGGTTTAATGCGTGACTGTTTCCAAACAAACGGCCCAAACACGACAGAGACCATGTGCTGCTTGTGGAGCGGGTAGCCTCTGTGACGAGTGTGTGGGAAACGGGGCTCTTAACGGCTGTGACTGTATTACTGAGGCCAATAGAGTAAAAACACCTGAAGGCAACAGATCACCAGAGACCCCAGGACTTCCCGGTGGCCTCTTCCGTTTTCACCAACAAAAACCCAGCTTTGGGCTTTACTTCATCCTGAAGCTTTTCTTTCTTTCCTTTCATTTTTCTCTTTTAAATTTTTTAAGCTGTAAAATGATACAGAGTTCCTTGTGCCCATCACAACCCCACGTGTCACACGTATCCCCAGAAACTCCACGCAAACCCCGTGTATGTGAGACCACAGCACTTCAGACCAGGAGCCCCTGCCCTGTGCCCTCCACTCAGCCTGGGTCCTGCCCCGTGAGGCAGGCAGGCAAGTAACTTAAAATTGACACTCCAAGTAGGCAGGCAGCATTTCCTCCTGTGAGAGGAATAAACCCCACCCTGAAAACAAAAGAAAACCCCAGAAGAGCTGCCTGAACAGCAGAACCTCCAACCTCCTTAGCTAAGGGTAACCTAAATACAGACATACCCCTCCCACTTACCTGTATATATAGGTATATACGTGTTCACATTGCTCGATGTCCTCCCTGATCCAATCTCACTATATAGCTCTGCAGTGAACGCTGCTTATATAATCACCATATGATAACTGTGACAAACCGACATTATAATGGAGTGATCCCAGTTCAGGCAAACAAAAAGCGGTGGCCATTGAGGATCTGATCTCAGACATGTACCTGCACCACTGAGAACTTGAACTTTTCCTGAACTGCACCAGACCCAAGAACACTACCGGTCATCAGAACAGCACCTGCCAGCTGCAAGGACCCCAACCAAGCCATCACTTCTTCCAAGATCCAATGATAATTCTTGACAAACAACTCATGTAGCTAACCGTTTTGCCTTTATAAGCCTCCCTCACTTTGCAGCTGAGAGAACACAGTTCAAGAGCTTGAATCTGTGTCTCCCAGGCTGCAGTCATAACAAACGCCAAATAAACACGTTTTTATCTCAATCAAGTCTCCATTTCTAAAATTTTGGTTAACACAACTTTTAAAACATCCTATAAACAAATCACAGAAAACTTAAGTTATGGAATAACTTATGAAAATGTAGAGAGATTGGTTCAAGATGGCGGAGTAGAAGGACGTGCTCTCACTCCCGCTTACGCGAACACTGGAATCACAACTAACTGCTGAACAAACATCGACAGGAAGACACTGGAACTCACCAAAAAAGATACCGCACATTCAGAGACAAAGGAGAAGCCACAATGAGACAGTAGGAGGGGTGCAATCACAATAAAATCAAATCCCATAACTGCTGGGTGGGTGACTCACAGACTGGAGAACACTTATACCACAGAAGTCCACCCACTGGAGTGAAGGTTCTGAGCCCCACTTCAGGCTTCCGAACCTGGGGGTATGGCAATGGGAGGAGGAATTCCTAGAGAATCAGACTTTGAAGGCTAGCGGGATTTGATTGCAGGACTTCAACAGGACTGGGGGAAACAGAGACTCCGCTCTTGGAGGGCACACACAAAGTAGTGTGCGATTCGGGACGCAGGGGAAGGAGCAGTGACCCCATAGAGACTGAAGCAGACCTACCTGCTAGTGTTGGAGGGTCTCCTTCACAGTTGGGGGGTGGCTCTGTCTCACTGTGAGGACAAGGACACTGGCAGCAGAAGTTCTGGGAAGTACTCCTTGGCGTGAGCCCTCCCAGAGTCCTCCATTAGCCCCACCAAGGAGCCCAAGTAGGCTCCAGTGTTGGGTCGCCTCAGGCCAAACAACCAACAGGGAAGGGACACAGCCCCACCCATCAGCAGACAAGCCCATTAAAGTTTTACTGAGCTCTGCCCACCAGAGCAACAGCCAGCTCTACCCACCACCAGTCCCTCCCATCAGGAAACTTGCACAAGCCTCTTAGATAGCCTCATCCACCAGAGGGCAGGCAGCAGAAGCAAGAAGAACTACGATCCTGCAGCCTGTGGAACAAAAAACACATTCACAGAAAGATAGACAAGATGAAAAGGCAGAGGGCTATGTACCAGAGGAAGGAACAAGATAAAACCCCAGAAAAACAACTGAATGAAGTGGAGATAGGCAACCTTCCAGAAAAAGAATTCAGAATAATGATAGTGAAGATGATCCAGGACCGAAAAAGCATGGAGGCAAAGATCGAGAAGATGCAAGAAACGTTTAACAAAGATCTAGAAGAATTAAAGAACAAACAAACAGAGATGAACAATACAATAACTGAAATGAAAAATACACTAGAAGGAATCAATAGCAGAATAACTGAGGCAGAAGAACGGATAAGTGACCTGGAAGACAGAATGGTGGGATTCACTGCTGTGGAACAGAATAAAGAAAAAGGAATGAAAAGAAATGAAGACAGCCTAGGAGACCTCTGGGACAACAGGAAATGCAACAACATTTGCATTATATGGGGTCCCAGAAGGAGAAGAGAGAGAGAAAGGACCCGAGAAAATATTTGAAGAGATTATAGTCAAAAACTTCCCTAACATGGGAAAGGAAATAGCCACCCAAGTCCAGGAAGCACAGAGAGTCCCAGGCAGGATAAACCAAAGGAGAAACACGCTGAGACACATAATAATCAAATTGGCAAAAATTAAAGGCAAAGACAACTTATTGAAAGCAGCAAGGGTAAAATGACAAATAACATACAAGGGAACTCCCATAAGGTTAACAGCTGATTTCTCAGCAGAAACTCTACAAGTCAGAAGGGAGTGGCATGATATACTTAAAGTGATGAAAGGGAAGAACCTACAACCAAGATTACTCTACCCAGCAAGGATCTCATTTAGATTCGAGAGAGAAATCAAAAGTTTTAAAGACAAGCAAAAGCTAACAGAATTCAGCAACACCAAACCAAATGCTAAAGGAACAACAAATGCTAAAGGAAATTCTCTAAGTGGGAAACACAAGAGAAGAAAAGGACCTACAAAAACAAACCCAAAACAATTAAGAAAATAGTCATAGGAACATACATATCAATAACTACCTTAAACGTGAATGGATTAAATGCTCCAACCAAAAGACACAGGCTTGCTGAATGGATACAAAAACAAGACGCATATATATGCTATCTACAAGAGACCCACTTCAGACCTAGGGACACATACAGACTGAAAGTGAGGGGATGGAAAAAGATACTCCATGCAAATGGAAATCAAAAGAAAGCTGGAGTAGCCATACTCATATCAGAAAAAATAGACTTTAAAATAAAGAATGTTACAAGGGACAAGGAAGGACACTACATAATGATCAAGGGATCAATCCAAGAAGAAGATATAACAATTATAAATATATATGCACCCAACATAGGAGCACCTCAATACATAAGGCAGTTGCTAACAGCTATAAAAGAGGAAAGCAACAGTAACACAATAATAGTGGAGGACTTTAACACCTCACTTACACCAATTGACAGATCATCCAAACAGAAAATTAATAAGGAAACACAAGCTTTAAATGACACGATAGACCAGATAGATTTAATTGATATTTATAAGACATTCCATCCAAAAACAGCAGATTACACTTTCTTCTCAAGTGCGCATGGAACATTCTCCAGGATAGATCACATCTTGGGTCATAAATCAAGCCTCAGTAAATTTAAGAAAATTTAAATCATATCAAGCATCTTTTCTGACCACAATGCTATGAGATTAGAAATCAATTACAGGGAAAAAACCATAAAAAACACAAACACATGGAGACTAAACAATACGTTACTAAATAACCAAGAGATCACTGAAGAAATCAAAGAGGAAATCAAAAAATACCTAAAGACAAATGACAATGAAAACACGAGGATCCAAAATCTATGGGATGCAGCAAAAACAGTTCTAAGAGGGAAGTTTATAGCTATACAAGCCTACCTCAAGAAACAAGAAAAATCTCAAATAAACAATCTAACCTTACACCTAAAGGAACTAGAGAAAGAAGAACAAACAAAACCCAAAATTAGCAGAAGGAAAGAAATCATAAAGATCAGAGCAGAAATAAATGAAATAGAAACAAAGAAAGCAATAGAAAGGATCAATAAAACTAAAAGCTGGTTCTTTGAGAAGATAAGGAAAAGTGATAAACCATTAGGCCGACTCATCAAGAAAAAGAGGGAGAGGACTCAAATCAATAAAATTAGAAATGAAAAAGGAGAAGTTACAATAGACACCCCAGAAATACAAAGCATCCTAAGAGACTACGACAAGCAACTCTATGCCAATAAAATGGACAACCTGGAAGAAATGAACAAATTCTTAGAAAGGTATAACCTTCCAAGACTGAACCAGGAAGAAATAGAAAATATGAACAGACCTAAAACAAGTACTGAAATTGAAACTGTGATTAAATATCTTCCAACAAACAAAAGTCCAGGAGCAGATGGCTTCACAGGTGAATTCTATCAAAGATTTAGAGAAGAGCTAACACCTATCCTTCTCAAACTCTTCCAAAAAAATTGCAGAGGAAGGAACACTCCCAAACTCATTCTATGAGGCCACCATCACCCTGATACCAAAACCAGACAAAGATACAACAAAAAAAGAAAATTACAGACCAATATCACTGATGAATATAGATGTAAAAATCCTCAACAAAATACTAGCAAACAGAATCCAGCAACACATTAAAAGGATCATACACCATGATCAAGTGGGATTTATCCCAGGGATGCAAGGATTCTTCAATATATGCAAATTGATCAATGTGATACACCATATTAACAAATTGAAGAATAAAAACCATATGATCATCTCAATAGATGCAGAAAAAGCTTTTCACAAAATTCAACACCCATTTATGATAAAAACTCTCCAGAAAGTGGGCATAGAGGGAACCTACCTCAACATAATAAACGCCATATATGACAAACCCACAGCAAACATCATTCTCAATGGTGAAAAACTGAAAGCATTTCCTCTAAGATCAGGAAAAAGAAAAGGATGTCCACTCTCACCACTATTATTAAACATAGTTTTGGAAGTCCTAGCCATGGCAATCAGACAAGAAAAGAAATAAAAGGAATACAAATTGGAAAAGAAGAATTAAAACTGTCACTGTTTGCAGATGACATGATACCATACATAGAGAATCCTAAAGATGCCACCAGAAAACTACTAGAACTAATCAATGAATTTGGTAAAGTTGCAGGATACAAAATTAAAGGACAGAAATCTCTTGCATTCCTATATACTAATGACGAAAAATCTGAAAGAGAAATTAAGGAAACACTCCTATTTACCATTGCAACAAAAAGAATTAAATACCTAGGAATAAACCTACCTAAGGAGACAAAAGACCTGTATGCAGAAAACTACAAGACACTGAGGAAAGAAATTAAAGACGATACAAACAGATGGAGAGATACACCATGTTCTTGGATTAGAAGAATCAATATTGTGAAAATGACTATACTACCCAAAGCAATCTACAGATTCAGTGCAATCCCTATCAAATTACCAATGGCATTTTTTTACAGAACTAGAACAAAAAATCTTAAAATCTGTATAGACACAAAAGACCCTGAATAGCCAAAGCAGTCTTGAGGGAAAAAAACAGAGCTGGACGAATCAGACGCCCTGACTTCAGACTATACTACAAAGCTACAGTAATCAAGTCAATATGGTACTGGCACAAAAAAAGAAATATAAATCAATGGAATAAGATAGAAAGCCCAAAGATAAACCCACGCACCTATGGTCAACTAATCTATCACAAAGGAGGCAAGAATATACAATGGAGAAAAGGCAGTCTCTTCAATAAGTGGTGCTGGGAAAACTGGACAGCTACATGTAAAACAATGAAATTAGAACACTCCCTAACACCATACACAAAAATAAACTCAAAATGGATTAGAGACCTAAATGTAAGACCGGACACTATAAAACTCTTCGAGGAAAACATAGGAAGAACACTCTTTGGCATAAACCAGAGCAAGATCTTTTTTGATCCACCTCCTAGAGTAATAGGAATAAAAACAAAAATAAACAAATGGGACCTAATGAAACGTAAAAGCTTTTGCACAGCAAAGGAAACCATAAACAAGACGAAAAGACAACCCTCAAAATGGGAGAAAATATTTGCAAACGAATCAATGGACAAAGGATTAATCTCCAAAATATATAAACAACTGATGCAGCTCAATAGTAAAAAAACAAACAACCCAATCCCAAAATGGGCAGAAGACCTAAATAGACATTTCTCCAAAGAAGACATAAAGATGGCCAAGAGGCACATGAAAAGCTGCTCAACATCACTGATTATTAGAGAATTGCAAATCAAAACTACAGTGAGGTATCACCTCATACCAGTTAGAATGGGCATCATCAGAAAATCTACAAACAACAAAGGCTGCAGAGGGTGTGGAGAAAAGGGAATCCTCTTGCACTGTTGGTAGAATGTAAATTGATACAGCCAGTATGGAAAACAGTGTGGAGGTTCCTTAAAAAACTTAAAATAGAATTACCATAAGACCCAGCAATCCCACTACTGGGCATATACACTGAGAAAACCATAATTCAAAAAGACACATGCCCCCCCATTGTTCATTGCAGCACTGTTTACAATAGCCAGGACATGGAAGCAACCTAAGTGTCCATCAACAGATAAATGGATATAGAAGATGTGGTGCATATATACAATAGAATATTACTGAGCCATAAAAAGGAATGAAATTGAGTCATGTGTAGAGACATGGATGGATCTAGAGACTCCCATACAGAGTGAAGTAAGTCAGAAAGAGAAAAATAAATATCGTATATTAACGCATATATATGGAACCTAGAAAAATGGTACAGATGAACTGGTTTACAGGGCAGAAATTGAGACACAGAAGTAGAGAACAAACAGGGCTTCCCTGGTGGCGCAGAGGTTGAGAGTCCGCCTGCCGATGCAGGGGACGCGGGTTCGTACCCCGGTCTGGGAGGATCCCACGTGCCGCGGAGCGGCTGGGCCCGTGAGCTATGGCCGCTGAGCCTGCGCATCCGGAGCCTGTGCTCCGCAACGGGAAAGGCCACAACAGTGAGAGGCCCACATACCACAAAAAAAAAAAAAAAAAAAAAAAAGAAGTAGAGAACAAACATACAGACACCAAGGGGGGAAAGCGGCGGGGGTGGTGGTGTTGGGATGAGTTTGGAGATTGGTATTGATATGTATACACTGATGTGTATAAAATGGATGACTACTGGTAACTGACTACACTGCTGAACTGAATGAATAAGCATTTTCAGAACTCTAATGGAAAACTGATGAATTCATAAAAGTTCTAACAAAAGATCAAGATAAAAAAATTAATTACATGGGACTGAGTGAACTGATGAGGATGATTATAATTTTTGTGACTTTCTGTTTGAATAAAAATCAAATCCCACAAGGACTCAGAGGCAAAAAATATACAAATCAATTTTCACTGCAAAGTAAAGGACCTGTTACAGTGGAGGATTACTGGACTGAATGTCAATATTATGACATAGTATGAGTGTGTTTCGTGTTTGGTAATTGCAATCGTTGTTGCTTTTGTTGTGGTCATCCATTTACAATGCTTGGTGTCAGTTTATTCGTCTCTTGTAAAAATAAAATACAGTGTGTGTGTGTGTGTGTGTGTGTGTGTGTGTGTGTGTGTGTGTGAAAAATAAAATAAAATGAATGACTACTAAGAACCTGCTGTATAAAAAAATAAATAAAATAAAATTCAAAAAAACAAAAGGAAAGAAAATGTAAGGGGCAGGTGTAGAAGATGACAGCGGTCAGGAAGTTGGTGAGCTTAAAAATAAATGGAGGGCAGCCAGGGCACTAACTCCCTAATCCATATTATTAACATTATAAAAGTGCATGATAGAAAAAAAAAAAAGGAATAGGAGGGAAGGTACGAAGAAATGCATGCAAACTAAATTCCTCGCCTTTTAGCGGGAATCCACAGGCAAGCGGAACGAATACAGTTCACAGTTAGTGAGTTAATAACACCATTCTAAGCACTTTTATTTGTAGAACCACATCCAATCCTACTAGTACTGTCCCGATTTATTCGCTGGGAAATAGACACGTCGGTAACTTTCCCACGGTCTCACGCGCAGCAAGAATTCCAGTCCCGGCCCTGGTGCGACCTCCGCCCGCGAGGAGGTGGACGGTCCCGGCGGGGACAGGCTTCCCCGCGCGGCGTTCACACCCACCTTCCCAGGTTCCATCGCCGCGCGCAGGACCGGGCGGCCGCGCTGCCCTCAGCAGGGCCAGGCCCCGGGAGGAGACGCCCCGGCACCCGCACCCTTGGCCGGGCCGGCGTCCCGCCTCCTAGCAACCGGCAGGCTGGACAGCCGAGCGCCAAGCGACCGTCGACCCAGCGTGCCCCGCGGCCGCCCCCAGCGCGCCTGCGCCTCCTCGCCTCCTGGCAACTGGTAGGAGGGGCAGCGGAGCGCCGAGCAACCGCCGGACCGGCATGCCCCGCGGCGCGCCTGCGCCTCCCCGCCTTCTAGCAACAGACAGGCGTGGCAGTGGAGCGCCGAGCGACCGCCGGCCCGGCATGCCGCGCGGCTGCCCCCAGCGCGCCTGCGCTGCCCCGCCTCCTTGCAACCGACAGGCGGGGCCGCAGAGCGCTGAGCGACCGCCAGCCTGGGACTACCGGGAAGCCCAAAGGAAGCGGGGGGAGGTGCAGAAGGAGGCTCAGCGCTGCGGGGACTCCCGCCGGGTGGGATGTGTGTTTCAGGGGCGCGGGGTCTCCCGCCTGGTGTGAGGCCCGGCGGTGCTCGGGGCGGGGAAGAAGCCGGGCTGAGCCCGCGGGCTGCCGGCAGGACCGGAGCTGCAGCAGGGAAACAGGCAAACCCGCCTTTCGAAGCGGGAGCGGAGGGAGCTTTCCTTCCGCGGAGGCTCTCGATTCTCGAGTTACTTTGCCCGTGGTTGTTTGGTAGGACACACTCTGCAGGATTGGTAGGAATCACAAAGTATCTGAAAATGTAATTGTTGAAAGACGCAGTTTTTATACAAATCAAGAGAGGAGAGGACTGAAATACTGAGACACATGGTCTGCATCTCACATTTATTTTACCACAACTATTTTCTTTAAAGCTTAAAATAAAAGCCAGCCTTAAACATGCAAGGCTGGAGAGGTGTGGGTCCCACTCCCGTGATGCACGTTATAACTGACATTTAGCCCTGATTCTGCAAACTGTTTCGCGTCTGTTTAGCCTGCAAATGTTACTTAGAAAAGATTCCACTTACTGTTTTCACACGAGAGAGAGAGAAGGCTCTCAAATCGTGTGCTAAGGAGCACATCGGTGAGCGTGTTATTAGGGGTCTGTGCTTTTGATGTCATGGTTTTTCTGTAGACACACTATTTTGCAGACGTTGTGTTTTTGAGTCACATACTATTACGGTTTATGGATCAATCTACTTTCCTCCGGATATAAAAGCCATTTACTCAGCTCCTTGCCTTAGAGAAGTTAATAACAGTTCCAATCGTCCTTTTATATTTAATTGTGCTCTGGTTTTGGAGTTTCCACTACTACCCTTTTCATTTTCACTCAGCAGGGCTTAGGAAGAACCAAACAGGAAAGGAGCGTAGGAAAGGTAATTTCAGTGATGGCTATGATTTATTTAGGAACTGCTCCAAAGGAGGCACCAAACTGAAACCTTCCCCTTGGTAATTCATTTAATTCTCATAGCGTCCCTGTGAGATCGGCATGTTACTGTTTTTCAGATGAGGAGACTGAGGGCCAGAAAGATTATTTCAGTTGCCTAAACTCAGAAAGCTAGGGTGGTGGATGGTCTGACGCCAAAGTCCATTCTCTTAACCACTGAGTCACTTTCTGTCAGCTGAGAAAACAGCTTGTATTGGGAAAGCTTCAGACTGTTGACTGTAATGACAAAGTCATCAGCCACAGTATTAGATTAAGTCACGGACACGCACATTGCATGAATGAGCTGGGCTTGGCCCTGGAACCCTCGGAACCCTTCTCCTTCCCCTCCCGAGTGCAGTCAAAACTCCTGTCAAGATGTGTCTTGAGTCTCTTCCTCATTTTTTTCCACTCCAGCCCCACCCATCCATCCTCCGTTGCAGGCAGCAATCCAACAGGTGACTCACCTCACCCCCTGCTTCTGTCTCCACCTGGCTCTCACTCAGTTAAACTCTTTTGTCACCAAACAGAATGATTTAGGGTTCCCCAAATGCACCATATTCACAGGGCTATCTGCTCTCTCACCATCCCCACAATATTTGCCGCAAAAATGTCAATAGAGGAAGTTAAAACAATCTTTCTCTCCTTGGACTTCTTAAAACAATTATTTTCTAAGTAACTTATTTGCCAATCACATTTTATCTTGTGATGTTTCTTCTATCATCTTTATTCAATAGATGACTCACAAGTTCATTTGATGACATGGGGACTGTTAGAGTGCTGGAGACATAAATAAAACACTGCCTGGACCTCTAGTCGCTCATAATCACCAGGAGCGAGAAATATGCAAACAATTATTAAATAATGTGAAAGTGTAAGAGCTACTCATAAAATGCAGTGCCTGAGGAAGTGGCAAAGTGTGCCTGGAGGAAAGGAATGAGAATGGGAAGGGCCTCATTTCAGGTGGACCTTGAAGCACAAAAAACCCAGGCAGAGGGCTTCCCTGATGGCGCAGTGGTTGAGAGTCCACCTGCCGATGCAGGGGACACGGGTTCGTGCCCCGGTCCGGGAAGATACCACATGCCGCGGAGCGGCTGGGCCCGTGAGCCATGGCCGCTGAGCCTGCGCGTCCAGAGCCTGTGCTCCGCAATGGGAAAGGTCACAACAGTGAGAAGCCCGTGTACCGCAAAAAAAAAAAAAACAACAACCCAGGCAGAGACCTGCAGAGAACATCTTAGGGGAAAAGAAATATGGGTGCAAGTGCAGAGGGAGGGAGAGGTTTGGAGAGTTTAGGGAATGTAATAATTGTATCTGTAACAGTGCTGTCCAGTAGAAATATAATACGGGCCACAGGGTTTATTATAAATTATCTAGTAGCCACATCTTAAGAAGTGAAAGGGGCTTCCCTGGGGGCACAGTGGTTAAGAGTCCGCCTACCAATGCAGGTGACACGGGTTCGAGCCCTGGTCTGGGAAGATCCCACGTGCCGCGGAGCAACTAAGCCCGTGCACCACAACTACTGAGCCTGCGCTCTAGAGCCCGCGAGCCACAACCACTGAGCCCACGTGCCTACAGCCCGTGCTCCACAACAAAAGCCACCGCAATGAGAAACCCACGCACCACAGCGAAGAGTAGCCCCTGCTCGACGCAACTAGAGAAAGCCCGTGTGCAGCAACGAAGACCCAACCCAGCCAAAAATAAAAATTAATTAAAAAAGTGAAAAACAGATGAAATCAAATTTAATAAAATATTTAACCAAATATATACAAAATATTATCATTTTGTCATATAAAATATATTTACAATATTGAGTTGTTTTTTTTTGTTTTTTTTTTGCGGCACGTGGGCCTCTCACTCTTGTGGCCTCCCGTTGCGGAGCACAGGCTCCAGACGCGCAGGCTCAGTGGCCATGACTCACGGACCCAGCTGCTCCGTGGCATGTAGGATCTTCCCGGACCGGGGCACGAACCCACGTTCCCTGCATCGGCAGGCGGACTCTCAACCACTGCGCCACCAGGGAAGCCCCTACTGAGTTGTTTTATACTTTTTTAATACTGGCCTCGAAATCCGTTGTGTATTTTGTACTGACAGCACACCTCAGTTCAGACTGGTCCCGTTTCCTGGGCTCACAGCCCCACGTGGCCAGTGACTTCCACACTGGGCAGTGCAGGTCAGAACACAGGGTGTGTGAGTGGGGCGGGATGGCGGGAGACAAGGCTGGAAAGGGGGACTGGGCCAGTTTGTCAAGGGCCTTGCAAGGCTCGATGTAAAGACTGAAAGTGTTAGGCTGGGCAGTGATACATCATTAACGTGGGAAGAGAAGGCTGAGGCTGAAGGGTGGGTGGGTGGAGAAGTCCTGAAGCCCAGAGAGTAGGTGGCGGCTTGGTGGCCTTTGTGCAGGCTGCTTCTCTGCCCGGATCCCTGCAGCTTTACCCCTGCTCACGCCAGAGCCTCCTCTGCTTCGCCTGTGTCTGATTTGCTTGTCACAGTCTCCCATATCCTCTTCCATGTAATTTAAAAATGTATGTCCAACTCCCTCACTAGACTATAAACCAGTACAGTTGAAGGTTGTGATAGAAACAAAAGTGCTTTTTATTCACAGTAATAAGTAACTTTGTTACAAAAGTCACATAACGATAGTGTCACTATAGTGTGTGGATATGAAACCTACCTGCCATGTTAACTAAGGGCTGGTGAGAAGTCACTAGCAGTGTTTTACTGCCTGCAGTAAAAGTGGGAATTACAGGGCACCTACTCTGTAGGCATTGTGAGGACTGAAGGGGTAATTCTGTAAAATAGGAGCTTTTTGTGTCAGGCGCAAACTGAACCGTCAGTAAAAGTTAGTTATTAACACTTTTATTGTTGTTGTTCTTATAGGTTATCACCTCAACTATAAGCATTTAGAGATGAAAATGGGTGGGATACCAAAATTATCGGCTTCCTTTGTAAATTCACAAATTATCCACTACCACATGAAACCATAATTGGAGCACATTTTGGAATTTCAGAGGGCCCATCAACACCCCTTTCTTCTCTTAACCCACAGAGACTGTAGTGGCAGAACCCTAAATGCCCCTCGAGTCCGTGGCCCACTCTCCTTGAGACTGTGATGATTTCACGCCTGAGACTAGCTTACTAATCAGCTAAGTCAGAAGGGAGATTATCCTTAGTGGGCCTAACACCAAAAGAGGTGATGCTTCAGAGAGACACTCCTGCTGTCCTGGGAGAAGAAGCAAATGGCCACGTCAGGAGGGGTCGCGTGGAGGGAGCCGAGGGGGACCCCTGTCAGCCCCCAGAAATCAGGACCTGAGTCCTACAGCTGCAATGAACTTGGGAGAGGATCTCAGGTGAGAATCTCCAAGAAGACCACAGCTCAGCCAACGCTTGACTTGCCTTTCTAGGCCTGAGCAGAAGGGCCCAGCCAGGCCGTGCAAGTATCATCTTCATTATTGGTGAACACTGAAATAGGGCTTGTGACTCAGTACTCGGCTCCAGCTGGGGACTCTAATATGTACCGCCTAATTCAGACTCCTCCACGAACATCAGGGCTCCCCTCACAGGCACAGAGCTGCTTCGGGGCTCCTGAGGCCTGAGCTGTACTCAGTCGATACGTTTCATCATGGAGACAAGCCTAGACAGGATTAACTCACTGCCACAGAAGGCTTCCCACAGGTGGAGACATACAAACCAGGTTTTGAAAGATGCATAGGAGTTTTGCATACGGAGAGAAGGATAGTTCAGACACAGAGAACAGCAGTGCAGGTGCAAAGGCACAGAGAGAGTAGACAGAGTGGTTTGGGGAGAGTGAGAAGCAGTGCAACCGTGCAGGGCACAGACCCTGGTGGGGTGGGGGTGGGTGTGAGGTGAGACGCAGGGTCAGAGCTCTGCTTGTTCTGCAACGGATCTTTTTAAAATTATTATTATATTTAATTTAGTTGGCTGAGTTGGGTCTTAGTTGCGGCACGTGGGATCTTCATTGCAGCGTGCAGGATCTTTAGTCGCGGCATGCAAACTCTAGTTGCGGCATGTGGGATCAAGTTCCCTGACCAGGGATCGAAACTGAGCTCCCTTCTTTTGGGAGCATGGAGTCTTAGCCACTGGACCACCAGGGATGTCCCTGCAGAGGATCTTTAATTTCACAGCAGAAGCAAAAGAAACAGTTCATAAGCAGGGAAGAGAGTCAATCAAATCTGCATTTTATATTGGCCATTTGATAGAAATAGGGACTTTAAAAAATAATTTTCCAAATACTTTCAAATTTAGAGAAAATATTTGAGTACAAAAGTCTCCATCACCCAGATCATACAGCATGTGCTTCCACTCGCCTGTCCCTGTCTCACATTTATCATCTATCTACACACACACTTAGCCATCATCACTGGTCTTTCTCTGAGTTATCTGACAAAGAGCTTCAGATATGATTACTCATCACCCTGAAATACTCCAGTGCCTGTTTCCCCAAAGCAAGGACAGCCCCTGCTCCACAACCCTCCCAGTCCAGAAGTAAAGGTTGATACAACTCTGCTGTCTAATGCACAGGCTGTCCCCCAAATATTTCTTTTCCTTTGTGGCCCAGATCCCACTCAGGAACATACATTGCATGTAGTTGTGCCTCTTCAGTTTCCTGCGATCTGGGGTAATTACAGTTCCTCAGTAAGAAAACAGGGGCCCCTAACACTTCACCTGTCCAGTGAGCCCCCAGGCCACACCTGGATCAAGCTTTCTGGCAGAAAGGCCCAGACATGCTGGTCTACTCCTCTCAGCTCGTGGAGTCAGGACGCAAAATCCCAACGTGTCCCCAGCCCGCTGGCAATATGTAGCTGGGTCACACCTGCCAGCTTTTCCCTTTGGGATTGACGAGTACCTAGTAGCAGGTATTAAAACCTCCACCTACCATCCTTAGCCTCCACTGATAACTCACTCCAGCCCTATGATGACTGCTAAATGGCGATTTTCTGCTTCCGTCACTCCAATGATTTATTTCGCTTGCACTCCTCACTTGCTCGTTCACCTACATCGGTATGGACTCGTGGGTTCCTGTTTTACTCACTGGGTTGTAATCTGCCAACATCACCCTTGATTTTGCTGCTCAAATTATCCCAGATTTAATCAGTGGGCACCCCTCCCGTTGCCTCCTATGTCCTTTGGCATCATGTGATTCTTTGATAATTTTCTTACTTTCTGGCACAACAAGATATTTCAGGCTCATCTTGCACTTTCACTGCTCCAGCCCTGAAGTCAACTGTTTCTCAGAAGATCCCTGGTTCCTTTGCTGGAGAATGGTATTTAGAAGCAAGATCTGGAAACTACATGTACGTCTACCTGTACACTTACATCAAAACACACGAGCTCATACTCCCTCCAACTCCAATCCAACACCTCAGGGCTCTTTCCAGCCTCCCCCTTTGCATGCTTATGAGATCTCCAACAGCAAGAAGCCTGAACTGCATTATCCTGGATAATGCATTATCCTTGCGTTATCCAGTGTATGTGTCTATTTGCCAGTATAACCAGGCTGACTGGTCACCAGTACTAGGCCTAACACTGTCTCCTCCGTGCTGGGGAGCAAAGGTCTCTAGGGAGCTTTTTAAGAGGGCAAGATTAAAGAGATACCAATCAATTAAGAAAATGTTATAGTAATCTGGGCAAGCAAGCAAGGACCAAGCTTTTCCTGATTCCTCTAGTTGCACAGCAAAGAGACCCACTCGGGTGGCTCAGGTAAAGAATGTGTGATTGTGTCACCAAAGAAGCATCTGAGAAAAAGGAACAGGAGTCTTGATGAGCCTGGGAAAAATGAGACTCGTTGGTAGTGCCAACTAAAAACTGTCGCTCGCCATCTGCCTCTACAAAGATGAGGTCACTGGCCACTGCAGTCGCTGGCCTTCCACACCCCCTGAAAGGAGTTCAGGGCAGAGATCAGGAATGAGGCCCTTTGTGCTCTGCAAAAACTGGCAGAACAGGTCTTCAGATAGTTAGATATTTTCGGGAGACCATGTTATGAGCCCAATTTCTTGCATCTTCTCACAGCTAGAAAAGCACTAAAATCATTAACAGAGACATCTGCTCCTCGTGACGAGCAGCCACCTTCTGCCAAAATGTGTGCTTGACTGCATGTACCTCCTTCACCAAAATCATCACACATATACTGAACAACCCTCCATTCCCACCCTGGCCCGCTGTTTGGAGCAGTTCCTCAGAACAATCTGAGAGGCTGTCTCCTGGGCTATGGTCCTCATTTTGCCCCAAATAAAACTTAACTCACAACTCTCACTTTGTGCATTTTTTTCGGTCGACAGGAGCATGAAAGGAAGGGAGGCAGACCGTGCCCCTCCCGTCTGCACTGAAGCCCACGTAGAGGTGCTGGGGAAGGAGCTAGGACAGGGAGAGGGGACGAGGTGGACAAAGGGTTGATAAGGCCCAGTCCTAGGCAGGAGGGGATCTAAGACAAAGCAGAACGGATTGAACTTAAACTGAAGGCAGCACTTTTCTCTGAAACTAGAAAGGAGGAGTGCAGAGGCTGAACCTTTACAGTTCTGCATGGGAACACTCACAGTGATGCTCTTCTTTCCTCTGAGAGAGCAGTGCCTGTCACTGGAGAACTGTCCGCAGAGAAGGTAAGGAAAGAGGTAACATGGAGAGGTCACAGGAGATTGGGGTATAGAGTAAAATGTTAGCAAAAGCCTAAGAACTAGGCCGGGCCTGCCAGTAGACTCAGCAAAGGATGAGATGGGTTCTGCCTTGCTGGGAAGTGGCCAGAAGTTCAGTGGGGTCACAAAGGCAGCAGAGGCTGGAGGCTGATTGGTGCACAGCATGGGCCTGTCTCTTCAGTGTATTTTACATCCCTAGACCCCACCCAGGTCAAATGCTTTATCACAGACATGCAGGATTTCTTGTGTGGCTCATGTTCACCCAACTCTTTATCTATAGGATGTGATGCTACAGCTTTTTAGAGGAAAGACCGCAAGACAGAAAGTCTCATGCTCCTTCCTGTGTTAACAAGGCAGCTACTTGTTTTGAGGTTGTAACTTGGTCTTGAGTGAAAGGTGGCATTAGAGCTTTAAGCTGTTGCGTAGGAAAAGGGGTAAGACTCATCATTTTACATATTTGCAACTCACACAATGTAACTGGGGGAAGGAAAACCATCCCTTTCCTTGCTTATGGTTTACTGCCCTTGCCCAAAGTTGACTGTTCTAGCCCCTGGAGCAATGTTTATGAGATTATATATATATCTATCTATCTCCATAGCCACACACACATATACGCACACATAATTACATACAGACTCACAGATGAGGTGAGGAGGTATCCTTTATTCATTTAGTACCTGCTGTGCCAGGCACTGTGCTAGCGTGAAGATATGATGATACACATAATACAGTTCTTGCCCTCATAGACTTAAAGCCCAGTTGAATGATTAATGAGACTTTGGCAAAGTTACCAATGCACGCAGATGCTTCCCTTCCCACTGCCCCCAGAAGTTCATGGGAGCAGCAAGTCTTTCACTCACTGCGTCTAACAGGGCTGTGACTGCAGTTGTCTTCAGCTGGTGGTCCTCTTCATCTTTCAGCCTTTCACTCTCCTGTCTGCACAGCAAAATGGTCTGTGGGATATCACTGTTTTGTCCTGAAAATGGCAGTCTTTGCCCCTGCAACTACTGCACAGTTATCGTTATTCCAGAATCCCTACAATATGGCAGGGAAGGGCCCATGTGACATGAACACATCCACCAAGAACTTAAAAACATGTAAGCATGCTATATTTCTCTCCAGTAGTCCCTGCCCCTCCTAAAGATGATCATGCAAGGCTCCCAGTAACATAAAGATTTGAAGAGCAAGAGAGGGGAAAAAAACTAGCCCTATTGTTACAAACTGAATTAAAATATCCTTGGAACTCACTTAATATGCTTAAAAAACTTACCCAGGCTGTCCTCTGCAACTGTTTGGCTTTAAGGAGACTACAAAATAAATATAATTACCCTGATTGAGTTTGGTGGAAAGCAAAGCGATCAAGAGCTGTCTGTGCTTCTAGAAGCGATTCAGAAATCGCGGGCAGGATGTCAGCGCCCGCAGTAGAAGCTCTCGGGCACGGACAGCATCCTGCTTAGTGAGCGGGCGCTGGGTCCCCGCTGTCCCGCCGGGCGAGGACAGTTCCTGTCCCACGCGCACACAGGGGCCTATCCCGAGCGCTCCTCACGCCTCCAGGACCGCTGAGAGAGTTCCATCAGGAAAACATCTGCACGCTGTGGGCTCTCAGCACAGCCGCGGGCCCACAGAACCACTCGGATTTTCTAACAACTTGGAAGTGCCTTTAACAGTGACACCCTAAAACTTGGCAAGTGTAGCGCAAACTCAGGAGCGTGTACTTCTCCTTCCACAGCAGCCCTGCACGAACCGCGACCCAGGTGACGGGGCGAGCTGAGCCCTCACGGCCCGGGTCTCCCGTCCCAGGAGCTGACCCTAGCCAGCCAACCAGCCTCACACCCTGCGGCCAGTGAGTTCCGCGCCGTGACGTCCACGCACGCCCCGCCTACATTCGCCTTATGGGCGCCCCGCCCCGCGTGTGGACGTCCACGCAGGACCCGCCCCCCTCGCCTCATCGGCGCTCCGCCCGCCCGCGCGATGACGTCACAGGGCCCTGCCCCACCCGCCTCAGGGGCGCTCGGCCAGGCCTGTGGGGTGACATCCACGCCGGCCTCGCCCACCCTGTCCAGTGGCGCCCCGCCCGCCCGCGCGATGACGCCACACACCAGTCCCGCGCACCCGCCTTCGCGGCGCTCCCGGGTCCTGTGGGATGACGTCCCACGCTGGCCCCGTCCACCCAACGTTAGGCCGCGCCCAGGCCCGCGGCCACGCCCGACCGCCGCAGTAGAAGCCCCCGATCCCTTGCCGCCGCCGCCCCGCCCGGCGTGCTGACGTAGCACGGCGCCGCGGGCGGAAGCGCGGGCGGGCAGGGTGGCTGCGCCGTCCCCTCAGAGGGGCGCTGGCGGGCGGGCTGAGGCGCGTCGGCCCGGAGCGGACCAGAGTGCTACGCGGCGGAGCGATGAGTGGCGCCCGGGCCCCGGGCCCCGAGGCCGGCGCCGCCGGAGCCGAACCCCCCGGCGCGGCGCTGAGCGTGGACGTGGCGGGGCTGCTGGTGCAGCTGGCGCGCAGCTTCGCGCTGCTGCTGCCGGTGTACGCGCTGGGCTACCTGGGCCTGAGCTTCAGCTGGGTGCTGCTGGCGCTCGGGCTGCTCGTGTGGTGCCGCAGGAGCCGCGGCCTGAAGGCCACCCGTCTGTGCCGCGCGCTGGCGCTGCTGGAGGACGAGGAGCGCGTCGTGCGCCTGGGGGTGCGCGCCTGCGACCTGCCGGCCTGGGTGAGTGGGCGCAGCGGACCCCGACACGCCCCCGGCCCTGACCTTCCTGTCCGCCACGACAGGCGTCCCTGCCCGCCCCAAGTCCTCCCGGGTCTGGGGTCCGCTCACGCCCAGACCACCCGCCCACGTTGGGGCGTCCTGACCAGGGGCGACACGTCCGCCTGGGTGGGCGCCGGCGTCGGGCCTGGCCCTGTGTACCTTGCGGGGCCTTGCCGCTGTCGCCGGGCCCAGCCGCCCGACCGCTCTCGGCCCGCGAACCCCTTTGGGTTGGCGCCTTCCCTCCGCCGCGCGGGTCCCGAGCAGGGCCGCACAGGTGAGGCGCTCTCTGCGCTGTCCTGCCTTGGCCACGTCGTCACGCCTCGCTGTGCGGTGCCGTGACTCCCGCCTGCGGAATGTGAGCTCGAGGCCGCCGGGTGCCCTGCGCGGGCCTGGACGCCACTCCCTGACCCCTGCGGAAACGGCGGCCAGCGGTGTGGGGAGAAGGGCGGTTTCCTCCTTGCCTGCGAAGTCTCAGCCGTTCTTGGTGGTTTCTGGCACAGTTGAGGAGCAGTGGGGGTCCCCCAGAAGATGTGCTGGTACGATGATTGGAGGTGTGTTCCAGTTCTTTGGAAGTAACGTTATAAGCTGAGTAACTTTTATGTAGGGTGAACTCGAATCCCAGGTGAATTTGGGGGTGGGTGGGGCGGGCGTGGTATTGGTCGTTTGTGCCCCAAACGGTTCTCTGCATATTTTACTTAGGCAGCGTGGAAACTAACGGAGTTGGTTCCCTCGTTCTTTCTTAACCGTGAGTTGGTGCCAGAGTTTCAGACGGTAGGAAACAGTGCTTGTTTTAAGATAAATGATGCTCCTGTTAGGCTTGATGTAAACTTCTCGGGAAGATGGCCAGCCAGTGAGTTTCAAAAGGGTCGTTTTCTCTTAGAGGAGAAAAGGGCTTGGAGTACGCTCCCTGTTTCCAGTCAGAAGACACTTGTGAAGCGAGGCATGGAGTGCATGACACAAGGCAAACAGGTTGCAAAGCAGGAGTGCCCACGGCCAGGAGGAGCTCAGTGGTTACTGCCTTGTGGTGACAAGTTGCAACTGCAGTAAGAACCTCACGGTCAGGGACTTGGGAAATTTTAAATTCCGTCAATACGTGGTGGACGTGTGACACAGGACTACTTGGAACAATCACAGTAACCAGCGTGGTGTAGCTTTTTGCCAGAAGCAGGAAAGAGGAGGGTGGTGTAGAAAACGGGAACTCAATAACGGAGGTGCGAAAAGCCAAGAGCAGAGGTGCATTTTGGAAACGCAGAAGGACTTTCAGGTGGTGTCTGGTATCTTGTGTCACACCGAATTAAGTGATTCCAGAAAGTAGCTAAAAACAGGGAGTAGGGGCATTACCAAAACAGCAGACATAATCAGGGCAGAGATTCACAGAAACTGGGGGTGCTGACATTCATAGATGCTTGGTTATGGAGCAGTTGGCTAACATCAAATTTGCTTGTAAAAGCTGTGAAATGCACACTATTTTCACATAATGAATTAACAAGTATCGTTGTTACCATATTGAAGGACGGGGCAAATTATTATGATTATTTTTAGCAGAAGAAAAGGGTGATTAGCCAAAGCTTCCTTCCTTGGGTTTCTCCTTGGTGTGACTTAAACTCATGAACCATGGTGTTCATCTTGTACAGTAAGGAATTTATGTTTTTTTCCAAAATTTTTCACTTCATTCCAAATTTGTGTTTGTGCTCATGTCATACAGATGTATACTTAAACATGCCTGTATTGCTTAGGAAACTACTGTGAGGATTCACACGAAACTTGACGGTGATCATATCCAAGAAAAGCACTAGGAATCTGGGGTTTGAGGCAGATTTTTTAATACTTTTTTTAATTGTAATACCCATGTGTTGTTTTCACGACAAAAGCAGTGAATTACACTGTCTAGAAGTGGACCTGCTGTTCTGCTGTAGCCAGGGAGTCCGTGCATAAGAAGAGTTCAGTTTTCTGTTTCAGTAGTTCTTTGATTTTTACTGTACATACTTAGGTTCTTGGGGTTCAGAACTTTGGGCTGATATTTTGCTTTGAACAACATGTTTGTACGGATTTCATAGTGTGTCACTGACAGCTGTGGTTGACAGCAGGGTAGAAGCAGAGCAAAACTAATGTGCTCACTTCCTAACCTCACTTTTGAATATGTTCACTGACAATGTTTCTTCTGTTTATTTAGTAAAGTAAAATGAGATGATTAACAAATATGAATACTTGGAGAAAAAATACATATACTGTTTCAAATTAAGGCTATTAGGATATGAAAAATGGCTCTCAATGTGATAATTCTGTAAGACCTTGATCCTACAGCTTTAATGTGTACCACATTACTGTTCATTCTTTACTCTTCCCCCCCCACCCCCCCGTTAACAGGGAAAAGGCCTGCAGGTTTGAGTTGATAGATTGAGGACTGGCCTTTTTGTTGTATCAGTGGTCTCCCCTTGTTAATTGGACCCTGTAAAATTAAATTAGACTGTGGTTGAAGAATATTGTTGAAGAGTTTTTATAGACGCGAGTAGGGGTGATTGTCCACTGCTATTTTTGTTTATTTGAAAAATTAGAACTTGGTGTGAAGTCTGTCCTTTTCCTGCTTTCACTACTGCCAATAAATGCTGATTCCATGGCTGCAAATAAGTAAGACCCAAACCTGTCATAAATGACAACTAGTCTTTTATTCCTCTAATACTTTGATGATTGAGATTTAAAGCATAGTGAACTTCTGTGTTCTGCTGTTTTTATTATTATGCACCAGTTTTTTTTTAGGGAGAGCTTTCTTCCCATGGTTCTTCTGGTAAGTTCAGGAGAATTTAACTCTAGCCCCAATTTAATATGTATAGGCTAAGAACCAAATGGACAAAAGAAAAGAATACACTTTGGTCTCATGTAAAGGAAGGGCAAGTACTTTTATTCTCAGTGTTAATCATTGACTTATAGTTTAAAAAATTTTTGTGAACACTTGTAACAGACTTGTAGCTAAATCAGGATCCACAGTTTAGCTATTTTAAACTGTGGTTGCAACTTTAGCATCTAGATCCTAGAGCAGTTATGTGCTTTGAGAAAATGTTAGAACCTCCTCAAAGCTGTGAAGGGGATATGGATAATCTTTGGGTTTCTTGTTTATGTGCACACTACTGCTGTTTTTCAAAGAGAAAAAGGACAGTCACCCTCAACATCGCTGTTATGCTGTCTAAATGCTTCATGAAGTTAGAGCAGAAGGCCCCATCGTTGCTGGACATAAAGCAGTAACTATTTGTTTTTTAGTTTAAGCTAAAAACTGGATTTAAATTTAGGATATATGCATCCATCAGGTTGTGTGCTCTGGTTTTTCTGCATCAGATGAACATTAACCTCACTTTATATTCAAGATGGGAGCTGGGACTGAACTATATATAATTTAAGTAGATACAGGAATTGAAAATATATGTAGTATGTTTCTGTTAAATTATATTAAGTTAATACATGTTGTGTTAAACTACGTTAAATATGTTTATAAAATATAGACCTTGATCCTGTGAAGAACCGATGATGAACAACTGACTTGTGAGTTAGTGTTCTCTTTAGGCCTGGTGGACCTCTTTCCTGTTTTCCCTGTGGGTTTTCATGATTTCTAAATTGGTTGCAACGTTTAACCTTGAATGATATCACAGACATTGTGAATAGATTAAAAACCATTGAATTGTACACTTTAAATGAGTGAATTGTATGGTATCTGAATTATATCTCAGTGCTGTTAAAAAATATAGACATTGAATTTCTTTTAAAAATAAAGAAGTGAAACAGGTGAACAGTTATAGTACAAAGTAAGCCATACAAACCTTGCTTATGGAATTCAGCTAAAACTGATAAAATTTCTAAAAATTATTGTTCCAATATAAATTTGGAGACATTTACATTTTAAAGACTATTTAATGAAAGTGGAGGGCTTATGAATGAAAAAAGTAACTAAGTAAATGTTTTTACCTTAAACCTAATGTTACTTTACGCATTGATACTACATTAGCTAAGCAAACAGAAATTGTGCTTCAAAGATATACATAGCCTAAATGTGTGTTTTTTGTGTGAGTTATTCTAAACTCTTACTTTAATTCAAGTACTGATATGTAATTACAATGTGTGTTTGGGAAATTTAACCTATAAATTGGTTTGTTGTCTATAAATGTATCCTATCATGGCATTATTTTGTTTATTTTTTTAAAGGCCCACTTTAAAAAATTTTTTAATTTAAATTTTTATTTACTTATTTATTTATTTGGCTGCACCGCTTGGCATGCAGGATCTTGGTTCCCTGACCAGGGATCGAACCTGTGCTCCCTGCAGTGGAAGCTTGGAGTCCTAACCACTGGACCGCCAGGGAATTCCCCATAGCATGATGTTAGAATGTACTATTTGTAGTCTCTTGCATTTTGTTATGTTTTGTTAAATCATTACCTTTTTTGGTTTCCATGACAATGCTGCCTCAGATGAATTTTCCTTCCCCATTTAAAGATCTGAGGACCCACTATCTACAGAAGTGTTAGAGGTCACCTTGCCTTCATGTGTGTACTTACTTCCCAGTAGATACGAGGTGGGGTGTGATGGCCGAAGAGTGCCCTGGTGGGTCAGAAGGTGGTCAGTGGTGGGGGCGTGCATATAGACACACTAAAGGACATTGAGGAATAAGTGGGAACAGCAAGATAAAAGTGCAGGATTGGGAAGTCAGGCATCTCAGGGGGTGAAAGCATCAGAGCCCAGTAGGACAGCAACATGGGGGGGGTACCTGGGCCCTGCCGTCGGGAGGGAGCCGTAAGGAAGGTGAGGAACTGTCAGCTGGGCCCAGAGGTGAGGAGTAGATCTGCTCGGACTGGGGCCGGGCCACCTCTCAGGGCAGCACTCGCATTTCCCAGGGAGACTTGACATGTTTGGACATGGGAGGAGGGGGACATCGTGATGTACTCAGAGCCAATTTGTGACGTCAGAAAGTGGAAGCTCCTGTGCAGTGCCGATTACTGCTGGATTGCCCTGCTGTACACCCTTGAGGTCGCTGGAGACGCCTGTCCACCTCCCCCAAATAGACTGTTTTATTTTACTCTGAAGGGTCTTATTGTGCCATAAACACTGCAGCATCCCCTGCTCTTTTGAAACTGGGTGGGCGTAGTTCTGACATAAACAGTGTCAGTAGTTGTGTTGCATGGAACCATTTTTCCATTTAACATGTTTTATTCACAAGTTTTCTCATGGTCTTTTGCCCTCTCAGTGGTTTTTCTTTCTTAATTTTTTTTTCCTTAACTGTTAAAAAAAAAAGTCCTGTAAATTTTTTAAAGAAAACCATCTATTTTGGTGAATTTTTCCTAGAGTAGATTACATTTTAAGGAACAAGCCCAGCTTAAGTGCAGGGATCAAAAATGGGCTTTCATTGATTCATCTATTCACTCAGCCAGTATTTATTGGACCTTTCCTGTGTTCTAGGTACTGTGGTAGGTGATGAGTTAGACAAGGCCTCAAACTCAAAAATTTACTAGCTGGTGATAACACAAATCTAGGGATAATCCTAGTTTTAGTCATAGTATGCTCTGGTAGTTTTTTTCTTTTTTTTAAATAAAAATAATACATATTCATTTTTGTTAAATCCAAAAAAAGTATATAAAAACATTATTCATAATTCCAAACCACACATCATAGTAGTTGGTAAAAACTATAATAACTTTGAATGGAATTGTTACTGTGTATTCATCTATTTGTACTGATAAACCATACTAAAAATCATTTGTTCAGAAAAATACGGTTTAGCGTTTAAAAGTTTTCTAGACGCTTAACTACATGTGGAAAAAGAAAGGCTGACCTTTATTAGGTCTTTCACTTGGTGAAATGGTATGTTCATTTTTTAAAAAGACTATGCCTTTTAGAGCATTTTGTACATTTATTGAAGTAATAGCTCAACTCTTTAAATCAGTGTATTGTAAAAGATTTTACTGATGAGGATTAAAACTTTTTTCTAGGGTTTGTAGACCTAGCTGTGTGTATAAGTTCAGTTTTATGCTATCCTGTCTTTCCTATTTTGTGAAAGGCAGTCTTATGATTACTCATAGTGGACGCCTCTGAGACCTGTAGTTCAATATCCGGTGTCTTTTTTAAAAAATTAATTAATTAGTTTATTTTTGGCTGCATTGGGACTTCGTTGCTGTGTGCGGGCTTCTCATTGCAGTGGCTTCTCTTGTTGCGGGGCACGGGCTCTAGGCGCCCAGGCTTCAGTAGTTGTGGCACGTGGGCTTAGTAGTTGCGGCTTGCGGGCTCTAGAGCTCAGGCTCAGTAGTTGTGGCGCACGGGCTTAGTAGCTCCGCGGCATGTGGGATCTTCCCAGGCCAGGGCTCGCCCCATGTCCCTTGCATTGGCAGGCAGATTCTTAACCACTGCGCCACCAGGGAAGCCCTATCTGGTGTCATTTTAATGGACTACTGCAGGATGTCCAGAGGGAAGTATCGATGCAGAGTAATAGCACATCTTAAGTGCACCCCGTGTGTCAGCAGCAGTGACTCCCTTTTTTAAAAAATGCCATTGTTGTGCCTGGTGACTACACTTGAGAATGGGTGGTAACCACACAAGTGGCAGATGTGGAAATGCTAGTATGGAAGTTTTTATTATGCTTTCTTTTTTATTATTTGTAAAAATGTCATTGAAGTTGATCTTGAAGTTCTTTTGTTTGTTCACTTAGTGAACTTATCTTTCTGCTTTTAATGAACATGCAGTCGTGTTTGCCTTTATTTCTTATGTTATGGCTAGACAGGTTTTAAAAACATGATTTTTCTGGTGTGAAAAGAACACTTGCTCATTGTAGAACATTTCAAGCTTTGGAGAATAAAAAGGAAAAAAGCTACCTGCAATCCTACTAACCAGTGATAGCCTTTATTAACGTTTCGGTGATTTTCTGAATCTTTAGTATGTCTGGAGGTACGTGGATGTTGTATTTGCCTACACTAAGGATTATGTTGTGGACGTTATATCATTATTCTTCAGAAATGTGACTCGTTTTTTGCAGTAGTATCTGTTTTATTTAAATTATGTCTGGTGGACAGATTCCAAAAATCAGATTGTTAGTTACTATATGTTGAGAAAAGGTAAAACTAGAGTTTGAGATATTTAATTTTCTACTCTTTTCAGTTATAAAAGATTATTTGCTTGAACTATTTGTCAGATTGTCCAGGATATATGAACTATTTTTGAACTCATAAGAGTAGCATGATAATTTTATAAACAGAAGTCTAGCTTTAGGGGGCAGTGTTTGTTTTTGAATGGTATGATGTTAAAATAAGCACAGTAGATTTATCCAGATCCCCTCTTACGGAAGAAGAGAGTTCTCCCACGCAGAGTCGCTCTTCCAATGGCTTTTCTTCCTCTCTGCTGTGTTGGGATGTGAGAGTTGGTTAAGTTGAAGTCATGGCTTTGTACACAGTGTAGCACAGTGTAGCACAGTGTTGGGATTGTTGTCTGGAGATTGCTGAGAAGGCTCACTGCATTGTCCTTGATCTCGTCTGAAAACAGCAACCGCGTGATTGGTGTCATCAGTGTCACTTGGCAGCCCTTGGGCACTGAGTGATGTGGGCCACCCTCGTGGGTACCCATGTCACACGTGCCGGCATGGCTGTTTGGGCACACACTCGAGAAGCAGGCTCTGGATCTGATAGATGTAGGTTCCTGTCTGAGACCCACCCACTCCCAACTCCATGCACTTGGGCAAGTTGGTCACACCTTTTAGAACCTTAGTTTCCTCATCATTAGGTGGGCATTGAAATGAGCCCGACCCTGTGTTGTGGTTG
This sequence comes from Hyperoodon ampullatus, assembly GCF_949752795.1. NCBI lineage: Eukaryota > Metazoa > Chordata > Mammalia > Artiodactyla > Ziphiidae > Hyperoodon > Hyperoodon ampullatus. The sequence goes on along the minus strand of NC_136922.1, from coordinate 108,631,486 downwards.
TGAGGCTGGAATGAAGAAAGGCCCAGGGATGTGGCAGAGGTGGCTAGTGGTACCCTGGGTTAGTGATCACAGTACTGATGCTTCCTTTCAGCTGCACTGGTGTTAACGGCCAGCTTCCTGCTGCCTGTGGCGCTTCTCTGACTCACCTTGCCCCCTCCTCCCCGCTTCAGCCGGAGGGGGCAGATGAGAGGGCAGATGAGATCAGAGCTTCTCTTTTACTGTGGTTTGTTTATCTGGTGGTGTTGCTAAGAATTTATCTGCCGTAATGCTTTGTTATTAGTCACACTCTAAAGTATTCCTTGTAATTTCTTTCTCTTTTTCTCTGTATATCCCTAAAGTAATTACCCCTCATCCTTGCTGCTTCTTCCTTAAAACAAATTCTGTCCTGAGGTTGTGGTTAATCTCTCCTTGCTCTGCTTGCAGCAGCTGCCCTGATGCAGTAGATAACTGTAGTTAGTTCCATTATGACAGTTATCATGTTGTAAAATTTTTAAATTCTTGTAGTCTTTTCCTTCATCTTGTGAATAAGTGTTGGTTAGTGACTAAGGTGGGGGTTTGAAAATGTATATCCTATCTCTGGGTCAGTTGTAATAGTTTAATTTAACCTATATTAGATGTGGAGCTGTTTTCCTTCCATTTGCATCCGAGGGGTTGAGGTATGTTTTAGGTTTCCCAGAGGATGGTGGATCTGCAGAAGATGAATCCAGTAATGTGGGAAGAGAACATCGTCCAACTTGCTTCATGCCATAAATAATTACACTGGAGTACATGTTATATACTGGTTTTCGGGTCTGCCACTCATTCTGAGATACCAGCATGAGATTGCTAAAACTATTCATCTGGGTGATACTTGTACCTTCTGTTTTCTTACAAAACTTTGCTTACATATTTGTTAAATCATTTAGTTAAGTGTGCTTAGTCCTGTAATTGTGTGTAGGATCAGGAGTTTGAAGACAGGGACTTTTTATATCTGCCATAGCATCTAACAGTATTTGCATGGAGTTTGCACAGTAAACCTAGTGAGTTGTGGGAACAGTGAGCTCCTAATTGCTTGTTTTATTAGGAGTGTCTCTACCCAATTATAAATTGTCGTATGATGCCTGTGTTGCCATTATTACACATATTTGAGGTGAGCTGCCTACTGAGATCGTTAATTTATTTCACTTGTGCTATAAACATTTAAATGTCTAGCAAGCAAACGCATAAGATCTGTTAATACTAAGTTAATGTCTGAGTACTGGGTTTTTAAAACCAAAAACCCAAATATAATCTGAAACAAAAATGAGAATACAGTCTCAATTTTTTCACATACATAAAGACAGTTCTTGAAATTTATCCAGAGCTATTAGAAAGTGTTGATTTTACTTAATAGCTTGAATCAGATTGTGGTTTCATATTGGGTGAAATGGAGCGAACACTGCTGTATGTATGAAGGATGGTTTTAACAGGAATTATCTGTAGATTGTATTTCATAGTGGATGGTGCAAGAGGGGAAAGGCAACAGCTCGTCTTTGCTTGCTGCCTGCACTGGGGCCACTGAAAGAAAACGCGGCAAACTTGGTGGCTTAAAAAACACAAATTTATCATTTACAATTCTGGAGGCTAAAAGTCTGGAATCATTTCCTTTGGGCTGAAACCAAGGGATCAGCAGGGCCGTGCTCCTCTGGAGGCCTTTCCTAGCTTCTGGAGCTGCGTTCCTGGGCTCATGGCCCTTCTGCACCTTGAAAGCCAGCAGCTGCTTCGATCATCACGGCGCTTTCTGTTTTCTTTCTGTGTCATTTCTGCCTCTGTTCCCTCTTGAAAGGATACGTATGATTGCATTAGGGCCCACCCAGGTGCGGCAGGATAATTTCCCCAACTCAAGATCCTTAATTGATCACATCTGCAAAGTCCTTTTTTTTTTTGTCTCATAAGGCAACACTCACAAGTTCTAGGGAATAGGACATGGATCTCTCTTGAAGGGCCACCAGCACTGCCCTACATCTTGGAGTACTCAGGAGCCAAGGTGGCTGAACACAGTGATGACGGCTCAGCTTTGTTTCATCAGTTCTGAAAGGCACTTTCCCTCCACTTAACTTCTCTGGTCTCAGATTCATCTCACGACTGCGTGCGATTCAGTTAGTGTACTCTTTCCTTCTTAGTGGCACAGAGGTGGTGGTGTGTCTTATCATTGGTCATTTCTTGGATTCAACACTGTGGCTGTTCCCTTTTTCTGCCATAGCCCTGGTGCCTGAGAGTTACGTGTGGTCTTGGAGAGGCAAATGGGGGAGAGAGAGGAGCTGAGCTATTGGATGAAGGGTGGCCCACTTGGGCCAAAGTGTTTGCACTGGGAGATGAGGAGAGGCTCCCGGGGAGGGCCTTACGCCCTGGGAGTGCAGGAGTTTGGGCTTGATCTGGACGACGCCCGGAAAACACCAAAACATTTAGAAGAGTGGTGTGTCCCGATTTAAAAAAGGCATGTGTAGCAAGATAAATCTGGCAGTGATGTCCAGGTGGACTGAGGGGACTGAGAGGTGGCCAGATCCAAGCACGAGAAAGGAAGGAGTCACCCTGGGAGGATCTGATGGGGTCACACTGGGACGGAGGGAGGAAAGGGGCGGGATGCGGGAGTGAAAGGTGACTCCAGGTCACTTGCTTGGCTCCTGGGTGAGGACATGATATTTGCTAAGAATGATTCTATAGGAACAGTAGTTTGGAGGCCTAGAGATAAGGATGGGAAATTAAATTGTTAATTTTGTTTTATAAACGTTGAGTTTAAGAACCCTAAGCGAGTTCCAAGAGGAGTTATCCAAACAGCAGCCAGCGGCTGGTAGGTGAGATCTGGGGGACACACCCAGACACTTTCAGTTCCTAGGTGACGGGTGGCTGAGATCACGCTTCAAGTGGAGAAATGGAGAAAGCATGTGTAGACAGCATAACAAGACCAGAGGGCCCAGGACAGACCTTTGCACTCTGGAGGAAATCAGGGGATGGAAAATGAGGGGAGGGAATTCCCTGGTGGTCCAGTGGTTAGGACTCAGCGCTTTCACTGCTGTGGCCCAGGTTTAGTACTTGGTTGGAGAACTAAGATCCTGCAAGCTGCAGTGTGGCCAAAGAAAAGTAAAAGAAAGAAAGAAAATGAGGGAAATGGTTCATTCATTCAGTGCTCACTGTGTGCAGGTTCTCTTCCAAGCACTCTGCGTAGACACCTGTTACCCTCATTTTACAGGTGAGGGGACCACCCTAACACTTGTCTTTGGTCCCAGGGCAGAGTTTGAACTGGGAAGTCTCTTGGTGGTGAGGAAGAGACTGGGGATTAGACATCGTCTAATCTAGTTATTTTGATAATTTCTACTTTTCAGAGGAGGAGGCTAGGGCCCAGGGGTTCAGCGGTCACTGCAGTCACACGGAACTGGAGGCAGTGCCGGGCTGGGGTCTTGTCCCTGCCAGCCACGCCCTCTCCACTGCCCCTCGGCCCAGCTCACTTGGTTATACAGCGTTAGCCTAGCTGTCTCAAGTATCGTGTTAGGCAGCGGGGTAGGCTGTCAGTGTTTTCAGTCTCTATAATTGGGACAAGTCCTTTTTCCATTTCCAAGTTTTTGTCTGGGATCATTTTCCTCCTGCTTGAAAAATTCACTTTAATATGTCTTTTAATGCAAGTTGGACAGTAACAGTTTTTCTCAAGTTGTGTTCATTTACAGAAAAATCAAGCAGACAGAGTTCCCATATCCCACCTGCATCTAATTTCTTGTATTAGCGTCTTGCATTAGTGTGGTACATTTGTTGTAATTATTGAACCAGTGTTGATACATTATTAAGTTCCTAGTTTACATTAGGAGTCTCTCCTTGTTTGTAGAATAGTTTCACTGCCCCCGCCCCACCCAGTCCCCTGAGTCTTCCCTCCTCCCCATCCCCAAACCTCTGGGTGGCCACTGATCTTTTTACTCTCTGTAGTTTTGCCTTTTCCAGAATGTCAGAGAGTTGGAATCATACACTATGTAGCATTTTCACATTGGCTTCTTTCTCTTAGCAACATGCATTTAAGATTCCTTGTTTTTTCCTGGCTTGAGAATTCATTTCTTTTATTTTTATTGCAATGAAATTCAAATAACATACAATTAACTATTCAGTGTCATTTAGTACCTTCACAGTGTTGTGCAACCATCACCTCTGTCTGGTCCCCCAAATTTTCATCTCCACAAAAGAAACCCTGTATCCTTGAGCAGTCACTCTCACTTCACCCGTACCCACGTGCAACCACAAATTTGCTTTCTGTCTCTATGATTTTACGTATTCTGGATATTTCATATAAATGGAATCATTACAATATGTGACCTTTTGTGTCTGGCTTATTTCACTTAGCATAACATTTTAAAGATTTTACCCTATAGCATGCTTTGTTTCTTTTTTATGGCTGAATAATGTTCCATTGTACAGATAATACCCCAATTTGTTTATCCATTCATCCTTGGAAGAACTTTTTGGGTTGTTTCTGTCTTTATGAGTTGTTTCTGTGCTATTAGGAGTAGTGTTGTGAACATTCATATACAAATTTTTGTTCGAATACCTGTGTTTAGTTTTGTAGGGTATATACCTAGAAGTGGAATTGATGAGTTTAACTTTTGCAGAGCTGCCAAACTGTTTTCCATAATAGTGGGAATATTTTATATTCTCACCAGTGATGTAAGAAGGTTCCAATTCCTGCTGATGCTTGCCAACACTTGTCATTTTCTGTTTTTTGATTCTGAGTCATCATAGTGGGTGTGAAGTGGTGTCTCATGGTGGGTTTGACTTGCATTCCCTGATGACTTATGTGCATTTCCTCTCAGCTCCACATTTAGTGAGATTTTTTTGGTAGCTCGAAATTGGCCATGGCGGGAATATTTACACCCTGGACGTTGGCAGTCTCACAGAATTGGTTGTGAACACGTAGAGCTAGAGCAGCTGGCTATACCACTGCTTGAACGATGTCTGTTCCCCTCCTCCAGAGAGGGTGCACCCCAATCTCTAACGGCAGAAGGGGAACAGATCACCGTAACCTAGTAGGGTTTGAGCTGGCCTGAGGTGGGTTGCAGGGAAAAGCTCTCTCTGTTCTGGACCCATCCATGCTTAGGGTTTCATCCAACAGAGGCTGTAACTGAAGACCTGCCGTGTTGACTGAGTGCCCCCTCAGTCCACCTCAGAGTCCAGGCCGTGCTTTCTCAGTGCAGTAAAGGCTCTATTTTGCTTTTTATAGGCTAGCTTCTTGCCCTAATCGCTCAAGAATTTGGCAAATGCCTAAAGGGAAGCTCAGCCGGCTTCACCTCCCCCTCCCAGGATCTGGGCTCTCAAGTCCGGTCACTCAGCTGACCCGAACTCCAGTTCCTGTCTACCTGCTCTGGTGAGGTTTCTGTAAGCTCAGCTGGCTTCTTAGCCACATTTCTCTGGATTTCTCAACCTCTGGTACCACAGCCATGGGGGAAAAACAGCCACAGAATGTCACACCATCGCCCTGCGGGGGCTTCTGCCCTGCGTTTTCATCTTTCACGCCTTGAGCTGCCCAGTGACCTCTCGTGGGCTGGTGAGCGGGTCTCATCTGGCTTTTCTCAGTGTTCTCAGCAGAATGGGTTGCTGCAAGGCGCTCTGATCATCATAGCTGGAAGCCAGTGTTATTTTTAGGGAAAAATAGATTTGAACTCCTAGTGTATTTCCCTGTGAAAGTTAGGAGAACAGATACTTCCTGTTGTTGAGTGTACACTTTGGACGGGGAATGGGGAGACAGGTTTAGGAGAAAGAGGGCAGGTGTTGAGTGTTACTTGTATAATTTATTTCAAAATGTTTCCCTGGGTAAATATTTTAAGTTTAGGTGGGTTTCATGGTTTTGCGGGTTTATTGCTATTATTGTTGCTTTCAGGAAAATACTGTTACTGTTAAACACAATGTGTGAGGTGATTTGTAAATTTTAAGCAGTGGAGCTTGAAGTAAACAGCTGTAGAAAAATTCCAGTTAAGGCTTCACTTATTTTACCTGTGAAATGTCACCTGACAAGTCAGGTAAACTCTGGAAATACCTGTTCAACATGACCGTGTAGTGAACTTATCTTTTTATGAGTGGTGAGTATTATTTGTTTCATTCATTTTATACTTTATAGCTTCAGCCTGAAAACACTGGGAGTGTTATAAATAGAGGAGAAAAAAGGTTTTGAAAAATGGATTTTAAAACTTTTCACAAGAGCCCCCTTCCTGTGTAAGGAGGGTCAGGAAATCTGGCCGCCCCACGGGACAGTTTGGCCCAGCACTGCCTCAGGGACCCCAGGAGTTGGCCTGGTGCAGGCGTTAGATCTGGAGTCCGAGGCCAGTCTCAGCGTGGCCACCTGTGCTCCATGGCCAGTGCCTACCTCGTGGGACTCAGACTCTTCACCTGCTAAGTGGTGAGGAAGTGCAGTGATTGATCTGTCGGGTCCCTGCAAGCTCCTAACAATAAAACAAAAAATGAGCCAGGAGCTGGCCCTTAAGTGAGGGGTGGGGGCAGGGTAGATGAGATGAGAAACTGCTCTGAAGTGGGCAGTGAATGTTGAACAGGGTAGAGGAGACTGAAGCAAGAGGTTGGGTGGGCAGGAGTAGGTTGTAGGAGGGAAACGTAAGCACTGGGCGTTAAATACACTATAGCACACGGTAGGGCAGTTTATTCATGGAATTTTATGGCCTCACCAAATATTTTGGTTCTGATGTTTATATAGGTTTTTAATTTCAGAAATCATTTGGGACCCACAATGGCATGACTCTGCTTTTCCTTCATCAGTGAGTGGCCCAGGGGCCCTTTAAGGCCAAATACATCACTAATGTGTCCTTGTTTGTTGGCTAATTGACTAACAGCTCTGAATCGAGCTACTAGTTTACCTTGAGGCCACTGGAGTTACTTATTTGGTCTGTTATTATTTGGGGAAATATCTGATCCACACGAGTGCAGATACTACACGATCCGCGGTTGGTTGGGACCGAGGATACGGAGGGCTGACTGTAAATTATATGTAGATTTTTGGCTGCGCAGAGGGTCAGCTCCCCTAACCCCCGAGTTGTTCAACGGTCAACTGTATACAATTCAGTGTTTTTGGTATATTCACAGGATTGTGTAACCATCACCAAAATCAAATTTTATAATAGAATGTGTTTGTCCATATGCACTAGCACTCACTCTCCATTCCCTCCACATTCCTCATGCCAGCCCTGGGCAACCACTAGTCCACTTTCTGTCTCAAGGCTTCCCTGTTCTGGACATCCCATGCACATGGAATCAGACAGTATGAGGTCTTTGTGGCTTTGACTACCTGTGTGATAGATGATAGAGATTGGTAGGTAGGTGATAGAAAATGAGAGAGGTGACATGATTGATAGATACAATGGTGATGGATTGATAGATCGATGACACCCCATCCATCTCCTGCTGTGATGTTGTACTATAGCTGTATAAGATGTAACCATTGGGGGAATCTGGGTGAAGTGCACACAGGGGCTTTCTGTGCACTTTTGCAATATCTGTAATTATTTCAAAAGAAAAAAATTTTGAGGGTGATCTTGTGATCTAATTATTGGTTTCTCTATAGAGGTATGCGTTTAGAGTAAGTAAACTAGTGGGTTTTCTAGGAAGAATTGGAGAGAGTTTGGGGTTTGATCAAGAGATGTACAAAAATTTTTGTAATTTTTTCCTGAGGTACCTTGTTATTATTTACTCTCTTGTATGGAAAACGAAGAAAGGTAGCGTAAGCCATAGTGTTTCTCCCTGGATCATCACTGTAACACCAAAACTGAAGGGTTTCTTTTTTGTTTTTGTTGTTGTTTTAGGTATTTCTGTATTGCATGATCACAGTTAATGACAAACAAGCACTGTGGGGGATGTACTGGAACCTTGGTCTCAAACATCCAGTAAAGATAAATGATTATATTCAGGAAAAACGTCTTAATGTTTTCAAGTACCTGATTACCTATTGTTTCTCCATTGCATACAAATAAAGGAATTAAAGGAGAAAACAAGAAGATTTTTTTTTTTTTTTTTTTTTTTTTTGCGGTACGCGGGCCTCTCACTGTTGTGGCCTCTCCCGTTGCGGAGCACAGGCTCCGGACGCGCAGGCTCAGTGGCCATGGCTCACGGGCCCAGCCGCTCCGCGGCATGTGGGATCTTCCCGGACCGGGGCACGAACCCGTGTCCCCTGCATTGGCAGGCGGACTCTCAACCACTGCGCCACCAGGGAAGCCCAAGAAGATTTTAGGTTGGTAAATTTCTCTGACTTTCTTCTCATAACTTTTGAGATATTTACTGTCTGTGTGAGAGAATAAAAGTAAGCTTTTAGAAATATCGTATAAGTGTATTTCTTTTTTCTTTACTGTAAATCAAAAGATTTATTCATAGCTTTTCTGAATTGCTTTAAAAAAATGAAACTGGGGCTTCCCTGGTGGCGCAGTGGTTGAGAGTCCGCCTGCCGATGCAGGGGACACGGGTTCGTGCCCCGGTCTGGGAAGATCCCACATGCTGCGGAGCGGCTGGGCCCGTGAGCCATGGCCGCTGAGCCTGTGCGTCCGGAGCCTGTGCTCAGCAACGGGAGAGACCACAGCGGTGAGAGGCCGGCATACCGCAAACAAACAAACAAACAAAAAACCAAAATAAACATCCCCCCCTAAAAAAAATCCCACACAGATTCTCTCCAGTATAATTTCTCAGAACTCTAAGATTTTGCCACACTCATTACAATGGTAGTTCTTCCCCAGGATAATTCTGTAGGTTTGAAATACTGCAGAAAGTCACCCTATGTTAAAGTTCATTTATAGGGTTGCTCTTTCTCCTTAGAAGAGTATTTTAAAATTTAATAAATATTACATGGTACTAAACCTATTTCTTGATAATGGAAAATTCACAGTAAAATTTCAAACATGATGTGACTTCTGATTCCATGTAGATGTTTGGTAAACCTGTCAGTTCTGTAAATCTATAAATTTAATCCCAACTTCACAGTCTCGTACTTCCTCCCTCTTTCCCTCCCTCCCTTCCTTCCACTTTCCCCTCCCCTCCCTCTGCTCCCCTTTTTTATAATAGAACAAAGCTGGGTGGATCCCACGTAGTACACAGAATGTGTGCAGTTAATTCAGTTCTACAGTTATATCTCTATCTTCTTGTCCATCCCAGTCAAGACTTAAGTTTGTAAATTTGAATAGTAGCATTGGAGTGGAATTTAAAATAAAAAACAACCAGATTTTCTTATGTGTTTAGTGAGGGAGATGAGAAGATGTGTCTTCTATTCTTGGACTCGTTTTAGTTTATGAGATTGATATATCTCGTGCCAAAACCTCAACTTTAAATCAAGATTGTCAAATAATTTCCTTGTGTGATTCTTTTTTCTTTTAGCAGTTACAGAAAGAATGTCTAAATGACTTTAGAATTTTGTTAAAATATACTTCAAGTCTTTGAAGACTATCATAAACATGCATCTATATGTAAGGCATTAAATAAATCTCTTGGCATTAGTTTTGTTTTGTTTTGTTTTGTTTTTTGCGGTACGTGGGCCTCTCACTGTTGTGGCCTCTCCCATTGCGGAGCACAGGCTCCAGACGCACAGGCTCAGCAGCCATGGCTCATGGGCCCAGCTGCTCCGCGGCATGTGGGATCTTCCTGGACCGGGGCACGAACCTGTGTCCCCTGCATCGGCAGGCGGACTCTCAACCACTGCGCCACCAGGGAAGCCCTGGCATTAGTATTTTCATGAAGGAATGTCTAATTGTTCTGCTGGGTAGAAGTTAGATGTATCCCTCTTTTGACCCTGCCACTGACTCTTAGTCCTGGCTTAAATTTTCTTTTCATTCTATGCATGCACTGAAATTTAAGTCCACCTTCAAAAATAAATGGATGGATGAATAGTATATCTAACATAGCAGATATATTATAGAAAGCCTCATAGTAACATTCCTTTTTAGCGAATTAGAAATAAGAATTGGTTTTCACATAATTTGGACAGCTCTGTTAGTTATAGGAGGTATGCTGGGATAAGCCTAGCTCCACGTGGCATGCAGGATCTTAGTTCCCCGACCAGGGATCGAACCCATGCCCCCTGCAGTGGAAGTGCAGAATCCTAACCACTGGACCGCCAGGGATTCCTCAAGGCTAGCTTTTTTTTTTTTTTTTTAATTTATTTTAGGCTGCGTTAGGTCTTTGTTGCTGCCCGTGGGCTTTCTCTAGTTGTGGTGAGCAACTCTTCGTTGTGGTGCACGGGCTTCTCATTGCGGTGGCTTCTCTCGCTGCAGAGCACGGGCTCTAGGCGCGTGGGCTTCAGTAGTTGTGGCTCACAGGCTCTAGAGCGCAAGCTCAGTAGTTGTGGCGCACGGGCTTAGTTGTTCAGCAGCATGTGGGATCTTCCCGGACCAGGGCTCGAACCCTTGTCCCTTGCATTGGCAGGCGGATTCTTAACCACTGCGCCACCAGGGAAGCCCCCAAGGCTAGCTTTTTAATTTTTATTTTACTGTTTACCGATTTGCAAAAAATAGTGGTCATTTATATAACAAAGAAATAGTAATGAATTATTGGGCAATAAACATGCTCTAAACAAGTATTTGTCAACAATTGTATATAATTATTTCCCCTCTCCTGCCACCTCTGCCGTCCTTGAGCCAGGAAGAGCCTCGGGGTCCATGAGCTGTGGCTCTCCACTGTGGTTTCAGCCATCTTTCCTCGTGTCAGCAGCCAGTTCTTAGAAATGACAGAAGAAAGCAACAAACTTACCCTCACTCTGGTGGTTTGTAGTGAGCAAGTAGGAGAGGTTCGGTCACTCCCTACCTGTGGGTTCAGGTAAAGACGGCAGGAACAGTAGTGCTTCTTCAGACTCCCTAGTGAAATTTCTCATGAACGAAAAAGCACCTTGGAGAGAATTTTGAAAGTATTTCCTGGTAGGAAAGGCCTTAAACAAATGGCTTTTCCAGTTTTATTTTAATGTCTTTTCCAGTTTTATTTTAATGTCTTTGTACTACAGTGTTCTTCTTGGTGTATCAAATCACCCTGTTACACAGTAATCAAAGTCTACATAAAACTGGTAACAAACCACTGGGAAAATTGTAATGCTGTGGATGTTGAAAAATATAAATTGCTGTATTTACTGTGTGAATTAATTGATTGCCTACTTTTTATGTACACTAGAAATAGATAAATCCAGTTATTTTGTGCAATTTCTTTTTACCATCCAAAGGAGTAATTTGGCCGTACTGTTACGGCCGTACTGAGAGACGTTCCTCTCTCACCTTTTTAGCCTTGAACACTTTTCTTCTTTATAGAGTAGCTATTAGGAGGAAGCATCGCAGTATTTTAGAAAACATATCCTATTAAGACTTCTTGATCCTATTTTTCCAATTTCCATGCATACTGAGTCCCTGGAGAAGGTGGGAGGTGGCAGATTGGAATTGGGGTTGTGAGGAAAGATGGAGATGGTTTAATGGGTAAAGAAATTTTAATGTAAAAAGGTTGGAGGGCACAAATTTATGTTGGTGCCAGTTTACATTTGAGTCGTTTTCTCCTGACATGCTCACCAGCCAGTCTTGAGGAATGCTCAGAGCTCCCCACTGCGGGGCCACAGAGAGGTAGCATGGATGCTGCAAGATGCTGGTGCCTTAACATTGCAACTTTGTTTAAATCCTCTTACTTGGAAGTCTTGTCCAGTGTCAGTATTTATTAGTGTTTCTAATGATTTTTTCCCATCATAATTACATAGCATGAAGAAATTGTAAGGGGCTTTCCTCTAAGCCCCATACAGATGCTCGCAGGTCCCCCTAGTTTATCTCAGCAGACTGTATACACATGGTTTTCTGTGTCTGTCATGACTGGGAAGCACTGGAATAGAGAGCTGTAGATGGACGGTTGACCTGAGGTCGAGAGGGTGAGAACGACTCTCTTTCCCCATCATTGACAGCAGCTCCCAAATCCTGGGTTCTCCAGGGAGTCCTTCTATATGTTGGAACCTTGGACTCGCTTTGAATTTTTCTCTGCAATTTTAACTGTCTGTGAGTCTTTCCTTTCCCATTTGCATTGATTTTAAGACTAATCCATATGCAGACAAAGGAACATTAAACATTTGAAGATTTCTAGTTAGTCTCTCCCCAGCCTGTGAACTCTTTGAATGCAGTCAGGTTTGTTTAAGTAAACTGCAGTGTACTTCCAGGTGAAGATGTGTTGATTGCTTAAAGGCTTCCTGAAAACAGTTTCTGTTGTGAGATGATAAAGTACAGGCTTCTCATGGTTTCATAGAACCTGTGGTTCGATTGTCCTAGTCTTGCCTCATCTATTCCTTTTTTTTTTTTTTAGTGGCTTAAAACACAGTTTTTATCTCTCATGGTTGTGTGGGTTGACGGGGTTCAACTGGCCCATTCTTTCTCGGCCATGCCTCATCTATTCTTATTTTTGAGATGTGAGTGTTAATTTTAGGCAGGAAAACAAAACTCCTGCTTAGATCTTTTCAGCTTGTGGACTTAGGTAGAACTCTTCGCATAGTGCAGGAAGATTGGTGTTAGGGGATCGACGAGAGTGGGTGACACTCTGGTTTGCTGGGTGACCGGTGAGGTAGCGCCTGGAGGGCTGGCTGCTCAGCGGGGACCTCTTCTGGGCTCCAGGGCACACTCTGAGCAGTTGTCCCAGATGAAGTGAATTCTGCCACTGGGATTTTTGATGTTGGTTTTTTAGTTTTTGGTTTTTTTGAGACACTGCCTAAAGGAATGTAGAAATGAGCAAAGCTCAAATCCTTCTTGGAATAAGGAAGAATATGAACAAGTGAACTTGACTGGCCAGTTTGCTATTTGAAGTTTAATGACATTTGGTTTCCAAAATGATCATTTTATCCATTATCTTTTGTATTTTACTTGAAGACATTAAATCAGTAATGCTTCAGGTGAAATAGATATGTTATCTTCACTTGTATTTCCCAGACGTTTACTACCTTATTTTAGATTTCTAAAGTAAAGGGGTGGGTTAATTTGCACTGCGTGTTTCACCACCACTGGTGGTGGTGGTGGGATTTCAGCAGGACTCCCTGCAGCCGCACTTGGTGTAGTTGCCTCAGACTGAGCAGGGACGTTTGCACAAGTGCCGACTATTAGCAGGGTCTTCAAGGGGAATGCTGTTTAAAGAAAGACAGTTCTTCTGTTTAGCTTCAGTTCTAAACATTATCCTGTGTTCAGAAGTGGGTGAAATATGATTTAAGTAGAAAATTTTAGCTATGTGTAAATTTGTTCCATCTTTTATACTTTAGGGAGGACTTTAGAGCCCTGTGGGTCTGGGCCTCTTCCCTCTAGCTCACTTATTCCCCTGTGATTTTAACAAATTATCCTACAGGTGAGTCTGTTTCCTCATCTGTTAGGTGGGGCATTAACTGTGGACAAGGTTGTTGTGAGGATTAAACAAGACATTGTCTGTAGGTAGGGTTCTGGCGCACAGCCAGTGCTCTGTCTTTTGTATTTGGTTTATTTTTTTCTAAACAACTTTGATAATATCAGTATCATATTAGAATCCAAAATACGCCTTTGTTCTTTTTAAAGAAAAGATTAAAAAAGATTTCTTGGGTAGTGTCAACTCTTAAAAATAATCAAAATTTCAGTACTCATACAATGGTTATTTCTAGTTTGTAAAGATACTATGAATAATAAATATGAAAACTTGTTTCATAATTAGACTTGTAGAGGAGATTTGAATGGGTTTTTTTTTGATTTTTTTTTTTTTAGGTTTTGTTTTTCAGCTGAAAAATTAGGTTTGAAACTGAATGACATGTGTTCATTATTCCTGTATGCCTTAGGAACACATTTTCTATTTTCCCTGTACATCTCTACCTTTCTCTGTGATGTTTTAGCTACTTTAAATTCTGTTTTGTGGAACATAAACAAGTGTTTATGAATATGTATTAGTGAGAAGCAGATTTTCGACTTAGTGAACAGAATTAAAATTTGGTAACAGATTTACTGTCTTCAGTTTTGATATATTCTTTTTCTTTGGCACTTTGAAACCATCCCTTACAAATTAAAAACCTCAGAATTATTGAATGTCCTGGGATTCTCCACTAAGAGATGGCTTGACTTTCAGAATTCATCTCACATAAACTTTAGTGATATGAGCCAGTTCAGTTGTACTGGAAGCCTACTTGTGCAGATGGTTTCTCTGCCCTCTCCTCTGGTAGTTCCAGAATACGTTTCCTCAAATATTAATCTTACATAATTTCCCTCCTGAAAACTCCAGCATTGACCCATTGCCAGTAGAACAAAATCCACACTCCTTTGCGTGGCACAGAAGGCACTTTAGGCTGGTTTTGACCTGATTTTTCAGCTTCAGCATCTACCATTCCTCCCTTCTCTTAATCCAGGCAGAGTAACTTGCATGCACCATTATTTCTGCTTAGCGTATTCTCTTTGCATGGCAAACCCCAGCTAACCCTTTCAAACCCATCTCACATACTGTCTTCCTGAGTCTCTCGTGGACTCTTGGAGGCAGCATCAGACCCTCCTCAGCCCGCACTTTTCTTTCTTCCTAGGCTGGTGGTCATACCTCTCCACACCCGTCCACCCGCCAGCATGAGCCTCCCAAGGACAGGACCACGTCCAATTCCGTGTCATGTCCCTGGCTTTGGGCACAGAGCCAGACCCAACCAACTGCTCGAAAAATGGCTTCTTCAGCCTGTTTTTCAAAAAGAACAATCTATACGTTTGCAGTAGATTAAAGCACAGTGACGAAAATGCAGTAACAATCAGAATTCACACCAGGCGAATTGTATTTCTGTCCTGGTGCATGATGGTGAGTAGAGAAGCTCTATTATTACATGTAGGTGACTTGTGGGACTGGTGTGTGTCTTGCCTGAGGTGTGACAGGATGAATAGGAATCTCTGGTGCACTGGCAGACCTAACTTGAGAAATACCCGTGAACTTAGAGAAATCAAATACTGTTAGGGAAGGCGAATATTTCATTTTGGAATATTTTTTACAGGAGTCATTATTGTTTTTGGTCATTAAAGTGTTTGTTTGTTTGTTTGTTTGTTTTGACAGTTTTGCTTTATTTATTTATGGCTGTGTTGGGTCTTCGCTTCTGTGCGAGGGCTTTCTCTAGTTGTGGCAAGCGGGGGCCACCCTTCATCGCGGTGCGCGGGCCTCTCACTGTCGCGGCCTGTCTTGTTGCGGAGCACAGGCTCCAGACGTGCAGGCTCAGTAGGCGTGGCTCACGGGCCTAGTTGCTCTGCGGCATGTGGGATCTTCCCGGACCAGGGCTCAAACCCGTGTCCCCTGCATTGGCAGGCAGACTCTCAACCACTGCGCCACCAGGGAAGCCCTAAAGTGTTTGTTTTAACATAGTTGTACTTTACCTTTAAAACTTGATTCAGAAAAAAAAAAATTTTTCAAATCAGATCTGGAGTAGATTACTTATGAGTGTCTTGTTTCTAATTATCATTCTCGCTAATATAATTAAAATGTAGTTTGTGAAAAGTCTATTGTCACATAATTTTAGTCATTTGTTGTATAAAGTACTTCTGTGTTAGAAAATTCTTAGTTTTAATCATAAATTACAATAATAACTAGAAAAGTAGTTTATGCTTCTTACAAGTAATTCAAACATATAGAAATAGAGGAAAATATAAAAGCCTCATTCCCCTCCTTGTATTTTTTTTAAATTAATTTTTGGCTGCATTTGGTCTTCGTTGCTGCGCGCGGGGGCTGCTCTTCGTTGCCGTGCTCGGGCTTCTCATTGCGGTGGCTTCTCTTGTTGCTGAGCACGGGCTCTAGGTGCGTGGGCTCAGTAGTTGTGGCTCACGGGCTCTAGAGTGCAGAGTCAGTAGTTGTGGCCCACAGGCTTAGTTGCTCCGTGGCATGTGGGATCTTCCCAGACCAGGGCTCAAACCTGTGTCCCCCTGCATTGGCAGGAGGATTCTTAACCACTGCGCCACCAGGGAAGTCCCCTCCTTGTATTCTTTTTTTTTTTTCTTTTTTTTTTTTTTTTTTTTTTTTGCGGTACGCGGTGCCTCTCACTGTCATGGCCTCTCCCGTTGCGGAGCACAGGCTCCGGACGCTCAGGCTCAGCGGCCATGGCTCATGGGCCCAGCCGCTCTGAGGCATGTGGGATCTTCCCGGACCGGGGCACGAACCTGTGTCCCCTGCATCGGCAGGTGGACTCTCAACCACTGCGCCACCAGGGAAGCCCCCCTCCTTGTATTCTTGCAAACTTTTTCTGTACCTTTATAAACTTGTATAACTTATATAAAAGTATATGTTTATATGCACACATACAAACATAACAGTATTTTTAAGAATATACGGCCTCTATTAATAAATTTTCATTAATTGGAAAGTCTGGCAATGTTTTCTATTACCAAACATAGTAGTTTCTTGTAATGCTTTAATTGAAAGTAGAAGTTCATTTGATGGTATTTGCACACATGAATTTGGTATGACGTACTGATTGGAAGAGAGAGGGACTAATATGGGCCCAGTTGGTAAATGAAATCACTTGTTTGGTATCAATAGGAATTCTCTGATGCTGGGAAGATTAGAAAGGAACCACTTGAGTGTGCCAAGGATTTTAAGAGTTGGACTTGGAGGCAGGAGGTGAGGGTCTGCCCCTGCCCATGGGTGTGTGACTCGAGGCATGTCTGCGAGGTTGTGGTGGTGGCTGTGAGGATGGCTGGGCATGTTCCCAGACAGGAGCAGAGCAGGGTCCCCTCCGGTGGGGCTGCACTCGGCGCTGGGCGGGGTTGGGGGGCTTGATTCCTCCTAGGGCTCTTCTCACGCGCTCACTTCTTCTACCCTGTCCCTTTCTTCCCCGGGCAACAGGGTTTTAAGTTTTTGTTCATTCTTTATTAAAAAATTTTTAATATCCCCTCCCCCCCCCCCCGAGATGAAGCCAGTTGTACCTGCCTTTCTCCATTTGTACTTTCACTTAAAAATAAATCCTGGGGGGCTTCCCTGGTGGCGCAGTGGTTGAGAGTCCGCCTGCCGATGCAGGGGACACGGGTTCGTGCCCCGGTCCGGGAAGATCCCACATGCCGCTGAGCGGCTAGGCCTGTGAGCCATGGCCGCTGAGCCTGTGTGTCCGGAGCCTGTGCTCCGCAATGGGAGAGGCCACAACGGTGAGAGGCCCGCGTACCGCAAAAAAAAAAAAAACGTTAAAAATAAATCCTGGGAGTTATTCCACAGCAAGTATTCAAACAATTCTGGAAATCACTGCTGTGGAGCCCCTCCCCGCTCCTGTAGCTGCGCAGCACTTCAAGTGTGGGTGCAGCGTCTGTTCCTCCTCGCGGTCCTGGACGCTTCTGCCACGGGCAGTGCTGTGCACGCATCATCTTTTCTAGAAGAGATTCTCAGAAATGGAATTGCTGGGTCACAGGGTGGTTGGATGCACATGGAATTTTGTCATCACTACTTAATTATTAATTCGTGTTGGTGGATACTAGCTCTTTCCTAGGAAGGAGTTTGAATGTTGAGTGAAACCCGTCTTAAATCGCTCTCTTCTTAGTCTTGGGTGGAACATTGGGTCTGGTAACAGTGTTTTATTGTGAACTGCTATTGTGTTTGCTGAACTTTGCCATCAGCTGTTTCAGGATTTGTGTAACCTCTGGAGTATAGACGAATCACTATTAAACACAGAATTTTCTACTTCTGGCTGGCACTCAGGACCCCGTACATTTAAGGCATGGAATCGGAGTTTCAGGCTCTGCTCTGATCGGAGCGTGTCCTCCTGAGGGCTCAGCGAGCTCCACGCACTTTCCACATCCCTTAGTAGCAAAGTGGCCAAGAGCATGAGCAGACCAATCTGGTTTTTCATCCCCATTCTGTCACTAGTAGCTACCCTGTAAATATGGGATACTAATAGTTCAAATTTGTAGATTTGTTGTAAGAATTAACTCAGATACTACGTGCGTGACTAGCTTAGCACAGAACCTGCTGCATAGATAGCAATTCATACTCAGTAAATGGTAGTTACTTGTATTATTTACACAAGTATAGTTTGTAGCTTAGTCATGTTGCCCTCATTGATCTTCCAGAAACCTAGTTCAGGGGAGATTTACAATCTGTCCGTCGGCCGTCCCTCGGCATCTGCCTTCCCTCACCTTCTGCTCCTCTGAACCTTTCAGCTGAAAGGCCTTGAAGAGAGCTCGCCCTCATCAGCCACCTCATGCCACGATCTAATCCTCTTGTGGCCTAGCCCAGCCAGTCTGGTAAGCCCTCCAGTTCTCCCCACCCCCAGCCCCAAATGCCTCCTGCCTTTTGGGGGAAAAGTGCAGTCCAGTTCCCTTCCGGTCGAACCTCTGCAGTGGCATAGCCTCCAGATCTGAGCAAGCTTCACCAGCAGTCCTTTCCTGAGCCTTTGCTTCTTGAGCATCATCTTTCTCAACTCTTGAGCCTTTTCTTCATTCTGGAAAGTTGCTATCCATTTGGTTTTGTCCCAGGATGGATTCAAACTAACTTAATTTAGAAAAACTTATTTGTCATGCTAGCCCACCCTCGGGTTCAAGCAAATTAAAAGCTTCACATCCGGGCTTCCCTGGTGGCGCAGTAGTTGAGAGTCCGCCTGCCGATGCAGGGGACACGGGTTCGTGCCCCGGTCCGGGAAGATCCCACATGCCGTGGAGCGGCTGGGCCCGTGAGCCATGGCTGCTGAGCCTGTGCGTCCAGAGCCTGTGCTCCGCAACGGGAGAGGCCACAACAGTGAGAGGCCCGCGTACCGCAAAAAAAAAAAAAAAAAAAAAAAAAAAAAAAAAAGCTCCACATCCTGCAGCGTAAAGGTGTAGGTCTGCTCAGGCACGTGGACATGGGGTAGTTGGAACCTGCTGTGGCCTCTCCATGAAGCTGTGTGACCACAACAGACATGATGACGGTGGCCTCTCCGACCTGGACCTGGCTGCTTCCGGCCCCATTCCGTGGTTTGTGCTTAGAGGCCAAGCCTGAGAGTGGAGTTGGTCCTCAAAGAGGCATCTTCTTGGGGACACCCCACCCCACAGTAATATTCCCTGACCAGCTCCTCTCAGCCAGAGGATGGGGTGGGGCTTGTCTTTTACTGGCTACAGTATCTGTGTTACTTAAGAAGGTAGGTGTGGCAGTTCCAGACCATGTCGCAGTCACCGGTGCAAACCTGCCTGAGATGCATCGTGCAGCTGTGCCAGAACTGCAGTTTTCAGGATGTTAGTGTGGCCAGCGTGTCCTTCTTTCTTCAAGGGGTGGGGGAGTACAGAGCACTTCTCAGAGGAGAACTCCCTGCCCAAAACAGCTTTGGCTTTTTTCTGCAGGGGATGTTTTAACACCAAGTAGGTTTTTTCCTACCTCTGTGCTTATTTTCTCCAGTATACAGGCCCCATCATGGAGAACCATTAGAATTCTAATCCTCATCTGGGAGACGGTGCGGAGAGGGGCCGAACGTGGAAGATTTGTGCCGGCTCCTTTGGGCCAGAAGGGGAGGGAAGGGTGGGCTTCTGAAGCTCTGAGCCCAGGTGCTGCAGGCAGGGGCCGTGCTGGTGGCGAAGGAGGAGCTCGAGACTGCGCGCTCCGGGAGCCCCTCGGCCCAGCGGCGAGGTGGGCAAGGGCTACAGAGTGTCCGGAGAGCGTGGAGAGCCAGGGCCGCGCGGTTCTGTGTAGGGCTTCCCAGCGGTGGGCTTAAACAGCAGTTTACGAACAGTAGATATTCAGGAAGCACACTAAATGGCCTGCGTGGCGTTTTACTTAGAGTTGTCCGGAGATTGTAAGTCGTATGTGTGTTTTTCTCCTAGGTTCATTTTCCAGACACTGAAAGAGCAGAATGGCTAAATAAGGTAAGAGAAGAATACTGAACACCAGATATCAGTGGGAATTAGAGGATGACATGCCATATTTCCATATTTGGGGATTTGGACGCTGACAATATGTGCACGCATTTGGACTTAGCGGGTTGGCTTCTGCTCTCAAAGGAACTCGGTCATAACTGAGACGTTACTTGCCTTTTCTAAACAGTGCAGACTGTTTCTTTGACATGAGGAAATGATATATTCATAGTTGGATGTTTGGCCCTGTGTCTTCTTTCCTGATGAGCTACTGCTCAGATCTCTTTTATGATAGTCATAAGCGAAAATCTTGGAACATTATTGTGAAGAGGGAAATAACTCCCAAGAAATCTAGTGGTAGATAATAATGTTTTTTTTAAAGGTTATGTTTTTAGATCATTATACTTTGAAGTAGATCTCTTTTATCTCTATGTTTTATATATCCTTAGAGTTATATAGTAAAAACGAATGTGAATCATGATTACCCAAAAAGTAATCACTAGAAGTTAGTCCATCCTTAAAGAAAACTCATTAATGTTGAGAATGATACAGTTTTAGAAAGTTTTTTAGCAGTGAGTTGAAACCACAGGATTTTCTGACCTTTTAGCAATGATTAAATGTGCTGATATGATTAAACAGCATATTTAACTAGAATAACTAATTCCTGCAACATATTGGTTGGTTAATCAATAGTTTACTGTTGTAATACATTTTAAAATTTTAGGTGCGTAGCAAAAAGGACGCCCTCCCCACTTTGCTTTTCAAAAATTCTGGTAAACTATAGGAGCATGATTTTCCATGATGACTTAAGTACTATACCATCTTGTTTAACCTGAGCTCTTTCTCCTTTTCAGACTGTAAAACACATGTGGCCTTTCATTTGCCAATTTATAGAGAAGTTATTTCGAGAAACCATAGAGCCGGCTGTGCGGGGAGCACACACCCACCTCAGCACCTTCAGCTTCACGAGGGTTGACGTGGGGCAGCAGGTTTGTTTTTTCTTAAGTGTTCTCACCTGTGCACAACTGAAAAGAGTGGTAAACTACCTGAGACTGTCTCTAGAGAAAGCTGCTTTGTGGAAGGCTGGCAGTGTGTGCGGGTCCTCCCCAGGTCTGCCTCCCATGGGGCCCTCTCCTCCTCTGTTGGGGCCTCGCCTCGTTCGTCCACTGTGGTTTCTCGGCCAGTCCAGGTCTGTCGGAGGTCCCCTCAGCCCCAGAGAGTCTCTGCCCCATGTTCTTCTGTTAGAATTACCTGTGTACAGCCTTCTACCAGCTGTCCTGCTGGAAAGGGAGTTTGATGTGTAAACTCACTAAGGATGATGAGACCGACACCAGCTGGAGGCGCCCGCTCCACCTCAGCGTTTACAGCAGCAGCTCGGGCTCCAGTGCTGGGCTTGCGGTGTGGCGGTAGTGGCACAGGGGAAGGGAAAGGTAGGCTTTGTTGTTGGAATTATGTTATATACAAAAGAAAGTCACTAATTCCAACACTACTAGGAAGCCTCATGACCACCATTAAGGGCAAGTTTCCTTTTTTATGTTTTTAAGTCAGTGTTTACAATAATTAGCAACAGTTGAAGGTAATATTTTGTCTGTTGAGGTGTAATTGACACATAACATAGCATTAGTTTCAAGGTAACATTGTTTTTTTGCCTAATAAAAACTCGGAGTTCAGTAGTACTTTTAAACTCACACCCCAGGGCAGAGCCCGACAACCCACTCTCACCACGCACTGCGTCCCAATGTCTGTGCTTCAGCCTGTCGGGGTGTTAGTCAATGTGGCTGAGGACCATCTGACCCCCATCCATGTCACTGCCCCCAGACTCGTTCCCATCCCACACTCCCCAGGCTGTCAGTCATCCTTCCCCATCAAGGCCCATTTTCTGTGGGCAGAGAATGCTCCTTCTCTTCCGCGGTGCCTCAGGCGTATGTGTCCTGCCGAGCTGTGTCATGCAGGCCGTTTGCCCGCTTGGCTGTGAGGTCTGCAACACGCTGCAAGTCGGGGTGTGGACATCCTTTTGTTTGAGCACACCGGGCCAGCACAGGACCACCATGGGACACTACCTTTAATTTTCACTTTACCTCAGTCACCTCAAACGATCACGACAGGTGGGAAGACACAGCTACAAGCTAGAATGCACGTGACTGTGAAGGGCGGGTGGTGACTGGCTTAGGCCTCGAGAGCCGTGTAAGGTCTGGGAGGCGCGTCCTTCCCCTGCCTGCCCCTGCTCCTCCGGCCCTGCAGTCACTGTCTCCCTCTGGCTGGCGTTTGTGTCTCCCAGAGTCAGGTAAGCTCATGCTTGCGCAGATTCCAGCTGGGTTTGTCTCAGGAAGAATTACATTCCTGTTTCACATGCGCTTCAGTTTGGTGCTATGTAAGATCATCATCGGAGGAGACGGCAGGAATGCAGAGAGTGGTGCGGGTTCAGTCGGCGTCGCCGTGGCTGCAGGGACCTCTTTTGGGCACACAGGGCCCAGGCTGGTTGATTGAAGGGGCAGGAGAGCCCGAGCAGAAAAGCCCGGGACCGGGGACGGTAGGAAGTGCAGACTTAGAGTTCCTCCTGCAGCTGGTTGAGGAATAAGGTTTCAGGACACCCACACTGTCAGAGTGAGCAGTAAGACTCCAGAGGTCCGGTAGTTCTTCAGCTTGAGTTTTTAATGCTCAAATGTCATGTTGAAAACTTTCTTAGGAGGGGTCTCAAATCAATTAACGGGAAGAAGGTTTTGAAATGATGTTGAAATATAGCATCTATTGTAGGTCTGCCTTTTCTTTTTACAGAGTCATTTGATTGTGACCTTGTAGCATGTATTAGGTGTTGAAAATATAGCTAGTATTTTTGATTCACTCAAAAGCCCCATTTTTATTAAAATCTTAAGAAATGGAAAATTATGACATAAAGAAAAAATGAAAGGAAGTTATATTTTAAACAATTAGTAAGGATGGAGTAGAGGGCAAGGGTCAGAGTCATCTGGAAGAGACAAGGGCCCAAGGCTCCTGGGAAGGAGCGAAGCAGGGTCCTAGCAGAGCTGCGTCTGTGGCCCCTGAGCACCTGCTGTGCCAGGCCGTGCTCCTCGACCCGCATGGTCCTGTGTCCTGTAGCCTCGCTATCGCCCATGTGGAGCTGCCCTCCTGGCCGTGGTTTACAGATGAGGGTGCTGAGGGACAGAGGTTTCACAACTTGCTAGAGGTGAAACAGCGAGTACATTGTGAAGCAGAGTTTTCACTCCTGTGGCCTGATGCTGAAGCTCGTTGTCTCAGCTCTGCTATGTCACAGGGCTTGGTTTTTCTTTCACCCTTCCTACGTTTTAAGTAAGCCAGTTCTTGTTTCAGCCCCTCAGGATCAATGGTGTTAAGGTGTATACTGAAAATGTGGACAAAAGGCAAATTATTTTGGACCTTCAGATTAGGTAAGTTTGTATTTATGTCATAATTAATGATGTGTGATGTCACTTAGCTGTACCCATAAGGTGGAGGATATAATGAGCACATTTCTTACCTGCTATTTGATGGAATTGGACTAACTTCTTGTTGAAGACCTAAATTTATTTACTTTCTGGTTTTAGTTCCTGGCAGCCTAGATAATTGCTATCATTCATAAAACATGTTAAATAAAAGAAAGTAAAGGCACTACAAGAAAAGAAAACGACAGACCCATATCCCTTGTGAACATTGATGCCACGATCCTCAAGAAAGTGCTAGCAAACTGAATTCAGCAACACAGTAAAAGGATTATATACCGTGACCAAGTGGGATTTATTCCTGGGATGCAAGGATGGTTCAACATAAGAAAAGTGATCAGTGTAATGCCCCACATTAACAGAATGAAGGGGAAAAAAAAAAACCCTGCGTGATTATCTCAGTTGATGCAGAAAAAGCATTTGGTGAAATTCAACACACTTTCATGATAAAAACACTTAAAAATGAAACAGACAGAAACTACTTCAGCATAATAAAAGGCATATATTCCCAGCAAGCGGCATGCTCAGTGGTGAAAGACACACCTTTTCCTCTGAGATCAGGAACAAGACAGGGATGCCCGCTTTCACCACTACTGTTCAGCATGGTACTGGAAGTTCTTTTAGAGAATTAGGTATGAAGAAAACGAAGCGAATGGCATACAAGTTGTAAAGGAGAAAGTAAAATTATCTTTGTACACAGGTAATATGATCTATGTAGAAAACCTGAAAGATTCCACAAAAAAAAGCTTTTCGAACTAGTAAATGAATTTAGCAAAGTAGAAGGATACAAAATCAATGCAAAAAAAAAAAAAATCAGTTGCATTCTATACCCTAACAACAAGCAATCCAAAAAGGAAATTAAGAAAACAATTTCATTTACAATAGAAACAGAAAGAATAAAATACATAGAAATTAACTTAACCAAGGAGGTGGAAGACTTGTACAATGAAAACTACAGAACATTGCTGTAAGAAATTAAAGAAGACATAAATACATAGAGATACATCCCATGTTAGTGGTTTGGAAGACTTAATATTGTTAAAAGTCAGCACTAAAAGCAATCTGTAGAAGCAGTGTAATCCATATAATCATATATCTGATAAGGGATTGAGATCCAGAATGTATAAGGAACTCCTACAACTCAACAGCAACAAAAAAACAAATAACCTGATTCAGAAATGAACAAAGGACTTGAAGAGACATTTCTCCAAAGAAGATACACAAGTGGACGCAGGCACTTGTGTCCTGTGAAAGGGTGCTCAACATCACTGTTAAACAGGGAGAAGCAAATCCAGACTGCAGTGAGAAACCGCCTCACACCCATCAGGATGGCACCTATCAGAAAACAGATTAGTGTGGAAGTGCAGGAATTCGAACCCCTGTGCACTGATGGTGAGAATGTAAAAGGTACAGTTGCTATGGAAACAGAATAGTTGTTCCTCAAAAAATTAAACAATTACTGTATGACCCAGCACTTCCATTTCTGGGTACATACCCAAAAGAATTGGAAACAGGGTCTCAAAGAGGTATTTGTGCACTTGTGTTCATAGCAGCTATATTCTCAATAGCTAAAACATGGAAGCAACCCAGGTGTTCATTGACTGTTGAATGGGTAAGCAAGGTGTGTTATGTACATACAGTGGAGTATCATTCAGCCTTTATAAGGAAGGAAATCGTGCAGTGTGTAGTGTCCATCCTGCTACAACAGGGATGAACCTTGAGGACATTACGCTAAATGAAATAGGATAGTCACGAAATGACAAATCCTGTGTGATTCCACTCATGTGAGGCCCCCAGAGGAGTCAGATACACAGAGACAGAAAGTAGGATGAAGGCTGCAGGGGGCTGGGGGAGGCGGGATCAGAAGTTGTGTAACGGGTATAGAATTTTCAGTTTTGCAAGTTGCAGAGAGTCTGGAAGTGATGATGGTGGTGATGGTTGCACAATAATCTGAATGTGCTTAATGCCACTGAGCTGTGCACTTAAAAATGGTTGAGATGGTAATTTTATGTATATTTTACCACAATAAAGAATAATTGGGAAAAAAATTACTTAGGGGTCTGCCAGGTGCCTTGCCTGCATGGTAGAGGGGTTTTCTCTGGCTCTTGTCTTCACTGTTCATGAGCCTTTTTTTCTTTTTCTTTTTTGGTGTCTTATTGACTGCCAAGATTCTGGCTTTCCCTGAGGCCCCGGCCCAGCTGTGTGCAGGCCGCTGCTGAGCTGCTGACTGACACACGGCTCTGCAGGGTTTGGTTGGTTGTTTTGGCTAAGGATCATTTTATTTTATCATGTCATCTTTGAGTTTCTAAAGTGTATTAATATAGTAAATGAACAGTCAGTACCAATTACCTTTATTCTAGAAGGGAGCATAGAATGTTGTGATGATGTAATACGGAAAACTCTGCATCTTTAACACATTTGGAACTACTGCAAACGCTGGTGCCGTCAGTGCAGTAGAAGAGGAAGCCCCGCGTGTGTCTTCGGGTCAGCCGCACCCCGGAAGGGCTGTCCACTAGGCTGAGGATGGGCTTCAGGAGCGTGGGAGCCTTGTTCTCTTGTTCCAGCACCGAGGGAGCACTTCATACACATTCATTAAATAAGCATCGGAATGAATCTGCTACCGGACACCGTTTTGAAGATGCAGCCTGGCTTTTGTGGTTTCAGCAGACATGACGGCATACGCAAGTTATGCAGCTCAGATATTTATGTCTCTAAAAAGTCTGCATTCTGCTTTTTCCTGTGTTCCAGATAAGGACCGTAACTAGGTTACTGGCCGTGGAGTTGGGGAAGGAGTAATTGAGAGCTATGAGGAAATAAATGATCAAGTCTTGGTGTGTGTGGGCGAAAACCTGTCATTCGTCATCTGCCTCTACAAGGGTGAGGCCACCAGCCACTGCAGTTGCTGACCTTCCACACACCCTGAAAGGAGTTCAGGGCAGAGATCAGGAATGAGGCCCTCTGTGCTCTGGGAAAACTGGCAGAACAGGTCTTCAGATAGATATATTCGGGAGATGATGTTATGAGCCCAATTTCTTGCGTCTTCTCATAGCTAGAAAAGCACTGCTATCATTAACTCAGATGTCTGCCCCTCGTGGCTAGCAGCAACTTTCTGCCAAAATGTGTGCTTGACCGTACGTCCTCCCTTCACCAAAAGAACCTACAGGTATTGACTTTTACATCAGGACTGTGAATATTGGAAGACTTTCATCCCAGACGCCTTTTGTCACTATTTTGCTCATGTGCTTAGACAGTCTCTCTCATGGTTATCAAATTGCCCCCCGACACTCCCACGCAGGAGTGGGAAGTCCTGCTTCCAAGTCAAGGGTGGGAGTCAGATCATACGGATCCCACGCAAAACGTAGTGGCTGTGCCATGTTCACAGTAAAGATGGGTGCAAGCCGTACATTCAGCATCACGCTGTATTCATGTTTGTTTCACATTAATGATCGAAAAGACTTAATCGTTAAGTAAAATTGATACCTCGGATGGATGTAATGTCTTTAACCTTTGACATCAGAGGGCCCTGAGCACTGCTAGTTTCCTCAGTACGGGGAGCTTGGGCACAGCATTTATTTGTGGTGAAACATCATCTCAGCATTTTTTATGTTTTAAACAAGCATAGTTGTTTATAAAACAAATGAAAACTACGCTCCATCAAGAGACTGCTCCAGAAGCCGCACTTTGAGAAGTGACATTTATACCAACGCCTCTGGCCAGGCTGCCTGCCTCGCCACCCGTGCGGTGGTACTGACTGGTGTCAGTGACCGCTCCAACGCAGGCACTAGAACACTCTGGCACGGCCAGGCTGCAGGTTACAGCTTTGCCTACAGTCTAGTTCTGGTTGCTTTACTATCATTGTTTTCAGATTATATATCTTGCAGGTCTGTGGTGATTAAGAGAATGTAATACAGAACTTTTTCTTTGCTAGTTTTGTAGGAAATTGTGAGATTGATTTGGAGATCAAGCGATATTTTTGTAGAGCTGGTGTGCAAAGTATACAGGTAAGGTTTTTTTTTAAGTTTCATAGTCTTCTCAAATTCTCTGTGCTCTATTCAGAAAGAAAATCATGAAGTTTTTATTAACTCAGAATTTCTTTGAAGTTAAGTTTTTGTTTATAGGTTATACTTGAGAGAAACCTGAAGTCAGATGCTCAGGAATCACTGAGAGGATCCTGCATCCTCCTTCTTGCATCTGTAATGGCCTGTGGAATTGTTTTCTGTTAAAGTTTCGGTTTCCCATTTGAATTTAGATTCATGGTACAATGCGGGTGATCCTGGAACCACTGATTGGAGACATGCCCTTAGTGGGAGCTTTGTCTATCTTCTTCCTTAGGAAGCCAGTAAGTCAACGTTTATTTCATTCTTTTCTCCCCATTCACTGACAAGAATGTGTACCTATCGAAGAACAGACAGAGTGGAGAAAAAGAGCTTAACTCACTTTATTCCCTTTGGTGCATGAATCCTGCGTGCTTTCATCTCTTTGTGCCTTAACAGAGGGCTTCACATCTCTCGATAGACAACTTTTTTCCTCATTATAAAAATAATATGTTTGCTGCAGAAAATTTGAAAGCAGACCTTAGAAAGTATGGGTTGTAACTAACATTCAGCACCTGTCACTGAGTATGGTATATATTTACTCATTCAATCCTCATAGCTCTGTAGTTAAATACTAACACTAAATACTTTTGCTGACCGGGACCTGAGAGTCTGATTTGTCCAAGTCACGAAAGCAGTAAGTCTGGGATCTGCACCTGGACCTGCCCTGGTCTGGCAGAGTTACTATCCTCATACTCACCCTAAGTCTCCCTGCAGCCGTCCCCCACCCCGCCATTCCCTGCCTCTCGGGGTGTGTTGAATGAAGCACACAGTATGTTGTGTTTTTAAGAGTCAGAAAGATTAATTTTGACTAAATTATATTTTAACACTTGGATAAGCCATGAGATTATTATTTCACATTCCATTTTTGGTTATAAGTCGTCAATGCTTATTACTCATTATTAGGCACAAAAGTAAGACAACAAACATGTCACCTACCTAGACTCTCCCTCACTGAGACCCTTTCTCCTCGCCGAGGCCCCTCCCCTCACTGAGACTGTCCATCCTCAGCTGGGTGGCTCCGTTCCTACAAGGCTCCTCATCTGGGCTTCTGCAGCCTCTGCTTGGCTCCCTGCCTCGGCCCTGTCCTCAGTGGACTTCACCGCTAGGGGTCTTGCCCGGCAGACTGACCCACCAGGGGCCGACTCTCACTCGCAGACGGTCATCTGTCCAGTGCAGTGGTGGTACCACCCCCACCCCTCCCCCATCGTCCCTGCCACCTCCCTCCTCCTCTCTCCCTCCTCTCCCAGAATGCTTCCCTTCCCACGACACGGGCAGCCAGGTTCCCTCCTTGTCCCTGTGCCTCGCAGCACACTTCTTAATCTTTGGAAGCCACAGCCATATCTGTCTCCATACAGTTCAGTAAATGTCTGATGAATGAATGGATCTTTCTCAGATACCTCTTCACAGTGTGCCATTTTTGTAACCTGCGATGAGTCCTTTCTGGAGGTGTCATTAACATCATGTGTAGTGTAAAATGGGGGTATTCATTTGAATAATTTGGTGCAAATAACTTAATACAAATTATTGTTGCTGGTTTTTAAAATACAAGTTTATCTAGACCAAACAAGTGGTGCTTTTCTGTGTAAAAACATAAGAAGTAAGTGTCATCACTTTTTGTTACCACTAAAATTATTATTTTCATTTGCTTTTTGTTACGTAAATAATTGGCTTATTTTGAACGTATCTTAACGACACAAAACATGGAAAAATTCAAAAGCTATTAAGGAGCATCTGTGTTAAATTTTAATTTATTAAAATTTTGAGAAATGAAGAAATCCGTAAAAGATTCAAAATTCATGGGTTTTTTTCCCCACATACAAGTTGTTGAAAAGACAGTATGTTTAAAAAAATTCCTTCATTAATGAATATAAAAACCGAATCCTTAGCAAGTTGATAAGTATTTTTAGTTTGCAGGGAATTTTTAACAATTTAAAGAAAGTTTTTTATTCAGCTCAGAATGTAACAAAATCCAAATCTTTAAATCTTCCTCAAAACTTTGTAGTATTCTTCATCGGATCTTTCTTAGGTATACTTAGTTTAAAAATAACATTGTAGGGACTTCCCTGGTGGTCCAGTGGTTCGGACTCCGTGCTTCCACTGCAGGGGGCCCAGGTTCAGTCCCTGGTCAGGGAACTAGGATCCCACAAGCCGTGCAGCCAAAAAATAAAAAATAAAAAAAAATAACATGATAATATTAATTTCCAAATGAAATTTTAGTACTCAGAAAAGCAGGATGAGGCTGTGAAAGGTTGAGGATCACTTGTATCCTTATATGGTGAATTACAGTCACCAAGCACAGGCTTCAGAGAAAAGGGACTTTTTCAGTCGCTTTCGTCTGGAAAATGTAAGAGCAGAATTCCCTGCTGGCTGCCAAGTCCTTCCTCACCCCAGTGAAAAACAGAAAGATTTGGGGTTTTGACTATCCAGATGATTTAGAAGCATGGCAACCTTCAGAAGAATATGAAACTTTCGCACGTTTTTTTGCTCGTTGATTTGTTTAGATTAGTTCTGATAATGTGCTACTTGTTTTTAAAAAAATAACCACAGGTGTCTGCAGTGCTGACCTCATTGAGCACAGTGGGGGCAGGGCGGATGTACTGTCCCCTTATTTCAGGTTAAGTGACAGACGTGAGTGCCACACAGCCTCACTTTCCGCTCCTGGTTCTTTCTCTTCTTTGAACTGCGTGCTTTGAACAAATTACCATCTTCTCCCAGTATCCATAGGGGATTGGTTCCAGGACTCCCACGGACCGAAATCCGTGGGTGCTCAAGTTCCTTATTAAACGGCGTAGCATTTGTACATAACCTACGCACATCGTCTCATATCCTTTAAATCATCTCTAGATCACTTATAACACCTAGTACAGTGTAAATTCTGTGTAAATAGTTGAAAGTCCAATGTAAATAGTTGCCCTAGTGCAGCAGATTCAAACTTTGCTTTTTGGAACTTCTGGAATTTTTTCTTTCCTAATACTTTTGATCCGTGTTTGGTTGAATCTGAGGAGGCAGAACTGGAACCCTCAGGTATGGTGGCCCAACTGTATTTAATTTCTGTAAGCCTCAGTCTCCCCATCGGTAACATGGGGAGTACACTAATACCTCCCTCAAAAGATTAGAGGTGACGATTAAATGTAAAACACTTGGTATAACACCTGGCACATAGTGAGTCTTCAGATGTTTCAGAAATTAAATATTTTCCTATACGTAGGGTTAGCATTCTGGTGGGGTCCTGACAGCAGAGGCCGAGCACTGGTAAGCACAGAAGCTTGGGTTAAGGTTCTGGTACGAGCCAGGGCGACCTACTCTCTGCCCTTGGACGTGTCCCAGGGAAGTGGTGGCCACCCACTCGTGCTAACTTGACAGTTGTTGGGATTGCCTCTGGCATGCACTCTTAAGGGTGTTTCAGAATCCTTAGGTCATTTTTAGGTTTGTCTCAGGAGTATGGATTAGAGTAGACTGAGTCAGGAGGTCCTTTCTAGAACTTCTCCAGGAGATGGTCTGGGGCTCACTCGGAACGTGTTTATCCTGAAGGGCTCCTCCCAGCTAGCAAAGGACATGCCTGCTGAGTCTTTGATCCACAGACTGAGTTTCTTCACCTATAAAATGGAAATAACATCTTCCTTTTAGAGTGATTGTGAAAAGAAGTCGAATCCTACTAACTAGGACTCCAGCAATGGAGGTACCTTAAGCAAAGGAAAGGGGAGAGGGAAGGCTTTATTTAAAAACGCAACGAGCATGTATCGATGTCTCACGAAACCCACGCTGAGGCTGCGGTTGGGAGTCAGGAACAGGACGGAATGTGCAACGTGGACGCCGTGGCCACTGTCTCTTGTGCCTGGTCTGCCTCAGCTTCGTTCTTCTCTCGCCCTAAGACCAGCCTCCTCTGGTCCTTCAGGCCACAGGCCAGAAACACTGGCTGCCGGTGCCCCCAGGAGCGAGCCTCCTGGTCTTCCCTTGGTCCTTGCCTGCCCTATTCCAGCTGCATCAGATACAGACCCTTAACCCCGCGACCAGGAGTAGGAAGGTTGCAGCATTTGAACAAGGCCCCCAGAAACCGATTCCTGCAGCCCTGCGTGGGAGGCGGCCATGAGGGGCGAGGCAGGGCTGGGCTGGCAGGTCCGTGGAGCCCACTGGATGAAAGAGGCCCAG
The DNA here is from genome assembly GCF_949752795.1 of Hyperoodon ampullatus. Classification (NCBI taxonomy): domain Eukaryota; kingdom Metazoa; phylum Chordata; class Mammalia; order Artiodactyla; family Ziphiidae; genus Hyperoodon; species Hyperoodon ampullatus. The sequence continues at coordinate 108,600,040 of NC_136922.1, read as the reverse complement.
GCTTAGGCCACACGTTAAGCCACTGGGGAGTTTGCGGCTGTTTATCCCGCCAGGTGTTCTCTGCATTTCTTGGATCTGGGGTTTGATATCTTTCATCATTTTGGAGCGCCTTGCCCCACCACCGTTGTTGTGGTGCTCTTTCAGTGGCCCTGCCCCCTCCCCGTGACTCTGTCTTTGGAGGGTCTTGTGCAGGAGAGAGTGTCGCACCCGCCCCCAGCAATACTGGATCTCTGGTCAAGACATAGAGGGTGAATTCTGTTCCTGTCCTCTGAGTGGCTGTGGGCCCTCGCCTCTCGAAGGCAGGGCTTCTGCCTTTCCTGCAGCAGCTGTGCTCTCCCGGGCCCGCCCTATTTCTGTGGATTTCACAGGGTTTTCTCTGGCTCTCCTGCCCTGGGACAGCCCTGTCGCCTCAGCTCCCCATGCATCCAGGAGTGACGCTCTTCCCAGTTTTCTACATCCCAAGTGAAAGCTGGAAGTCCTAGGAGCTTTAAGACATAAGAAAAATATTCGTGACCTTTACCACCAGCCCAAATCAGAAAATGCAGAAACTCAGGAGAAGGGCGGAGCCATCAGTCTGTTTTGTTTTGTTTTTAAATATTTATTTTCTTTTTGGCTGCATTTGGTCTTAGTTGCGGCATGCGGGCTCCTTCTTGTGCCGCGCAGACGTCTCTCTAGTTGTGGCGCGCGTGCTCAGTAGTTGTGGCGCGCGTGCTCAGTAGTTGTGGCGCACAGGCTTAGTTGCTCTGCTGCATGTGGGATCTTAGTTCCCTGGCCAGGGATCGAACCCGCGTCCCCTGCATTGGAAGACGGATTCTTAACCACTGGACCACCAGGGAAGTCTCCACCAGTCCATTTTTAACAGACTTCCTGTGTAGGACGCCTGGCGTGTCGTCAGTGCTGAAATGAGCAGTGGCTGTTGCCGACTCTCCTGCAACCCGCAGATGGCACGGAGGGCAGAGGGCAGCTGGCTGAGGTTCCCGTGAACACATGCTGCACTGGTGGGGTTCCAGTTGCAACGTGCCCACCTTACTCACTGTTCCTTGGCAGCCCAAAGAGCTGATTTCCTGTCCTTTGGAAGCACGTCTCACTGGTTCTTCAGTTTCCCGAAAGGAGATCCCAGTCATCCAGACTGGGGGGGGGGGCACTAATTTTAGTTGCCTTCCCAAAGCGCTGCCTGGATCTGCCCCTCCCGGTGGCTCCCCGCTGTGCCCCTGCCCTCACACCTGTCCACCTGCTCACACACTCACTCTCGTCCTCCCACACACAGTCACTCACACTCCTCTCCCACCCCCTCAGCTTGGCTCTTCTGTCCCCTGGCCTCCCTGTGTTGAGGGACAGGCCAGCTCCCCCTTCAGGGCCTTGAACGTGGAGGCCCTTCCCCTGGGGCCTTCTTTCTTGCATTCAGATCTCTTCTTTTCAAACTCACCTGAGTCTGTCCTTCCATGAATTCTGCTCCTGCCTCCCAGGCATTTTGTTTCTCTGAATTTGGGTAGCATTCAGGTATATCTTATCATTTTGACAAGGGTCCTGTGAGTAGGCCCTCTGTCACCTGAGAGTTTGTAATCTAGTTATAGTCCCTTCCAGGTGACCGCCCTTTGGGAGGGCCTTTGAGTGCTTCTTTACTCCTGATTCAGCAGGATGCCCCAGGCTCATGTTAACAGTTTTTGCCCCAGACCTGGAATCAGCCATTTCTTCAAAATCCCCTGTTCCTTTTAGTGGAAAATGCGTTTTAGAGATCATAGTCAGGGTGCTATACTGAGTCCTAGGGAGGTTAGTGTTTCAGGACTTTATTAAAGTTGTTGCTTTTGAGTTTTGCTCTGTCCGAAAGAATCTTGACCCTTCCAGTTCATATTTATAACCACCTACTCCCCAGCTTTGTCACTCCAGCTATATGGGTAATAGAGGTCATGCAGTTTCACTTAGCATCTTCTACAATATAAAGCACAAGTAATTTCATTATGTGCAGTATCCATCTTGACAGGAAAAGCAGTGTTTCCAATCAGTACTTTTTACCTGTCCATATCTGTTTAATAGAATCTCAGCCAACTATATAGGAATTATTCTAAGATAAATACCCACTAGAAAAATGAGCAATAAAATACAGATGTTGAATGAATGAATGGAACATGTCCCACTACTATCAGGAATAGGCAGACTTACACAGTGATAAAGTACTGCTTAACCGCTGGGTAGACTGACTTTTAATATAGGCGTAAAATACGATTTTTAATAGGGTGTAAAGAAAGGACATTTTGTACAGTGTTGACGGGAATGTAAGTTTGTACAATATTAGGGCAATTATGTAGCATCTATCAACATACAAAATGAACATGTATCTTTGACCAGAATTTCCACTTTTTGAGTGCTAGTCTCCATGTGTATGCAACAACACGTGTGTACAAAGATATTCACTGATTCATTACTTACAATAAAAGAGAAATTGTAAATATTCTAAGTACTCATCAATAGGAGGATGGGTATATAAATAATTATGATTTTACTGGAGTAAATTATGACATCAAAAGAACAAAACAACAGGCAAGGTATCTATACCAACAAGGGACAACGGCCTTGATGTTTTACAAAGTGAAAAACAAGGTATAGGACAGTATTATGTACTAACCCATTTCATTTATAAAGAAACAAACCTGCATGATTTGATACGATAATTGGAAATAATTTGCATACTTAATATTTTTGCCCTTTTTTTAAAACAGCTTTTAGAAATTAATTGGACAGGACTGACTAATCTTCTCGATATCCCCGGATTGAAGTAAGTACTCTGTCATGTCCTGTGGGTAGCTTGCTAGTGGTGTCATGTGCGTTTCCAGTGTCGCGAAGACGACACAGATGTTTGAGGGCTGTGTCTCCCGAGCACAGTCCGTGCTTTCTGGGTGGGCCCTCTTGGGCTGTGGTGTTGTCGCCCCGTCTGAGGCTCTGGGTCAGAGCTGCATGAGAGCCCTGTTAGGACTAGATGGAGCCTCTTCATTAGTCATGAGGTGTCTTTCCAGTTTTGGTGTTTTAATATCCCAGAAAATTAAAGAAAACTTTAGCAAGTTTTCAAACTTAGGTGTTTCAAAACTAGCCCTTTCTGGAATCTTTTCAAGCTGTGCTGTGCCTTCCCTTTCTGCCTTCTGTGCCTTGACCCGCTCCTCCCCGGAGGGGTAGGTGTCAGCCCTGGACCTGGGAGCTGCCTCGTGTGGCTGGGAGGCCCTCATTGTTCCGTGTACTCTAGTGTCTGAAACACGAGGAAACCTTCCACCACGAGCATGTGAAGCCCTTCAGGGCATGTCCCGCCTGTGAGAGAAGTGAGGCTTCCTAGTCGCATCACAGTCCATCTGTCCTCCGAGGTGGAAGGCGGTGGCGGCAGACCTGTTAGCCACCACTGAGCAGGAAGGTCTGAGGCTGCAGCTGCCAAGCCTGCTTCTGCTGGTTTCACTGTTGCATTTGAAGGTTAAAGTGTGTTGCTTGTTGGTTAAAGTTACATATGTTTCCAGTGGACACTGCTAATCTGTGGGGGGTTTTCCCCCTAAAATAGCTTAAAAATTGAGTTATGAAAGCCTTGGTTTCGATCTGTTTTTTCTCTTCCCGTGTATTTGTTTATGCCCTTGAAATGGCCATTAGAAAGAATTTTATTTTGTTTCATTATCAGGGAAAAATTAATACTACACTGAGGCATAGTCATAACAATAAAAGTCTTTTTTAGGTGCTGTGGTTTATTGGATATAGAAAAATACTGTTATCTTTAAAAGATTTTTGGAATGAAAGGACAACTTTAAAAGAGTTTTGTTAAAGTGTTGATTAGGATTCTTGCTTGCAACAACAAACCCAACTTACCTGGTCTTCATTAAGTGAGTAAATAATTGAGTAAACAAATACTGTTTTTTAGAGACAGTCTATTCACTCATCTGACAAATGGGTACGGAGTGCCTGCTGTGAGTGCCAGCCGTGGCCGTGAGCAGAGTGGAGCCTGCACCCTCGGCTGGTGTCGCTGAGAGGCCTGCGGCCCTGTCGGTTAGCCAGGCACAGCCAGGTGCTGGCATCCACAGGACGGCTCCTGACTGCTTTTCTGTGTGTGGCTTTGTTGCCAGGCGGGCTCTTGCTGTGAAGTAGCAGCTTCTAGCTTCTATTCCACACGCTCAGCAACCTCAGTTGGAAGAAGAACCTTTTCCCACGAGTTCCAGCAAAAGTTCTAGGGTTGACTTCTGTTTGTCTACCTGTCCTTGGACAGACTCTCCTGGTTCTGAGGGTCAGGTTCTAGGGTTGACTTGTCTGTCTGCCTGTCCTTGGACAGACTCTCCTAGTTCTGAGGATCAGGTTCTGGGGTTGACTTGTCTGTCTGCCTGTCCTTGGACAGACTCTCCTGGTTCTGAGGGTCAGGTTCTAGGGTTGACTTGTCTGTCTGCCTGTCCTTGGACAGACTCTCCTGGTTCTGAGGGTCAGGTTCTGGGGTTGACTTGTCTGTCTGCCTGTCCTTGGACAGACTCTCCTGGTTCTGACGGTCAGGTTCTAGGGTTGACTTGTCTGTCTGCCTGTCCTTGGACAGACTCTCCTGGTTCTGAGGATCAGGTTCTGGGGTTGACTTGTCTGTCTGCCTGTCCTTGGACAGACTCTCCTGGTTCTGAGGGTCAGGTTCTAGGGTTGACTTGTCTGTCTGCCTGTCCTTGGACAGACTCTCCTGGTTCTGAGGGTCAGGTTCTGGGGTTGACTTGTCTGTCTACCTGTCCTTGGACAGACTCTCCTGGTTCTGACGGTCAGGTTCTAGGGTTGACTTGTCTGTCTGCCTGTCCTTGGACAGACTCTCCTGGTTCTGAGCATCGGGTTGGGCCTCGTGCCCACGCTGAGAGGAGGCAGAGAAGTGCTTGAAGAAGCTCCAGTGAAGGGGGGTGGGGGGCCCCCCCCAAGGAAGGGCTCCAGAAGTCGGAGGAGAGGGTGCTGCTTAGCTGGCAAAAACGACAAATCCCTGCTGTCGTTTAGTGTAGAAGAGTGTGGTCTGCTTTCCTCCCCTCTGCGTCATGGGAGGGGTTTGTCGAGCATCTGCCTTGCAGGCCGTGTTGTGCTGGCTCCCTGTAGAGAGCCAGAGGGCGGGCTCTGCCGCCTGAGCCTGCAGCGCAGCTCGGGGGTCAGTCCCAGAGCATTCAGTTAGAAGGGAGAAATGTATGCACGCTCGCACGACGCACACATACAAATACAGCACCATTTCATTGCGTGATTTTATATGAAGGCAGGCTCTTTTTGTATAGTAATAACTTCCAGCTGTTGTTTTATATATGGGTTTTCATATATACAATATATAAAACCTATTCTTCCGTATTCATTATGTATAGGATTGCATTTATCATTAAAAGTATCAATATATACTCATATATATTAGAAATACAGACGGAAATAGACACACCATTCAAAAATGAGACTATGGTATAAAAGAGATATGGTAAAATACCCCTTTTATATTATATATATTTATATATGATACATAATTATGTAAATTTTATGTGATACAATATACGCATATCTACTTAACGTAAAACTTGGGCTACTATTTCTCAAAGATTTTGTCAAACAACTCACAGCTGTGGCAAGCCTTGTCTTATAAAAATAGATATTTAATAACTTTGAACCTAACATAATGAAATCTTGCGCCAGGCTTTACAAAATGAACATCTACATGCCCTATCCCTTGACTACAAAACAGAATCCAAGGTATTATAAAGTAGCAGTGGTGCCTGAATCACTTTACTTTACCACAAGTTTTAGCTATCCTTACCATTTTTCAATGAAGAGCCATAAACTGAGTGTTGAAGGGATGAAGGTTGTGACAGAAACAGAAGTAGGGTGATGAGCAGGGTCGGTTCCAAAGGACCAGAAGGGTGGGACCCAGAGGAAGCTGTTCTGTGTGCTGAGCCCCGGCGTAGTCAGGACGAGCAGAGTGGCTCAGGGGATGCCCAGCCCTACTTGGGAGCCCACGGGTGGGGCTGCCTAGCTGAGCCTCGTGCTGGCACTGTAGGCGTTAGAGAGAGGTGAGGCACTGGCCGACTACCATAGCAGCTAAGGGATTCTTGAAACATTTATGTCATCAGTGAGAGGTCTTCTGTTTCAACAGATTTTTCAATATAAACAAAACTGGTACTTCTGCAGGGAAATGCCTGAAGTAAGACTATGCTTGGTATTAATGCTTTGAAGGCCCACCTCATCCTCTGCTTGGTGAACACTGATCCAGTGTCTGCCGGCTTAGACCCTCTGAGTCCCCCTGGACTGCTAGTGCCTGAGTAACTGGCCTCTTCATCAGTAGAGTGGAGCTGTCTGTGGGTGTGTGGTTTGTCTTCTGCCCATGTCGGACTGAAAGGTGCTGTGCTGAGGTTCTGCATCTTGGCCTTGCATTTGGACCCCCAACCTGCAGTGAGGCTCAGTTGTCACTCAGTGAGTGACGGCACTTTCACTGTGTCCCAGTGGATGTTCCGTGTGTAGTTACTTTACAATCTGTGTGTTCATAATGTTAACATCTGAGAAGTACTGGCAAGAAGTAAGGTTCTTTTAAAACTTTGCACTTCTGGCTAAAGGTGTTCTTCTATAGCAGTGAAACTTGGTTTACGTATGCCTTCAAAAGTGCCGTCACACGTACGTTGCTTGATTCTCACATTTACACCAAAGAATAGACAAAAAGCATATTGAAAGTACATTTGTTTCATTAGCCTCCACAGTTTTATTCTTGCTACTGAGATCTCTGTGCAGTGGTGTATAGTATTTCAAATTGATTACAGTATTCAGTACCCAAATAACGTGTGAAGAAAGAATGAACTGTAAATTCCTTTACTTCATTGGGACCTCTGCATATATATCAGGAAAGATAAATTTAATGTAATAAACATGGAATGAGTGAATAAATGGATGCTTGTTTTGGTATTCTCTGTACTTTCATGGGTGTTTGAAATAGTTTATGTTAAAAAAAAGAAATTTATTTAAATGTATCTTACTTATTCAATATTAAATCAATGATAAAGTTATGTGGAAATGTATGAGATGTTATTTAGGACATTGTGAAATATAGCCAGAATAGTATCTTGTGTTCTCAGAATAAATCCCACAGAATCGTCACTGTAGCAGTACTGCATCTAAAGTATTAAACTGCTGGCTTTAAATACTGTGTTAGAGGGGTTAGCTCCACGCTGTCAGTGGGATATTGTGTCACGTCTATGCCAAGTTGACTGTTAACAGGAGGTAACTAGTACTGAAGTGTCTGATAGTTGGTGTGTTTGTTTTTTACCTCCCGCCTAACAGTGGTTTGTCAGATACTATCATTTTGGACATAATATCAAACTACCTGGTGCTTCCCAACCGAATCACGGTTCCTCTCGTCAGCGAAGTTCAAATAGCACAGCTGCGGTTTCCTATACCAAAGGTAAGCATCATCCGATCCTTAACGCTTACAGACAGGCTGGAGGAACTCTTCACATACTTGGGTGTTGTGACTTCTTGTGTTTCTCCTAACAGCAGCCTTGCCACGTGGATCTTGATGCAGTAAAGGTGGTCTGTCCTGCCCTGTTCCTTAGGAGATTGGCTAAGGGGCATCTGGCTGAAAACTTTCAGAGACTTGAGGACAGTTCTTAAACCTCAGCTGTGAACCTCAGAGCTGCTCATAGGGATTTAATTCTGCAGATATCATTGCAAGTTGTAAAGGACAGCTATGACCACTTATTTATTGCCTCAGAAAGCACTTCCTGTTTGTATGTATCAAGATATAACAGTTCAGCCTAAGCTGGGAATGTTGTACAAGCCTCCCCTCAGATATGACAAAGTGGGCATCTTTGGAGTCGTTCAGTGAGGGATGTGGCAGGCGCGTCATTAGTGTTGCAGCTGCCCTGGATGGGATGGAAGGGCACGGCTGGGGCTGAGTCACAGCCCTGGGGTTAGGCAGCAGCTTCACTTTGGGAGCATATTCCTTGGTGTGTCTGGGCTCTAATTTCTTCATCTGTAAGTTGGGGTGATGCCCTGCACACAGAGGCGGGTCACACATGTTGGAGTCACCTTCATTTGAGTAAACTAAACAACCTCAGTCTGAGACCGTGAGAGCTTGCTGGCCAAGGACGTGGAATCCTCTGCTGGGCACAGAGCTGGAGGGTTGGCCCCAGTTAGCAAGGGCTTCTCCCCGCTGGGCTTCACCCCACCTGTCTGGTCTGACCGACCTTGGGCTCCAGAAGTGGAGTGGGCAGCCTGTCAATGGTGTCTGGTTCTAGTTCAGTGTTTGTTTCCTGAAGTAGAAGTGGCCAGCCTTTCCCCACTGCCCGTTACTCTTTCTAGGTAAATTCAATCTCAGTAACAGTGCGCAAACCAACAAATGTGCATGAACATTCCTGTAATTTTTCAAGTAACAACACCCCAGTCATTCATGCCCGAATTAGTTATATTGTTGGCATTCAGCAGATGTGATGGGACACCACGTATGAGACAGGGATGTCTTTTTTCTTTAACTTAGGATTCTCATCTCTGGAAACGCAGGCCTGCCTTTCCATATAGAAATCCCCATGCTCCTAGGCCATTAGGCTTTGTACTCTCTGAGTACAGGTGACCATCTAAGCCTGCCCGGATCCAGCCTCCCTGCTGCTCAGATATGTTTGTTGCCACATTATCTAAGCTTTAGACCTGTGAAAATATAAGCCGGGGGTTTTGTTTTGTTACGGTTTTAAAAGCGTATTTATCTGTAAAAATGTCTATCTTTCTGTGCTGATTGGTTCAGAAATATTACCTGGTAATTTTTTAAAAAGTGTTTTGTGGTGTAGAATGCTACCCTCCAAAAGGTAACTTTACAGGTTGTGTTTGCCTTGAAAGAAATATGAGTGGAGGTTTTTAATTTTATCAATTAAGCAACATTTCTGGAAGAGATAACTGTGTTAAGTCTGTGAATCGTATGCATCTAGGATTTTCAGTCTCCTACTATCCGTGAAATAGGGTTAATGACGGTATTCCACAGGGTCGTTGTAAACATTCAGTGAGGTAATTGGAAAGTACTTGCGTATCAAGGACTTGGGAACAGCCTCGTGCATCCTGTAGTACCAGTTGTCACCAGTTATCACTGCAGTTACCACTAATGTTACAACTACCAAAGCACAGGACTGTTTGGTGACCCGTGAGGCCCTGTGCCATCTGACCTCCTGCCATCCTGCACTGCCCAGGTTGGGCTCCTGGGGTCCCTGGGACACAGTGCCGCTCTGGGACCCCCCATCCCAGAGAAGTCTGCAAGAGATGGTGGCTCACGCCAGCCCCTCCTGTCTCTGGCTCCGGTCAGACCCCTGGGACCCCGTCACGCTGCTCCTGAGCATCATGTGTTTGCCTTTTTTGCTCAGGGAGGAGGAGCTGCTTGGTCCCTGTGCACAGGCTTCGCTCCGTGTCTGTTGGGTGAGCCAGTGAGCAGTCTGCTCTGTCTTCCTTCTTTCCAGGGTGTCCTGAGGATACACTTCATTGAAGCTCAGGATCTTCAGGGAAAAGACACTTACCTTAAGGGACTTGTCAAGGGGAAATCAGACCCCTATGGAGTGATTCGAGTTGGCAACCAAATCTTCCAAAGCAAGGTCATCAAGGAGAACCTCAGTCCAAAGTGGAATGAGGTGTACGAGGTGAGGGAGTGGGTGCTGCTGCCGTCCCCGCCTCCACATTCCTGTTCCACTCCTGCTGCGGGGTCGTGGTGTGCTTACTTAGTTCAGGGTAATCTCAATTCTCTTTGCTTTCATTTTCCGTTTTTAAAACTATTGTACCTTGTATCCCTACCTCACACAAAATTTTAAACCTTAATCGCATCAAGCTATCACGGTAAATAATGAGCCGTTAATACACATAAACGTATTCCAAAATGAGGTTGATTATTTACTGTTTTGTAAATTTTCATTTAATACATCTGGACATCTCTACATGTCAATAAATATAGCCGTTCACTTGAGTAGGTACCATCATGTTTTTACTCAGAGAGATCTGGGCTTTTGGGTTCATTGTAACCAGTGCTGTATGAGTGTCGTGGGTTTTCTGCATTTGGCCAAGTTTTCCCCAGATTACGCTCCTCGGAGTGGAATTGCTGCATCACAAGGTATGCGGTTTGGAAAGAACTGAGAAGTGGTGCAGTTTATACCCCATCAGCTTCCCGTCCTCCCAGCCTGGTCTGTTGCCAAATCTCTCAATCTTGGAGTGGTGGTGAGTGGGGCACTTGCGGCCACCCTGCAGCCAGCACTGACCGGGGCCGCTGCCGGAGTGGAGAGACATCCAAGCTTGTGGCCCCCGGTAACTGGGGACAAGCGCAGTGGCCCATGGCCGTGTGTGCGGATATTTCACAGGGACCCTGCCATCCAGAAGTGTGTCGGGTCCGGCAGTGGGGACCTCAGTGCTGTGCAGCTGCTGCCACTGACTGCAGTCACGTACTCAGTAGACACGATACTAGTGAATGTGAGATAACTGTGAGCTTGCTACCTTTCAGGCTCTGGTCTATGAACATCCCGGACAGGAATTAGAGATCGAGCTCTTTGACGAAGACCCAGACAAGGACGACTTCCTCGGAAGGTAAATCCTTCGTGACTGAGGAGAGCGTAGACTCTTTTTCTTTGATAATCACTGTTAAACGTGTAATATAACTTCAAAAGCAGGATTATGTACATATTATGTGTATTTTAAAATGGCTCTTAGATGTAGCGTTGCTTCACCTTAGATTTCTTAAAACACGTTTTGTTCCTAAAACATTCACATTTAAGTAAGAAAAGGAAAGCTGCTAGATCTGTGTCCATCATAGCAGCCACATGTTGCTATTTAAGTTAAATTGATTAAAGTTAAACAAAATTTAAAATTCACTTTCTTAGTTGTGCTGCCCCATTTTAAGTGCTCAGCAGCCACGCGTGGCCCCAAGTCCAGCCCAGCTCTCCAGCCTTGACACCACGCAGGCAGGTGTGCTCTAGGTTATAGAAACAGGTTTTTTAACTTTTGATTTGTTATTGGGTTATGGGGGCGGGGAGTAAGTAGATAATAATTTATATTGTGCTTATATACTGGAAAAGCAAATATTGACTTGTTTGCTTAAACTGAATAACCTGTACAGCTGAAAAATATATCAAAAAACACACTTTAGCCTAATCTTTATTATTTAACTGAATTTCTTGTGGCAAAAAAGGTATAAGGATAGATGACATTGGACAGGTCTGGCTTCATCAAGAATGGCCTGTGTGTTAGGTTGTGACCTCAGAATTCATTCATGAGACAGTTTAATGAGGAGCAACCAAAAGATTTCAAACAAGGCAGCGAACAGATCAGACTTGCATTCCAGTAAAGCCACTGTTAGGTTAGGTTATCAGGGATTGAGACTGGGGACTGGCGCCGGCCAGCCTCCTTCAGGAAGCTGTTGGGATAGATCAGGAGAGAGATGTCAGGTCTGACCTGGGGTAGAGCTCGGGGGCAGAGAGGAGGGGTGGCTGCAGAAGAAGGGGGTGTCACCGTCCCGTCCTGGTCATCTCTGGCTCGGGGGGCCGGCTGCATGCTCCCAGCAGTGCAGGATTATTGGGGGAAATGGAGCGGGCTGTCAGGGACATGCCGAGCACGAGGCAGAGGCCTCTGCAGCCACAGAGATGTTGGTCAGAGCTGAGGAGCGAGTCTGGGGAGGCGGTCAAGGCCTAACTGAATGCACAGGTGGCCGAGCCGGAGTGATGGGCGGCAGGTCGGAGAGCACGCCAGGCCCAGGGCGGGATGTGCCTGCACGTTTGGGGTGCGTGTGAGCAGCTCCGTGCGGGGAAGACCAGCCCTCCCAGCTCTGACCGCAGCTGTGCCTCGCTGTTAGGGTTCCCACCTCCCCGCTCTTCCCTACCTCGCTTCACTCTCGTGATGGAAGCTTGGGGAAGCTTTTGGAAGAAGTCTGCTTCTTGATACACTAGCATTTTGTTGCATTTCTGGAGTACCTTTTCATAGACTAACGCTTAAGGTTATTTCAGTTGTAAGAAGTGTGTTTCTATGTTCTAAAGTTGTTGTATTGTTATTTCTATAGTCTTATGATTGATCTTATTGAAGTTGAAAAGGAGCGCCTTTTAGATGAAGTAAGTTTCCTTTGAGTATTGTTCTATTTCGTGAGTGTTGACAGAGCACCTGCTGCCACCGCCACCTGACGGTCTGAGAACTTAACATCCGCTCACAGACGTTGAGGACTAGGCCTTCTAGTAACAGCAAAGTGAAAAGAAGTCAGCACCTACCAGACACTCGAAATTCCTGAGGATCCAAACACACACCAACTTTGTTTCAGGCAGGCACGCTCTCCTTCGGAGTCAGGGCAGAATCTGGGAGAAACTCCCCAATAACAGGCATTTTAAAGATAGTTGGAGTTCACAGCAGAGCTGGCACAGTGCAGTTGATGAGAAATTGTCCCATGAAAGATACCCACAAATACAGTGTGAATTGACAGCAGCAGACGTACTTCAAGCAAGATATTGCTATCAGAATAAAAAGGATAAAAAAGGAAGTTTGTGGTGGCTTCTAAAAGATGGGTAAGATTTGGATAAGTAAAGCATAATTAACCAAATCACTGCTGAGATCTGCTTTCAAAGTAACATGTTTCCCCTCCCATGCACGTCAGCACACACTCAACAGGTATCTGCAGTTTATCATGTTGTTGTGTGCCAGGTGCTGTGTGCAGTGACGGGCAGAGCAGACAAAGCCCTGCACTCGGGGCAGTCTCTTCTTAATACTGAGTGTTTGGGGACCATCCTCGATTAATTGCTTTGTGGCTTTTAAGCTGAAACAAGTGTATACTAATTATTAGTATATAGTGATGAGGAAAAACAGACCTGTTAATGTGTCTGATATTGAAATTCAGACCTGGGATCGATGTTATATTCTCTCTTGGCCCATAAATTCTATGGAAGTCCATACGTAAAAGCCTGACAGTGTTGGGTGGTATAAGAGGACATTTGAGTCCTTGCGTGTGAATCGGGGGTGGAATTGGGACTCAGTGAGTTAACACACGCAAAGCGGCCACTGCTGTCAGTGTCTGGGGCCAGCAGCTGGTTCTCAGGCCTGGAGCTAAAGGTGACAGGACTCAGGCCTTCTGTGTTTGTGGAGACTGTTCAGTTTGCATGTCTGATCCAGGAGGACTTTGGCTGAACTGTCTTGCTTTCTCTGCAGTGGTTCACCCTGGACGAGGTCCTCAGAGGAAAGCTGCACTTGAAACTGGAGTGGCTCACGCTCATGCCAGACGCTTCAAACCTCGAGAAGGTGCTGGATGGGGTCCCATGACAGCCTGCACTCCTGATTGCTGAGATTAGTACCTTTAAACTGTGCTGCTACTCACTTAAAAAAATACAGCAATAATTTTGACTCCTGTGCTGTAAATCACTACAGTAGCATCAGGGATAAATTAGAGATAATGGAATTTTACAGGTCATTCTCACCTGTTTTATGAGATCTTTAAATTTTGTGCTTGATTATTGTATAGGGATTTGAAGAGCCACAGGTCACCTGAGTGCTTTGTTTGATTGACCTGAATAGAATCTTATGTTCATTCTCTCTGTATTGCATATATCAGATGCTTATTTCTCCACTTTTCTTATTTTCTTGAGGATTATAGACATAATCAGGAAGAAATAGTCAGGAACTTTGGAAACCCACCTGCTGAAGCTTCTTCCTTTCCTTGTAGGTGCTGACAGACATCAGAGCTGACAAAGATCAAGCCAATGACGGGCTGTCCTCCTCGCTGCTCATCTTGTACTTGGACTCAGCCAGGAACCTCCCGGTAGGTGCCTCCGCGAGAGCCCGCTGGGTGCTCGTTTCCTGGTGGTGGACCCTGCTGTGTTCAGCCGTGCCCACGCCGTGTCCCCATTCTTGTTGCTGTGTTTTCACTTCACTCCAGTCCGAGAGAGCAGCAGTGGAGAGGGATACGTGTGCATTTCCTCCATGAGTGTAATTTTATGTTTACATCTTATTGGTTTATCCAGGATGGTCAGAATTATCTTACATGTTTTAAGAAGAAATCTCCAGTACTAGTTAGAGAAGAAGATTTTCTGTAGAGAATCACTAGTTATTAAAATTTAGTGCCTAAAGATGAAATTATATCCCTTTGGCATCATCCTGGAAGTAGCACAGCAGGGTGATGGGGCAGCATCGGGTGATCCCCTGCACACACGGCTTCTAGCCCAGAGCAGTGCTCCTCCTATGGGCGTCAGAGTCTTTTTGCTCTTAGAAAAACTGTAGAGAACAGTTTTTATAGATAACGACTAGAAGCGTGGAGAAGGGTCGATCAAGCCCTGGTGCAATGCTTGCCTCCACACTGAGGGTAGTGTGCTCGTGATCAGTGTTTATCGTTTTGATAATGTTTTTGTTTTTGTTTTTGTTTTTGCGGTACGCGGGCCTCTCACTGTTGTGGCCTCTCCCACTGCGGAGCACAGGCTCCAGACGCGCAGGCTCAGCGGCCATGGCTCACGGGCCCAGCCGCTCCGCGGCATGTGGGATCTTCCCGGACTGGGGCACAAACCCATGTCCCCTGCATCAGCAGGTGAACTCTCAACCACTGCGCCACCAGGGAAGCCCCGATAATGTGTTTTGAGTGCCCATTCACTTGTTCAGTAGATGGCCTTTCTTTTTCCATTTCACTGTTGGAGGCCAGTTTTGTTGAAGGAAAGACAACTACCTCCAGATGAAGGGTGTTTCCTCCTGAAATGATACTGGTTCCAGGTCACCCAAGTGCACCTGTAGACAGTCCCCCAGGGTGTGTCCTTGGTGCGGGTGGACGTCTGGGCATCTCACCTCACTGTGATCACACCATGCTGTTTCTTTACCTCGTGAAATGCACACACTGATTCTGTTTAGCACCTCTCAAGGGTTTAAAATTGTGCATTACTTGGGCTTTGCTCACAAGCAAAGTCAGTGTATTTTGGGCATCTCTATGTTTTATTTAAAGTTTTTAACGATTAAAATCTGATCATGTATTTTTTTCATATTGGGAAGATGTAACAATTGTGTGTGTAAATGTATATAATTGTACTCTTTCTTTCAGTGAAGGTTTAACCTTTCTGCAGAATTACTTGTACGGTAGAACTTTTTGCTTTTAACCACAATAATGTTTTAAAGTCTTTCATAATGCCTGATGGAAGTGAATTTGTTATGTATTTTAGGATATAGAGCAAAGTAGTGGGGAATTGGCCTCTCTTTAGAACTGTGTGTTTTGTCACATTAAATTAAAATTGAATAACGTCATGTAAGCAAAAGACAGAAAGAAAAGTGATTGTTCTAACCTTCTGTTAAAAGGGCACTTTGTGCATGAAGGTATGCTCTGGCCGTCAAAGGCAAAGGATCTTTACAAAACCGCTGCCCGGTTGGGCCTGTTTCCACGGGAGTGCGTGCCGTCTCCTGCGTTTCTGCGTGATTCTTTGACTCTGCCTGTTGCATCCTGGTTATTAGTGCTCTTGTGCCTTCATTGACCACAATCCACCATTCTTTGCTTTCTTCTCCCATTTCCATTTTCCCAAGAGTATCTACGAGGGAAACTTTGGGTGTGGCTACTTAAAGGAGAGGCGAGCGTCGGGACTAGTGTTTTGTGAAACTACTACCTCAGTCTGTAGAGCGCTATTTGTGAGTTCTCGGTGTTCCTCCTTCCTTCTGTTCGGTGGAGACTGCTAGAATGTGGACTGGAACTTTAATGCCATCTGCTCAGTGGTGGAATGACGTGCATGCTTTTCCAGTGTCTTGCATGATTTCGGTTACTGGGCATGTTTCTTTCGTGCTTGTTTTGTGAAACGTAACACTGCTGTAACTAATGTTGGTGACTGCATCTGATACCGAGGTGGACAAACCCCATGAGCCATGGAGGAGCCTTGGGCTCTGACGCTGCTCCTGGCCCTTAAAAAAAAAAAAAATCATCTGAGGAAAAAGTAGTGAAGCCATAATGATTAAAATGGATTTTCTTATGGTTCATCTCAATGTGAGACGTAAATATTTCTTTGCAAGCTTTCAGAAAACTTGCTTAAATCTACTTTCTCCTCCTGACCAAACACAGAAGTGTCAGAGCTTGGCTTTCCATGAAGTCCCCTGTGGCCTTGGGGACAGTCAGTGAAGACAGAAACTCACTGCTGCCCTGAAAACGTGCTTTCTCCCTCCCCATTTAACCAGAGCTCCTAGGGTGAAAAAACATGTTGAGTTTATGATTCACTTCTTTTAAGGAACTTAAAGAATTTCCTGGGGTGGATAATTGAGCATTTATTTCTACCTTTATCTGGGAAGCTGATTTTCATCTCATACATTTCCCTGAGGCCTTGCTCTGGTGCCTTGATTCCTGGCACTCTTCTTGGTCCTTTTAGCAGTTATTTTCACTTGCTTTGGGGTCAGAGAAAGCCACCGATGGCTTAGTCATTAGTCTAGAAACTAATTATTGATTTAATTCAATAACTAGTGAGATTCTTAAAGTTCATTTGTTTCATTTTAATTTGTTATTTCTATTTCCACATGCATTCTCAGTTTATTCTTATTTAAAGAATAAAAAAGAAGGGGGAGAGCAAAACTGAAAGAATAGGAATTTTTGGCCCATTTTATAGATGAGGACAGTCAAGCCCCTGAAGAGTGGGTGAGCTGCTGTTGCGTCTCCTCACATCCCCTGCCCACCTGCTGGGAGGTCAGAATGAGGGCAGTCATGCATATCAGCAGCTGTTTTCTGTCACTTCCAGGTGTTTCCTAGTGGAAATCTGTGTTGTAAGCTGCTGTAAATGATAGTCTTGCTCAGCTGCATGAGTTACTGTTTTCTGTAACTGCTTCTTTTAAAGGAAATATTTCTGAACTTGTGTCAGGATTTTTAAAATTGCTTTGTAATATTTAAGACGTGGCTGGGTTATCCAAACTAGCTTTCCTCCCACATTACCAAAACCACATGCCCTGCTTGATGATTCAGGTATAGGAATCAACAAAATGTCCTACAAAATAAATTCAAATAGATTGACCACTTTTCTCCCCTTTGATTGTCAGTGTGAAGTGAGATCAGTTGTCACTTGTCCCTAAAGGCTGAGCCTGTTGCTATTTCCAGTAGAGGTTTTGGGCTGCTGCCAGCCCGTCACTCTCTTACCTTCTGCTGCTCAAAACTCTCTTCATGTTCAGCCTCACCAGTGCATTTCCACCAGTGGTCCCGTCTGGAAGCCTCAGCACAGCCGGACTTTCTCCCAAGCTGGGAACGGCCTCTTTATCCTGTGGCCTTAGCACTCGGGCCTCCTCCTCTTGGCCAGAGGAACAAGAGGGTGATTTCTGACCCCCGGAGGCCAGCTTCAGACCCTGAGGCCTCCATGACCACATGCATTTCCCAAGTACTTTCCAAGGGCTCTGCATGCACAGCTCATTGAGTCTCAGGCTGGCAGGATCCTTTCTCAGATGAGGCGCCGAGATTAGAGACCCAGGGTCGCCACTAGGAAGCCACAGAGCCAGGATCTGAGCACAGCTGTGTGACCCAGAGCCCACATTTTCCACCCTCCTGTCTGGTCCATCATTGTATAAAGTGAATTTGTTATCACTTCATTAAGTTTGTAAGTTCATAGTGCTGTATATGGAGTTTATCTGAGGGGAGTGGTATTTGCACTAATGTCCACTTTATACATAAAAACGTTGGCTGTATAACATGGAGACCCTTGGGTGTGATGCTTCTAGGTGCTCTGTGAAAGTGATTTTAGCTCTCAGTTTAAAAAAGTGCATGTTACTGTTACTGCCTCCGCTTACGGTGAGCAGCCCCAGAGTGGATGGTGCAGTGATGTCTGGAGGCCCCACACTGGGCCCTCACCGAGCACACCTGAGCAGCCTGATCTGTCTCACCCCAGGCCGGTGCGGCTTCCCACGCCCAAGCTCACAGGCTCCTCTTGCACCCCTAACACCCACCATGGCTTCTCTCTTTGTTTCACTTCACTTGATGCACTTTGAATAACATGTGCACAGTACAGGTCACATCCTTGCAAAGTTAGCTACAGGAGAGGTTCCTTGATGCCCGCAGATTGTCGGTCCTCACAGCTCAGGGCAGCAGTTCCCAGCCCGGCCCGGCCCCACCCTCCAGGGGCATCTGCTGGGGCTGGTGTTTCAGGCTGCTTCATAAAGAATAGAATTCAATTTGAAGTTAATTACAACTAAAGTGATCAAGTGATCACTTGATAAAGTGATCAAGTTTTTCATCTTAAATGTTAATCCTCAAAGGATCTTGCAAAACAGCTCAGTCTTGCCCTTTTGAGGGCAAGAAAGTAATGAGTTTTTAAAAATCAATAAAAGTAGGACATAAAACCTGTAATAGTAGAACTTTAAAGCAAGGAGGAACTTTTGAGGTGATCTAATCAGCCTCTGCATTTTGTGCTTGGAAAAGAATGGGGGACGAAATAGATCAGGTCCCATCTCTGCTGTGGTTTTCCACTAGAAGGTAAAGTTGAGAAGGAGGAAAAGTAGGGTTTGGTGTTAGAGGATATGATTTGGTTTGAGAGCAGTTGGGGCATCTGTGGCCCATTCATTTGTACTTCAGATAAAACCTTTAGGTTAATTATGGTTGATATTTTAGGGGTTTGTTCAAGCAAAGGACAGTAAATAGAACCCTTTCCTCAAGTTTCACTCTTAGATTTTTCAAGTCCCAAAGACGAGGGGTGGGGGAGTAAAAGAACAGTAATCATAGAGGGTAAGGAAATATGTTTTGATATTTATAAAGGTTTAGTCTAAGATAAAATCTTGGGCATAAAGAATACTTTTACAAATGATTTATACTGGTTCTTTGTGTAATTCTTGGTGGTTTTTGTTTAAAGATTTTTTGTTGTTGTTGTTTTCGTAAATTTTCATGTCATTAACCTTAACATAAACTCCTCATTGCATGTTTTATTAACCCTTGGTGTATTCATTTTCTTCTGACTTGAAAGAGTAACCCATTAGAATTTAACCCTGATGTCTTGAAGAAGGCTGCAATTCAGAAAGCTTTAAAGGTAAACTAATAGTTTTCCCTTCAAAAGTTAATTAAAACATATTGAAAGAGATGATGCTCTAACCTTTATCGGTTTATTGACAAATTCTTCCCAAAGTAATAAAGTAATTACTTGTTTAGTTGTGGAGAGCCTACTTTTGTTGTCAAAGAATTAGTAGTTAGAAGAATTTAAGTCGATTTTGATGATAAATTTTACAAAATACCAATATGGTAAATTAGGCTTTTGTCCTGTTGGCCTTAGGCAGCAGTATCTAAGGTGGTTTTAAGTCATCTGTACTTTAATTGGATTTGTATTTGTGAAAATGGTGAAATAGAAGTTCTGTTTAAAATCTTAACCAGTTTTTAGATTATGATTAAAACATATGCCTGATGCACTGTGACTTTCCATTAAAAAATCACCTCTTCCAATATGCTGAGTCAGGGCTGTCTCTGAGTCAGTGACCTCGTCGTGGCTTTTGGTGCTGCTAGTTTGGATGACAGATCTTTTAAGAAGCTTTAAATCTCATTAAATGAGGTATATTGAAAACTAAGCTCCACTCCCGAAAACGACATGAGCATGTATTTTCTGGCTAAATTGTTAAAGGTTTTCTATGACTTACAAATGTTTTATTATTTTTTTCTAATTTCTTTGAGCATTTTAGACTTAAATATTTTGGGGGATGAGGGGTTAAATGTAGTTGCTTTAAGAAACTATCCAAAGGAATCAGGAATGGCTTTTAATCAGTTTCATCCAGAAGAATAAGTTAAATTTCAAAAGTGAGGAAGACTAGCATTCTGTTTTGATGCAGTATTTAGTAAGCCCTTAACCCCACCCCACACTGAGGAGGTGAGGTGGTCTACTCCTTTGGAGGACTAGTTAGTTAGCAGAGTAGTCGAAACACCTGTTTGGATAGAAAGCCCAGAGATAAACCCACGCACATGTGGTCACCTTATTTTTGATAAAGGAGGGAAGAATATACAGTGGAGAAAAGACAGCCTCTTCAATAAGTGGTGCTGGGAAACCTGGACAGCTGCATGTAAAAGAATGAAATTAGAGCACTCCCTAACACCATACACAAAAATAAACTCAAAATGGGTTAAAGACCTAAATGTAAGGCCAGACACTAAAAAACTCTTAGAGGAAAACATAGGCAGAACACTCTATGACATAAATCACAGCAAGATCCTTTTTGACCCCCCTCCTAGAGAAATGGAAATAAAAACAAAAACAAATGGGACCTAATGAAACTTCAAAACTTTTGCATAGCAAAGGAAACCATAAACAAGACGAAAAGACAACCCTCAGAATGGGAGAAAATATTTGCAAATGAAGCAGCTGACACAGGATTAATCTGCAAAATATACAAGCAGCTCAATATCAAAAAAACAAACAGCTCAATCCAAAAATGGGCAAAAGACCTAAATAGACATTTCTCCAAAGAAGATATACAGATTGCCAACAAACACATGAAAGGATGCTCAACATCACTAATCATTAGAGAAATGCAAATCACAACTACAATGAGGTATCACCTCACACCAGTCAGAATGGCCATCATCAAAAAATCTACAAGCGGGCTTCCCTGGTGGCTCAGTGGTTGAGAGTCTGCCTGCCGATGCAGGGGACACGGGTTCGTGCCCCGATCCGGGAAGATCCCACATGCCGCGGAGCGTCTGGGCCCGTGAGCCATGGCCGCTGACCCTGTGCGTCCGGAGCCTGTGCTCCGCAACGGGAGAGGCCACAACAGTGAGGGGCCCGCGTAAAGAAAAAAAAAAAAAAAAAATCTACAAGCAAGAAATGCTGGAGAGGGTGTGGAGAAAAGGGAACCCTCTTGCACTGTTGGTGGGAATGTAAATTGATACAACCACTCTGGAGAACAGTATGGAGGTTCCTTAAAAAACTAAAAATAGAACTATCATAGGACCCAGCAATCCCACTACTGGGCATATACCCTGAGAAAACCATAATTCAAAAAGAGTCATGTACCACAATGTTCATTGCAACTCTATTTACAGTAGCCAGGACATGGAAGCAACCCAAGTGTCCATTGACAGATGAATGGATAAAGAAGATGTGGCACATATATACAATGGAATATTACTCAGCCATAAAAAGAAACAAAATTGAGTTGTTTGTAGTGAGGTGGATGGACCTAGAGACTGTCATACAGAGTGAAGTAAGTCAGAAAGAGAAAAATAAATACTGTATGCTAACACATATATATGGAATCTAAAAAACAAACAAAAAAAGGCTCTGAAGAACCTAGGGGCAGGACAGGAATAAAGATGCAGCTGTAGAGAATGGACCTGAGGACACGGGGAGGGGGAAGGGTAAGCTGGGACAAAGTGAGAGAGTGGCATGGACATATATACACTACCAAATGTAAAATAGATGGCTAATGGGAAGGAAGCAGCTTCGTAGCACAGGGAGATCAGCTCGGTGCTTTGTGACGACCTAGATGGGTGGGATAAGGAGGGTCGGAAAGAAATACCTGATCCTCACCAAAACACTGGGAGGAATCATATCCATAACCTTCACTCACCATTTCTTTGATAACTGAAGATAATTGACCCACAGAGCGTGATGGTTAGAATGAAGGCTCTCCAGTTAGGCTAGACTGTCTGGGCTTGAATCCCAGCACAACTGCTCGTCAGTGGGACCTGCAGCAGGCTGCTGAGTTCTCCCTGGTTTGTTACTCAGAGTGGTAGTGATATTCTCTTCTGTATGGGAGTGTTGAGTACATTAACTAAGTACATGCATGTAAAAGTGCCCAGTGTAGCGAACATAATATGTATATTTTAAATTGCTATTATATTATTTAAGCCTAACAGCTGAGTTCTGGAAATGGTATTATGCCCATTTTATAGATATGAAAACTGAGGTTCAAATAAATACGTAGATCTCAGTAATCAAGTGGTAAAAAGCTAAGATTTAAATTCAACGCAGTCTGACTTAAACGCTTATATTTTCATTATACCTTGTGTGTCTTACTTGTGCTGATGCATTTTGAATAGTGCGTCCTGATAGAAAACTTAGTCACTGATTTAACCTTATTTCATAGAATCCAAAACATCATCCATTTTAGGATGCAGGTTTTGCATCCATGGGTTCAACCAACCGAGGATCGAAAATATCCTGAAAAAATCTACAGAAAGTTCCAAATAGCAGCATTACATTGTGTTTACAACTATTTACATAACATTTACACTTTATTAGGTATTATATGTAATCTGGAGATGACTTAAATTATATGGAGGATAACACCAGGTCATTTTATAGATGGGATTTGAGCATCCTCGGATTTTGGTATCCTGTGGGGTCTTGGAACCAACCTCCCACAGATGCTGAGGGACGACTGTACACCATTATTTTATAAACTGCTAAGAAAGAAAGTAAGGTGCTAGTTAAGGTTTGATAGTGTTTATTTTATACTTACTGAAAGAATTTTTAGACTTAAGATAAACAGATTTTTATCATGTCACATGCACACACAAAAGGAAAATATAAGCAAAATAAATTGAAGAAGGCAGTGATAACTACCACTCTACTATAATCTGCCCTCAAACAGGCACTTAAAGTCATCAATTGTAAGTTTCATTTTGTTTTCAGTGATGTTAGAAAGTTTAAAGGTGGGGGGTATATTGAAACTGATGAGCTACAGTAAACCTCTGTGAATGAATGGCTACTTTTTCAGAGATTAAGTAAGTGTATTAGTTAAACTCAGCTTCTGTATCAAAGACTCATGAGTAGCAGTAGCTTAAGTAAAGACAGAAGTTTATTTCCCTTGAATGTCACAGAATTCTGGCCTGTGGCTTTGCGGTGCTCAATGCCTCCAGCCAGAAGGGGGGCACAGCAAAGGCCAGACCTCCCCAGACTGTTACAGGGCCACACCTGACTACAAGGGAGATTCGGAAATAGACTCTGTGTCACAGAGGATTTGTGCTCAGCTATGACTCTGGGACTCTCGTGTTAAGGGAAGAAGGAGAAGTGGATTTAGGGGGGAAGTTAGTATTCTCCCACGGCAGTCTGTAGCCTTGGATTTTTTTTAACAGTGTTTATTTCATTTTGCAGAATTCATTCACATCAAAAAGATGAACCAGAAACTAGATTATCGCAGTAGGTTTGGGCTAGTAATATTTTATTCCAATAATCATGAATTTGACGCCTCTGTCATTGTTGCAGTGTTGAGGATTGACTCTAAAATTATTTAACTTAAAAACATTTTGTGACCTTCTAATTAATTTCCACTAACACAAATATTTAACAGCATCTTCTGTGGGGCTAAGTTATAAATAAACCTCATGTCCCATATATGTTGCATTTTACTATGTATTCTTCTATCAGCTGTCTGTGCTAAAGTATGCTTCTTACCATTTTTTCTTATTCCTGAATTTTTCTCATTGCATTTGTATCTGCTTAAATGCGATTTAGATTGATGTTTATTCTTCCAGTCAAAATTACTTAGCAGCTGGTAAGCAAGGTTCGATAATCTGATAGCTACATGTTTGAACAGAAGATACTAAATTAAAAACATAAAAATGTGCCTCTGACACTTTATTATTTTTACTATTTCAACCAGAAGACTGTTCTGAATCACACACTCTCACATTTGTCCTTCCTGTGCTTTTCTGTTTCCATTTGTTGCACTTTATTCATTTTGTTACCCTAGTAAAATAAGTTTTGAGAGCTGGAATTAACATTAAAGATTTTCGGAAGATTCCATTTTTCCAAAGTTGCTTGCTTTAAAAAATAAAAGACCTTAACGTTTTAAAATTGTTTGCAAATACAAGTTTTCTTGATTTATTTTATGTAGATACAATTATGGCTTTGGGGTGTGTTAGCAATTAATTGTTTTCCAGTTAAATTGTGCCTAGATACTCCCTGTAACTGAAGTATCAGAAGTAAATAGAAATGACTGTTAATATAAGCCAATAATTCTGTTTTTAGTAATCCCCATTTCAAGATGTGTTTATTGATTTTTATCTGTTTTTTGTTTTTGGATAGTCAGGGAAGAAAATAAACAGCAACCCAAATCCTCTTGTCCAAATGTCAGTTGGTCACAAGGCCCAGGAGAGCAAGGTAAGGCACCGACAGTCTGACTGGGGCGCTCCCTGTGACCGTGCTGTCACTGTCACCAGTTGGGGGTGGTGCAGGCATCAAGACCATTGATTTATGAGTCTTTCTTTTGTTTTTCTCAAATCAGTTGTTTGATAACCAGCTACTTAATTTGGTATCAAATATATTCATTTAAAAGTAACATTAAAAAGTGACATGAATATGTTAATTATACTTTTCCGTGATTTCATGGGTAGATGACATGGGACAAATTCTAAGTTTCCTTTGAATGTCCTATTAATATTTTGTTTAAAAGACAACCAGCAGTGCACAGTAAGTCCCCTACATACGAATGAGTTTCTTTCTGAGAGTGAGTTCGTAAGTCCAATTTGTTCGTTAAGTCCCACAGAGTTAGCCTAGGTACCCAACTAACACAATCGTCTATATAGTACTGTACTGTAATAGGTTTATAATACTCTGCACACAAACAATACATAAAAAACAAACACAAAAAATAAAACATTTTTAATCTTACAGTACAGTACCTTGAAAAGTACAGTAGTACAGTCCAGCAGCTGGCATCCAGGGGCTGGCATCGCGTGAACAGGCGAGAAGCGTTACCGACTGGAGGGGGGACAGGAGGGATGGTCAGCAGTAGGAGCCAGAAGGCAGAGGCTGCAGTCTCCCTCAGCCTGGCGTGGATGGCACAGGCTCTGGTTCCTCTCTGGAGCCGGCTACACATTCGCGTCTTTGAAAGTTCACAGCTTGAAGGTTCGTATGTAGGGGACTTATTCAAAAAATATGATTCTGTTCAAAAATTGAGAGAGGGCATTGCTGTTGCTGTAATATGTGCTACTTTCAGGAAACATTTCAGGAATTCCTCCCTTTTTTTAACTGCTAACCATTAATCTAAGAAACTTCCTGACGTACAGCACTGAGGACCACACGTGCAGATGGCGCATTGTCATGGGGGCTGGGACCCGGGCTGGGAGCTGCTCCAGGTCATCTGCTGACACACTCTGGACCTTCCACAGTTAACTCGTGATAGGACAGCCCAGAGGATAGGTGTCATCCTTAGCTTCCAAGTGCAATACTCGATAAACACAGTGTGGTAGTGCTTTTCCACAGAAACTATCCCAGAGCTGATTTTGGATATTTCTTTCAGATTCGGTATAAAACCAATGAACCTGTGTGGGAGGAAAACTTCACTTTCTTCGTCCACAATCCCAAGCGCCAGGAACTCGAGGTGGAGGTCAGTGATTTGCATGTTTACGTGGTTGTGTTTGTATCTCTGCGTCACACAGTCAACACGGGGAGAACCGCCATCGTGGGCCCACCAGAGGGGTTCATGCCCTAAGTGTCGGGTGGGGGGTGGTCAGTTTTTAATTTTCAACTTTTGACTGACTGTTACTGGCGTCCAGAGGTGCAGTGGGTGTTGATGTCCACATGTTGGCACCACTGTCAGCCCTGCTGGACGTGCTTATTCTAGTCGCTTCTGTGTGGCTACCTCAGGGTACTGCTCATAATGACGCTTCCCTTGCTGTTCCTTCCTCGCTGCCAGCCCGGCCTCGGAGTCAGTGGACACCTTTGCCTCCTTCCAGATCCTAAGGGCAAAGCCTTTGTGTTTCACTTCCTTCTACTCCTCCTGCCGGTTTGCTGAGTGTTTTTGTCATGAATGGGTGTTGACTATTGTCAGAGACTTTTCTACAAGATGATCACGTGATTTTCCTTTTTAAGTTTGTAAATATGGTGAAATGCAGTGTTGACTTTTAAATCTTAAATCTTGCAAACATTTACTGGTTTTTAAGATTTAACATGAGAAAACCTTGCAAACAAATCTTTATTTGGGCATAACCCCACTTGTGATGTAGTATCCTTTTTATGTGTTCAATTTAATTTGCTAAAATTTTAAGAATTTTTGCATCATAAGTGAACAATAAAGTTATATTGTGCAGCACAGAGAACTAGAGCCATTATTTTGTAATAACTTTAAATGGAGTACAGTCTATAAAGTTAATGAATCACTTTTATATACCTGAAACTAATATAATATTATAAACTGTACTTCAATTTTAAAAAAAGAATAAGGGGCTTCCCTGGTGGCGCAGTGGTTGAGAGTCCGCCTGCCGATGCAGGGGACGTGCGTTCGTGCCCCGGTCTGGGAGGATCCCACGTGCCGCGGAGCGGCTGGGCCCGTGAGCCATGGCCGCTGAGCCTGCGCGTCCGGAGCCTGTGCTCCGCAACAGGAGACGCCACAACAGTGAGAGGCCCACGTACAGCAACAAAAAAAAAAAAAAAAAAAAAAAAAAAGAATAAGATCGGGTAACCTTCAAAACAAAGAATTTTTGCACTCCTCTTAAAATAATCTATAGTAACTGGACCTTGGATTTAAAAAAATAATTTTTAACGTTCTGTAAACTTAGTTATTTCATTAAAAAATGCTTTTGCGATTACAGTTTAAACAATAAGCAATCAGGCTGTTCGGTTTTCATGTGTAGTTAACTTATTTGATCATTGCTGTAGAGCCTATGAAACCACCAAAGTTCTTACTCCTTTTGGTTAAACTACCTGTATCGCAGCAACCTAACAGGAGTGATTCCTGTTGCAGAGGCAAAGCTGAAGGTTATTATTCAGGAGCCAGAAATTGTCATGCAGTTAAAGCAGATATTGTACATTTTGAGTAGAAGTCTTAAAAGAAACTTAGAAATGGGTCTTCTCCATGAACAAGTGTCACCACTAGAACTTGGCACACCACTAGGCATGTGTATTGTCACCGTTTTCACAGGACTGAAGACATTTCCTTCTAATCTTCAGATTTGTGTGGACTGCTGCCTCTCAGCTCAGGGTCCTTGTAATGGATTCCTCGAACGGGGTTTTCTCTTTCTCGTGCTCATTATGACTATGTGATTGGGAGATGACAGGCCTTGTGACATGGCTACACTGTAGCATTACTTGTTGCCATGTTTTGAGTCTCCCTGAGGGGGTTTCCTACTGCGTTGTGCATGGTGACAGGACATAGAAGGAGGTGGCCGAAGACGGGGTTTGGGGCCTTCCTGCGTGTTCTGTCTCCATCCCCAGCGTTGAGCGCTCTGTCGTGTTTGGCAGGTGAAAGATGAGCAGCACCAGTGTTGCCTGGGGAACCTGAGGATCCCTCTCAGCCAGCTGCTCACCTGCGAGGACATGACCCTGAACCAGCGGTTCCAGCTCAGTAACTCAGGCCCCAACAGCTCGCTGAAGATGAAGCTCGCCCTCAGGGTACTGCCGTCTCCAGAGTGTGGCTGGGGGAAGGGTCCTGGGTGGGCAGTGCTCATGGTGCTCACGGTGCTCACGGTGCTGGACGCAGGGCAGGGATGACAGGAAGGTGCTTTACGGGGAGTGTGAGTTTTCACATTGCTACTGGCTGTGTAGCTCCGGGGAGAGATGGCCAGGGCTTGGACTCCGACACCAACAGCAGCAGTGTTTCCAGGTTGCTTGAGCAGGCCCGGAATTGTTCCTTGGGCTTTCACATGAATCCCACCAGCCTTTTTTGTTTGTTTGTTTTTTAATCCTTTTGTCCAGAAGGTATTGCTATCTGGATCAGTAAAGTTTTCTGCTAATGTTAAATTTTCAAAGGTCATTCAGAAAAAAAGAATTTAAAAAAACTCTGCAAGACGGTAGAGATTACAGGAAAAATATTGTCCAAAATAGATGATGATTCATTTGTAAGTACCTAAGGAAATGCTGAAAATAAAACTGGCAAACATACGGGAAAATGCTAAGACTCTCTAATTTTTAAAATGCAAATTAAAATGCAGAACCAACTTTTTTTAAAAGTAAAACAGACTTAGTCTGTGGAAGGTGTGGTGGAAATGGCCTCCTTGTGCCCGGTCACAGCCGTTCCAGAAGGGACTTCAGCGTCTTCAGTTGTAAATCACAGAGCCCTTTCTCTGGAAACCTGACTCTTGGTAATAACACAGAACTGGGGGTGTTGGCTGCAGCTTTACTTGGTAAAAGCGGGAAGAAGCTTCAGGCCGTCGGGATGACCCCCAATGCAGGGTGTAGACTGCTCGGGGACATGTGCACACTCAGAGCTAATGTGAAAGGAAGCAAAGTGGGGAGGTGTTGCTCCCATGTCGACCCTAGGGGTCCGGCAGCCTCGCCCTTCCCCGGTCGCTGGTGGAGACGGTAGGATAGGGGTCAGTGTAGGATGGGGTTTGTGGCTCGGGCTCTGCCACTGTCAAGCTGTCACCACTGTGCAGAAGAGTGGCCAGGAGGAGGCTGGAGAGAGATGCACAGAAGTGAGGCTTGCACTATGCGGTGCTGTGACGGTTACCTGCATGTGCCTTTTTCTACACTTTCTGTAATATGGTAGGATAGCTGAACAGAGAGGCTAGATTGTTTTTCATGTTTTGTGCCAAGCTTTAAAGAAACGTTTGCAAATGGGTATCTCTAAAGCTGTTCATGTATGAGGCTGTTACCAGTGTCACCCGTTTTAATTTTGTATCTGTTTTCACCTCTAGGTACTCCACCTTGAAAAGCAAGAAAGGTCTCCAGACCACCAGCACTCAGCTCAAGTAAAGCGACCCTCTGTTTCCAAGGAAGGGAGAAAAATATCTGTCAGATCTCAGATGTCTGCATCGCCAGGCACTGGTGACAGCAGCACAGCCCCATCCACGCCGGTCATCGGGGGCTGCGATAATAAGCCAGGTGTGGAAGAGAGAGCCCAGCCCGCAGAGGCCAGCCCGCAGGGGCCGCGGGACCTGGGCAGAAGCTCCTCCAGCCTCCAGGCCGGCAGCACCGGCTCCCCCAGCCACATCTGTGTCAAGGAGCCCACCCCAAGCATCGCCTCAGACATCTCGCTGCCCGTCGCCACGCAGGAGCTGCGACAGAGGCTGCGGCAGCTGGAGAAGTAACTAGACGCCCCTTGCTTTTGCTGAATCGGCGCTTGACCCGCCGGCTGCGGGGAGGGAACGCGGTCCTAAGCCAGACAGCTTTCAGGCAGTGTGGTCCTTTCGCTCACCGAGCCTTTGGCTTTCAAAGTAAACCCGCCATTTTCCAGGGCCTAGTATTTGGCTTAGAACAGTGGAGAGATCCTCAGACCAGGAAGGCAGAGTCTAAAGCTGACCTGACGCAGAAAGGCTTGGCGGAAGCTGGACATGTTTGTCACATGAGAACAGGCCCTGCTCTTCTATGCTTGGCCCCCACACGTTTCACCACCCAGCGGGTTTGTCTGTCTCTGGATGTTTGTGGATTTCTCACTTATGCCCCGTGAGTCATGGGCATGTCCGTGGTTTCCTTAGATAAGGACAAAGTCCGCAGTTACCTTAAGCTTCCGATGTGAGCCTTTTCCTCTCAGCAGGGGGAGTGGGTTGCCCTTTGGGGCGGTCTCCTGTTTGCTGCCCTGCGGTGTGCTGAGCACGAAGCAGAGACCGAGGTGTGGAGCCTGTGGCCCGGGGCTCAGCCGGGGCAGGCGGCCGTAACCCATGCGCAGAGCAGCTCTGCTCGTGGCTGCGATTTCGGGAGAAAGGAAGCAGTCCCTGTCTCTCCCTTGCTCTAGAAAGAAATAGAATTTTAAATAAGAAACCAGTTTTTCTCAGGAGCTAAATTTGGGGAGAAACCCAGAAGATCTTGGAGCTGAGTCAGAGCCATCATTGGTTGTCCTGGAGCTGGTGCCTCAGCCTGAGATGGGTCTGGAGGGGAGGGGGTGTGACCTCATCAGACGACCCGTGAGGGGCACAGCGAGGGGCTCTGAGAAAGGAGCGCAGGTTTGAGCAGTTCTAGGGTAGACATAGCTTCAGAAACACTGAAGAGTTGATGTGTGTAAGGAGACGCCTGTGTCTTGTTTTCACTTTGGGCCATGGATTTTAGTAGTTGGGTTATGTTGAACCCTCGGATGAAATATGAATCCAGCTGGTCCGTTTATACCCAAAAGTTCAGACTAGGTTCACGTTCGTGGGGACTTTGCTTCCCTCTTGTCTGAGTGAATGAACGTGCTCACAGCCTCTGTGCTGTCTGAGGAGTGCTCTCACTCTTGGCTTTGTTTCCCCAGTGGGACGACCCTGGGACAGTCCCCGCTGGGGCAGATCCAGCTGACCGTCCGGCACAGCTCGCAGAGGAACAAGCTGGTGGTGGTCGTGCACTCCTGCAGGTGAGCCGGGCTCTCAGCCCTCGCGTCATGGACAGCAGTTTGTTTCATTCACAGACGAGAGCAAGTAGGCAGCGCTGCAATTAGATGCTGTAGTCCTGGTTTTCAGGTTCTTAACCTTGTTTCATAACATTTTCTGTTACCAACCGTTTTGGTTGCTTTGTAACACTCCCTTAAACTGCCATATTGTAGTTTATAAGACATTCCCTATGGTTGAACGTTTACAACACTATAATAAGCATAGTTTTCTTTTATTGAAGTGTCTTTTGGGGATTCACTTTCCAGGAGTAGATTTATAACAATTCAGAGAATTCAGTCACGTCTGTGGGGTAGTGACAGGAATAGCTGTAGTTGTTTGGGAAGAGTGGACGAGCTCTTTTCCCCACAGGCAGCACCGTTTGTACCAGTTCAGTAAACGTAACGTGATCTGACGGTGTTGCTTCAGTTTGTATTTGATGAACGTTGATGGTGTGGAGCTGATTATTTTCCTTTATGTGACTTGATTGTCTCACTAGTAGCTGTGATGTAAATATGTGATAGAAATATTTGGATGTTATAAAAAGGTGTGGAAACAGGAAAGTAAAATTAGTAACGTTTAGAAACATGATTATATAAATGTCGAGTTCACTTCACTACCTATTTATTGAGCACTTTCTATGTTCCTGCTGCCGAAATAATTACTATGCGAGATTCCGGAGCAGCAGTCTGATTCAGAGGACTCTCCCTCATGGGCTTTCGGTCCATCAGCAAGTGAACAATTGGAAGTGGTTGCAGGGACAGCTGACCCTTGAACAGCATGGGTTTGAGCGGCATGGCTCCACCTACACGTGGAGCTTTTCAGTAGTAAATGCCACCACCCTACACGATTTGCAGTTGGTCGACTCCAAGGATGCGGAACCACGTATGCAGAGGGTTGGAGCTCTTAACCTCCATGTGGTTCAAGGGTCGGCTGTACTTAAATACTAGCATGTTTGGCCCAGTTGTCTGAGGACAAGAGCAGCGTGAAGCTGCATGAAGGAGGTGGGCCTGCGTCTGTGAAGCGTTCGGGTGGACGAAGAGCAGAGGGTGGGGTCCGTGGCCTGAGCAGGAGCCGGGGAGGGGTCTCCCGCGAGGCTGACCGTGTCCCCTCACTGGGAGGGGACAGTGAAGCAGTGTGGAAAGGTGATTCTCTGTGGGTCAGAACATCCCCCAAACCCTGGGCGCAGGAAACGGGGCAGAGGCCACCTCTGCAGAGCCGCTGAACGAAGTGCATGTGGGAACGAGGCAGTTACGGGATACAAGTAAAACCAGGTAGCAAGTTCCAGTGCGGTGCTCCTTGTCATTTTACTAGATTCTAACACCGAGCATTCTCTGGTCTGTGTTATAAGAAATCTCATTGCCTTCTCCGAAGACGGCTCTGATCCCTACGTCCGCCTGTATTTGTTACCAGACAAGAGGAGGTCAGGAAGGAGAAAAACACACGTGTCAAAGAAAACGCTGAACCCCGTGTTTGATCAGAGGTACGCGTCCACTCAGTGGGGTAGACAGTTGTGTTCACCACTCAAGGAAGGCCTGGTGGTGCCTTGGAATGACTGAGGCATTTACACCAGTGAGAGCAGGAGTGAGAAACGCCTCCCCAAGAGCGGTCGTAAACTTGTTAACATAAATAAATACACAGGCATTTGAGCATCACATCGTGAATCCTCAGGCCACACTCCACCAGGGAAATAGTAAGTCGATTGGTGTTGATATCTATTAACTTAGTTACTAGTCGCTTAATCATGGTTTCTCACCAGTGACTTTATTTACACGGAGGTGAGAAACCGATGGGCAGGCACCCAGTCCTGGTGTGGGTGTGTGGCTCAGCCGCAGCCTCTAAGAGTTCCTGCAAACCTGGGGTTCAGGCTGCTCGCTCTCGGGAAGGCCGGCCACGTCCACGTGTCCCCACGTCCCCACAAGGCCTCCGACCTTGTCCTCTGCTTTGCCAGCTTCGCTTCTGGAGGCTTTTGTCCTGCAGCATCCGGTTTCAGCCACCAGAAGATGCCTGCAGATCCCCTCCTCTGTGAGGCTGCTTCTCGGACACCCTACTTCTGTTCACTCGCAGGCTTGGAGCTCACTCTCTTTGGGGGAGCGGACTGGCCTGGGCTCCCCGGTGTGTCACACACCACGGCCCATGTTTTACACCGGGAGTCAGGCGTCGTGTCCACACGGGGGAGCCACAGGGTCAGCCTTTCGCATGTTTAGGATTCCAGTCTCCTCTTACGTTTGGAAAATAATGGAAAAAAAAAAACTTGGAGTCTTCCTGCAGGGCCAGGTCCAAACATGTAGCAGGAGAGATGAGTTTTAGAATAAACAATGAGCATCACATTTGGAATGGTCTCCTCAGCAGCAATGTCAGTGTTTAGTTACAGTAAAACAGAGCAAAATTATGGAGAAATTTAAGGATGATCCTCTTTTTTCCACTTCAGCTTTGATTTCAGTGTCTCGTTGCCGGACGTGCAGAGGAGAACCTTGGACGTGGCCGTGAAGAACAGCGGTGGCTTCCTGTCCAAAGATAAAGGGCTTCTCGGCAAAGTAAGTTCGAAAAAAAAAAGTCCTACGCTTTGTAAAAATTAAACACTTAACCCAGAGTACTCTTTTTAGACTAGATTTATGTACGTGGATAATCCACGTCAGCTAAGCTGCTGTGAGTGGTTTGTGAGCCGGTATCGATGTGAATTATCCCCCCTGGTACTTTGTCATAACTTCCTGTCAAGACTGTTGGATACAGGAAGGGCCTCTTGGGTATAATTGACCATATAGGTCATGGGTGGATCATAAGGGTAGAAAAGTTGAAAAGTGAGAGGCTGAAAATGAGGGAGAGTGTGTTGCCAGAGAAGATCGGAAGCGATGGTGAGAGGCCTGAAACCCACTGTTGGAGGCCTTTTCTCACCACAGGTCCTGGTCGGTCTGGCATCTGAAGAACTCGCCAAAGGCTGGACCCAGTGGTGAGTGTCCCCCAACAGACAGACGCAGAGCCCCGTGCGTCCATTCAGGAGTGCTTCCCCTGTGACCGCGTGTCTTCCTGTGTCTCAGGTACGACCTCACGGAGGATGGGACGAGGCCCCACGTGGTGACGTAGGCTGCGCTGGCCGAGGAGCCCCCGCTGTATCTGCCAGTCCCGTGCCGACACGCAGCCCACACAGATGCACCCATGCTCTTTTTATAATTTCATGTACTTGGTTACTTGTCCCTTAGTGGTTTTATAAAACATTGATGTTTTAGGCGTTATTTGGCCATTATTAGCATTAAGTTTTGTATGTTTAATTTCCTCTAGTATTTCACCAGTTTTTTCGGCGTGCCTAGGACAGTGGTCAACTGTCGTGTGCATAAAGGTGTATGTCAGTTGTCTCTCCTAGGAAGCCGATATATGGTTGTGCTTTTTTATTGCTTTGTTTTGTATATCACTGAGGTGCACTATGCTGTGTAAATAGACTATTTTTTATAACCTCTACGTGCTGGTTTGAATTCAGAAGAAAATGGATCAAGGAAATATATATATTTTTTTCTTCTAAAACTTATTAAATTCTTATGACAAATAACCGTTTTTGCCTCTGCAGGAAAAAGCTCTCAGTGACCTATTTTGTGGTGTTTCTTTTTAAAAAGAAAAGCTGAAAGATTAGTAAATATTAGTATATTTCTGCCCATTATGAATGATGAAAGAATGTATTCGAAGTATTTACACTTTCATAAATATAAAGATGTATTATTGAGAAGTCAGTTGAAGTGCTTATAAAGAAAAATGTCATATAACTGAGTTATATAAAATATTAGAGTTGTCATGGTTCATAAATCATAGTGCACTAATCTGAAATTTCTTACATAAAATGGAATGTCTTAAGTTTATTTCTAGTTGCTTGTTGTAACTTATTCATGAAACAGTGCAGACACATAATCATACTTTTCCTGAAATGTAATACAGACGGATTTTAAATGTTAGCAGTTAGTCTGTTGTGAAATTTACAGTGTTTTTCAGCCCGAAAAGAAAGACAAACTCACGTTGTCCCCGTAGAGGCTGTGAGGTAGGCCGGGGTGAGTAGCGAGGAAGTCGCGGCGGGAGCCGACTCCGGCCCGTGATCGTCAGCGTGACGCACGCAGAGGACAGAGCCCCTGAGCGGCGCCAGCCGCCATCACGGCCCTGGGGCTCCGGCACCACCGCGGCCCCCGGGCTCCAGCACGGCGGCTGCTGGTTGTAAAGAACCCCGTACTGGGTTTCCTCACTTTATGCCATGACTGACCTCAGTATTGGGATATTGTTATACAACTTTTATTTGGGGATATTTTTCTTCTTAGGTTATGAAAAGCATGTTTTAGATACTTAAAGGCCCCAAGCCTCTTAGGAGATGAGGCTCCATAGCCGCGCGGTAGCTGTGCATGCCCCGAACACAGGGTGCACGTGTGCAGAAAGAGCTTTAAGGATTCTAAGGCGTGTGATGCAAATGACTTCCTTAGCCAGAGGGCACCCTACGGTTATGTAGTAATCCTGGGGAAAATAGAGCTGTGAGATTGAGCCAGAGACCTCACTAGGGCCCCCGCCATGGGCCTCCTGGGCGTGACTGGCCTGCCCAAGTGCCTGTGTGGACGCCACTGCTGCTCCTGCCCTCTGGCGGGTTTCAGTTGTGTCCACCGCACACTGTGAACCCTGGGTGTGCGTGTGATGGGGCCTGTAGCCTCGCAGTACGTCTCACGCAGTCGTGCAGACCCGGTGCTCTCGCAGCTTCCTGGGTCACGAAGCTTCTCCGAAGCCCCAGCAGAGACCATCTCCTCTGTCAGCGCGGGAGGGCGTTACGAACGTGGTGACACTCAGGGGTGTGTGCTCGGGAAACACCTAACTCTGGTATTGCAGCAGCGTGAGGAAGACAGGTAATTCCTAAATCTAGTTGCCTGCCCGTGGTATTAGATCTTTGGAGATTTTTTAAAAATTAGGTTTGTTGTGGGAATTCCCTGGTGGTCCAGCGGTTAGGTCTCGACGGTCTCACGGCCAGGGGCCCGGGTTCGATCCCTGGGCAGGGAACTAAGATCCCACAAACCATGCGGTGCAGCCAAAAAAAAAAAAAAAAGTTTGTTGCAGGGCTCTGGCAGTGGTCCCCAGCCTTTTCGGCACCAGGGACCGGTTTCGTGGAAAACAGTTTTTCCATGGACTGGGGGTGGGGTGGGGGAAGATGGCTCAGGCGGCAACGCCAGCGATGGGGAGCGGCAGGTGAAGCTTTGCTCGCTCACCTGCCACTCACCTCCTGCTGTGCGGCCCGGTTCCTAACCGGTCCTCCTCCCAGGGGTTGGGGACCCCTGGCTCCTGGCATATTTCTAAGACAGGAGAAACACTCACTGAAATGTAGCATACCAGTGATTTCTACCAACATCCCCAGCTTTTGGGTTTTGTAGCCACGTGGTTCACCTATTCAACGTGTATTTTACATTGTGGAATACTTTAATTAAGCAATTAGGCAAAATAAATGCCGTGAAAGGTACAAAACCCAAACAAAGCCAGTTAGCAGCATGATGCCCACCCTCTGTATGGACACTGGGACTGGACACAGACCCAGCAGCCAGCTCCATTCTCTTTGAAAGGAAAGGGATGACTCTGAGGTCACTGAATTACCTCCCAGGTAGGATTCTGTCTTGATGGCCGATGGGTGTTTTGGGAACCTCTTGTGTCCAGTTGGGCAGCTGAGAATCAGTATCAGGCCAGACCCCTGGCCGGGCTCCAGGATCCTGGTGATGGACACTCCGTTCTCAAAACCTTCATGGCCGGTGGTTCTGAATAATTGATTCATCTGGGAAAAGGGAACTTTAGCTTTTCTACCTTGAACCAAACCAATGGAGGGGAAATTAGTGTTGATTAATTTGAATTGTTACTTTGTTGCTTATCCTGTGCCTTAAAGTAGGAAGTTTGAGGCGTTGCTTCAGGTTAAAACAGAAGGAGCCTTGCAGCTGAATTCACCAAGTTTATTCCTCATCCAGAGGTCAGCCCTCCTTTGTCAAGCACTGAAGCCAGATGCAGTCAGCGTGTGTGTTTATATTGTGGTTGTTGCTTTAACTCCAGTCTAGCTGGATGGCCCGCTGAGGATACAACACAGCAGAGGGTTTATTGTAGAATGCCCTTTCCGCTCAACTAATTTTACACGACAGTGCATGTGTTTATTCAATAAAACGTTTCTGTTAGCTCACTTGTGATTTGTTCTTCCTTTGTCTTTTGGAGTAAAATTTTTAGTGTGGAAGCAGGTAATTTGAAAAGTGGTTACAGTATTGTATTTATATTTGCTAGTTGTGAATTCTTTCATTTTCAAAAGAACTACCTCAGAGCACTGATATTACTCCTTTTGTTTCCATCTTAATTTGACTATTCTCTGCCTACCTCAGACTCTTGAGTTTTGAAAACAGCTCTTCTGAAAGATAATCATGAGTAGAAAAAACAGTCTTTAAAACCAGAGCACTGAGAAGTAATGAAAGAGGGTCTGGTTTGAACAAGTGGAGGGGAACCACTAGAGGTGCCACTGCTGTTGGCATGCCCTGCCGATGGTCGGGGTGACTGAGGCGAGTCTCAGGAGTCTAGCGTCAGCCTCCCTGTTAATCAGCTCACTCAGCACCATCACGGTAGCATAATCCCAGTTTAGCTTTATTTAAAACCATTTCCCGCCTGGACTGTAAGTGTCCAAAGCAGAGGTTATGTGGGTGTTATTTAAATCTTTTCCAATTGTTTATCACTGTTCCTAGCACACAGTTGGTGAATAAATATCAGTTGAATAAAGGATGAATAAACCTGGCAGACCTTAAATAACATTAATTTGTCCTAACAAGTTTCCATTTAAGGAAAGGTAGACACCTATTGATAGTTCTTAGTTCCAGCTAAAGAGAAAGGTACTGGTGAACATAGTAAAGAGTACACCCTATTGAGACAAAGGCCATAGTCTGAGAAATAATTGAGAAACAATTGAGGCAGAAAAGTGGGAAATGAGCCAGGAAGTCTGTCTGTATTTAGTGTTAATCTGGAAATCCTGGGCAATACGATAGGGAAAGAAAAAGATAAATTTTGTATTGGGAAAGAAGGTCATTTTCAAATACGAGATTGCCGATGTGAAAAACCTAAGAAAATCATCTGAAAACTTTTGAATCAAACAAGTATTTAATAAAGGGTCAGTTATAAAAACCTACAAATTTCTGTGGCTTATACACTAATATTGACAGCGACTAGAAAATATAATGGAAAAAAATCATACAGCAGCCCTGGAACCACAATAGCAGTGAAAACCTGCAGCGATTGGGAGCGGG
The DNA here is from genome assembly GCF_949752795.1 of Hyperoodon ampullatus. Lineage (NCBI taxonomy): Eukaryota > Metazoa > Chordata > Mammalia > Artiodactyla > Ziphiidae > Hyperoodon > Hyperoodon ampullatus. The sequence continues at coordinate 108,562,666 of NC_136922.1, read as the reverse complement.
CAGGGTGGGTTCAGCGCTTCCCAAGAGCCCCGTCCCCAGAGAACTGCCACTATTTGGCTTAGCTGGCTCCTAGGGAAACCATGTGGAAAACAAACAGTGGCAGTTGTTTAACACAGCAGGTCCCTGGGATGGCAACACAAGTTGGGACAACAGGAGGCTGACCAAAAAATTTTAAAGGAAAACGTGGAAAATTGATGTCCGAAAGGGGCTTGGGAAAACTGGCATTCCTGGGGCTCTAGAAAGATGTGCACGTGCAGGGCTGTACACGTGTCCAGGAAAGGCCCGTGCGAGTGAGCCCGGACCTGTCACCTCCAGCTGGTGTTGAGGCATGCAAGCAGGAGGTGAAGGCTGCGGCAGAGATGTCAACCGCCTGACGGGATGTGAAAACAGACTCCCCCCTGCCCACACACACACCACACACACACCACACACACACACACACACACACACACACACACACACCACACACACCACCACACCCACCACCACCACCACCCCCAGCCCTCAGCAGATACTGGGAGATGAGTCCAAAGTACTAGAGAGACCTCTGCCCAGTCACTAGCTGACCAGGTCGGCTAACTGAGCAGAGACTTCAGAGGCAGCACAGAGCAAAGGATATAGCTTTTAGGGGACTCATCCAAGAAGGTTACTAAGTGAAAAATATCTAAGTTGGTGGGGAGGGCTCTTACAGTGTTGCCACGGTATTATTTTAAATGTTCGGTTTTCAACAACAGAACATGAGACATTCACAGAAACAGGATAGTATGGGCCACACACTGGGAAAAAGCAGTCATGGAAAGTGCCCCCAGGAAGCCCAGATGTAAGTAGACGGAGACCTTAAATCAGCTGTTACGTAAGTGTGTTCAAAGAAAACTGTGTCCAAAGAATTCATGGAAAGTATGAGAATGATTCTCAGCAAAATAGAGAAATTATCAAAAGGAAATAAAAATTCTGGAGTTTAAACTACAGTAAGGAGCCGGAGGAAGATGGCGGAAGAGTAAGACGCGGAGATCACCTTCCTCCCCACAGATACATCAGAAATTCATCTACACGTGGAACAACTCCAACAGAACACCTACTGAACGCTGACAGAAGACCTCAGACCCCCCAAAAGGCAAGAAACTCCCCACATACCTGGGTAGGTCAAAAGAAAAAAAAGAATAAACAGAGACAATAGGATATGGACGGGACCTGCACCAGTGGGAGGGAGCCGTGAAGGAGGGAAGGTTTCTACACACTACAAGCCCCTTCGAGGGCGGAGACTGCAGGTGGCGGAGGGGGAAAGCTTCGGAGTAGCGGAGGAGAGCACAGCAACAGGGGTGTGGAGGGCAAAGCAGAGAGATTTTGGCACAGAGGATCGGTGCCCTCAGGCACACACCAGCCCGAGAGACTTGTCTGCTCGGCCGCCAGGGCGGGCGGGGCTGGGAGCTGAGGCTCGGGTATCGGCTTTCAGTCGGAGCGCAGGGAGAGGTCTGGGGCTGGCGGCAGGAAGAGACCCTGAAGGGGTTAGTGCTAGCCCGGAGGGAGTCCGGGGAAAGGGTCTGGAGCTACCGGAGAGGCAAGAGACTTTTTTCCCTTTTGTTGCCTGGTGCGCGAGGAGAGGGCATTCCCCTCCCTCCCCTCTGCCTGAGTGAGCCAGAGCCCCCGAATCAGCGGCTCCTTTAAACCCGTCCTGTCTGAGCGAAGAACGGACGCCCTCCGGCGACCTACGCGCAGAGGCGGGGCCAGGTCCAAGGCTGAGACCCGGGAGTTGTGAGAGCAGAGACAGGGAAATCTCTCTGTGTAGCCTCGGAGGCAGTGGATTAAAGCTCCACGGTCCATTTCATGTGCCCTGCGTCTGTGGAGTGCATGAATGGACAGCGAATCATCCCAAATTGAGGAAGTGGACCTTGAGGACAAGATTTAAGACTTTCCCCCCTTTTTTTTCCCTCTTTTTACAACGAATTATCTCAAATTAAGGAGGTGGACTTAGCAAGATTTCAGACTTTTCGCCCTTTTCCTCTTTTTACAACGAATTATCCCAAATCGAGGAGGTGGACTTGGAGAGCAAGATTTTTGATTTTTCCCCCTGCTCTCTTTTTGTGAATGTGTATGTGTAATCTTCTGTGTAAGATTCTCTCTGTATAGCTTTGCTTCCACCATATGTCCCAGGGTTCTTTCGGTCCGTGTTTTTTTTTTCAATAATTACTTTTTAATTTTAATAACGCTACTATATTTCATACTTTATTCTATTTTACTTTACCGGCTCTTTCTTTTTTTCCTCCCTTGCCTTCCTCCCTCCCTCCCTCCCTCCGCTCCTCCTTTCCTTCTTTCTTTTTCTTTCCTCCATCCCTCCCTCCCTCCCACCCTTCTTCTTTCCACTTTCTTTTTCTTTCCTTCCTCCCTCCCTCCCTCCCTCCTGTCTTTCTTTCTTTCTTTCCTTCCTCCCTCCCTCCCTCTCTTCTTCCATTCACTCTTCCTTTTGCTTTCATTCCTCCCTCCCTCCCTCCTTTCTTTCCTTTCTTTCCATCCTTCCTCCCTCCCTCCTTTCTTTCTTTCTTCCTTCCTTCCTTACTTACTTCCCTTCTTCCTTTCTTTCAATCTCTCTTTCTTTCTTCTACTAATTATTTCTTCCTACTTTTTCTCACTGTTATTCTGAGCCGGGTGGATGAAAGGCTCTTGGTGCTGCAGCCAGGAGTTAGTGCTGTGCCTCTGAAGTGGGAGAGCCAACTTCAGGACACGGGTCCACAAGAGACCTCCCAGCTCCACATAATATCAAGCAGCGAAAATCTCCCAGGGATCTCCATCTCAACACCAGCACCCAGCTTCAGTCAACGACCAGCAAGCTACAGTGCTGGTCACCCTATGCCAAGCAACTAGCAAGGCAGGAACACAACCCCACCCATTAGCAGAGAGGCTACCTAAAAACATAATAAGGCCACAGGCACCCCAAAACACACCACCAGACGTGGACCTGTCCACCAGAAAGACAAGATCGAGCTTCAACCACCAGAACACAGGCATTAGTCCCCCCCACCAGGAAGCCTACACAACCTACTGAAACAACCTTAGCCACGGGGGACAGACACCAAAAACAACGGGAACTACGAATCTGCAGCCTGCAAAAAGGAGACCCCAAACACAGTAACATAAGCAAAATGAGAAAGCAGAAAAACACACAGCAGGTGAAGGAGCAAGATAAAAACCTACCAGACCTAACAAATGAAGAGGTAATAGGCAGTCTACCTGAAAAAGAATTCAGAATAATGATAGTAAAGCTGATCCAAGATTCTATTTCCCAGATCCAAAATCTTGGAAATAGAATAGACAATATGCAAGAAACAGTTAACAAGGACCTAGAAGAACTAAAGATGAATCAAGCATCGATTAAAAACACAATAAATGAAATGAAAAATACTCTAGATGGGATCAATAGCAGAATAACTGAGGCAGAAGAACGGATAAGTGAGGTGGAAGATAAAATAGTGGAAATAACTGATGCAGAGAAAAATAAAGAAAAAAGAATGAAAAGAACAGAGGACAGTCTCAGAGACCTCTGGGACAACATTAAACGCACCAACATTCGAATTATAGGGGTTCCAGAAGAAGAAGAGAAAAAGAAAGGGACTGAGAAAATATTTGAAGAGATTATAGTTGAAAACTTCCCTAATATGGGAAAGGAAATAGTTAATCAAGTCCAGGAGGCACAGAGAGTCCCATACAGAATAAATCCAAGAAGAAATACGCCAAGACACATATTAATCAAACTGTCAAAAATTAAACACAAAGAAATCATATTAAAAGCAGCAAGGGAAAAACAACAAATAACACACAAGGGAATCCCCATCAGGTTAACAGCTGATCTCTCAGCAGAAACTCTACAAGCCAGAAGGGAGTGGCAGGACATAATTAAAGTGATGAAGGAGAGAAACCTGCAACCAAGATTACTCTACCCAGCAAGGATCTCATTCAGATTTGATGGAGAAATTAAAACGTTTACAGACAAGCAAAAGCTGAGAGAGTTCAGCACCACCAAACCAGCTTTACAACAAATGCTAAAGGAACTTCTCTAGGCAAGAAACACAACAGAAGGACTATACCTACAATAACGAACCCAAAGCCATTAAGGAAATGGGAATAGGAACATACATATCAATAATTACCTTAAATGTAAATGGACTAAATGCTCCCACCAAAAGACACAGAGTGGCTGAATGGATACAAAAACAAGACCCATATATATGCTGTCTAAAAGAGACCCACTTCAGACCTAGAGACACATACAGATTGAAAGTAAGGGGATGGAAAAAGATATTCCATGCAAATGGAAATCAAAAGAAAGCTGGAGTAGCAATTCTTATATCAGACAAAATAGACTTTAAAATAAAGACTATTAGAAGAGACAAAGAAGGACACTACATAACGATAAAGGGATCGATCCAAGAAGAAGATATAACAATTGTAAATATTTATGCACCCAACATAGGAGCACCTCAATACATAAGGCAAATACTAACAGCCATAAAAGGGGAAATCGACAGTAACACAATCATAGTAGGGGACTTTAACACCCCACTTTCACCAATGGACAGATCATCCAAAATGAAAATAAATAAGGAAACACAAGCTTTAAATGATACATTAAACAAGATGGACTTAGTTGATATTTATAGGACATTCCACCCAAAAACAACAGAATACACATTTTTCTCAAGTGCTCATGGAACATTCTCCAGGATAGATCATATCTTGGGTCACAAATCAAGCCTTGGTAAATTTAAGAAAATTGAAATTGTATCAAGTATCTTTTCCGACCACAATGCTATGAGACTAGACATCAATTACAGGAAAAGATCTGTAAAAAATACAAACACATGGAGGCTAAACAATACACTACTCAATAATGAAGTGATCACTGAAGAAATCAAAGAGGAAATTAAGAAATACTTAGAAACAAATGACAATGGAGACACGACGACCCAAAACCTATGGGACGCAGCAAAAGCAGTTCTAAGGGGGAAGTTTATAGCAATACAATCCCACCTTAAGAAACAGGAAACATCTCGAGTAAACAACCTGACCCTGCACCTAAAGCAATTAGAGAAAGAAGAACAAAAAAACCCCAAAGTTAGCAGAAGGAAAGAAATCATAAAGATCAGATCAGAAATAAATGAAAAAGAAATGAAGGAAACGATAGCAAAGATCAACCAAACTAAAAGCTGGTTCTTTGAGAAGATAAACAAAATTGACAAACCATTAGCCAGACTCATCAAGAAAAGAAGGGAGAAGACTCAAATCAGTAGAATTAGAAATGAAAAAGGAGAAGTAACAACTGACACTGCAGAAATACAAAAGATCATGAGAGATTACTATAAGCAACTCTATGCCAATAAAATGGACAACCTGGAAGAAATGGACAAATTCTTAGAAATGCACAACCTACCAAGACTGACTCAGGAAGAAATCGAAAATATGAATAGACCAATCACAAGCACTGAAATTGAAACTGTGATTAAAAATCTTCCATCAAACAAAAGCCCAGGACCAGATGGCTTCACAGGCGAATTCTATCAAACATTTAGAGAAGAGCTAACACCCATCCTTCTCAAACTCTTCCAAACAATATCAGAGGAAGGAACACTCCCAAACTCATTCTACGAGGCCACCATCACCTTGATACCAAAACCAGGCAAGGATGTCACAAAGAAAGAAAACTACAGGCCAATATCACTGATGAACATAGATGCAAAAATCCTCAACAAAATACTAGCAAACAGAATCCAACAGCACATTAAAAGGATCATACACCATGATCAAGTGGGGTTTATTCCAGGAATGCAAGGATTCTTCAATATACGCAAATCAATCAATGTGATACACCATATTAACAAGTTGAAGGAGAAAAACCATATGATCATCTCAATAGATGCAGAGAAAGCTTTCGACAAAATTCAACACCCATTTATGATAAAAACCCTGCAGAAAGTAGGCATAGAGGGAACTTTCCTCAACATAATAAAGGCCATATATGACAAACCCACAGCCAACATTGTCCTCAATGGTGAAAAACTGAAACCATTTCCACTAAGATCAGGAACAAGACAAGGCTGCCCACTCTCACCACTCTTATTCAACATAGTTTTGGAAGTTTTAGCCACAGCAATCAGAGAAGAAAAGGAAATAAAAGGAATCCAAATTGGAAAAGAAGAAGTAAAGCTGTCACTGTTTGCAGATGACATGATACTATACATAGAGAATCCTAAAGATGCTACCGAAAAACTACTAGAGCTAATCAATGAATTTGGTAAAGTAGCAGGATACAAAATTAATGCACAGAAATCTCTGGCATTCCTGTACACTAATGATGAAAAATCTGAAAATGAAATCAAGAAAACACTCCCATTTACCATTGCAACAAAAAGAATAAAATATCTAGGAATAAACCTACCTAAGGAGACAAAAGACCTGTATGCAGAAAATTATAAGACACTGATGAAAGAAATTAAAGATGATATAAATAGATGGAGAGATATACCATGCTCCTGGATTGGAAGAATCAATATTGTGAAAATGACTCTACTACCCAAAGCAATCTACAGATTCAATGCAATCCCTATCAAACTACCACTGGCATTTTTCACAGAAGTAGAACAAAAAATTTCAAAATTTGTTTGGAAAAACAAAAGACCCCGAATAGCCAAAGCAATCTTGAGAACGAAAAACGGAGCTGGAGGAATCAGGCTGCCTGACTTCAGACTATACTACAAAGCTACAGTAATTAAGACAGTGTGGTACTGGCATAAAAACAGAAAGATAGATCAGTGGATCAGGATAGAAAGCCCAGAGATAAGCCCACGCACATATGGCCAACTTATCTTTGATAAAGGAGGCAGGAATGTACAGTGGAGAAAGGACAGCCTCTTCAATAAGTGTTGCTGGGAAAACTGGACAGGGACATGTAAAAGTATGAGATTAGATCATTCCCTAACACCATACACAAAAATAAGCTCAAAATGGATTAAAGACCTAAATGTAAGGCCAGAAACTATCAAACTCTTAGAGGAAAACATAGGTAGAACACTCTATGACATAAATCACAGCAAGATCCTTTTGGACCCACCTCCTAGAGAAATGGAAATAAAAACAAAGATAAACAAATGGGACCTAATGAAACTTAAAAGCTTTTGCACAGCAAAGGAAACCATAAACAAGACCAAAAGACATCCCTCAGAATGGGAGAAAATATTTGCAAATGAAGCAACTGACAAAGGATTAATCTCCAAAATTTATAAACAGCTCATGCAGCTCAATAGCAAAAAAACAAACAACCCAATCCAAAAATGGGCAGAAGACTTAAATAGGCATTTCTCCAAAGAAGATATACAGACTGCCAACAAACACATGAAAGAATGCTCAACATCATTAATCATTAGAGAAATGCAAATCAAAACTACAATGAGATATCATCTCACACCAGTCAGAATGGCCATCATCAAGAAATCTAGAAACAATAAATGCTGGAGAGGGTGTGGAGAAAAGGGAACACTCTTGCACTGCTGGTGGGAATGTGAATTGGTACAGCCACTATGGAGAACAGTATGGAGGTTCCTTAAAAAACTAAAAATAGAACTACCATATGACCCAGCAATCCCACTACTAGGCATATACCCTGAGAAAACCATAATTCAAAAAGAGACATGTACCAAAATGTTCATTGCAGCTCTATTCACAATAGCCCGGAGATGGAAACAACCTAAGTGTCCATCATCAGATGAATGGATAAAGAAGATGTGGCACATATATACAATGGAATATTACTCAGCCATAAAAAGAAACGAAACTGAACTATTTGTAATGAGGTGGATAGACCTAGAGTCTGTCATACAGAGTGAAGTAAGTCAGAAAGAGAAAGACAAATACCGTATGCTAACACATATATATGGAATTTAAAAAAAAATGTCATGAAGAACCTAGGGGTAAAACAGGAATAAAGACACAGACCTACTTGAGAATGGACTTGAGGATATGGGGAGGGGGAAGGGTAAGCTGTGACAAAGCGAAAGAGAGGCATGGACATACATACACTACCAAACGTAAGGTAGATAGCTAGTGAGAAGCAGCCGCATAGCACAGGGAGATCAGCTCGGTGCTTTGTGACCGCCTGGAAGGGTGGGATAGGGAGGGTGGGAGGGAGGGAGACGCAAGAGGGAAGGGATGTGGGAACAGATGTATATGTATGACTGATTCATTTTGTTATAAAGCAGAAACTAATAAAAAAAAAAAAAAAAAACTACAGTAAGTGTAGTGTACATTTCACTAAAGTTCAACAATAGATTGGAGCAGACAGAAGAATCAGCAAACTTGAAGATGAGTCACTGAGACGATCTCATCTGAGGACAAAGAGAACAGAATGAAGAAGAGTGGTCAGGGCACCAACGTGCACACAGTGAAGTCCCAGAGGGGAGGGGGGAGCAGAGCCAGAAATTACATGTAGGAGCTGACGGGCAAGCAAGCTCGGATTTGACGGAAAACGTTACACATTCAAGAAGCTCAGTGGACTCCAGGTGGGATAAACTTGGGCCCACGCCAGGCACGTTTCAGCCAAGGGGTGGAAAGTCCATCTCAGACCATCTCCCACAAGGATTCCTCCATGAGATCCTGCTGACTGCTCACCTGAAACCACAGAGGCCGGGACGGGGGTGACGATGCAATGTGGTGGAAGAGCCCCACCTCCAACAAGACTCCTTCAGAATGAAGGAGGGTGTGGGGATCCCCAGGTTCTCTTTTTTTCACTGTTGCTGGCCCACCTGCCTTGTAAGAACCACTAAAGGGACGGATGTCTCTGCATCCATACATCTCGTTAGATGTCCCCTTGTTTCTACCTGGAGTGGCCCAGGGGCTAAGAGCGAGGCTCCCAGTCAGACCACCCGCGCTCAACCCGCCCCCGCCCCACGTGACCTGGAGCAAGTGTATCATATACATGCATGTAGGAGTGGGCACGCATATGTGTGTTGCATGTGCCTGTTGAGTGTGCATACATATGCCTAGTATTGTGTGTGTGCATGCGTGTGTGGATATGTGCTTGTGTGAATGTATGTACTGTGTGTGCATATGCATGTTGTGTGCCCGTGTGTATGTGTGAGTATGCACGTGTATGTTTAGCTCCTCCAAGACCATCTTCTCAAACCCAGGGTCTCAGCCTGGATCCCCCTGAAAGTAGAGCCTAAGGTGAGGCTTGGGTGCATGTGGTTATTCGGAGTGTGGGCCCGTGAGGGAAACTTCTTCCTTTTGTTCTAGTCTCTGAAACAGTTTGCATAAGATACTGATCATCTGTTTCTTAAAAATTTGGTGAAATTTGCCCACAAAAATTTCTGAGCCTGATGTCTTTTAAGAAGATTTTGATTACCCTTTCATTTTAACATTTTATATTAGTTTATTTTCAATTTCTTATCAAATCAGTTTTGAAGATTATCTACCTCATGCTTTCCAATTTATTGGAAAACTATTTCTTATGAATTTAATATCTCTATTATATTTGTAGCTGCATCTCCTTTTAATTTCCTAACATTGTTTATGTGTACCTTCTACTTTTTTCTTGATTAGACTTGCTAGAAATCCATTTATCTTACTAGTTTTGTAAAGACCTTGCTTATTATTTTATTATATCAATTGTTTTGGTTTTGTTTTTGTATTAAATTCTGCTCTTGCCTCCCTTTCTGTCTTCTTTGGTTTACAGAGTTGACCATCAAACTTATTTTCCATCTTGCTTATTTTTTATTTTTATTATTTATTTATTTATTTATTTATTTATTTGCGGTACGCGGGCCCCTCACTGCCGCGGCCTCTCCCGCCGCGGAGCACAGGCTCCAGACGCGCAGGCCCAGCGGCCACGGCCCACGGGCCCAGCCGCTCTGTGGCACGTGGGATCCTCCCGGACCGGGGCACGAACCCACGTGCCCTGCATCGGCAGGTGGACTCCCAACCACTGCGCCACCAGGGAAGCCCTCCATCTTTCTTTTAAAACAATTACGTTCATTTAAGGCTAGACATTTTACCCTACATCCTGCTCCAGCCTCACCTCCCAAGTTTTGGTAAGTACACACTTTCATCTAGATCTAGGCGTGTTCTAATTTCTATTGAGATTTACTCTTTATTCCTTGAGTGCATGATGCCCCGCCCCCCTTTTTGGTGTTGGTTATGAATTTAACTGCACTGAGGCCAGAGGAGATGTCTCCATGACACTGATTCTCGGGGGGAGATTGAGCTCATCCCCTTGCCCCTGTCTTTGCCCTCCTGCCTCCTGGTCCAGAGCAAGTCTTAAAGGATGTTCTGAGACCCCACTCCGTGGGGAGAGTTGAGATTTTGAGATAGCAGTTCCTGCGACCAAAATGAGAGAGGGACTTGACGTGGCTGCTGGTCGGGAGCTGCGTCTGGGTCCGTGGCTCCTGTGCCAGAGGCACTGGGTTTTGAGCCTTTCTGCTTCTTTTCCTAGGCAGGTGGGTCTGCCTGGCCCTTGGCTGCAAGCAGACAGCCCAGACCTGGTCTCGGTCCTCCGTGGGGCACGCCCAGCCCACTTGCCCGGGGAACCGCACTCGCTGCACCTGCCTGTCTGTGGCCTGCACCCCCGTGGCCTCAGGACCTTGTTCTGCATTCCTGTTCCATTTATGCTTCACTGGCACAGAGATGCATTTTCGGTTTTGTCTGTTTGCATCCTATCTCCCATAGCTGCTAGGAGCAGGGGTAGTGAGCAGAAGCATGCACTCACTGCGCACTGTAACCCACAGCACTCTCGTCTGTGTCATCCTGCGAGAAAGGAGTCACCTGACAGTCTTGGGCTGGTGACTGACGCCTCCTCTCCCTCAGGAGCCTTGGTCCCACCAGGTGGCGCTGCCACCACTGTGATACCTTGCAGCTTTTAAAGGTTCCGTAAAGAGCCATTTCATTCATTTTTACGTGTATTTTATTTTATTTTTATTTTTTTGGCGGTACGCGGGCCTCTCACTGTTGTGGCCTCTCCCGTTGCGGAGCACAGGCTCCGGACGCACAGGCTCAGCGGCCATGGCTCACGGGCCCAGCCGCTCCGCGGCATGTGGGATCCTCCCGGACCGGGGCACGAACCGGTGTCCCCTGCATCGGCAGGCGGACTCTCAACCACTGCGCCACCAGGGAAGCCCCTTACGTGTATTTTAGAGCCAGAAGGAGCCGCTAGTTGTTACAGCTCTGCCTCCCATTTTCCAGGCGAGGAGCCCGGCTCTCAAAGAAAATGATTTGCCCAGGACCTCGTAGCTAATTGCCAGAGCCAGGTAAGCCCCACCAGCGTGTTTTACAGGCATCTCAGGATGACAAACTTGCCGAATAAGGAGGCTTCTTCTAAACTAGAGGTATAGCCAAATCTAAATACAACAAAATACTTGCAGTAAAATTATTCTTATAAGATTAAATGGGTCGATGGCCCATTACTTCAGGTATTATTTTACTAAACTATCTCAGTATCACAAAAATATTTAGACCATCCCTTGAATTTAATTTTTCAGTAGCAGCCAATAATTTCAGTTTCTTTACTCTTTCACAGATGGACTTGTAGGAAAATATCCAATAGAAATAAGATAAACAGAGTATATGGTATAAAGTGATTTAACAAGATAGATAGTTGATGTTAATTTGGATAAGACAAGACTAACCTCTGAGCCGTTTACTATAGGTCCTCTTAACATGTGTATTCCTGGAAAAGGCTGTGAAAGGCAATCCTCACTTTCATGCAGACAAAATGCTATACAGAGGGCCCTGCTCCTGACTAAGTATTTCATGGAAATTGCTGGCAGACTTAGCTGGGTGTGAGTGACGCCTGGAGTAGCCCCCGCAGGGGGAGCCGTGCTCAGGGGCCCCTTTCCCATCTCCGGGAGCTGGCCACCCCGTGCCTCTGCTGTGCAGTGAGAGAAGCAGACACAAAATGCCACATAGCATGTGATTCCGAGGAAATGTCCAGAACAGGCAGATCCACAGTGGCCTTGGGGCCAGCTCGTGTTCCTGCCTTCTCAACACTCTCCCCTGGGCCCCTGGGTGCACGCGGGACCCGTCCCCACCTCCAGAGAGCCTGAGTGGGCTGGTCTGGGGAGGCCCAGACTGGATGTCAAGGACTCCGGGGTGACTGTGGTGTGACTCAGGGGTGAGAGCTACTGTTGCCGGGTGCGGCTCCCTTCCGGAGGCTTCCTCAACGTCCTGCTGCCCGTGAGCACTGCCCAGGGGTGTGGGCCGTGCAGATATTCCCACACCAGCCCTGCCTTCCCACCCGAGTTAACTCGGATTCGAATCCCCAGCTTGGCACATCTGTGTTGGTACTCACGCTGGTGAAATTTGTTTATAACAGCTTTATTGAGATACAGTTCGTATACTATAAAATTTACCCTTTTAAAGTGTACAATTCGCTGGTTTTTAGCGTGTTCATGAGGTTGTGTGCAACCATCACCACTGTCTGGTCTCAGTTCATTTTCATCACCCAGAAGGAACCCTGCACCCATTAGCAGTCACCCCATATCTGTCAGCCCCTGGCAACCCCTAACCTACCTTCTGTCTGTGGATCTGCCTGTTCTGGACATTTTGTACGAATGGAATCACTCTGTATAGCCTTTTGTGTCTGCTTCTCTCACTGGGCATCGTGTCTTCAGGCTCATTCACGTTGTAGCCTGTGTCAGAACTTCATTCCCTCTAAGGCTGAAGAATATTCCACTGTCTGGATGGACCCATCTTGTTTGCCCATTTGTCTGTTGGTGGACATTGGGTTGTGTCCAGTTTCGGTGGTGCTGGTGCTCTTTGAGGGGACAGTGATCACGTCCTATGTTGGACGTCTGGCTGGGAAGGATGCTGGCAGGGTGCCTTCCCCCACCCAGGCCAGGCTCGCTCACCGTGGGCTCAGCACTATTGGTTCTATGCTACTGCCACCCAGGTTTCCTCTTTCTCCATCTTTTCTGCGATCGACTTCTAACCTGCACATTAGGATCACCTGGGGATCCTAATATTAGTTAAAAACACTAATGCTCGCTGTGTCCCCCAATCGTCTGACTTAATTGGTCTGCACAGGTATAGGTTCATGGTGTCATAAGCAGCTCACTAAATTCCAAACTGCAGCTTGGCTGAGCATGCTTTGCTTGGGCCATCTATCTCGCTGTCCTCTGAGTCACCCATGCAGGAGACGCCCACCCAGCTCTGCGGTGGTCTCCCCGGGAAGAGCTGCCCTGTGCCCAGAGCCGGGAGGAAGATGAAGGCGGACAGCTCCCCATTCCCCTCATCTTCCCAAGGTCATCATCACGGCAGGTGGGCGTGCAAATGGCGCCTACAGAGGGGCGCCGTCTTCACCCTCCCCCCCTCCCCGGTGTTTCACTCGGGTCTCTCAGTCTGGGGCCCAGTCCCCAGGGTAGGGCAAGGGTGGGCATCGGGCTCCCAGTTACTTCTGCTTTTTCTTTCACTGTTGTTCAAATACATCCACGTTTCCCAACCTCAAACTTTTACTGACAGAGACAGTACAGTACAAAATCACAGAAAGAAGGACGTATTTCTGCACGTGCCTCCTCTTTAGCCCTGAGCCCGCCCCCTTTGGGCTGTGGCTTCAAAACCGCCTTGTTTTATCACTTTCTACCCAGGAGACAGGACCACGAAGAGTGGAGACAGGACCACGAAGAGTGGACACAGGGATGGAAAAAGGGAGGAAAGGGAGCAGGTTCGGCGCCCGGGAGGGCGTGAGCACCCGTAGCCCGTCGGGCGTGCAGGCAGATGTGGGTTCCGAGGCGGGAGTGGACGCCTAAGACGGGGTGACCGGCTCCAGAGTGAAGAGGGGGGCCTGAGCTTGGGCGTGGCATTCGGGGACCGCAGGGAAGCCGGGGCTGAGAGGAAAGGCGGCGGGGTGGGGGGAGGTGGAGGGGCGCGCTAACCGCCCGAGGACACGGCCGGCCTCTCCACGCGCCCGGTGGGGCCCTCCGGCCTCACTGCTGCAAGCTTCCTGACAGACCAGGACCACCCCCAAAGTCTCTGCTTTCATGTTGTTGAAATGACAGTATTTTTGATCTCATGGGTTTAATGAGGTACGTGGTTAAGTTCATTTCACCTGTTTGTTTTCATTTTTGCTAGTGAGGTCCCTGGGGTCACAGCTGCAGCTGTGGCTCCCGTCATTTTGCCATTGGACAGCACTGTACTGGGTCAGCGGTGACCATCCTCCCCCTCCCCAGACCGCCAGTTAGTCCAGAATCCCCTCCGGACCTTTCCAGCCTGAGGGAAGGCGGCTGCAGGGCTGCATCCTCACAGAGAGCGGCTGGGCAGGAGGGGACAGGGTTTTGCTGGCGAGGGCCTGGGGGTTCCAGGGCACAGCGGAAGGATTTCTGACGTTGGGGTGGGTGGGGAAGGGCTAGCACGGGGCCTCGTGGGGACCGGGGCTGGGAGGTGGGCTGCAGCTTTGCGTGGCGGCCGGCTTGAACAGGGCAGGGGCCCAGGGCACCTGCATCACAGCCAGGCCTTCACAGCAAAGCCCAAAGCCTCAGGACACGGGGTGATGGGCTCACGCTGGACCCCTGGGGACAGTCTTCCTCCAGGGCCTGACTCCAGGTGGAGGACAGGCCTGGGGTGAGCCTGGGGCCTTTGTTCCTTGACCCTGGTGTCCGAGTGGGCCCATGGCCCCCATCTTAGAGATGCATTCTGTATTCCTCAGTAGTTTATAAACAGTTCCTGAGGCTTTTCCAACACAGTTCATTCTTATTTGGCTGATTGGTGTAACGGTGAGGCCTGGATTTATGGATCTGATTGTTTCCATAAACTGAGTGAGTGCAATCTGCAGCTCTTCAAGGTGTGGGAGAAACATAAAGCAAGCAGTAGAAGATTTTATTTAAAAAAAATTGTATTGGCAAAAGAGCCTTGAAATAAGAGTAACTGATATAATTAATAGCAATTCAATATATCTGGCTAAAGGTTTTTTGGAAACAGAGAAATGATTTTAAGTGACTGGATAAAAATTCTTTTTGAAATTCAGGTGGTTGCCAAGTTTTTGAACAAAAATTGAAGGAGAGCCCAATCAAGTTATTAGCTGATACAAGTTAAATTCAAAGAAATTGATGATAGATCAGTATGTGATTTTTGGCGTTTATTAAAATACATTCAAGGAATAAGGTACATTGCTATTAATTTTATTTTTCATTTCTGTCTGCTTTTTTTGGTGTGAACAAGTTTTCTCAGTATTTACATCTATAAACATAAAAAATCAGAATAGAATATTTATTCTTAGAAACATAAATTGATTGAAAAAATAGTCTTAACCATAGCATTAAGAGGTGTGTTTCAACAAAATTTTAGTTTTATATTTGATAAGTACATATCAAATTTATAATCAGTTTATATGGCTTTGATCTATTTTTATCCCTAATTAATAAAAGTGTGAATCTAGAGCATTTTGGTCACGAGATATTAAATATGTATCTGTATATACGTATATGTATTTATTTTTGTTTTTGTTTTTTTTTTCTGTACGCGGGCCTCTCACTGTCGCGGCCTCTCCCGTTGCAGAGCACAGGCTCCGGACGCGCAGGCTCAGCGGCCATGGCTCACGGACCTAGCTGCTCCGCGGCATGTGGGATCTTCCCGGACCGGGGCACGAACCCGTGTCCCCTGCATCGGCAGGCGGACTTTCAACCACTGCGCCACCAGGGAAGCCCCGTATATGTATTTATTTATATATATATTTGCTGGAGACATGGTCCATAGAAGCTGCGTAGCAAAAGTAGATACTACGTTAGGACAGAATTATGTGGGAAACGTGGAATTGACATATGCGTTCACGAACACTCATCGTCCAATTGCTAGAGAATTCAGACTTCGCTTGATATATATAAAGGATGATGTCACAGTTCTATTTTGAGTCAATCTTTATGTCAGAGATTGCATCCATTTCAGTCATTTAAGGCAAGACAAATTTTGATGTCAGACTAAAAAGTGTCAGGTTCCAAGCTCGCGTGGAAGAGGCGCGGCCCGGGCCCGGGCCCGGGAGTGGTGGGCCTTGGGGGAGGGGCTACGGTCGGGGCAGGGCTCGGGCGCGGACTGGGAGGCGGGGGCGCGCGCCTTCCGGAGGCCCCGCCCAGACGCTTCCAGTTCTCGCGAGGGCGGCGCGTGATGACGCGCGGGCTGGCGGAATGCGTTGAGGGCGCCGGCGGGCGGTTTTGAATCTGGTCCGAGAGCGGGAAACTGCGGGTCCCGGGGACGAGGTGAGCGCCGCGGTGCCGGCCCGCGAAGGGCTAGGGGCAGGGGCTCGGGAAACAGCGGGGTCGGGCAGGTCGGGCCCCTAGCACCACAGCCTCCGCATGGGCCGTGGTCTGAGCCCGCGGCCCGGCTGGCGGCTCTGAGGTGGCCGAGGAGGTGGGCACCGGGGCCGGGAGCGCGCCACACTCCACGCCTTCCCTCCAGGACTGAATTTAGAGGATATCCAGCCTGGACCCGGGACTGCCACTGGACAGGACCCCCAGCCTGGGCTGGGAACTGACCCCGTATGGGACCCCCTGAGCCCTGGACCTGGGACTGACCCCAGACGGGACCCCCCGAGCCCTGGACCAAGGGCTGACACCGGACAGGGCCCCCAGTCCTGGACCCGCGACTGACCCCACACAGGACCCCCTGAGCCGTGGACCGAGGGCTGACACCGGACAGGACCCCCAGTCCTGGACCCGCGACTGACACCAGACAGGACCCCCTGAGCCCTGGACCTGGGACTGACCCCAGACAGGACCCCCTGAGCCCTGGACCGAGGGCTGACACCGGACAGGACCCCCAGTACTGGACCCGCGACTGACCCCAGACAGGACCACCAGTCCTGGACCCGCGACTGACCCCAGACAGGACCCCCAGCCTGGACCTGGGACTGACCTCAGAGAGAACCCCTCCAGCCCTGGACCAGAGGCTGACCTCAGAGATCAGTTCCCTGAGCCTCCGTGCTCTGGGAAACCTGTCCTCAAGTATCTCTCCTACGTCTGAGATAAATGGTTTGTTCCAGGTGACGAGGGTTTTCCATGGTGACAATGTGACAGGGATCTCTTTTTAATGCTCATCTTAATTCAGTGCCAGACCTCCTGTGTGAAGAGCGCAGTGCCATGGGGACGGTAGCTGCGTGCTGGGATGATCTCTCACCTAGACGGCAGCTCTGGCTGGAAGGGTGAGGTCTTGTGCACATGGTAGCGCATCACTTTGAGAGAGAGAGATTGCGCATAAGTTAA
Organism: Hyperoodon ampullatus; assembly: GCF_949752795.1. Classification (NCBI taxonomy): domain Eukaryota; kingdom Metazoa; phylum Chordata; class Mammalia; order Artiodactyla; family Ziphiidae; genus Hyperoodon; species Hyperoodon ampullatus. The sequence continues at coordinate 108,545,447 of NC_136922.1, read as the reverse complement.
GAAACTAGTAACCCTTGAAGAGCTACAGTCAGAGAGACAGTGGGGAGTGTGACAATAAGTCTGGTAGTCTAGTGGCAGTGGATTACTGTGGTTAAGACCAACATGCCAAGAACTACACTTGGAAATAGAGCAAACCAGAAAAGTTAGCAGAATCACAAAAAATCAAGGAGGGTCCCCAGTTTAAGGTATATGATTCCATGCAGTTGATTGCACCTTTTTGGAATATTGTTTATTTAAACTCTTGAATTGGTACTAGCCATTATCACTCATCAGGCTTGTTGCTGGTGGCCCTCCTGCCCGCTTAGCCAGTCAAAAGTTATGCTCATAGCTCAGGCATCTGAGTTGAGGGATGAGGTTGCCACACTTCAGTGGTGCTTATGTGGAGAAGTTATTTTCTATCCTTGTTGGTTTAATTTAAATGCTAAGATCTTGGGGTTCTGTTTTTAAGATGACTCTATCCCCATAATTATTGCCGTTGGTACCAGTAATTTTCCATATTGCTCTCCTTATGACTGCAGAAGGTTTTCACTTATTTTTAAAGTGAGCGTACTGTTACATGTATGTTCCATCATTTTGCTATTACTTCATTGGGCTGATGTCTTTCAAACCAGGGACTGCTAGCACTAGGTGGTGTAAATGGAAAATAGGATTTGTTAGGGGAAACACGGGCCTGGAGGGAGGTTGCACACGGTCCCTGAGCTATCGTCCCGCAGGGGTGGGGAGGAGGGTGCTGTCGTTGGGAGCACCTGGTGCGCACCCTAACGAGCTCCCAGGTGATCCCAGGGCCACAGTCTGCGTAACAGTGTGACTGTGACAGGGATTTTCTTGATGGAGGAATGGTGCTTTAGGAAGGAGAGTCTTCAGGACTTAGCAGCTGGGCCCGGTCTGTTCTGAGCTGACTCAGACCTGAAGGAGCATGTGGCGAAGGTGCTGAAAAGGGGGAGGAGGTGAGCCTCCTAGAGCTGTCGGGTTTCTCTTTCCTTGGCTGATAACTTCGTTAACATCCGAAAGAAACATGATGTTATGTTGATACTATTCTCAGTAAAGAAAACACGGAAGTTATTTATTTTTTAAATTAATTTTTATTGCAGTATAGTTGATTTACAATGTTGTGTTAGTTTCTGCTGTACAGCAAAGTGAATCAATTATACATATACATATATCCACTCTTTTTTAGATTCTTTTCCCATATAGGTCATTACAGAGTACTGAGTAGAGTTCCTTGTGCTATATAGTAGGTCCTTATTAGTTATCTGTTTTATACATAGTAGTGTGTATATATCAATCCCAGTCTCCCAGTTTATCCCTCCCTCCCCTTTCTCCCTTGGTAGGAAAGTTATTTTTTAGATATTATAACTTGTTTATGTCAGAATATTGTTAGAAACTGTCTATCATAGGTGGTACAGGGATTTTCTTGCAGTTTTGGTTACTAACTAATGTACCAAATTACATCTTGTAGGAAAAGGTATATTTGTGAATGCAAGTTTCAATATGATTGTGTTTTTTACTAGGGTTACAGAATAAATGCCATATGAAAAACAGTTTGATCTGTCATGGAAAAACGTGAGACATTTGTACAAGCAGTGTCTAAGGAGCTGATTGGAGAATTTTTGCAATTCATTCAACTTGATGTAAGTTTTATGTTTAGCTTTATTGTGTTTGTGACTGTTAATGTAAGACATTTTCCTAAAATCATTATATCCACAAATGAAATACAGTCATCTCAGTGAATCCGTAGGGACCAAGGTTTATTTAAAAAAGTAACACAAAACTATACTCCGATAGACCTGCTGATGGGCAACTACTCCCAAATGGTATTCCCTCCTTTCTTTTAAGAGGGTTGCTGTAAGGATGCTAAGCGGTGTAATGCAGTGTGCTTCTAATTACTTAAGTCTTTGCTGACCTCTTGCTACGTGCGTGGCACAGTGAGGAAGACATCCTTTTTGTCCTCAGTTATCTCCCGGGTTGTGGTGGATTCAGGCGTGAAACTACAGCAGGGTAAGGGCTAAGCTGGGACAAGGATGGGGAGGGACAGGGTAGTTTTATCAGGGATCTGAATGGGCTGCGTGGAGACTGGGGGAGAGAATTCTGGACAGAAGGGAAAGACAAAGACCCTTGAGCAGCTCGTGTGAGCAGAGGAGGCTGGTAGGAGAAGTGGCCTTGGAGGGCCCTGGGGGCTGCCCCGCCCCTTGCCTAGTGAGGAGCCCTGCCAGTTCCCACCCGCCCCTCCCCTCCAGCGTTCTTAGTCTTCCCGTATGCTTTTTGCATCATTGGAGAGTCAGTTGCAGACCATGTCTCATTATCCTTCAGTACTTTCCTGGGTTTTCCTAGAACATAGACACTCTCCTGTAGAGTCACAGTAAAACCTTCAAAGAGGGAGCTGGACGGTCACCTGCAGGGTGTTTGCGGGTCTTTTTGCCCAGTCCCGTATCACACTCTGTGCTCCGCTGTCTGACTTGCTGGTCTCTTTAATCCAGAGTTTCACAGCATCCCGTTTCATGACTGATGGTCTTGAGAAGTGCAGGCAGCAGTTCTGTGGTCTGTCCTTCCTTTACCCTTGTTTGCTGATGTGGTTAGGTTTGTTTATGCGTTTTGGAGGAACTGCGTGCATAAGTGGTGTTACGACCTCCTCACTGGGTAGAAGTAGTTGACAATTCTTGCCTGTATCGATTATTACTATGATAGCTATAAAATTGTGATTTCCCAATCCCATATTGCTTCTGTATTTATTCATTGCTATTATCAGTATGGCCTCGTTAATTCTTATCTTATTCAAAGGGTTATTATCCCTTACTGTCGCTATTTCGGTGCTCAGATTGTACCAGATTGGATTCAGGGACAAAGTCATGGCCCAAGTTAGGTTGGAGACCAGAAACTCAGCATACAGGCCTTGGCGTGGATGCATTATTATTGTTGTTGCTTTTGTTATTACTTTAGCTCTAGCATACTTTTGTAACCTAATTATAGACTTGGAGATGGTGGACATCTGGATGGATTGATTTCAGGGAGGGTTTTTGCTAAGTGGGTGAAGATTAGTTCAGCATGACTGACTGGGGGGAGGAGGAATCTGCTACTTTCTGTCTGATAACCCCTTTACTTTTCCCTTTTAAGAATGGACTTTGAAAACTACAGCCAAACTCTTGAACTTGTAACTAAGTTAGTGCATAAACTTTTCGCCAAGGATAGAACTAATTTTTTGTATTTGGAATGTAACAGTTGCTATTTATTTTGCAGAAAGATGCTTCTGACCCTTTCAACTTAAGTGAATTGCTGGATGAATTGTCAAGGAAACAGAAAGAAGAGCTATGGCAAAGACTCAAGAATTTATTAACAGATGTGTTGGTGGAAAACCCAGTAGACGGGTGGCAGCCAGGGGAAGCCCCCAATGAAGGCAGTATGGAAACAGAGCAGGGGTCAAAAATGGTAGCACTGGTCTTTCAAAAATCAATTTCCTTTTTCTTTGTTAAAAAATAATTGTTTTTTGTGTATAATTGAATTTTAAGTTAAGGAAAAATGTAAAGGTAGAAGTCAAGAATATCAGAAGTCTGTTTAATGTAGTTTTACCCTTTTCTGATCCTACCACCATTAACCTAGTATTCAGTGTTGCTGTTTCAGACTGCTGACTTGTGTTCAGCTTTAATTCACTTTTTAGAATAAGTGTCAAATGTGGCTTGATTTTCTTTTACATTTAAAAATTAAATTTTAAGTTGATTTTAATTTACTTGTACTCTGATTTTTTTTCATTTATAGAAGAAAAGCATAGAAATAATTCATGCAATTACATCTGTGATTCTTGCTTCTGTGTCTGTTATAAATGAAAGTGAGAATTATGAAGCCTTACTGGAGTGTGCTGTTATATTAAATGGTAAGTTGACTCAGCTACAATGTGGCGTGTGTGTGAGTGGTGTCTGAGTGACACTTGGTACAAGGGAGCCCTCAGCAGTGGAGAAGCAGAACTTTGCAGTCAAGCTCTTGTACTTCAGCTAAAAAAAAAATGAGCAAAAGAGCATTCTTTTAGGGCTATCCTGAGTAATTATTTAATGTAAGCCACATATAAATGTTTCACATGGTGAAAATGTGCGTTACTGAGCAACTGACTGCTGTTTAGGGGCTTTTAGAGATGTCTTATTTGACCTTCAGAACCAAGGATAAGAGCTGATAAAGGGGAAGCAGTCTGATTATAAATTTCTCAGCTAGTGATTACTGCCAGACATTTCAAGTTAGCCCAGCATTTGTGACATTGCATTTTTTTCTTTAAGTATGTTATGAACATGACCTGAGGAATAACTGTTGACTCTTAGGGGAGTTTTACTATACTAATATTTATATCATGGTACTTTTCAAATTTTAACTAAACTGTAAAACTGTAGTTATTAATTTAGTGGGAACACTAGTCTGAATTAATGAGAAGATCTGATTTTGTAATATTATATGTGTAAAATTATAGATATAAAAGATGCAAAAGTAACTTTTAGTAATGTTTTTTAAGAAAAATATCCCAAGTACCCTCACCTCCACTGTGTGAATCTGATTAGTTCCATGTGACAGATTCTCAGCGCCACTTGGTTTATGTATCTGTTTAGTATGCTGTTTTATTAAGAATTCTTGTGTTGAAATAATGTGTCTTATTAAGAAGTTACCCTAATCAGTATGAAGGTAGCTCCCAAATGCTTGTGGGTGTTACCACCAGTTTATCTTCAGTCTCCCTACATGCTTTATAAAATGATGAGTGCTAATATTGTGCATCAATCCCCATTAATTCAGGAATTTTACATCAGAGTAATGGCATTCGGATGTCTGTGGATTACAGTTATGAGCACGTTATCAGTATTTTAAATTAGTTCTTGAGCTCTTCTGTTAATAACAGTACTGTAGCTTTTGTATTCATTATAATAGTTGCTTTTACTGTTTTTCACCAGTGAGCCAGAACTTGAGGCCAACAAACTGAGGGATGGTTGTAGTGTGTTGCTGGTTACTAGGCGGGGCCTTGCTCTACTGCTGAGTGTTGCCCTGGGTGTCTCTACACTCAGATTTGGAGCCCAGCGTCTGCCTCTTGTAGATTAGGAGTTTGGACAATAGGCCCTCTCTGGGTCTTCCAGTTCTAAAATTCTCGGTTCTATTGGGTCTGCTTTTATAACAGTGGAAAACAATTTTTTAATTAACACCATTTGTTTCCCATAAATAATGTGTACAAACCTTTGGCAAGTTAACCATGAACTAATATTTGCTTGGCAAACCTTTTAAGTCATAGCGCTCTACACGGTTGAATATGGACTAACGCTGGTTCACTTTACTCATCGCGCAATGACTGCTCCATTGTAGGTATTTTGTATGCGCTACCTGAGTCTGAACGAGAGCTACAGGGCTCCATCCAGGATCTGTGTGTGATGTGGTGGGAGAGAGGCCTGCCTGCCAAGGAGGACATGGGGAAGACTGCTTTCGTCATGCTGCTGAGGAGAAGTCTCAAGACAAAAACAGTGTGTTCGCTTTCTAAAGTACTTGCTGAGTGTTACTTGAAAGTGCAGGTGTTTATACCAGTTAGTAATTGTGTTTGCTTGCAAGAGTCCTGGCCCAGTGGCTTTCAGTTAGGTTTCAGGAGGATATTCAGAGGTGGGCAGTCGAGGGTAGGCAGAGGCTCCACGTGTGTGGTCGTACGCAGGCTTTCTCCCCGTCTTCCTCGGTATGTGGCCTTTGAGAGGCTGTCCCCATGGTGGGAATTGCTCAGGGAAGGACAGAAGAGGGTGGGGTGGTCAGGGAGGGCCTGCAGACCCGAGGGGGCGCTGGGCAGGAGGGCAGCCAGGGTGGGGCTATGGACTGCAACCCAGGCCTGAGGAAGCTTTGGCGGGGCCAACAGAGGGCATGGTGAGGGTTGGGTGTAACTTGGGCTGTTTCTCATCCTTCAGTCTTTGGTATACAATTCAGAAATCCAGAAAAAGAGCAGTATTTTTCCCTGATCAAACAACGGCAGATACTTATGTTCATCTTAGAAAATTGGGCAAATGAAGAAGAGGGAAAATGAGGAAGAGAAAAATCGTCCGTAATCCCACAGCCAAGGTGACCCTTGTGATTCTAGGGATCTTTGGGGATTTCTCTGACTGCCCCCCTCACATCTTTACTTACTTGTCACGGGTTCCTACAAAGGTACCTACAAAGTGAAATTTGTAGGTCAGTGGCTTTGAACTTGGAGCTCTTGGTACACATTGCCAACAGCTTTCTATAAAGCTCGCAGCTGGTCACGTTCTTACCACCCGTGGGAGAGTCCGTCTCACTGTGGCCTCCCAGGAGCAGTCAGTTTTATGGCAGAAAAGAACCTTTTTGGCTATGTCCTCAGCTAGTGCTCTGACTTTCTCTGCTGGCCATAGGAGTGATTTGAAAAATCCTGGTTTGTGTCAGAACTTAGCCTTAAGCCATCATTGCTTTGCCTTTTTAAAATCCATTTTCACTGCCCTTTTTGTTCAGCTTTTAAATCAAGACTCTATTTAACATCTTCCTTATGTTCTACACCAGTGCCTTTACCACAGTAGCCGCTAGCCACACGGGGCTATTTACATTTCAAGTTAAGAAAGTTAAGATGTGTTTCCTCAGTGGCACCAGTCCCAGGTCAGTTGCTCCATAGCCGGACGAGGCTGATGTTCCACACTGGTCAGCGTAGACTCATCCTCATCGCACAAAACTGGTGAACAGCACACTGTCTATCAACATCTCTGCTTGCTTTCGCCTAGGTTTTAAGAAAATGTTCTCTAGAGCTCCATTTGCAAATTTTAAGATGTTTTCTCTTGTCATTATTTCTTTTTTTGATATAAAATTGTCTCATAGTTATTTTGAAATGTGACTTTACCCTTTGTAAAAGAAAAACTCAGACGTTTTTCTTTTCATGTCATTCCCAGGGTGCAGACATCTGTCGGCTATGGCGTATCCATCAAGCTTTATATTGCTTTGATTATGATTTGGAGGAAAGTAGAGAAATTAAAGACATGCTGCTTCAGTGCTTCATAAATGTTAATTATATCAGAAAAGAAGAGGTAAATGGTTTTTCTTTTTTGGTGTGTTTGTGAACTGCTTTTTAATGGAAGTTTTTCTTAAGTTCATGTGTCTGCTGTTTGCATCATGCTCAGTGTATTAACAAAAGAGTCAGCTTAACTATCAAGAGCTATTGTAGTTTTTGAAAATTCATTTTTACTGCATGGCAGCGTTAAGCAAACGTTTTCCAAGTCCTTGCGTATTTCATCACTAAATCAGAAGGTAACAGGTGGCTGTGTGAATCCTGGGGGAACCATGATTGCATTTTAAATTAAAAATGAATAAAAATAAGGTTGAGCAAGCACTTCCCCATGGATCTGACCCTCTGCCCTAATTCCAGGTTAATTGGCATATTACTCAAACCCATCATCACACAGTATTCTTGGTTTCTTTTTCCTACCCATCCAATAAATCCAGAGAGAGGCTTCTGGCCCAGTGCTGCATTGTCCACTGGTGGTGACTCCCACATGTGGCTATTGAGCAAGCTCATGAAATATGGCCAGTCCAGTTGTGGCCTTGAGTGAAAACTACACACGGATTTGAAACTTAATACGGGAAAAGAATGTTAAATATCCCACTAATAATTTTTATATATTTATTACATATTTAAATGATATTTTGGATATATTGGACTATATAAGTATATTATTAAAGTTAATTTAATCTTTTTTTACTTTTATTAATGTGGCTACCAGAGGATTAAAAATTGCAGAGTGGCTTGTCTGGTTCTCTTGGACACGTTGGTCCATTGTCTTAGGAGTTTTCTGGAGTTGTAGATCGACTGTATCTCCATGCCGGGGATGCAAAGCACATTTTTTTTATTATAGAACGTAGCCTTCTTCTGATTACTTGTGGCCTGGCAGACCTGATTGGAGGCAAAAGGAGGCAGTTGTCACCCCCCCGAAGGATGTGTGGGGAAGGAGCTCCCGGGGTGGGGGGGCCCTAAATGAAGAGTTTGCTCAAGGTTTCACCCTCACAGCTGGCCAGGGGAGCGAAGGATTTGACCCCAGTTTGCCCACTCCCCACGCACAGTCTCTGCTGGCGAGGTTAAAGGGCTGTGCCGGATGACTGGCCACACTGGCCAAGACCTTCAGCTCTCGGGGTCAGAAAGGCTGTGTTCAGACCCCTGTTTGTCCACTGAGTAGGTGGTGACCTTGATCACACTCCTTTCAATCTCAGTATTTCCTTCTGTAAAATAGGAACAGCAGGTGCCCTCTCCCAGGATTCCCTTGAGCGGCACACGAGGCCATTCATAGAGCTTTTAGTGCCTGCAGGACAGGAAGTGCCCTGACTGTGCTCTTGCTACTCTCCCATCATCATTGTTGGGAAGACGCTGGATGCGTGGCCTCTGCCCTGAGTATTCCAGGGTTGCTGTGAAATTTGGGAGAGTAAAGAAGTTAAGAGTGGATTCAGATAAATAAACTTTATTTATATTGACTTATACATAGCAGTGGATGAAGCGTGCTTGTCTCACACAGACATATGTGCAGGTGTAGACATAAATATACACGTGTGTGTCTTAAAGCTCTCTTTTTAAATTGATGTGCTCTTTTGAATTTAACATATCTAAACTTAGTTTCCTAATCAGTCATTAATTTGGTCATGTCAGTTTCCAGTCATTCTTGGTAAACAATAAATCTCTTCTATACTCTACTGGCAAGTTACTTCCAGTAAATACTTTTTTTTTTTTTTTTTTTAATTTATTTGGCTGCACTGGGTCTTAGTTGCCACAGGCGGGATCTTCATTGCCACATGTGGGATTTTTAGTTGCGGCATGCACATGGGATCTAGTTCCCCGACCAGGGATTGAACCTGGGCCCCCTGCATTGGGATCGCAGAGTCCTAACCACTGGACTGCCAGGGAAGTCCCAGTAAATAGTTTTTTAAAAACTTACCTGTTGCAAGCATGGTTACCCTGCATTTTGTATCAAAGTGTGTTGTGCGTCTGTAGGACTCCAGACACTGGTGTGCTGGTAAGCAATGACAGGTGATGGTGCCCTTCACAGGGAAACTCTGGGCAGATGTATTTTATTCCCCCTGTAGAGAGTAAATATAATCTTGCTTTTTAGGTTCACATGTGTAATCTAGTAGTATGCATAAAAATTAATATTACATTGTATATGTATGACACTTATAACTACATATAATATATGGGGACTATATGTATTTGAAAATTCTACCTTGGCAAATACTTAGCCTCTTAACTTCACAAGCCCTCGGTTTTGTCTTTTATAAAAGATAAAGTGATGTTCAGTTCCATTCCCACCCCAAGGTGCTAGATTTCAAGCATTCTTTGATTTTAGGTTGTGGAGGTATCAAGACAGAGCCAGAGTGAAATGCTGATGCATCGTTTAACTTGCCTGCTGGGCTGTGGGGTAGCTATCTGGGTCACCCTGTGGTCGGACAGGAGTAGCTCAGAGGTGCCTGCTGCTCCGCCCTCCACGGGGAGCCTCCCACCTTCTGCTGCTGCCCAGCTCGGTCCCTCCGAGGCTCCCGCTGCCATCCCCACACAGGACTGCCACCCGAAGCACTGTGCTCGAGTGCAACTTCAGTGTGTAGATTCTAACTTAGAAGTATGGATGCTTCCTTGTCGGGTGTAGCAAACTTCAGTGTTACTACACTTTCAAAGAATGTTTGTTTTTTGGTTCCTGGGAACTTTCTATTTGGTTGCAATTTTAACATTATAATCTATTTTTTTAATTTATAGGGAAGAAGATTTCTTAGTTCTCTCTTCAACTGGAATATAAATTTCATTAAAATGATCCATGGGACCATTAAAAACCAGTTACAAGGATTACAAAAGTAAGTATTAAGGGTAATTAATATTTTGTGCTTAGTGTGGTTTTGAAAGTTTCTATGTGACCTGACTTTTAAATTATATTAATGTATTAGGAGTTTTAAAAATGATCTCTTAAACTATTATTTATTATGTACTGTTGTATCACTGGATATCTTTTTTCCTTGCTATAGGAAACCATTTTTTTCCCATAGTGACACTGAAATTAAGCTTTTACTTTGTGTTAGTTCTTTAAACAGTCAAATTATTTACCAGTTAAATTTCAGCTTCAATCATAGTAAAGCCCATGTCACTAGCACTTCTGATACCTTTGGACGTAATGTGTACTGTGTGATTTCCCGTGGACTGAGCTATGTGGTTGGTGGGAAGAGCCCTTGGGGAAGGGGCTTGGAAGCATGCTCTTGCCCGAGCTCCCAGCCTCTGGGCCCTGACAGCATTTGGAGCTATCTGCTGGATTCATGGCCAAGTACTTAATCTGCTCCGGGGCTGAAGGAGGCTACATTAAAAAAAAAAAAAAAAAATTAATTAATTAATTAATTATTGGCTGCGTTGGGTCTTCATTGCTGCGCACGGGCTTTCTCTAGTTGCGGCAAGCGGGGGCTACTCTTCGTTGTGGTGCACGGGCTTCTCATTGTGGTGGCTTCTCTTGTAGCGGAGCACGGGCTCTAGGCACATGGGCTTCAGTAGTTGTGGCACACAGGCTCAGTAGTTGTGGCTCTCGGGCTCTAGAGTGCAGGCTCAGTAGTTGTGGTGCGTGGGCTTAGTTGCTCCACGGCATGTGACATCTTCCCGGACCAGGGCTCAAACCCATGTCCCCTGCACTGGCAGGCAGATTCTTAACCACTGCACCACCAGGGAAGCCTGAGGCTTCATTTTAAAACTGAATCCTTGTGTTTGCTTTGGCAGCACATATACTAAAATTGGAACGATACAGAGAAGATTAGCATGGCCCCTGTGCAAGGATGACACCCAAATTCATGAAGTGTTCCGTATTTTTTACAGATTGCCAACAAACACATGAAAGGATGCTCAACATCACTAATCATTAGAGAAATACAAATCAAAACTACAATGAGGTTATCACCTCACACCAGTCAGAATGGCCATCATCAAAAAATCTACAAACAGTAAATGCTGGACAGGGTGTAGAGAAAAGGGCACCCTCTTGCACTGTTGGTGGGAATGTAAATTGATATAGCCACTGTGGAGAACAGTATGGAAGTTCCTTAAAAAACTAAAAATAGAACTACCATAGGACCCAGCAATCCCGCTACTGGGCATATACCCTGAGAAAACCATAATTCAAAAAGAGTCGTGTACCACAATGTTCATTGCAGCACTATTTACAATAGCCAGGACATGGAAGCAACCTAAGTGTCCATCGACAGGTGAATGGATAAAGAAGATACGGCACATATATACAATGGACTATTATGCAGCCATAAAAAGAAACGAAATTGAGTTATTTGTAGTGAGGTGGATGGACCTAGAGACTGTCATACAGAGTGAAGTAAGTCAGAAAGAGAAAAACAAATACCGTTTGCTAACACATATATGAAATCTAAAAAAAAAAAAACAAAAAAAAAACGAATCCTCAAACTCTTGAGGTGGGCCTGGTTACATCAGGCAGCTGTGTAAGTACTGAGCTGGGATGTGATTCTGGATCTCTGATTGTTTACTAGAATGCTTTCTCCTGTTCCCTCATTTGCAGAATATTTGGGTTGAACCAGCAGATTTTCCTAATTATGATTCTAAGTCAACCCTGGTATTTTAGGGCTCCCTGTACCTGAGCGAATTAGTCCGGAAAGTCCAAAATGACTTCAAGTCAAAAAGTATACTTATATTTAAAGGTTTTTACTTAAGAATTTGGTTCTGGGCTATGTGTCATAGTTTTATAGGAAATAGTGAAGTTCTGGGGAAGCCTGACTGAGAAGGAAGAAGTGGTTTGATGTCTTAGTCCTCCTCCTCTGCACTTTGCTTTCTTCTTTCTGCTGCAGGTGGATAACATATCTCTGCTTTGCAAAGTCCAAAACAGTTTCTTCTTCCCTAGGAGAGGAGAGTTCCTGAAATGATACACATTAAAAATATAATTCTTCTGACTTGCATTAAATTTTTTTGATTTTTTCTTCTAGATCTTTGATGGTACACATTGCAGAAGTTTATTTCAGAGCTTGGAAAAAGGCTTCAGGGAAAATATTAGAGGTATTTCCTTTTCGTTTTATGAAATGTTAACGTTTTTATTGTGTTCTGGTTACTAAATAAGTAGCTACAGTAGGGCCATTTGAAACCTGTGCTGATGCTTGTCTGTCATGCTGAAGCCCACGGTGAGCGTCCTCCACGCACATTCAAGGTCACGTCCGTGCCTGAGCACAGCCTCAAGATGCCCATGACTCACTGTGCTGTGTAGTTTGAGTGGAATCAAGACTTTTGCCCCAGGCATTTTGGCAGCTCTAGACCTGTAGTGCCCAGCCACATGTGGCTGCCGGGCCTCCGAAACGTGGCCAGTCCAAACTGAGCTGGGCTGTAAATGTAAGAAACTCACCAGACTTGGAAGACAGTGTGGAAAAAGAAGAATGTAAAATATCTCATGGTTATTTAAAAAAGAATATTGATTGCATGTTGAAATGAAGTGTGTTGGATACATTGGGCTAAACAAAATATTAAAACAAGTTTACCTTTTTCTTTTTCTGCTTTTAATGTGGCCTCTAGAAAGTTTAGAGTTGTGTTTGTGGCTTGCATTCTGTTTCTTCTGGCCAGTGCTCCTCGGGACCCTCAGGCCACCTCTTTAGCAACATCGTTTGAGAATTTAAAGACTGTGTTTGAATACAGCTAACCTTTAATGACTGTAACACCTACATTCTGGCTGTGTTAATTCACAGTCACAATTAAACATTCACAGGCTCTTTTGGAAAAAAATCAAAAGAAAGTGTCTTTGTCTGATATCCCTTATGTTTTTCTCATGCTAGGTTCTTAGATGTGTTTTTTTCCTTCTGAGGGTAAAATTTTTACTCTTAAGTCATAAAGGGGTCTTTCCTCCTGGGGGAGCAGGCCCTGGGCTGGTGGGGGTGGGGAGAGGGGAGGTTAACCACTGGATGTTTGGAGTTTATTTCTGCCCACTCTGCTCTCCTGCCCAGCTTAAGCTTTGGTTAACTATACTGGGGTCTGTCTCTGACATCTACTTCTAGAAAACTAAAACTTACCACTTCTATTCCTCTGCTGACAACTTGTAGAATAGTTTTACTGTGTATAATTTTTGGGGGAAATGGCAGAACCAGGACATTGTTATGCATTTTTTGGCATTGCTTTATTACTGCATGAAACTTGTTCACAGGAAGGAGTCTTTGTTCCCCTTTTCTCCAACAGTGGTGTAACAAATAGGAGTTTGTACTTTAAGCTTTCATTTTGACTAGACCTGTGCCAAGTTAGTGCCAGCAGTTTGCACTTCTCAGTTTCACCCCCTTCCCTCTCTTCCCTCTGTCCTTTCAAGGTTTTAAAGCAAATTCCAGATGTGACACCTTATTTATGTGTACTTCAGTATGCATCTCTAAAAAGTATGGCTATACAGTGCCATGATCATACTTCACAAAATTAACAATAATTCCTGCGTATTTAAAAAATTAATTGGGTCATATTTAAATTTCTCTGCTTTGTTTAAAAAATGTCTTTTTATAGTTTTTTTTGGAATCAGGATCCAGCAAGTCTCCCAATTGCATTTGCTTGTTACAGCATTTAAATCTCTTAGAGCGTTCCTCCCTCTTCTCTTTAAAAAAAAAAAAGTCTGCCATTGATAATGTTGAAAAGCCTGGGTCAGTTGCAGGATGTCCATGTTCTGGTAGTTAGCTCTCAGGGGTCAACTTCTGTGGCCCAGACACTTGCCTGGCAGTGCCGTGTGTCTCCTGTGTTATCGCAAGTCAGGCAGTTCAAAGGTAATGGAGAAGAGGTAAAAGTGTTCGTAGCAAGTTTTCCTTATCTCCTTCCCTAAAACCATGGAATCCTGGGTATGGAGGCAGAATGCAGGCTAACACACCAGGCCTTCACTGTCCTGGCTTGAACGAGGAGCTGCCCACATCCCCGCCCCTGCCCCGCCCCTCTCTGTGGCAGCCCTGAAAGGTGGTGTTTTGGTCAGTTTGGAATCATGGCCCCCACCTTAGAGGTAGTTCATTGTCAGTGCTTGGGGGGGGCTCTTGGAACATATCCAGTCTTCTGAGATTATCAGGATGACTCAGGAGAGGGTGCTCCCCGGCCCCCCTCAGTCTCTGAGCCCTGTCTGGCTTGAACCAGGCTCCAGTGCCCTGCTATTTAGCACAAATGTGATATTTCATCAAATAAGAAAAGGAAACTAAAAGTTCTCTCTGGTATATGAAGATGAAAGGAATTCTAAGAGGTGTAGACTTAAAGTCGAAAAGCTCTGATGAAAGGATCCAGGCTTTTTCCCTCATGAAATAGAAGATGAACAGATCAGACGGTCCTTTTGTGCTCTAACCGCTGTACTGCCTGTCCTGCCGTCTGTGGGAATGTGCTCACCCAAGTTCTCGCTTTGGGGTGTCGTTGCAGGCCATCGAAAATGGCTGCATCCAGGACTTCTTGTACCACGGGGTCCACCTTCCTCGGAAGTCTCCAGTGCACACCAGAGTGCGCGAGGTGAGCCACACTCTCACAGCACTTTTGAAAATCATGTCTCATCTTTTTTGTTTTCAGATAATTGTTTTTGTGAAATTTTGTCAAGCTTTCACAGCCATCCGTTAAAAGGATTTCTCAGAATCTTGATACTTGGCACCTGGGACTTTTACCCTGCCACCAAAGTTTTGATTAGGAAAACAGAGGTCTACTGTTAAGAATCAGAACTTTATTCAAACAACTTTAATTAAATTATTCGACATAAAAATGTATAGAATCGTCACTTCCTTACTGCCACTACCACTGTTTTCAAAAAAAGAGGCTATTCAAGATTATTTTTTATTTACTCTCATACATTACATTTCCACTTTGTATTCTGCAAACCAAATTGAGTAAATGCTTTGATAGTTTCTCTTGATACAATTTTATTTTTAAAAGGTAGTCTCAGAATTTAGATATGGATTTTATCCTCATGTTGTACATGATCTGACTAAACAAGGCTCTGCTGTCAGTGTGGTTATTACACTGATAGGAGTTGGCTAATCACAGTGATCCTGGAGAAGGAATCGGGAGGTCTGGTCTGTGGTGTTGATCAGTGTCCTAATCCAGGGGCAATGCCTTTGCTTTCTGTTAGT
Source organism: Hyperoodon ampullatus (assembly GCF_949752795.1). Lineage (NCBI taxonomy): Eukaryota > Metazoa > Chordata > Mammalia > Artiodactyla > Ziphiidae > Hyperoodon > Hyperoodon ampullatus. The sequence continues at coordinate 108,530,378 of NC_136922.1, read as the reverse complement.
ATTGGCAAATGTGTGTCAAGCTAAGGGAAGAAAGGCTACCTCTTTATTTTTTTGTATAGTGAAACTATTATTTGTAGGACATAAATATACTAATTATATTAAGTTTGAATGGACAAAAAACATTTCTTTTATATTTTTGATGATTTACTTTGCATTATCCAAAGATAAAGAACCAGGGATAAATATATCCACGTGCCCCTTCCACCCCCCCAGCACACACACAATCCCAGGTGCTTCATAAGCTGTAGGACAGTTGGGGTCACTTACTTCACGTGTATGATTTGGCATTTCAGATTCTATTTAATCATAAGGAATAACATCATGTTAAACTGTACAGATGTGTGATGTAGTTGCTTCACTCTTGGACCAAATAACTAAAGACTTTTTCATACCTGATTTTCTGCTGTGATAGTGTGAGTGATTAAGTTGTTGTAAGTATAGGTATCATCATTTGTTAAATTATGGAAAAAATGCACAGAAGGAATTGAAAGGTAGAATATTAGATTTCACTTTTCAAATGAAAGGTATTCCTGGACTCCAAGTAATTGTTCCTACTGCTTATAACACATTATAGCTTCTTTCTCAAATCCTTTTTTTGATAAATATCAAATTTACCTGCTAAGTCATTTTATTGCTATATTGAAAGAAGCTTCAGGAAATACCTTAGGAGTCATTTGAAAGTAAGAAATCGGGGCTTCCCTGGTGGCGCAGTGGTTGAGAGTCCGCCTGCCGATGCAGGGGACACGGGTTTGTGCCCCTGTCTGGGAAGATCCCACATGCCGCAGAGTGGCTGGGCCCGTGAGCCATGGCTGCTGGGCCTGCGCGTCTAGAGCCTGTGCTCCGCAATGGGAGAGGCCACAGCAGTGAGAAGCCCACATAATGCAAAAAAAAAAAAAAAAAAAGAAAGTAGAAATCGTCATGTCGTTGATGAAAATCTTCTAAAATCAGGTAGTAGTAATAGTTGCACGACTCTGAATATACTAAAACCCACTGAACTATACACTTTAAAAGAGTGACTTTTATGGTATGTGAATTGTATCTCAGTACAGCTGTTTAAAAGCTTTCTATGAAGTGAGTATACCATTGATAACAAATTAATATTGTACACAGAAAAACAAATGATAGACTAAAATCTCCTAAATGAAAAATTAGCAATCAGAAAAGAATAATCCCCAGATTGTAGTCCTTTTAGGGCAAAATTGATTCAAGTTTGCTTAAAGTATAATCTGTAGTTTTATAGCCTAATTTAAAAATTTTTTTCCATTTTTCATCAATATAATTTTAGCTCCAAGAGTTGTGAATTAAGGAAAAAGGCAACATTGATTGTTGTTGGGGACAGGAGTCTGTGAAGAGTTGCCAGAAGATTCTGGCTGGTTAGAGTAGAAGAGAGCAAAGGGATGGAACTAAAAGAGCAGTGTGTTGTCTGATTATCCACGAGTTTGGCGATGAACTTGACATCTAAGTTAAGTTTCTACTGGAAAGGATCACTAGGCAGTGACACTTATTTGAGATAAAGTCACCCCTCGGGATCTGTGGGGGATTGAGTACCAAATGCACGGTTGCTCCAGTGCCTTATACATCCTCGTACACTTTACATCATCTCTAGATTACTTACAGTAACTAATACAGTGTAAATAGTTGTAAATACTATGTAACTATTATGTAAATAGTTGCTAGTAAGCAGCAAATTCAAGTTTTGCTTTGAAACTTTCTGGAATTTGTTTTTTTTCCAAATATTTTCTATCCAGGCTTGGTTGAATCCACAGATGCAGAATCTGTGGATATGAAGGGCTGACTGTATATCCTGTTTTTGAATGCCCAGTGTAGGTTCTTAAAACAAAAGACGGTTGTAGCCAGTGCATTGTAGAACCAGAATGGGTTGTAGAAAGCACTTAGGCTGACTCCTTTTTCATTTGGCCCTGAAGGTCAGAGGTGTAAGTGACTTTTTATGAGGTTTTGTGGCTACTGGTAGAAGAGTAGAAGCTGGAACCCAAACCTTTGTACAGCCCAAGGCCATGGGTCTTTCTCTCCACCATAGATGGCTTTTGCATGATTTCCATGTTCCGTGCTGTCAGCCTGTCTTTCCACTGTGGTTCCTGTTAGAAAGAATTGTCAAGACGTATGAATAAGGTGCAGCCTATGCTCCCTGTTGTTTCCTCAAAGTAGGATCTTAAATGCTTTTTGGAAAACACCAGTGTTACCATTCTTTTCTTCTTTTCTTGGCTCTTAGCTGCTGAGTTATTTTCATCGTCAAAAGGAAGTTCGGCAGGGAGTGGAAGAGATGCTTTACAGATTATATAAGCCCATCCTTTGGAGAGGATTAAAGGTACACCTCTTAAATAGTCTCTCTCTGTTTAGAATGCTAATTATGCTTTTGAGCTTAACATACTCTAATTCAGAATTGCAGTAAGGCACTAAAAGTAAGACTCGAGGCTGGGAATGCTGTGAGATTTTGGGTGAATATTTTATTCTTTTATTAAAAGCATTTCTTAAACTGGGAATCTGAATTGGTTTAGTGTGGACTGCACAGCTGGAAGGAGGGTAGTCATGCTAATAAGTAAACTGGCAGAGCTGGGCTGAACCGTCCTGGTCCTCAGGACCTCCTGCTGGTGACTGGGGGACAAGATGACAGCACTCTGAGGAGTGGTCAGACGAGCACACGGGTAATTTTCAACACAGGTGACTCTGGTGTTGGGAGCGGGACATGATGGTCACTGTTTCTTAATGACACAAGATGGGCTTTGAAGCAAGGAGACATCTTTTAATATCTGTCGACATGGAGCTGGGAGTTCAGCTTCACTTAAGGAAGGTCTCACAAGTTTGGTTAGTTTAAATATTACAGTTGTCTTTAATTTGTAGATAAGTCTGTATTGAGACACTAGAAGCATTACTTTAGGAATTCTACACTGAAGCCTTTGAATGTCAGCTCTTTCTTTGGATTCTGAAACTCTTCTTTCAACCATTCCAGGCCAGAAACTCGGAAGTCCGGTCCAATGCTGCACTGCTGTTTGTTGAAGCATTTCCTATTAGGGATCCAAACTTTAATGCCATTGAGATGGATAGCGAAATTCAGAAACAATTTGAAGAACTCTATGTATGTATTTCATGTGGTCGAGCTCCTTAAGCCTTCAGCTCTATCTGGGCCTCATGTGGGTCCTGGCCATCCCCCCGTAACTGCCCTGTGCTGACCCCAGATGGCAGGCTTTCCAGATCTTGACATTCTTCAAGGAAATCCGTTCTCTCCCTGGTACCTTCTGTGACAGTGTGGACTCGTAGTCTGTTTCCTCTTCGTCTCAGTCTCCTTTAGAACATCTAATCGTTTATTGTGTGTAGTTTTCAGCGTCTTACATGTATCCCTGTCGCCCTAGCAGAGAGACAGTGTAACAGTGGTTACGACAGACCCTGGGTTTGATTCCATCCCTCGTTTGATAGCTGTGAAACTTTGGGCAAGTTTGGGCACTGACTTTTCTGTCTTCATCTGTGAAGCGGGCATGGTGATAGTGCCTGCTGTAAAGTTGTGTGGCAGCGTTGTGAACAAACACACACTGGTTATGTTTTAAGGCAAGTAACGCCTGTTGCAATGGATTTTTTTCAGATGGCTGGTTTTTCGAATGAGATGTTAGGACATCAGGATGCGACGTTTATTTCCAAGGGGTATCTCGAACCTTTTCACCTGGTGGGAGAGTGTGAGCCTCTGCTTCTTTCTCTACAGCCCTTTACGTTTGCAGGGTCTCCTGACACAAGCTAAGAAATATCACCTATTGTCCTAGTTAGTAGAATAACATTTTAGGAAGTGATAGCAAAAATGCCATGATAATGATGGTTACCCATAGCAGTCCTAAAAACTTCCTTTGGTTTGTTTGTTTTCTGATCTCCTATGAAAAATCTCAGACATGCAGAAAGTTGAAATAATAGTATAATGCGTATGTGTCTTCTTACCTCTTCACATGCATTCACATACATGCATTCACATATACATGCATAAACACCCAGACACACACACAGACACACCCCCCCCTAAAATGAACAGTCATTAGTATTTTGCCATGTGTGCCTCATCTACATGTATGTTTATTTACAAGTCCCTTTGAGGATCATGGTTAATTTTGTGGAAAGATGTTATTGGGCAGACCAAAACTAGATTTTGGTAGCTTTTAGCCATAAAACTGTGAAAAAAACGTTTGCTCTTTTTAACGCAGGTGTCCAATCTATGAACCACCTCTGTTTTTGCCTGAGTGTTTAAGTCTCTGCATTTGAATGCAAAGATGGAGTGTGTGGCGGTGGCCCAGCTACCACCCCTCCTACATTGGACCCGTTGTGTTACTTGCCTACAGTGATTGCTTGGCCCCAGCCACTGACCTGACCGTATACGAAGACGTTGCAGGACTGGGGTCACCTGTCAGCCCACAGATGATAGTTTGCACAGTGATTTAACGTGGGGTCAGGCATTTTGTTCTGAATGCCAGTTCCCACTTAATAAGTCTGATCTCTTTCAAATTACTTAATCTCTCTCTAGTCCTGGTTCTTCTTTAAAACTGGAAATAATATTTTATAGGATTGTGATGAGGTTTCAGTGAAAATTTGTGTATAAAGCATTTAGCTCAATCCCTAGCCCTAAGATGACAGTGGTTATAACTGTACAAAAGGACATTAAAATATGTAAAGGGTTGTAACTGTCGCACAGAGTCCTCTATAACGCAGAGCAGTCTATATTCGGATTAATCATTGTGAGTTTTGTATTATTAACTATTTAAAAAATAAAAATTATTGCATGCTATTTTGTTTGAATTTAAGGAAAGAAAAACACTAAAAGATTGTCGAAGTCACTTAAGTGTTTTTTTTTTTCAGAACAAGAAATATTAAATTCTAAATAATTCCTTTAAATTAAAAAAATGGTAGGTTGTAGAAAACATTGATGTTATGGTTATTTTTTAAAGTTGCATATGTCTTAGTGGAGATAGGGTTATGTTTTTCAAGTAGCAAAACTTAGTCAACAATCTCAGAAAAATGAGATGTCACTGTCAAAACAGATTTAAAACAGCAATAACAGAGTTTCGACTCTAAGTCTTATTTGGGTTGAAAACTGATAGGGGAGGGCTCACGTGTAAGCAGCAGGTCCTCTGGAAGCCTGGAATCACCTTCGGGAGTGCAGGGAACGTGTTGAGGGGGTGATGGTAACCAGTGAGTGTGAGAGCCGAGAGCGTCGCGGTGGGTCCCACCTTACCGCAGGGCGTCCTTGGGGAGGCAGGTGCCTCTAACTGTTTGAGCCCTAAAATGTTCTTTATTTTTCTGTGACAGTTTACAGTTTGTCCAGGTCGAGAATTTTGTATTCAAAATCATTTTATTCCAGGACTGCCAAAATATTTTGTATTGTTTTCTAGTGTCGAGGGTATCTGAAACGTTAAGGATGTTTTCCTTTATCTTTTGATTTTTTTCTGCTGCTGTAGCATGAAATTCAGTCCATTGGTTTGAATCTTAGACAAAGGGAATCTTCTTCTTTTCTACTTTCCAGTGTCTGTTTGTTCCTAACTTCTTTTAGGAAGCAGGGCAATGTGGTAGTTAAGTTAATAACAGTAGTAGTTAAGAGCAGGAGTTGTTTCTGTAGAGGACCAGACGGAAGTGATTTTAGGTCTGCGGGCCCCGTGGTCACAGCTATTCCACCTGCCGCTGTGGCACAAAGGCGGCCACACGTGCACAGGGAGGAGCAGGGGTGGCTTGTTCCAATGAAACCGAGCCACAGACACCAAAGTGTGAATTCCATGGAATAGTCTCGTGTCACAGAATATTATTCCTTTTTCCAACCATTCAGAAGTGAAAAACCATTCTCACGCCCTGTGGACCACACAGGGATAGGCATGGGCCAGTCTGGCCTGTGGGTTGGCGGTGAGTTCATGACACTGCTGGATCAGGGCCTGAGTAGGTGGCAGCGAGTCCTGTGGACGGGGTGGGGGGAGTCCAGGAAGTGAGGGCAGCGTTGACCCTGTGTCCTGCACGCTTTCTGCTCTGCTGTTTCTCCAGCTGCAGTGGAGGGAGGCCTCGGTGGTGGTGGCAGATGGAGGCCTCCATGCATGCCTGTGGTTTGGGAGGTGCAGTGGTTCTCCTCATAGAAACCGCTTTACAAGTCAAGGGCCCTCATCTTGGTGCCAGCGTGATTGATTGGAGACACAGATGTGGGCCCTTACTCCTGTGGGACTGTGTGTTGCAAGGTGATTATCCAGAATTATTTGTGAGGAATAATGTTGGAAGTAATTCATAGAAAACGAAAGCCTTAAAACCTGTGAATTCTAATGTTCTCTTCTGTTTTTTATTTTATTTATTTTATCTTTTTTCCTTGCTGTTTGTTTTCTCAAGTGACCTGTCTTCACTTTTCCATCCCTGTTTTGAATAAAGGATTGGGTGGAAGAGGCAGCTGGCCTGGGTTTTCTCTGGTTGTGCAGAGCTGAGTGTTAGTAGCTTCTTCCTTGTCTGCTGAGTTGGCCGTGGTTTTGCATCCATGCACAGGGCTTGTCAGCAGACGGGGCTCCCCTTGGGCTCCGTGTGAGGAACAGGCCAGCTGGTGCGCAGCGTCCCCGGGTGGGGAGGGAGGGGTCTTTCCTGCTGTGTGGCGTCCTCTCCTTTCTTCTTTCTCGTGGAGGTTTTGGAGTTACTGTTGGCTCTCCTGTGCACCTGGCCCCCAGCGTCTATTTCGAGACCTTCCCGGCAGGTCGCTTACGCCCGAGCTGCCCTGTGTCCGCCGAGCCCTGGCCCTGGGCTGGGGCTGGTCTAAGCTCTGTGTGGGCTCAGCAGGGTCCGCCTGCAGCCCTCTGCCCTGCGGTATGTGGAGCGGCCCCTTGCTTGCTCTTTCCCGCGGGACCCCTTGGTGTTTGCGACACCGCCAGGGAGGAGAGGAAGGAAGTACTTACTCCCCCCAGCTTGGCCTTCTTTTGGTCTAGTCGTGGAGTAGGGCTTATTTTTGTTTTTAAACTTTGAATTAGAAAGTTTCACACGTAGCAGTAGAGGGCCCTTGTACAGTGAACCCCATGTGCCCCCAGACAGTCCCGGTGATACTGACCTGGGCCCACTTGGTTTCTTCTCCCCTGTTTTGAAGCAGATCTGAGCAAGCATTTCAACTCTAATTACTTCAGTAGGTGTCCCTAAAAGACAGGGACCCTTTTTAAAAGGATAATCCTACCACTGGCACAACTAAAGTAAGATGAATCGTGATTCTTTGATGTTATCAAATATCCAGTCATTGTTTTTCAGTGACATTTCAGTGATGTTTTTTTCCAGTTTTGTTTGAGCCTGTGTCCGGATGAGACCTGTGTTGTGGTCGGCCAGTGTGTGTTCATCTCTTGGACGATCAGTTCCCACTTAGCAGTCACCCCTCTCCCTCTCTCTTCTGTTCTTTCTATTTTACTTGCTTTTGTTGTTGTTGAGGAAGCCCAATTATTCTCTCATTTCCCACAGAACCTAGCCTGCTTGTCACTGATACATGCCTCTGCCCTTTGTATTTCCTGTAAGTTGGTTAAACAGAGAGTCGACTGGGGTCACGTTTGTTGTGTTAGATGCTCCGCGGCTGTTGTGTCCGTCCATCGGGGGTGCGTGACGTCGTCGCCACTCGTGTTGTTAGCAGCCCCGGACGCCCGCTGCCTGGATGGGTTCTTTACAAGCAGGGTCCCTCTATTCTGGGCTTAGTGCATTACAGCATTTTGGAAATTCATGAGAGTGGTTTAATAGGTTGTGTCTCACAGGACTGACCAAAGTCCCCGAGTGTCCCTCTGCATGGCAGGGCCTGTGTCGGGGGCCCTGCTGTCAGCAGAGTCCTGCAGCCGGAGTTGGCAAGTAAGGCACCACCTGCGTCTGGATGTCCTCCTTAGACACTCGGCTGCAGAAACGACAAGAAACTGAAGATCCCCGAGTCTGTGTGTGACTCTATGACTTGAAACGTCTGTTAGGTTGTGACTGCCCACTGTGCCCGCATGTAAAGCCAATATTGATAAAAAGCACACTAATTTAAGATAATTAAGGCTCTTCCCCTCTTGTACTTATAGAGCCTTTTAGAAGATCCTTATCCGATGGTCCGTTCCACAGGGATCCTTGGTGTTTGTAAAATAACTTCCAAGTACTGGGAGATGTTGCCTCCGACCATTCTTATTGACCTTCTCAAGAAAGTAACTGAGGAACTGGCATTTGATACGAGCTCTGCTGACGTGCGCTGTTCTGTCTTTAAGGTAAGGTTTTAAATTATATAAGCAATGCCTATTTATTGTAGAATAGTTCTCAAATACAGAGAAAGAATAATTTAAAAAGCATCCAGAGCCCTACTCCATAAACTCCATAAATAGCACTATTGACATTTTCGTTGTGTATCCAAAGTAACCTTTTAAAAAAACAAAAGAAAAGTGTTTTCTAAAAAAATAGTCTAATTGAAATAATACTAGTTTTTAGTATATGTGCTAGGGGGAGGGCATAGTGTTTTAGAGTAGTAGCTGCATGTATTTAAATTTTTTTAACATTATTATACATTCGAATGGGCTTTTTGTGTGTACTGTATGTACTTTAAATAAGAGCCTACAAAAATATTTTTTGTCCATCATCCAGTTTCAGCAGTTCTCAGGGTGCATCCACTCTTATTTCACTGTAGCTGCATCCGTCATCCCACATTATTTTGAAGCAAATCCAGGACATTTATCAGCTCATCTGTAAATATTTCAGTGTGATCTTTAAAATATAAAGTCTCTTAAAAACGTATATCCTAACAGCTGGAAAGAGAAGGTGGTGGAGCACGTCAGCTCTTCAGACATGCGTGTTTGGTTGGAGCTTGGGCCGGTCTCTCGGACGCCCGTGTGAGGTGTGGGCACAGCCGTGCGGGCCCTGTGCCCCTCGTTTTCATGCAGCATTGAGTCAGGAAATGCAGGGAATCTGGGATGTTAAGAGAACCTAAAAGGACTCTTGGACTCCAGCTTTGGGGCCTCTCCACCAGGGTCCTCTGGTTTCTTTCAACTGTAATAAAACCCATTAAAGTGTAGTTCAGAGAAAGCACTGAAAAATTATTTTGTAACCACTTCAGTCTTGTTTGAATGAAGCAAGGGATGAGCTGATTATCAGTCACTGAAGTCATACTAATTCATTAAAATATGCTTTTTATATGAAGAGGTGTTAGAAAAGAGTTATCTTCTGTGGGTATGTGTATTTCACTAGTAGTTTTCATAAAGATGGAACTGAATTTTTCTTACCTGAACTTTTCATGGTTTATGTTCTAATTTTGAACTCTTTATCGTTCTCCTTTCTTGTAGTGCCTGCCGATAATTTTGGATAATAAATTAAGCCACCCGTTATTAGAGCAACTTTTGCCAACGTTAAAGTACTGTCTCCATGACAATTCGGAGAAAGTGAGAGTGGCTTTTGTTGATATGCTGCTGAAAGTTAAGGCTGTGAGGGCTGCTAAGGTAAGGTGAACAGAGGTTTTCTTACTTAAGACACGAAATAAATAAGTACATTTATTTTCAACAACAAAAAGACAAAACAGTTTTAATTCCAAGAGTTTCAGTGACTGCATTTTAAACCAGTTGGTGTCTGGTATATTCTACTAGTTGTTTGTGTCATAAAATTTTATTTGTTTTGTCAATGTATGTTTTCTTTTTGAAAGACATTAATGCAAGCAGCCCCCACCTTAAATTATATTTTTACCCTATACATGAAAGCTTTTGTTGAAATATTTAAATGCTTGGCACACAGTAAGCACTTAAAATATTACTTGAGAAAATGGTGAGTATGAGATCCCCATCCCCCCACATTTACAGAAGGAAGCAAGGAGGTATTTGTTGATTTGTGTGCATTTTGGTGTAAACTACTGAGGGGAGAGTGTTTTCCCTTAACTCTAGTTCTGTTCAGCTTTTGGCTAAAAATGTTAGTTACAAGGTTCTGCATTATTATTTGCTAACACTGAATTTTCTTCTCTGCACAGTAGCTCTCTGAAATTTACTTTAAAGTGCTGTTGTGTCGAGGCCCAGGATTTGGGAACAAGCTGACGTGTCAGTCAGTGTAGGGTCAGCGCATGGCCCTGGGGTGCACTCGTGCCAGGAAGTGCTTCCGTGCGGCCACAGAGAGGAGCGCACTTAGGAGGAAGGGCCACTCAGCGAGGCGTGTGGGAGCGAGTGCAGACAAGCTGTGGGGTCTGCCGGCTCCGTAGGACCGGGAACATATGTGTGCATCTGCTCAGCTACAGCTCACACATCCCTGGGAGAAAACAGGAAATCGGCACCAGTCTCTGAGGCGAGGGGAGGGGACTGGATGTCTAGAGACAGGGTGCTGGGGAGGCCTTACCGCTGCAGAGGATACGCATTATTTTATGCTTTTCAAATTCTGAACTGTGAACTGTTTTCATGAGAAAAATAGAATATTTTACGTGACCCATGTGGTACAGATACCCCACGTCATGCCCAGTCGTACTGCCTTGGTACGTTTGTTGAAAATCAGTTGCTTGTGTGTGGTCTGGTTCTGGACTCTGCCTGTCCATCCTCAGGCCAGGGCCGCACTTCTGAGCTCACTGCAGCTTTGCAGGAAGTCTTGCAGTGTGTGTCCTCCCGCTCTGCTCTTCTTTCAGAGTTCCTGGTGGTTTGGGGCGTTTGTATTTCCATATAAAGTTTAGAATCGGCATGCCAATTTTGTTCACAAAAAGGCTGGCTGCAATTTTGGATGGATTTGTTATAACAGCCTGTTGAAAGTGTAGTTCTGAATCTGAAATGGGAGTTTCCGCTTAGTGTTTTGTTTCAAGTGTGCATCCGTTTGCAGAGGTGATGGCTGGTGAGGCGGTGGGCAGAGCAGCTGTTCTGAGGTTTGTGGGTCTTCCCAGGAGAACAGGGAAGACCTGGACAAAGTGTCTGACTGGAGAGTTTGGGGTTTGGGGGAGTAGCGAGAGCAGAAAAGGAAGAGTAATGTTTTAATGAGGTGCTTCTTTCATGTTAACCCTCGGCTTGCACAAGCAGGGCAGAGCGTGATTTAGCTGTGAGACCTCTGGAAAGGTTTGTTATGGGTGCACCAGCTAATTCTCCTTGAAAATCAAGGTCAGAGATTGACAGGCCTGTGGAGAGGCAGCTAACAGGAAGGGGGGTTGATCATCCAGCAGGTTGGCGTGACAGGCAGTGTGCCACTGCACTGTCTGACACTGGCCATGCTTGTGTTGTTAGTGCACGTTGGCACAGCCTGGCCTCCTACATATTGCTTTGAAGGAGTGAGGGGTCTACCTCCTTACTTTCCTTGGTGAACGCTGGCAGTGCTGCACTCAGGATCTAGGAGCCACATCTTATTTGCGAAGGCCCTGGGCACGATGACACAGTAGAGGATTAAAGCTGATTAGATAAAATTATGTCCTGTGGCCAAGGGGCAGTTACCAACTTAGTTAATTAGGCTTCTGTTTATAATTTTCATTGTCAGTGCTAGGGGTTTCAAGTTGTTTACTGTTTGTTTTGAAATTCTACATTTTTAGTATTGTATACCTGAGATTTAGGCCAAATCAACAGTTACTAATATTGAAATGTCTTTATTTAAAAAAGGGGGGGTTTCTTAATATGCAGTTATTATTTTGAAATTTATTTATTTAATTTATTTTATGTTTGGCTGCGTTGGGTCTCCGTTGCTGCGCACGGGCTTTCTCTAGTTGCGGTGAGCAGGGGCTACTCTTCCTTGCGGTGCGCAGGCTTCTTATTGCGGTGGCTTCTCTTGTTGCGGAGCACGGGCTCTGGGCGCGCGGGCTTCAGTAGTTGCGGCTCGCGGGCTCTAAAGCGCGCAGGCTCCGTAGTTGTGGCACACAGGCTTAGTTGCTCCCCGGCATGTGGGATCTTCCCGGACCAGGGCTTGAACCCGTGTCCCCTGCATTGGCAGGTGGATTCTTAACCACTGCGCCACCAGGGAAACCCCTATGCAATTATTTTTAACATTAGGAATGAAACACCAGTTAGCAATTTTGTTTATGGTCTTGTCTGATGTTAATATCAACCTGTGGGTAATATGTTTAGATAAAATAAAACCTCAGGTAATTGAAGGATCCTAAGCTAATCAGAATTGTTCTTCATTTTATTTTAGAAAAAGTGAATCAAAGAAAAATAGGTTAATATGGGGAGTTTCTGGAAAGGCAGACTTGCAGGGAATGTTCACTGCAAGAAAAACCCGTGGAACCTTGGCATTTGGTGTAAGTGCCGATCGCTAGTTTCTGTTCAGGGTCGTCTGGTCTCCATGAGGGCTCAGGAGCCAACCTTTCCAATGTGAAAAGCTTCTCTTTTAGGCACTGCCCCTCGATCCAGTCTCAGTGCTGTGACCTACAGTGTTTCTTGGATATATTGGTTTCAGCAGGTCTGAACTCTGCGAGGTCTTGAGGCTTGAGAAGCCCCTGCTCTCCTGAGTGCCTCGGTTTCCCTCTTGGGATCTGTCTGTCGCTGTGCCGGCCGCTCCAGGGTTGACACTCAGCTGGTGGCATGGCTGTCGGGCGGCACTTGTCTTTACTACAGTGACCTTTTCAGAAACACCAAGTGTGCGCATGGAAGTGCTCTGGGAGCATCTGGGGGAACGGTGGTAGTGTCGGATGCTTGGACATTTCCTCGGGAGAGGGGGAGTATGTTTGTCTGAATGCGCAAGGTCCTTCTGACCTGGAGGGTGGACTGAGGTATCGTGGGAGTGAGGACAGGGCCAGGCGGGCAGCTGGCGGGGGGTGGGCAGCTGGCGGGGGGCGGGCAGCTGGCGGGAGCTGGTCCCTGGGTGGGGGGTTGGTGGGGGGAGGAGACCGGGGAGCGTACTTAAGTGCTGATGAGAAAGGTCCACTGGAAGTCCTGGAGAGAGGGGACGGTCATGAGAACCAGGTCCTTGAGGAAAGTCTGTGTCAGTGGTGCTGTCCGCTTTACACAGATGAGTGTTAAGTGTTTGCACAAGTGACAGAGACAGGATTTGAACACTGTACTGTCAGAGTCTATTTTATTTCCATTTTCTGTGGTGTTTCCCCTTGTTTTGAATTTCTTGCTGAGAAGTTTGGCCCTTTTCTGTGGGCAGTGGACGACTTTGATGCTTTTACGCTGAGGGGCAGCATGACAGTCCTGCCGTGTGCAGGTGTGGGCAGTGGCCGTGAGGCGGCTGGAGGAGGCCTGTGGCCACCTGGGCAGCACCCAGGAGAGGGCGGGAGGGGTGACCGGGAGGGGTGCCTCTGTGTCCAAGGTGGGAAACGGGAGACTCACTTTAGCTTTCTGTGCCAAACCTGTTGTAGATGTTTAAATTCACTTTTCATATTAATGGGCCCAAAGTTGTGGTGTTTTAGGAAATTTTAAAATTATTAGACTGATAATCATAACTGTCATTTGAGGGTCCACTGATGGTCCTGATGGATTATAATTAATCCCAGCAGCCTTGTGCTTATCTGCCTTATGTGTCAGTGCTTTTTAAAATACAGGTTTATTTTGTCTACAGAAGAGTCACAGATTCTGATATAATCATTTGAGATGAATTTCCTTGAATGTAAAAATTAGTTCCTTTTTGATTATACTCTCCTTCTGCACATGTGCTTTACCCACAGTTTTGGAAAATATGCCCCATGGAGCACATTCTGGTCCGTCTGGAGTTGGACTCTCTGCCCGTCACTCGGCGCCTGGTGGGCCTTATCTTCAACTCCTTCCTGCCCGTGAACCAGCCCGAGGAGGTGTGGTGCGAGCGCTGCGTGACGCTGCTGCAGATGAACCATGCGGCTGCGCGGAGGTTCTACCAGCACGCGCACGAGCACACGGCCTGCACCAACATAGGTACCCCGCCCTGCCCCGCGAGCCTGGTGTGTTTGCTTCTTGCTCAGTGTGGTTCTTAATGAGTTCCCATAAAGTAACACTTTAATTATTTGGGATTATAATTTCACTGTTAGAAAATTTTGTTGGAGAAACACGTAAATTAATTATTGGTTGTCTTACACATTTTAGCAAAGCTGATTCATGTGATTCGCCACTGCTTGAACGCCTGCATCCGGAGGGCTCTGAGTGCATGCGGGGAGGGCGACGAGCAGGGGAAGGAGAACGTGAGTGTGAGTCGAGCCACCGCCGCCCAGCGCCTCCTTGGGGCCATGGGGCTGGGGCCGGGGCCACGGGGATAGGGTCAGGGCTGGGGCCGGGGCCATGGGGACAGGGTCGGGGCCACGGGGATGGGGACAAGGCTGGGGTTGGGGCCACGGGGTCGGGGCCACGGTGATGGGGACCGAGACGGGTGCTTCTCCCGCGGGAAAAGGGCAGGGCGGCAAGGCAGAGGTGTTATTTCCACAAGCTGTTACCTTAGCAATATTTTTATTTTCCATTTATTCCTTTAGTATTGATACTTCACCTAATTATTTTGGAGGATCATAAGTAATTTTCTAGAAAGAATTTCTGTGTATCCTTTGTAGTTCACTGTGGAGTTTGAGTAGGATTTAATACAAAGGAAAAATTATTATTGGTGACACTCTTTTCCCAGTTTTCTTCACCTTAAGCTTCTGTATATTTTAATTCGACCTGGGGTTGGCACACATGGATTGGGTCTGGACGTTACCGTATTTTACAACTAGATGGGTGGTGGCGCTCTTAAGGATTTATTCACCGCCACTGCCCTAAGATTCTACTAGAAACGTCCTGGGGTTGAATTTTTGGTAATGAGCTTTATTTAGAATTGTCTTTGAAAAAGTAATTTATCAAGGAAGCTATGTAGCAGGTATTTCTTCAGAATCCAAAGTGACCAATTATATCATTAAAAAAGGAACATTTAAGACTTAGACACGTATTACTTATAAGCAGTACCTTAAGCTTATAAACAAACTCTCATGCTTTTTACTCTAAAGTAAAAATTTTGGGTAGTTTTGTGGTGCTATGTAGATTAGGAAACTGGCCTTTAAAGGAAAGTCACAAGATGTTGAATATACTTCAATTAAAACCCCCCAAAAAATGGACGTCACAGAAGATAGTTTTGCCCTTTTGATGAAACGTGATGCACGCTGGCTGCAGGGTGAGGCTCCTGTGCTGTCTGGCCGCCCGTCTCCGTGTCCTTGCCCTGGACTCAGGCTCTCGGCCCTTGAGAGCCAGGAGCCGACAGTGTCGCCCCGCGCTGAGGCTGGGGCTGCGCCGGTGGGCTGTTTGTGGGGCTCAGTCGGCCTGCCCGGGGGCTGGGGGGAGCACTCCCCGGACCCCCCCCCGCCCCCCGCTTCAGCATCCCCTGTCCTGTCTGTCCACTGGGGCAGAAGGGGGAGGAGAGAGAAGAGCCTGCTGTCATCTTAACGGCCGAATCTGCCTAGCAGATCCATCAGTTCACAGGCCTGTTCAGCCTGGGCTCAGGAAACCCTCAGCCGGGAGCGTCTGGAGCTGGTTCTGCTTTCTTGGTGGGATTTGAGTTCCTCTTTTCAGGGTTTTCCCCTCAGCATATGGGTTGGGTGGGCAGGATTTTTTAGGAAAGTGATCCTGTAACTTTAGAAACCCTCACTGGGATGCCAGCTCCAGGCTCGCGGGGCCCTGCGCCTCTGGGCCACCCCTGCGCACTTGTTCTGATGGATGGTGGAAGTGGTTTCACCAAAAAGCGAAAACTGTTATAGTTCTTAAAACTGAAGGAACCCTCCACCCCCTTATTGAACCTAGACATTATTGAGAAAGCTTGCATTTTATCACATTTTAGGTCAGTTTCTGTACCGTTAGAAAACACAAGGGTTTAGAAATATATAGCTCTATTGTAACCGGTAGTAGAAAAAAATACAATTTGCTGTCTGGATTTTGTCATTCTAAGAATATTTAATGGCTAAAAGCATAATTTTTTGAATTGGCTCTTTTACCTTTTCACATTGCTATCTACTAAAAATCTCTGCTTTCTATTTAATGAAATCTTACTTAGGAACTTAGCATATTTTTATAAAGGAGAAGTGGTGGCTTTCTCAGGGGACTTTAATGATAAGAGTGCTATGCTAATCACTAGAATGTAAAAAGTAAAATTAAATACAGATTGAAGTTTTGTCAATTTGTTATCTATATCATTCTCGTAGTAGTGTCTAAGCCTTTAGTAGTTTCATTGCTTTTTAAATTTAGCCATAAGTCATTCCAGGTATTTAGTGCCTATTGAAAAATCTAACTTTATATAGCAACTACTTGTGTTTTTTCTGTGTGCCCTCATTAATTTAGTTAGTTTGTTCCCCATATCTTCTCCCATTACATCTGAGTAGCACAAAAATACCAATACCTGAAATGAATCCTGCTTTGCATCTCAAGGTAGCCCCTTCCAGGAAATGGCCTGTGTGGCAAGTTGTCAGTTTGTCACAGTCACCGGACAGGGCTGGCATCTGAAGTGGAGCATGCACAGGCGAGCGTGTGGTGCTGGGGAGGCACTGGGGAGGCGGCCCCACCCCTCTGCGCAGACAAGGAAGGATTCACTAGAAAACACGCAGACACCTGGTGCTGTCACTCCCTGCCAGCCCACAAACCAGAGCAGCCCACGGTCGAGGGGGAGTTGATCCCATCAGACATCACACCACAGTCTTAGGGCTTCTATCTGCCTCTCCTTCCATCTCTGCCTTAGGTCTGGAATTCTGAGATGTGCTTTTAGACACAGTGCTGTTCTCTTGAGAGTTATTATGATTTGATTCTTTCACAGTACAATTTTTTGTATCATAGGCCCTGGACCAAACGCTGTCAATAAATGATGCTGCGTCCATGGCGGGTTTGTTAGAGATCGTTGTGATTCTTTGGAGAAGCATTCACAGGAGTATGGAGAATAACAAAGAGGCCAAAGTGTACACCGTTAGCAAGTTCGCCTCCATGCTGCCAGAGTACATGAAAGCGTTTAAGGTAAGACGGGCCAGCCTGCTAAAGCCGGCGCGCTAGGTCACGTGTGTGCAGGACCAGCCTCTGGACCTGCTCCTCCTCTGCAGAGTCGGGGGCTGAGCCACCTCCTCCCCTGCAGGACGCTCGGCCTCTCTCCCTTCACGGGGTGAGGCCACATGTCCTCCAGCCTCCGTCCCAGCACCCAGAGACTTGTCTGGGGGAGCACTGGTTTTCTATCGCTAATGGCCTGACACTATTTTAGAGTCTGGTTTGATTTGCTGGGAATTGAGAAAGAGGAGTTTGTGAACATCAAGATGTAGTAGCACCTTGGTTTTGGGGGCAATTTTAGGCATTTGACGGCATCCGGCAAGCACATGTTTCTGAAGTATCTGAGTTGTGTCTGTGTTATTGAGACAGGCAGAACTGTGTGCATAACTTCTGTTTGGAGGAGGGAAACCTCCTCATTCCTTGACTTTCTATTTCTGAGCAAAGGCCATATTTCAAAACCAATGGAAATAAAACTGCTATGTAGAAATGCAAATTTATTCCTAATTATGAGGAAAGCGTGGCTTAAATATAGAAAGGTCATAGGTCTTATGAATCACCCTTCTCTTGGTAAATTTTACTTTTGGTTCTTCTACAACTGCTTATGTGACCTTGGACCTCTTAGCTTTTCTGAGCCATATTTCTGTGACTGTTATGTCTCCGAGCTCCATCCTGCCTCTGAAATGCAAACGTGACCTGTCTGTGAAGGTAAATAATCAAGCCTGCCCAAGTCACTAGGACATTTAAAAGCTCAGATAATCACATGGGGTTGAGAATTAGAAGATAAACACAGAGGCCATAGGATACCAGACGAGATGACAGGCGAACAGTGTGGCCTGGGTGTGTCCAGGAAAAGGGAGGTGGTGAATTAAGTCTTTAATCCCGAATTATTCTGGCCAGAGAACTTCTCTGCCCTCAGTACCTCCCAGAACCTTGTGGTCGGCCCATAAGTGGGTAAGGCATCTGTAAGCCACACATGGAGTGGAATCAGGAGTAGCTGCCAGCCGACTGTTGTAACATCAAGAAAATACTTTCTTTATTGGGAGTTGGGGGTGAGGGTGGGTTCACTCTGCCTGAATGCAGATTAATTACAGGCCAGATTGTGACATTGCACCTGTTTCTGTTTCATGTATATGTTCAGGAAAATTGTTGTTTCTTTTCCTTTTAGGGCCCATCTTCCTTCATCCTCTCATCCAACCAAGGGTATTTCTTATTAAGTGATCTTGATGGAGTCTGGTCTGTCTGCTCTGTTACTGTGATAATACTAGTGGTGGTGATGTAGCTGCAGTGGGGCCCGAGGTGGCTTCCTCACTTGGTTCCTGCCAAAGCCCCGCCCTCAGAGACCAGCCCTTCTCCGTGTGTTGTCCCAGCTGGTTGGGGTGTGGGATCTCATGGGACTTGGGTTTGGCCAGGTAGCTCCATTGCACTGCACTATCTTCCTAAGGTGTTCTGATTATTTTACTTAGGAACTTTTCTGACTAGTTTCATTCCCTTGAGTTTTATCCTCAGGACACACTGAGTGTATAGAGTTGGGTTTTTTTTTCTCCTTTCATCGGTATTGTTTTTCAAATACCAGTCAGTGCCTTGACAGCAAGGACTTTTGTCTATTCTGGTTACTGCTGTATTCTGAGGATCTCCTGGTACACAGTAGGTGCTTAATAAATATTTGCTCAAATAATTCACCACAGAAAGTAGTAAAGTGTACTATAAAACTCTGAGAAGACTTATCAAACCTAATGCTTCCCAAGGGGTTAAGTCCTCCTGTTGTGTGTTGAGACCATCACTCTAATTCCTACCGAGCAGCTTTGAAAATGGGTTCCTGGGAGTCATGGGGCCCTCGGGATCCCATTGTTTACGTTCCCTGTTGCTGTGTGTCTTTTCATGCTTTCAGGATGATCGCTGCAAGACCCCTCTGTCTGTGCTGGCCTCCCTGATGCCGGCCTCGGCTGTGCCCACCTTCAGGTGCCCACCCTCTCTGTGCGCTCCTGGTCTCACTTGGCGACGCCTGCGTGACCTTCAAGCCCCCAGTGCTGTGCTCCCTGCCCCTGGCCTCCTCCCCTGTGGCAGGGAGAGCAGGGGATGTGGCTTCCAGGGCTCCGGGACTGCTGAGGGACACAGGAAGCCACCACGGGAAACTGAGAGTCTGGCGTTGTTCAAGTGCCAGATGGTGAGACGTGAGCCATCCCACCGTCCACCACGGAGCCTTGGCCACACGTGACTCTGAGTGCTTAGAATGTGGAGTCTGGGTTGGGGCAAGCTGTGTGTGCATCCTGGTGTGATGCAGACTCGGGGACCTGGTGTGAAACAGGGATGTAACATGTTTCATCAGTAGTTTTCTACAGTGATCACGTCTTAAAGGATGTCGCGGGTAGGCTGGGTTAAGTAAGATACATTATTGAAATTAATCTTGCCTTTTTAGACGTGGCTACTAGAACCTTTATAATGACACACGTGGCCTGCTTTTGTGGCTCACATTGTGTTTTTTATTGGGCAGTGTTGCGCTAGGGTGTTGGTTAGTAACTCAGTAAAAATTACTTATTTTTATTCATATTTATAAAAAAAAAGAAAGTTTTGATGCTAAACAAAGAGTATTGTCCCCAGATTATGGATCTTTACGCTAGAGTGTGACAGAGGCAACACAGAAACAAAAGGCCGGGGTCTGTAAGTGCCTGGTGTGTCCTCGGTGCCTCACGTCTAGGGGCCCCTGAAGCTGCTTTCAGAGTCAGCATTTTGTGCTGGACCTTGTCCTGCATAGTAATTGTGGGAAAACAGTGTATTTTTCCTGCGGTGGAGAACGTCTGAGAGTTCCCACGATAGGAAGGGCTTATGCGCCCTCAGTTTTTAGCTTCTTCATTTTCCCCGCCTTTTAGAAAAGTGAGAAATTGCTATTGAGATATTAGATATGATTTTATATATGTGGCATTTTCAGCTGTGGTGTGATTTCCACACTAAGAAACCAAGAGGAAGGAACAGCCGACAAGAGCTACTGTATTCTGTTAGACTGTCTCTGCTCCTGGGGGCAAGTGGGACA